>NC_139229.1:38467599-39116599 GCF_977018435.1 Lepisma saccharinum
ACCTTGCCGCACCTACAGGCATCTCACTCACCTTGACATTATCCCTCCGACGACGACAATTCAAACCACTTTTACTAACCCACATTCCCGAGCGTCGCGCAACGCACTACAAAGCTGTACCGACAAACGCCTCCGGCTCCAGACTCGCCGGCCTTGCGAAACAAACATCTCACTCACCTTGTACGGGTTCCCCCACTCTTAAACAACCACATTCCCGGCTGTATATACTCTAACACTCATTACCTATTCAGTTCACATTTTACTCGCCTTTCCTTCTCCTCAATAACGAAAACACATTCCACATTTATAACTCCGTCTTATTTATTCTTCTCTATCACTCGTTTCAGATATCGCCTGCCAGCAACACGGACCTTACCATGATCTACACGAATCAACACCGCCAGGGAAACCTATGTAACACCTATTACTCACCAATAAACTATAACATCTACACCTTTGTCTTTTTTCACAACACCTACGTCAACGACACACACACACACACACACACACACACACACACACACACACACATGTGTTACTCATATCTTCTAGGACCTCTGTCGCCCGGATAGCTCAGGCGGTAGAGCATTAGGCTTTTAACTTAATGGTCCAGGGTTCGAATCCCTGTTCGGGCGAAAGCTTTTACAACGTCATCGCTTCTTATGCTCATCTACAAACTCCTACGCTTTCGGATACTTACGTAACCTCACGTACGATTGCGTCATACTCGCCTACACCCTCCCCCATCGTCCAAAGTTAAATATCTACCCTCATTTGCATAATTTCAAGGTAAACAACTTTTATAGCCTATGATACAACTACTTACACATCCACTCGTTACCTTTAACTGGTTGTAGCCAGCCTTTGAACTGCGGGTCATCCTGCCACTCAATACGAAATTTTTTCACATGTTTAACAGATATCTTTTCATCCGCAGATAAATCCCCACGACGTTTTCTAACCTTTTTGAGAGTTGCAGGTAGCTTCCTATCAGTCACCTCTTCCATTTTCCTTCCAATGACACAGGACACACAAAGTCACACACACAGCCACTAAAATCGCGTCCCAAATTCTTTCCAGGTGTACCGCGGCTCGTGCCTTGAGTCCTTTCTAGGAAACGCGACAAATATAAGACTGACCGGTCAAGGTCATCTATAACAGGGAGAAAGAAAGTTTACTGAAAGTGTCACTGTTGCTAACTATTCATTTGGAAAAAGTACACGCTGAAAAAAAAATCGAACTTTTTAAAAGAACGAAAATGTGAGTTTAAATTTCCCTGTTTTTTAGCTATTTTTCATTAAATTTCCCTTTTCCCTTTTCACCCTCAAATTCCCCTCTGCCAAGGGAAATTTCCCTGCTTTTGGCATCACTGGTTGCGACAGTCCAAATACCACTTGAGACGCTGAGCTTTATTCACCTTGGTGATATGCGGCTTATGTGCCGCTGCTCTTCCGGAATATCCGAGTTCGTGGGTCTCTTGTTCGCAATGTTCCAATGGAAACTGACGTCCCTGTTGCTGCCGTAAACTCCTGTCTGATGGTAGCCATCGGCTGTTTCCTGTTTTTGTCAATTTCACGTTTTAGGGTTCTTCGATCTCTGTTAGTCAGTTGTTTTCGGTCGCCTGGAACATTGACCATTGTCACAATGCATGCAACATCCACTTACGAAGCACAAATGCTATTGTTGATTTGGACCTGTTTAACTTTGCGGCTTTGACCCTGCTAGACAGCCCACTGAGGTGGCAGCCCTTATCAAAGTTTGATAGCTCTGCACTACGCGTCATCTCTTTCACAAGTGGTTCTCTTGCTCACGGGACAACATGAAGGCCACACGAATCAAATTAGATACTAAATGATTCAAATTAGATACTAAATTAACCACCATCATAGGTGCCCAATTACTTTTTTGTAGATAGTGTAGTTACATATAGGAATCTGATTTTTATGACTTAATTTTTTTATTTATATTCTGGCCCAGTTTTCGATACCTAATAAAATTGAAAGACAATTTTTGCTTTTGTGAAGATGATAGTTCTGGGTTTTTGATAATATAAATGCATATTTGTAGCATATTTAGCTTAAAATTTAGGCCATATTTTGGCAAGCGTATTTTGGTCATTTCGGTTTTTTTTTAACATTCACCAGTTAAATCATGACCGCAGACCGCTCCTGTAGTACTGTGAAACAAAGCATGAAGCGAGAGATTGTTTGTTCACCTCAAACAATATTGTTTATATTTTAAATCTTTATAGGATGAGGAACATGTTGTAAAGGACACTTTACAGCAGAATGAATTAAGGATTTGTAAAATGCACACAAAAGAGCATACTTTCGTAATTTTGGTAATGTTTTAGTTATATTTTCAGTTTTCAGATCACACTTGTTAATTTTAGGGTATATTCTAAATGTATTCATATTTCTAAAGTTGTCATAGAAATCCGAACTGTAGTTATAATAGTTTTATAATCCATAACGAATATGAATATTTCCTTGTGCGTACACATGGACTAGTTGGCATTTATGAAATGAAATGTAAAAAATGTTGCGAAAAGGATACGAGAAGGGAAGCGGAGTGAGACTGGTCGTTGCACATCTTGGATTCAGCTGTTACAAAAGTGGGAGGTACCTCGACCAACTTTCATTGCTTCGTACTAGGCTGCGCTGGGATGTTCCAACAGTGAAATCGCAGAAAAATTACTCAATTATGGGTGGTGCTGGTACGTTTCGAAATGGAGTGCGACCTTCCCAATATTTCCCCTGGTCCGGATTTTTATATTCTCCATCCACTGCAGGAAAAAAAAAAACAAAAAAAAACGTGATTTGTGATAAATAGTTTCTTCTTACGTGTTAGTTCTGGTGTTACTTGGCTCATGAATATATTGGTCGTAGTTTTACGGATTTACCACACGCATAGGCGTAACTTGGCGGGGACAAGAGGGCACTTACCCCCCAAGATTTTCAGGCTACTAAATTTAAAACTTAATGATACATTTGTTAACCTCTTGGTACCTGAGTAGCAAAATAATTGAAGTGTATTTTTTATGATTGTGCAAATGTAAGCTATTCAGAAAAATAGTTCTGGACGCTATTTTTATGGGATAGAAAATGTATTAATTCTGCCCCCCCATTTAAGTGCCAAGTTTGATTCTGCCCCCCCCAAATTATCCTAAGTTTGATTCTACCCCCAAGTTAGGTCCTAAGTTTGATTCTGCCCCCCCCCAAGTTAAGTCCCAAGTTTGATTCTGCCCCCCCCCCCAAGTTAAGTCCCAAGTTTGATTCCCCCCCCCAAGTTAAGACCTAAGTTTGATTCTACCTCCCCCAAGTTAAGACCTAAGTTTGATTCTACCTCCCCCAAGTTAAGACCTAAGTTTGATTCTGCCCCCTTAAGTTAAGTCCTAAGTTTGATTCTGCCCCTTAAGTTAAGTTGAAGTCATATTCTGCTCCCCACCTCGAAATCAAGTCTCTAGTTTGATTCAATCTGCTCCAAAGTTAAGTCCCAAGTTTGATTCTGCCCTCTGCCCCCCCAATTAAGTTCCAAGTTTGATTCTGCCCCCCCCCAATTAAGTTAAAAGTTTGATTCTTCCCTCCAAAATTAAGTCGCAAGTTTGATTCTGACCCTTCCCCCCAAAGTGAAGCCCTATGTTCGATTTTGCCCCCCCCCCCCCAAAGTTAGGTCCCAATTTACGCTCATGACCACACGCACTATATTCCTACGCGCAAGATTTAGGTTGCCATTTGAACCACCAATAGGACTTCTCACAAGCAATGTGTATTTCTTTACGTTAACTTTGATCTTACAGCGGATAGAGTATCGCATAGGAATCTCCAAGGGAGATTTCAGACCGAACTGACAAGGCAAGCTTCACCTGTGTCTGGTCGCTCGGACTGGGCTGATTTCTCAATATCGTGCATGGTGTCACCTCCGTTTGTTAGTCGCGCATGACCAGTTAATATTTTTCTCCTACCGACTGGAAGTGTACGTATCTCGTGTCACTATGGTGTGAAACCCCGTGTTAGTGACAGTTTCGCACCAGGTGTGAATTTATTTCAATATAATCGGAATGGGTACTGCTACTATAAAAACCGACTATAAAAGAGAGTATAAATTTCTTTCCATGTTGCAAGTGGAAGCGGGTTTTCAAGTTGATTATTATTAAGTTAGCCACAATGATATATAATGTATAGAATCTCATGCATTCCTTATGGAGAAAAAAAACGCAATATCTATAATGTACAGCTAACCAAATGGAACTTTCCGACTTTTCCGGCGACATAAAATCTTCAACGTGTCCTCTTTCCGTTCATGTGTTCTACGCCATCGGAACTTTGATATTCCCAAAAAAGCAAGTAAAAATAACATAACCGTAATGCTAAGTTTTCTCCCCCTCCTATACAAATCTAGCACGGAAATCTCTTTCTCCAACTCGCTGCGGGGAAAGTTCGGTGGGGGAGGAGCGGTTAGGGTATTTCCAGAACCTCGTATCCCCATCCTTATATGAGGGGATATCGTAAAGTTTTAATTATCATCCGGAAGTTATTGAGCTATGTGAATGAAATTTCGCCAGTGTAATCACAGGTCCTTGTGTGCATGATGGCGTAAAAATGTTCTTCGTATCCAGTTTGACAGGTGGCGGTAGATGTCAGTAACTTACAAGTGAGGCTTACAGCGTGATTAAGTTCCTACATTTGAAGGGTTACAGTGCCCGGTCAATGCATGATGAAATGAAGGATGTCTATCGTGATTCCATGTGACACTGTTGTGAGATGGAAGAGGGATTTCTAAAGTGGCCACATGTCTCTCACAGACGAGGCAAGACGTGGACGACCATCACTCGCGGACGATGCGGCTACAGTGAAGAAAGTGGAGGATATCTCCGGGAACACCGACGAGTAACTCTCCACATGGTTATGCATACATCTGGTCTTAGTTACAGCAGTGTGTGGAAAATTATTCACGACGAACTCTGCATGTCTAAGGTGCCAGCACTCTGGAATCCACGATCCATCTCCTTACCGACAATGCACTCACTCATCTCAAGCATCAACCCTATTCTCCTGATCTCGCCCCAATTACTTTTCTTGTTCCCTGAAATGGAAATTCCACTGCGGGATCGGCGATTCGACAACACAAATGATGTCATGCAAGAGATGGAACACTGATTTTCGACGCACTCTGAAGACTTCTACAATGACGACCTGCAGAAGGCCAAGAAATGCTGGGAGAAATGTGTGCACGGTGACTATGAAGAGAAGTCTTAAGGACCACAACTTGAAATAAAGTTTCAGTTTCATTCAGTTCATGTTGATAATTAATTGACGATACCCCCTCGTATGCAACGTTGTTAGGCGCGGGGTTGCTTCGAAGTTTGGTTGCAGCTTCAACCAAGTCGCAAATGTCTTAATGAAGAGAGAGGTCTTGTCAAGCGTGTACTTGATCAAATTGCTCCGTAGTAAAATGTGGCGAAGCGCAGCAGAGTGGAACGAATAAACAGTGTGACCAATGCACAGCTCAACTCAGAACTCTGAACGAGGCGATATATTTCCGAAACAATTAAAGGAAAATAAAATACCTTAGTCTAATGAGTGGAAATTTCGTTACGTCGCTTTTACTTTCAATGTTTCGTGCCAGAGAGTAGTTTCTCAAGCGTACTACAATCAATCGAAACCACAGACCATTAGATGAATAATATTATTTTCTTCCACTTTCGACGACTAAGATGAACTATTGTTGCGTGGAGGAAGGAATGAAGATACGCAAAGGAACGCGATGCTCAGGCCGGGATTCGAACCTGGGCATTGAGCGAGTCGACACTCAGCGTGTTCGACCACCACTAGGTGAATAATTAAGTTACTTAGTAAGTACAGCCGACCTCCGTGGCGGGGTGGTTATCACAGCGCGCTACGACGCCGGGGGTCCCGGGATCGAATCCCGGCATGGGTATTCTTTGTGAGTGTCCATCATATATCATCATTAATTTTCCTCGTCGTTGCGATTAGCCAAAAGTGGCAGAAAAGTGACTCTAAATAACAAAAATTGAATCAAAGTGAAAGAAAGAACATGTTTAGCCGCGCACTGTGATACATATTCATTCACATTAATTTTGACAGTACTGCTAGATTTCATATTACTCGAATAGAATTGGTACTCCAATATATACACACACCTCAAAAAAAGTTTGGAATATTGTTATATTAGGCATTCGTTGATAGGTGCAGCCTTGGGATGCAACAACACACGGTATCTGTCTCCGCTGGACGTCCTTATGTTCTCGCCGGCCTAATATAACAATATTCCAGATTTTTATCAACAACGGATTTATTTTATGAATTTAATTTTATTACAGAATAACATTATTTTATACAATAATGGGTTTATGAATTTAATTTTATTACAGAATAACACTATTTTTTACAACAATGTGTTTGTGAATTTAATTTTATTACAGAACAACACTTTTTATAAAGCAGTGGCTTTGTTACTAACGTTATTTGTTTATAATTAAATGTGGAGAATGCATTGCTCTTCAGCCTAATTCGCTATCTATTCTAATGCATCCATTAATTTTTAAGACGAAATTTGACTCGAGTAAATACGGTGATTGTTCGGTTAGGCATGCCCTCTTTACTCTCAGGAATAATTTTTGAATTACATCATAACATTCACTACTTTGATAACACTGTTAAGCCTTGCTTCCATGTTAATAAAACATTAAAATACTGACCAAGGCAGAATTTATTGTATAAAAAAATGTATACTATAAAACTTGAATAAATTCTATATATTCATCTGAATATTAATGTCAATCAACTTTATATATTCAAGTAGTAAATTTTATAATTGAGAATGGTCGCAAGAATAATGTCTGGATATGTCCGTTACACTTTCTGGTCTGGTGTAATATTAAAATAGGGCTATGGCTGGATTGGTATATGCACTGTGGAAATGTTGAAGCTATTGTACTGTCGTGAATTAAGCATTCGATTTCGATCGACTATCTCATTCAGCATTCCATTTGTTTCACGGACAACTCCACTCGACGTAAATTTTCAATCAATGCACGTTCACTACATCTGGTTGAAATGCCCGGATGTTAGAGTCAAGGGAATTTGGAGGGAAAGCCCGTGTTTCATTTTTGTGCCGCCCAGCTGGACTTGCGGACTAGCACTGGACCTAGGGCAAAGGAAGTATTTGGTCAATAGCCCTGTGTTATCACTTTTTTTATTTAAAGAGTTTCGTCATCTGTTAGATATTGCACATAACGACACAAACGATTAACTGATACCAGATGTGGTTCTGAGAATTCGTGTGTAATGTGAAGTTCCGTTAAATTCCGCCGGGTAGCGGGTGCTAGTATGCGATATTCAACTGATGTAATCTCGCAGTACTTTGTCGTTAGGAAACATTCTGGAATTATTTTGAGGCGGAGGCAAGACCAAGGCGACTGACAATTCCATTCAAATTTTTGTGGTCAGTTGACGGTAAATCCAAAACCCGTGATATAATGCAGCACGTTAAAACGACGACAGTTAGTTCTGGCCTCTGCGTATGAACTTGATCAACACGCAAAGGGAACCAGGGAGGGGCACCGTTGAAAAATGGATTCGTGTTCCGACCCATTTTAGAACATTTTTTTACTATTAACACACAATATCATTAGTGCCATATATCACAATATTCCTCATTAACTTTTGAGTTTCTGGAACAATTTGCAGTCTCTCGAAAGCACGGTGTGTCGACGAGTAAGTTCGCAAAGAGTTTTGTTGGTTTGGTGGTAATCACGGTACTTTCTATTACGATCATGTTGTTGTTAATGTCCGTCCAGTCACAGCAAGGTGCTGCATAAATATTGACCTTATATTAACTCAAGCACATTTCTATTCTGTACGTGAATCTGGAATCTGTTGCTAAACATTATCTGTATAGGGTACGTTATTGTAAAGCTTTCAGTGAACACATCATTGACTCATTTTAATTTTTGTGTCCTTCAGCTGAACATTTCAAATATATCATGTTGCAAACATCTGATACCGTAACTGTTGTGCAAAGCAAGGTTTGGCTTCAATCCACAATCAACCAGACAGTGACAGACAGGAAGAAACGCTGTGTTCTGTCACAGCCATTGCTTCATGGCGGAAGTTGCGAGATCTTAAAATCTCTTAATTTCCTTCGTCATTGAGAGATAAGGAAGCAAACCTCCAGAAACGGTAGATGGCGTCGAGTGACTTGCTCAGAAAAGACATTTTCACCTTGTACGAGGGTCACTATTTATATTTTGAGCCTAACAATGAAAAAACAGGAATTTGGCATTGAAAACTGCTTTATTGTTTTTCGAAGTATTCTCCTTTATGGTCAATACACTTTTGCATTCGTTCGAACCATTTGTCAAAGTAGTTTTTCCAATCTTCTTGAGACACCTCCATAATATGGTTTTTGAACGCATCAACGGCGTCTTCCGCCGACGAAAATCGTTGTCCACGCAATTTATTCTTGACATTCTGGAACAAGAAGTCATTGGGTGCCAAATCAGGACTGTGCGGCGGATGACCCATCAATTCGATTTTTTGACTGTTCATAAAGTCGGTTGTTAGACGAGATGTGTGACAGCTGGCATTGTCTTGATGAAGAATGATCCGACGGCGTTTGTTTGTTTTCCGTATTTGACCGAAGACCTCTGGCAAACAAATTGTTGTGTACCGTTGTGGACCGTTCTACGTTCCTCTAAAGGCACAGTTGCCACATGACCAGTTTTCCCGAAAAAACAGGCGACCATTTGTTTCGATGTGCTTCGAGCGCGAACAACTTTTGTTGGATTGAGTTCATCTTGAAACACCCATACAGTCGACTGCTGTTTACGTTCCGGCTCATATGCATATATCCATGATTCGTCACCTGTTACAATCTTATATACGTCTTTAGAAGCACCACGATTGTATTTATTGAGCATTTTTTTGCACCAATTGACGCGTGCGTCTTTTTGAGTTTTTGTCAAATTGTGTGGGATCCAACGAGAACATACCTTTCTTACAGCTAAATGATCATGTAATATTTTATATATGCTGGTGGAACTAAAGCCTATGGTTGCCTCAATCTCACAGTATGTCACATGACGATCTTGCAGTATTAGGTTTTGCACAGCATCAATGTTTTCTTGAACAACAACTGATTTTGGACGACCTTCGCGAATCTCGTCGGTGAGCGAATGGCGGCCACGATTAAATTCGTTATACCAGCCTTTCAGAGTGCCAAAGGATGGGGCTTCATCGCCAAATGTGGAAGTAAGTTGATCGATGCACTCTTGTCTTGATAATCCACGTCAAAAATCGTAAAAAATCATCGCACGAAAATGTTCACGAGTTAATTCCATTTTATTGTTGTCGCGCAATCTCCAAGGCCACATAAACAACACAAATGAAGCTATTGACAAAACATTGAAGTACGTTATGGTCAATAATGGCAGACGATTCCGTGCAAACGTCAAATCGCGCCTAACTTCAATCAGTGTTGCCAAGGCTCAAAATATAAATAGTGACCCTCGTCATTTGTAAATAATTAGCTCCCAAGTTTCTCGTAGGAATTCACAAATTGCTTGCAGTCACTTATGGGATTTGGAGTCGGTTTTTCAGTTGTTCAAGCAAAACTAAGTTTCGTTTTCCATTTGAGTTGAGGACCACCATTTATAATAATAATATATTTAGTAATAATATAATATATTGCACCACAGTAACAACGACCACTGTTGTTTAAAATACCTTTAACTTTACTAATAACTTATACGCATGGGCGTCCAGTAGGGGAGCAAGGGGAGGCCAGGCCCCCCTGAAAAATGGATGTTACCATAAACTTATATATTACACACACATATATTTCATTTCAGTCACAAGAATTTGTTAATTATTGGAAGGATGTTGCAGGAACATGATAACTTCAATCTGAAGAAGTAATATTTTGAGGGAGCAACACTACTATGGGGGGAAATATGCTAAGTTTGCCCCCCTCCCCCAGTAGAAAAAAATACCTTGCTTGCCCCTCCCCTGGAAGAAATCCTGCGGACGTCCATGCTTATACGTAACAATTGTGCAAGCGCAAAGTGAATATTGATCTGAAAAAAGACTAGTTTTCCGTAGTTACATGTATAAATGCAACTTTCTTCACATTTGATGCGTAATATTGTGGAGAAATATCCATTTTATTATTAGAAAATATAAAGTAGGAAGGGAACCGGTCATTGCGCCGATACACATTCAACTGTCACTTGCGGAAGTAAGACGTGATTCATTTTTCCTTTCTTTGCATACGCGTACGAGGCGAAAAAAGGAGTCTTAGGTGGAAGGAAATATTTTTTTGTTA
This sequence comes from Lepisma saccharinum, assembly GCF_977018435.1. Taxonomy (NCBI): domain Eukaryota; kingdom Metazoa; phylum Arthropoda; class Insecta; order Zygentoma; family Lepismatidae; genus Lepisma; species Lepisma saccharinum. The sequence continues at coordinate 38,477,947 of NC_139229.1, forward strand.
TTACGTAGTGTGAGCGTAAATAAGGCCCCATACCAGCACACATTTTCTCCATTAATTGCGCGGTGGAAATACGCTCATTCGGAAAGATGGCTTCGGGCTACAAAAGCGAAACAAATAAAGACGAAACACGATTTTCGTGTCTCTGTGGTAACAAAGGGGATCTCGGTTCATTTCATGTTGAGCATAGGCGTGCGCAGACCCTGTGATTAGGGGGGGGGACAAAAGCGTTGATGAAAGTTCAGTTGGGAAAGAAAAACCTCATTTTATCTCGCTGTTTGTTTTGTTGCATTTAGCAGTAGTACTTATTTGTTCTTACTTCCCTACCTGATAAATTTACAATGCAGCGCAGAAAATAAATTGCGAGCGAAGCGAGCAAGAAAATTTTCAGACCCAAATTTTTGCAAAATTAAAACAGTATTGATTTAATATGGCGCAAAAGTTTTCATGGAGCGCCATGGCATTCTCTTTTACATTTTTTTTTATTTAGACATTCGGCGTCCAGGGCCAACTCCCGCCGACTCCTAGCTAAGGCTCTGAACTTGACAAGACTGCAAGAAAAGCAGATATTGCGAAGGAAGCCAGCAAGAAAATTTTACGAAATGTACTTTTATTTGTAAAAATTTTGAAATCGAGGGGACAATTGCAGCTGTGCCCCCCCCCCCCCCCCCTGCAGGTGCTCTTGGCCGTCTGGAAGAAATAATGCAAGAAAGACATGAAAACTAATTCCATCTTGAGTATCCCTTTGTCCTGCTACTCTTAGATCCTTCTAGCTTGCTTTCCTTTACTTCCATGTTTGCCTCCTAAAATTGATTTCTGTCCAAGGTTGGGGGCAATGCATCCTGCCTCCCTGTAGTTGCGCCACTACACCCCCTTTCTCCGTAGTTGCTTTGAACTTTCATCGGCTTGAAAACACTTTATTTTTTTCTAAGAGTATAATATCATTTAATAACGGCGATAAGTTTCCTCTATCCTAAATTTTTAGGTGAAAAATATAATAATATAGGGGCATGGACGTCTGGAAGGGGACAAGGATGGCCACATCTTCCCCTTAGAATCTAAAAGTACATTTTCACATCTATAATTTGATTTTAGTCATAGCAATTTACATTAATTATTTTAATGGGGATGGAGGAAGGCGATAATTTCAAATTCAATAGGTGTTTTTTGAGGGGGCAACACTATAATCGGTGTAATATGCCTCGTGGAAAAATACCTTGCTTGTCCCTCGGTAGAAAAATCTGCGGACGTTCATGATTAGGGAGGGCATTTGCCCCCCCCCCCCTTGCCCCACCGTGCGCAAGCCTATGATGTTGAGACTTCACTGAACTTATGTGATCGAAGGTCACTTACGTATGATTCAAAATGGGGTTATGATAAGGAAGTACAAACTAACATTGATACCGTGGTCAGCTCCAACAAACGTTACAAACTTACACTCGTTAATTTGTCTGCTCAACTGTTGAAACTTTTTAATTATTAACCTTGGCCCCACATAAACACAATTGATAAAGATAAATATAGAGTGCTGTTTTTACATTAGGTTGAATGAGTGTCAAATATATTTGAAAGCAATTTTTATTGGGCTAGAGTTAATGTTTGATACATATTGTAAGTAACAGTAAATAGAAAACATATGCGTGCACACGGAGGGGCGGGCAATTTCCCCCCTAATCATGGACGTCTACAGATTTTCTCTCCATGGAGCAACAAGAGAGGTATTTTTCCATGGGGCATATTAACCCGATAATAGTGTTGCCCACTCAAAAAAACACCACTTCAATTTGAAATTATCGCATTAATGTAAATTACTATGACTGAAATAAATTGTACGTGTCAAATATATACTTTTAGGTTGACATTCGATTTCTAAGGGGGAGATGTGGCCATCCTTGCCCCCTCCTTCCAGACGTCCATGTCCCTACATTATTATACTTTCACCTGGAAATTTAGTGTAGAGGATTCTTATCGCCGTTATTAAACGACATTATACTCTTAAATAAAATGAAGTATTTTCAAGCCGATTAAATTTCGAAGCAACTGCAGGGGAAGGGGGTGCAGTGGCGGAACCACAGGGGGCAATGAGCATTACCCCTCCCCAACCTTAGAAGGAAATCAATTCTAAGGGGTCAAGTGAGGCAAACATTGAGGTAAAGGAAAGCAAGACTAGTATAATCTAAGAGTAGCAGGACAAAATTATACTCAAGATGGAATTAGTTTTCATGTCTTTCTTGCATTATTTATTTCAAACGGCCTAGAGCAGCTGCAGGGGGCACAAAGGTGCCATCCTCGATATAAAATTTTATACAAATAAAAATGCATTACATAAAATTTTCTTGATAGCTTTGCTCGCACTATTTGCTCGTTTGTCTTACAGTCTTCTCAAGTTCAGAGCAGTAGCTAGGGGGAGGCGGGAGTTGGCCCTAAGCGCTGAACAATCTAAATAAAAAAATAAAAAATGCAAAAGAGAATACCATGGCGACCTATGAAATTCTTGGTACCATATTAAATCAATTTTGTTTTCAGTTTGCAAATATTTGGATATGAAATTTTCTTGGTCGCTTCGCTCGCAATTTTGTTGTTTTCTGTAATTTCAGAGATAATTTATTTATTCGTTATGATTCCAGGCCCATAGCCAGGCAGGGGCTGGGGAGGGGGGCTGAGCCCTCCCTGGAACTGCCGTGAGCTCCCCTGGCATTTCCGTCAGTCCCCTTGACATTAGGTAAAACCATTTTGTACAATTTATTTGCAGTGAAGAGTGAAAATGTAGACAGCAGATATTATTTGCTTTCCTTTACCTCAATGTGAAGGATAAATTCACAGAGCATGAACAGCAGCGGCAAGTATTTAGAAGATTATCTTCTATAGATTTTAGATAGTTCCTTCATTGGGGAATTTCTTTAACTGTACCTTCGCTGCCTCTGTTGCAACCTCCCGTTAGACAGAAAACAGTGACTTTGACGTCATCTTGAAAATTCCCTCCCCATCTGCTTCTACTGTTAACAGCTCCCAAGTTTTTGGGAATGAAGGGGTGTTTCATTGCTTCAGCCGGAGATGGAATGTACTGTAGGTAATATGATTGAATATTGTCCATTTTTTCTTGCATGATATAAATACGTATCTGTATTATCAAAGTAGTATGGAGTGTGTAGTAAGGGACGATTTCAGTAGTATTCAATTAACACATCAAGTGGTATTTTAAAAGATATAGAAAAATGTAGTATTTGTATATTTCTAAAATTTATGTAACTTAATGAGCCCCCTCCAACACACACAATTTGCCTTCATTTAATAATGTTAAACTTTGGAAAATGGACTTGGTTTACAAAGCCCCCCCTGGAGATCAATTCTAGCTACGGGCCTGTATGGTTCCTCTATGTTGCTGCATTATGTATATAATATATATGACACACACACACATATACCCATCAATGCAATGAAACTAAAACAGTGAGATAAAATGAGGTTTATCTTTCCCGACTGTACTTTCATCAAGTCTTCCCCCCTAATCAGAGGGTCTGCACAGGCCTATCATAGAAAATATCCAGTTTGTTCTGCTAGGGTATCTTTTAAACCTGAATTTCCCGATTTTTTTCATAAAGTGTCACGGGACTATGGTGATATGCCAGCCCCTAGTCATATAGACACAAAGAGACAAGAAAAGGAACATGTACCACAAATATGCATTTAAATGTGAAAGAAGTATAAAGAAATTGACTGCTCCTCGTTTATTCTTACTAGTAGTGGTGATTAGGGGATTTTTTGCCCCGTACTATGGCCTTAATGCTACACAATAATTATTGTAAAAATTATTAATATTAGTTAAAGAACAATAAGGTGTAGAATATTATTATGCAAAACTTATGTAAACAGGAGTTTTCATTAGTGGAACATTTTTTTCTGGAACTTAAGTTATCAGGTAACATCACAAAAAGTATGTCATTTTACTATTCCTTGTATTCATGAAAGGAGTTGTCAATGATAAGTTTCAGTAAAGTATATCACGTTTAATAGTAGCTTGCGAGAGTTTCTTCACTTGACAACGAAGCGTACGGAAGGGGTATATTGGCATAATCAGATGATAAAAGAAATTGCAGAGCAATTGCTGCCTTTTCATCTCTGGCCTTGGTTACATTTCTTGAGCTGTCCATATATGCCATCCTTCATTGAGTAACATTCTCTGTATGCAATGCAAGTGCCAAAGTGCCTTGAGTTGCTGATACATCGCATCTCCAAAGAGAAGAATACAAGATTGTATTCTTAAAGTTCCATATGCCAGCATTGCAAGAGGTGTGTCCAGAAGTTACAGTTGGGAGGGAAGATTTTCAGTCCGGTACCTCACCCCACCGAGAATCAATTCTAACCTACACTGGCAATGTTCTTTGTAAACAAGCTAACTTTCATGTTATAGAGCAGGGATTCCCAAACTTTTTCGTTTCTCGGCATCCTTAGTGTTTCAAGACATTTCCATGGCACCCAAGTCGGAATGTAGGCCTTTCTAACACTTGCAAAGCTCAATTAGTAATGTTAGGTTGCTAGCCTGAAGTTAAAAAATAAACCATATTTCAAATTCAGTAACATTTTGTGTACAAAAGTACTAAATAAACACATTTGGAACAATCATATCATTTCACTGAAAATATTGGAACATTTCACGGCACTCCTGTAAGGCAGCCACAGCATCCCACACTTTGAGAACCACTGTTCTAGAGATTAGACTATCAGGGATAAAAAGAAAACCCTAATTAAATAATATAAATAAAATAATTCGGGAGCCTGCGTTTTGTGTGTATGGGTGTATTTCCAAATAAGGGCTATGGAAGCATGAATAACTATGCAATAAATTCTAATACATGGCCAACTCTACCATACGCTGCAGATCTTTCAACTCTGCTAGCAACGGTGCAGGAACTTACACTGGCATGTTTATTATTCTCATTTGATTATACACATGATATAGAAAACAACCCCTGTAGAGTATTGTTTGAAAAAAATTAATTGGGTTTTAGGGCTGGAATAGATGGTTATTATTGTATATCATTATTGTAATTCCTCCCATTGCTACTGTAAACTGGATGAAAACATTAAACAAAAACCTATTATGTTAAGGGGTCTCGGGTTTGATCCTCTTTTGAGACACGTTCCAAAGTGGTTCGGAAAAGAATAATTCTTAAAAAAAAAAAAAGTTTTAAAAATAATAATTAATACTGCATTCAAAAATTCAGCATTGGGTAGCAGACTTTCTAGTTTGGTAACCTTCACAGCTGATATCCTGCAAGAAATTGACTTTGAGTCTCTCATTCATCAGTTGGCTGCCATGAAAGTCAGAAGGAAACAGTTTTAGGCGAGTGTTCTCTTATTAAATCTGAGTTTGTTGTTTTATCAAAATTTAATGAATAATTATTAATCAGATTTCTTTTGTGTTTATATTTTAAAGTTTACAAGGGTTGTTAATACAGAGCATACAATTAGTGGAAGTGAAGTACCACGATAACAAAACTGTTACGACAGAGCCCAAAACAAGGGATAGATAGTCCAAATGTTATAAATCCCTCCCTGCACATATTTTACTTAGTGGACCAATCAGAGGTTTCTTCTCTATTGGGTGTCATACTGATGAGGCAAGCAGAGTATAAAGCAATTACTGAAGTTTCCTTCATATTATTGTATAGTAATATGAAACTAGGTACATTTTTTTAAAAAGCCCTGCCACAATAGCAGGAATAAGGATTTACAATCTTGAGCTTAATAAAATAAACATATAATCTTAGGGATTGATACGAGTTGAACACACACTGGTACACCAATCCTATGATCCTATGTTATCATGCATTACTCAACCTAAATCTAACAAAACTCCAGATTTCATTTTCCAATTTCATAGTTGTTGAGTAATAGTGTGTATGCGACATAATTTTAAGTTTTTGAGAAAATGATTACCCAAATTTTGATTACACCACCTTCAAAATTCACCCTCTCCCCTCTATCTTTCAGGTTGTTTCAGATCTTGCTCATACAATAAATAAATATATTTCTTTTAACATGCAAAAAGTAATACGTTTCTGACAACTAATTACAAATTTTCTTAAATTCAACACTTTAGCTGTTGAAAATTTTAAAAATGTTTTGTTTTCTTTCAGGGAATGACTGGAATGTGTCAACGGCTTCACCTGCTATCGAAGACACAACAGCAACAAGCCTTGCACTGGCAGGGATAATTATTGGAATTCTCTTAGCAATATTATTACTCTTTGCACTTGCACTTGCAATAGACTGCAGAAACAAGTAAGTTAAATATTTACCTAAAGTTAATTAGTATTTAATTCTACATTTTCTTTTCAGTATTAATCAGAAGATTTGCAAATATAAACATGCAAGATACTGGTTGGCAGTGACGAAGATATAGTAAACAAGATGCACTCTATTATAATGTTTGGCTTGTGCTTCATTGCCTTATTTACTTTCTACCGTACCTCGGAAATTCTATGTGTACGAATAACAATGTTACATACTGTATATCACTGGAAAGCTTGTTCAATTCCCTGTACAATAAGTTTTATTTGAGCTTCCTAGGCGAAATAGGAACGGAGTTACAGCACATTTAGTATAGCTAAGCGGGCTCAAAAAGGGCAATTTCTGCTAACTTTGACCTTGAATAATTTAACAATTACAAGACAAAGGAAACTAAAAAAATTCATAGTTACTAAGTTCCATACATAGTTTCAACTCCCCAAATTTCATGAAAATCGGAGATTGTCAGGTTGGGGGTTGTGTTGATTTCGCATGGAATGACTCTTATATAGCGAAGGGTGAAAGACCAACCCACCACCAAAGGCTCTGCTTTTTGGCATCTCGAAAATAGCTGAGCCAAGCAGAAAGCAGACACTACTAGCAAAAAGCATTAAGTGTTAACATGATCTCAAAGATGAATATTTGCTTTATTATAAACACAGAATTATTGAAATAAATTATTATAAATGTTCCAAATCCCATGTAGACAAACTTTAAAGCATTGTTTAAGTTTCATGATTTGTAAAACTTTCCATAATGTTGGAAGTTCATGGTTTAAGAAAAACATAGCATCCCCGGCAATAGGAAACATTGGAATTTGCAGAACAGCTGGCTGGTTGGCCTCACTCATCTCAAATTACAATGCCAGTGTTGACAACTACCAAATAATTTACACAATATTTATCGCGAGTTTCCAAACAAACAATTTCAATAAACTGATGAAAACTTGGATGTAAAGAAAGCAATGAAACTCTCTTCTGAGACCTGCAAATAGCAAAAATGTTAAGTTGTAAACTTGAAATACTATTTTTATTATACATTATTAAAAAATGAAGCAGTGCATTTTCTTCCTGTTGTAATGAATGAATGAAGCTTAATTTACTTTTAAGCTTCAAGTCGGTTCTTTTACTCTTCCGTGAACAGTAATTTTTACAACGAGCTTGGTATAACTTTTCTGTTAGTTACTGAGCTTTTTGGAACAACTTTCCTTTGTGTGATGAAGAATGCATAGTTGAGGTTAGTCTTATCTTTTGTTTGGCTTGTTGCGAATTCATGGATATTTTAAATTGTGTATGGGAAGTAATACGAGTATTTTATTATATCAATAACGTGACCAAGAATTTTGAAATAAGAAGCATGGCCGTTCAGAGAAGTTGAGGAATATATTTTTATTATTTGAAATGGCCTTTCTTTCCTAGGACAACTAAGGCAAATAGGCAGTATAATTTATTTACACCCCTCCCCCCCTTTTTGGAGTACTGCATTGCTTGCCCTCTTCTTAAGACCACACTTTGCCACTGCTGGTTGGGTAGAAACATAAGATTTATCAATATTTGCAAACCATGAGAGAGCCACTTCCACAAAACATGGATGTTCAACTTATGCTCAGACTGGATCTATAGTTTAAAGCGAGATCTAGTCAAATCTGATCAAATCAGGGATCAAACCTGGGACCTCTTGATTACAAAGTGACAGTGTTGTCAATATGCCATCAGCGAGACCCAACTATTTAGTCATTCTTTTATTATTCATATTGTTGGCAAATTTTCCAATACATCACTTACTGCTGTCAAGTCATAGGCATGAAGTGGACTTGAAAAAATAAACATGGAATGACTGCCTGATTTTGCTCAGAATATTTTTGTGTACTTCATCACTCATTACAGGCATTATAAAAATGTTTGCCAGGTGATTGTTACTATTTAGCACAAACATTATGAAAAAAATGCTATATGGATATATTGCATTTTTAAAAAACATACTCTCTCTGATCAAAAGTATCTGGACACATCGTGAAACATACATTTATCATAGAGGGTGATAAAATACTGTCATCTACCGAATAGAACACATAGTCAGCGATCTCAGTAGTCTGCAGACAGCGCGAGACAGCAGTATGGGATGGTCCGAGGAACTCACGGACTTTCAACGTGGTCAGGTGGTTGAGTGCCACTTGGGTCATTCCACGTCAAATCATCCAGGCCATGTCACCCACCACCTCCGATTTTGATGAAATTCGGTATACTTATAGAACTTTTCATGCTGATTACAAAAATGACAACTTTTTTTTGATTGGTCAAGGAGTTCAGAAATTACGCGATTTTAAAAATCTCCCTGTACGCTACTTGCGGCTCCACTTTGAATGACACGCATTAGGCTATAAATTATAGTATCTTCTCTCAGGTTTGCCGTAGAAACTTCAAGTTTAATTTCTTTTGCTCAAGATAGTGTAAGCTTTCATTTAAATAAGGTTTCTGATCAGTGTATCAATAATCATGTATTTTATGTATAGTTTCATGTATTTTTTTAGAAAAATAAATGACTAACTTCAAAAGCGAATTTCGTGCAATGCCCCCCCTTCAATTTCACCCAAATTTTATATACAGGTAGCTGAGAGTGGGTACTAATGCTTGATGGAAAAATTGGGATGGGCGGTTAAGAGACAGGGTGATAAAAAATCATTTGCATTAAAAGTTAATCTTATTATAAATACTTATGTATTTAGCACAAAGTCTGAAGTACAATATGTTTTGAGGTATAACATTCAAAATTTCTGTTCACTATGTGTGAAGGTAAGCATAGGCGTAACCTGGTGGGGGCAAAGGGAATCATTTTCCCTATCCAAAATGTATAGATTAATTAAAACCCACAAGTTAAATATATTTTGTGAACCTCCTGGCACTTGAGGAACAAACAAGAAAAGAGTAATTATTGTGATTTTTCAAATGTATTTAGCAAATAATCTTTGACACTATTTCTATGGGACTGAAAACTTTGATTCTCTCAACCAAAGATAGTTCCCAAGTTCCCAAGTTACGCCCATGAAGATAGTACCTAAAACTCGATTGTATTCTATGCATTGCCAAAATTTCATGCACTATAAATTGTGCCGTTCACATTTTCTGTTCCCAACTGTAAAAAAATATATATCTGTACCTTCTCTGGATGCTACATAAAAGGATTTTCTTGGAATTGCTGGCCTGTCAAGGAAGCTATGCTTTGTTGCATGCTAACTTCATCCACGCTTTACTTCAATTCATATCTACTTGTATGTGAAAACTTCAGTGTTTTAGGTGGACTGTCGAGCTAGGAAACAGTCATCGTCGAAGGAGTGGATCTTTAGATTTTGTTGAACTTGGAATGGAGGAGAAAGAAATAGGTGCAAGTGGAATAAATGACACCATATTCAAAATACCGTGGTCAGCATTCAAATGATTTCTTAATTAAAATCGTTCAATCAAAGTTGATTCTGTGTTTCATCATTTATTTGCAGTAGTAATGTAGGTTTATGATGACATACGGATTATGTACTAGAAACACAATTTGTAATTTTTACACAAATCAATGATCATTAACTGTAAGTTTCTTTCACAGTAACTGTAAAGTAACTCAGTTACTTTCAAAGTACCAGTAACTGTAACAGAGTTACTTTTTAAATGAGTAACTTACCGAACACTGTAAGTAACCTGTAGCCTAAGTTCAAAACAGTGCATACTTAATCTTCCTGGTGCTGTTGTATAGTACTTTGCAATCGCTGACACATTGTACTGCGGGTTGTTATCATTTCACCTTACGTGATTAATAAGACATTTATGCCTCGAATACTATTTCAATGGAATTGGTACTTCATTGCTGAACTTGTTACTTGATACTGTTGATGTTTATACAAGTCTTCTAAGTGTTCCAACCACCCCATCCATCACAAGGAGATTTTCTGTGGTATGTGGCAAGAAAAGCTCCATTTGGAAAAACTTCAATCAGCACAAATGTGTATTATTAATTCTTACTTCATATTACGTATCTCCGTGAAGAGTATAAAAAAAATTCCATATTGAGATAAAATGCACAAAAAGAAGAATGTTCTCGAAGAAAATTTGCTAAGCTTGGGAATGCTAATGATTATGATTATAATATTTTTTTAAAAATTGAAGACAGTTGAAACTAACTTAGATAGAGTGGAACTTCGATTTTACGTTGTTCAGGGGACCAGCTGAAAAAACCTTAGAATGCGAGAAAATGTAAAACCGAGGAAAATTTGCTATGTTGGGACCACCAATATTGAATGTAAAATGCAGGGAAATGTAAAATCGAGGAACTTGAAATCGGGGTTCCACTGCAATTATTATTTGTAGGTTTTAATTCATCTATAAATTTTGGATAGGGAAAATGATTCCCTTTGCCCCCAGCAGGTTACGCCTATGCTTACCTTCACACATAGTGAACAGAAATTTTGAATGTTATACCTTAAAACATATTGTACTTCAGACTTTGTGCTAAATACATAAGTATTTTTAATAAGATTAACTTTTAATGCAAATGATTTTTTTATCACCCTGTCTCTGAACCGCCCATCCCAATTTTTCCATCAAGCATTAGTACCCACTCTCAGCTACCTGTATATAAAATTTGGGTGAAATTGAAGGGGGGGCATTGCACGAAATTCGCTTTTGAAGTTAGTCATTTATTTTTCTAAAAAAATACATGAAACTATACATAAAATACATGATTATTGATACACTGATCAGAAACCTTATTTAAATGAAAGCTTACACTATCTTGAGCAAAAGAAATTAAACTTGAAGTTTCTACGGCAAACCTGAGAGAAGATACTATAATTTATAGCCTAATGCGTGTCATTCAAAGTGGAGCCGCAAGTAGCGTACAGGGAGATTTTTAAAATCACGTAATTTCTGAACCCCTTGACCAATCTCAAAAAAGTTGTCATTTTTGTAATCAGCATGAAAAGTTCTATAAGTATACCGAATTTCATCAAAATCGGAGATGGTGGGTGACATTTTCACAAAATTCTGGATGATTTGACATGGAATGACCCACTTGTGTAAGAAATCTGTGAGCGAGATGTTCACCCTCCTAAACATCCCTAGGTCTACTGTTTCCGATGTTATAGTGACGTGGAAACGTGAAGGGACGGATACAACCCAAAAGCATGCAGGCCGACCTCCAGAGACCATCAAGTGTTGAAGAGGGTTGTACAACGTAATCGTCAATCATCCATTGAAACCACCACATAGGAATTCTGAAATGCATCAGGATCCACTTCAAGCACAATGACTGTTCAGCGCAAGGTGAGGCAACTTGGTTTCCATGGTGCAAGGAGAGTCGAAACTGGACCATAGAACAGTGGAAAACCGTTGTGTGGAGTGATGCCTCATGGTACACAATGTGGCGATCTAATGGTAGGGTGTGGGTGTGGCAAATGACATGTACCAGCCTGTATAGTGCAGACAGTGAAATTCGGGGGTGGTGGGGTTACAGTGTGGTCATGTTTCTCCTGGAAGGGGCTTTACCCCTTGTTACTTTACGTGGTAATGTCACTGCACAAGTTGACGTTTTAACTCCTTTCACACTGCCTACCATCGAAGACCAATTCGGGGATGACCATTGTGTCTTTCAATACAACCAAGCACCCATCCAGACTGCAGGGCTTGTGGGGGAGTGGTTTGATGACAACAACGTCCCACTAATGGACTGGTCTGCACAGAGTCCTGATTTGAATCCCATAGAACATATCTGGGATGATTTGGAACGCTAACTTCGTGCCACCTGATTGAAAGTATGCCTGGGAGAGTGAAGGCTGTCATCAAGGCTAAGTGGTGGGCCAACACCATATTGACTGCCAGTGTTTCTGATGGAGATGCGGCCCAAACTTTTACTTCATTTTCAGGTGGGTGTCTGGATACTTCTGATCACATAGAGTATGTATGTGATTATTTTAGGATTCCTCTTCGTGGCCGACGATTCCTGTTAATTGTTTGACTTTTCCTACCTATTTGTAACTATGTTTCGGAGACTGATTCTGTCTCTATCCTCAGGGTTATGTAATCCATTTTTGTGGTGTTATGCAACTGTACACCATACAGACACCTTTTCATAGGTGAGAATAAAAATAATGTTTTAATTGAATGAAAGAAATATATTGAATAGTTCTTATGATGAACACAATATCACAAAGCAATATAAAACTAAATTGAAGAATACTGGAACCTTTCTTCCCAGAAAAAAGCAGAGTATGTGCATCTAACTGTTCGTCTGTCTAGTCCCCGAACACAGGGTGTGTTTGGGGTTGATACTTAAAGTGACAAACTTAATAATATACATTAGATTGTCCTTCAGTGTCACTTACGTAATCGCAAGTATTCTCTAAATTATTTGTCATACTTAAGTTTTCCATTTTGTTCTCTATTAATATGTTAGGTGAGCACAGTTTCAGACTTCATGTTATGACCAAGCATGTAAATCTTTTACCACAGTGTTTCTCGTCCAGTAAAGGGGCCTGTACTTGGCTACTCTCTGCTCAAGAGCTATGTTGCCATGTTAACGATTTATGAACTTTGAAATATTTCAGGGCAGTCAGGTAACATTTGGAGAAGTGTACATTATAATATCTAGCTATTTAATATTACTTTATTCCATAACATTGAGTACTAACTTTCCTCAGTTGTAGGTTAATAATAGTCTCTCGTGAAGTTAAAAGGATGGGGAAAGGAGTGCAGTGCTTCATTACGACCTCTCTAAAATTAAATGCATGGCCAGTTAATTGCATCTACAGTTCATCAAAGAAATATTTGTCAATCAATACAAAATTCCCTGACTATTTTACCTCTGAAATCTTTATTCATGACCTTAAGGTTGAGGAATTAGCTTCCTTGGAGTTTAACCAGAAGTTTTTCATAATTTTATGTTCAGTTTACATGATTAGTTTTTTTTTAAATCTTGATTTAATTTTTCTTATTTCAGGAAACTTGCAGAATCTCAAAATGCCATGAAACCAAAAAGGAAGACCCTCCATCAGAATTTCATGAAACTTCCTCAATTTATTCAGAACGGAAACGAAAATGGTGACAACATATCTTTTGTGAATAAAATGTACAATGATGCATTTGCCAATCCCCCTCTGATTGTGGTGACGCACGATCAACAACAGACTGACATCGAACGACCGGCAGTGTCTTAGCACAGGTAATGAAAGTGTGGAATGTCTGAAATTTGACAGTAATTATTTTTGAAGTGCCATCATGTGGCTTGAGTGAGAGCGAGTGAAAACCTGTGGAATGTTTGTGAATGGATTGTATTGCAAGTTACTTTTAGAAACAATGTACAGACAAATCACAACATGTAGTAATCACGCTCAACAGCTACGTAGACCAATGAGCTTATTTCATACATATGTCAAAGTTGATGCAGCTCATCTAGGCATGTGTGTGCAGTCACAAAGTGAAAAGTTACTTATAACCAGATTTGGAGGGAGGGACTAAAGTGTGGTTTTCTGATACATTGACAAAAGGGGGACAATTTAGAAATTTGAAATGTGGTAAAAATAGAACTAAGTGTCATACAACTTGTGCTGAGTGGTATACGCCTCCACCTATATAATGCTGTAACAGACAGAACATCAATGTGATCTAAAATTGTAAATATTCAGTTCTTAACTTACGTTAATGACTATCAGGAATTTGCCTTGCGAAATAACTGACTTACAATATATTCAGAATGAATTTGTATGTTGATAAGAATAAGCAATTATTTGTAGTGAATAATCCAAATTATGGATATGTTAACCTAAAAAGTATTTATTTATAAAAAGAGGATTCATCACTTTAAGGCCAAATCATGTTAAATACTTGGTGTCAAGTGCCTAAATATTATCTACTTCAAAATAGAATAAAAATATTCCTGTTTCATAGTATAATAGTACTGGACAAATATCTTCCCTTGCATGTTACCAAAAATGCCTACCTATAAAGTAAAAATAAAATTCTACATAAAACCCACTTCATGTGTGATAGTTTTCATGTAAACTGGAATGATTTATATATTTCAAGTGTCCTTCATTCCGACACTAGTAAATAAATACAGATAAACTTATATATATATGGGGAGGGTTCAATGGAGCCAAATGGTTTTAATAAACATATTGCACTAATTGTGTTAGCTAATAAACACATCTTAAAATTGGTTGAACTGGTTTTGAAATTTAGTAATATCACACAAACTATGAAGTTTGTGCCATTCTTGGGCTGCTGTACGTCAAACCCCCCCATTATTATTTCTCTACATGTGAACTGACTTTCTGCAAAGCTACCTCTGCCGTTTTTATTAATTTTGGTGGCATAAATTAATAGAATGGCAGCAAAAAACAAAGGTTTGCAAAAAATTCAGTACATAATTTTCTCTGTATTTACATGTGTTCTGGCTGTAAGACTGAAATAAGCATTTTAATGCATTGACTGTCAGTAAAGTTATTTTACACTCAGGGGAATATTATACTCAAGGATGAAAATCTCTTTTGTGCAGTATTGTAAGATACATTTGTAATTAGAAATAAAACTGTAATTACTGTAAATATCTACATACTTTCTTCAGCAATACTAGACATGTGTAATTGTGACATAAGCAATCAATTTTGTTTATTGATGTACTCCAAGAAAGGCCATTTATTGATATTAAGTACAGGATGTCCACATGAAACCTCCCTGATTTCAAATTACAAGGAAACTCTTCGACATAGAGCCTTGCGGTATCGTGTAAAGCAACTCAGTTTTTTTTAAGTGCACTTCTATGTGGGCTCCTTCCATAACCCTTAAAATGTCTAGCTGATACTAGATCTTTAACCAATGTCGACCTGTCTGTTAACACTCCCAGTGGCTAGGAACTTGTCATGCCAAGCCTTAATTGTCTATGTCTAGTGGCTCCTGTTCGAATGGCTGTCAAATAATTTCCACACGTTTATAATCAGGAAGGTTTCATGTGGACATCCTGTATAAAAATATTATGGTTAAAGTGCAAGATAGAAATTCAGAAAATGGCTACATTTATGTAACAATTGTGAACATAGAACATGTCTAGTCACAAGTGATGTGATGCAATTTATTTCAATTTCATTAAATGAACTAATGTTATTTTGTGAAATGTATTACTGCCAAGTAAGAAAATAAACTATACTAAATATTTCATACTAGTTCTGTGCCACAATCATCTTAATTCAAAGTTTAAAATACTTTAGGGGTGTAGAAGTCAAGCAATATTTTTTCATATGATTTATAAATCTTTCTCCTGGGAAACTTTCCCATGAACAGAAAGCAAAATTTCAAATTTAAATGGTATATATCTTCTGAGCTTTTATTGAAATATTGTTCATATGTAGAATTTATTCTAATTCAATGCAAACTCCTTAAACATAGAAACTTAAAATACAAAAATATAACAACATTACAGTTTTCTTTGTTGTGTATTTTGTATAAAAACATTGTCAATACAAATCAAAAAGTTTTAAAGTTACATATCTAGTAGTATTGAAAACAATGTCTATGCATTCATGCTACATTAAAAATACAATAATATTCCATGTACAAATACAGGATCTTTGCAATACTTGTCATTAACTTTCTTGTACAAAATGTATGTAATTATAAACTCAATTATTTGTCATATGGAATTGGTATCTGATATTACTAAATGAATATGTACTGCATACAAAGTGCATCCTTACATATATGTCATTTTTCTTCTTAAAGTCTTAAAAAAAATTGTGAAATAAACTGATAGATGTAAGCAAATGCTACTTCAAACCTCACGGTTGGTCAAATAATTTGCTGCTGAACACAAATTTACTATAATCTTACAATAGTAATAATCACATGGATTCATCAGTATCTTCAGCACTTTCCAAGCACCATTGCCAGGAGAGCCATCCTGACATACATGCCACCCTCCGCTTGCCTGAAGTATGCTGCACGGGGATCTGTGTCAAAGGCTGGGCTTATTTCAAACACTCTTGGGAGAGGGTGCATCACCACCATTTTTCGCTTGGCCCTGGTCATTAGTTGGGGAGTCACTACGAAAAGGCCACATGCCTGTAAAAACAATTATCTGATGAAACTTAATATGGTAACAATTTAACATTACATCATACCATCTAATTGGAAGTTACATACATAAACTTTTATACATATAATCTTGGCATTAATAAGTGTGGGTCCTTAACGCTACGCTCCCTGTATGGCTTTATGGCATGGTGCAAAGCATAGGGGAGCACTTTACTTTTTTTAAATGTAATAATAACATGACAAACTATATCACAGATAAAACACTAAATAGCTAAAAAATTTACACATTCTTACATCAGGTAAATAATACAAATGATTTTCTCATCACTCCCTCCCCTCCAACACACTACTGTCTTCTCTTACTCCTTTCCTCCAATCTCTTTCACCCCCCTCTTCCTCACATTTTTCTTATCTCTCTTTTCTTTTGTCCCCAGATCATGCTGTCTTGTAATGTCATTTATTAGTTGGGTTCCCAAATAAAACACTAGTTAGTCCAGCCATCAGATGGCTCTCTTCATCCACTGTGACATGTTACACCATCTGTTGGTTGGCTTCTCAATTAAGAAAAAAAAATGTTCACAGAAAGTTCAGCAGCCTGCCACCAGATGGCTCTCTTTTCGTACACCACAGCATGTTGCATCATCTGTTGGTGGGCTTCTCAAGGGAGAACTCCAGAGAGAGTTCAGCAATCTGCTACCAGATGGTACTGTTTACCTGTCTGGACATGTGGTGGGTTATTCCTCAATTTTTTTAAAAAAGTTCAGAAACCTGCCACCTATTGGTTCTCATCTCACACATTCCCTCTCCCATCTATTCTCTCCACTCTTTCACTATCTCCCCATCTCTGTCAAACTTTTCTCACTCCCCTCTCTCTCACATACTCACTCATTCTCTCATGTCTGTCTCTCACCACCTCTATCTCGCACATCCACCTCACTTTTCCTCTCACATCTCTCTCTTCCATCTCAGACACTAAGTCAGAGTCTGTCTCTCTCTCTCTCTCTCCCCCCTCCCCCCCTCCCTCCATCTCGCACACTCCTCCTCTTGCACTATCTCTCCCATCTCGTGCCTCACACTATTACTCCTTAAACATCTATGCTCCTCCCTCAATCTTTGTTCTCACTTCCCATTTCTCTTCTCTCTCTCTCTCTCTCATACACACATTCTACCACTCCTCCCTCCCTGCTCTTTCTCACTCCTCTCGATCTCTCTCCCCCCCTATTTGCAACTTGATTATTCTTTAATGCAGAGAAATCACCGTTAATGTAACATGAAGTATTAATATTTTTTGGATAATCTTTAAATTCAATACTATGATAACTACAACTTACACATTTTGGTTTAAGAAAATTAGCCATTGCCATGTTACAACAGATTAGCTAGAAAAAAAAAATGACCAAAAAGGTTTTGAAAATGCAATGAAAGAGCAGAGAGCACCTGATAAGTGGGCTGCATCTGGTAGAACATATGTTGAAAGTGCTAACTTCTTCAGGTTCACACACAAAAGTTTGCGACTGTGATTGTGGAAAACACTGAGCATGATACTCCTATTGATAAAGTAACAGAAAATCCTCCAATTGCTTTGCTGCCAATAATGAACATTATTCCCGCAGCAACTAGTGTAGTGAGGTTTGAATCAAGAATTGTTTTTATTGTCCCCCCCTCTCATTATCTCCTGTCTTCTCACTGAATATCTCACTTCCCTTTCACACACTCCTCTATCTCTCTCCCTTTCACATACACTTCTCACTCACTCACACACATTGATATAGAAATGGTGGAATTGTTACATTGAAAATACCTTTTGATATTCTTCTTCAGATGTGAACCTCTCCTTTTGTATTCGGGTGACATATAGGATGTCAGTATCAGGCAAAGCATCCTCCAGAGTGGCAAATTCTTCCTGGAAAAATGAAGAGAAAGCATTGCTTAAAAGTCTACTATGAAGGATAGATTTACGTCTCCTCACAGATTTCTCGCTTAAGTCTGCTTTTGAAATATTTCAACTAGAGTTTGGAAAGAATTAATTTCTTTTACTAATTATGATGCAGCAAGATATAAAATTTACTGATAATGATAACTGTTAGTGTATCAATGAAAGTGAGCTTAAAATATTGATATTTTAAATAGTTAGAGAGTACTGCTTTGGACCACTTTTCTCGAAAATACTTGATTGAATCTCCCACACTCGAGTGTAATTCGCTCAAATATGTAGAATATCAAATATCTTTATAATGGGACAATAATCGTACACATATATGTGTCAAAATCCATCCTGGTAGTTTCAGCCCATAATCATCTATTCATATATGTATTGCTATGTATCGGTAATATGGACTAAATTACATTTTAACACAAAGTTGATGACTATGCTCACTTCAGTTTCAATTTCACTGCGTCCTTCACTTCACGATCCATGTTTGAAGGGCCAATACTACAGAAAAATTACGGTTACACGTTAACTACTGTGTTTCGAGCTTATACTGATTGTTTGAATGTTTGAGCATTATTCGCCCAGGCGAAGAAACTGTCCATTTCATAAGCCATCTAGCATCATCCGTGTGAACTATTAGACGATCGAGAAAAAAGGCCTCGATGCAGCACTAATTGACAGTAAGCACATTTTGCCATCCATAAAGAAAACACTTTCATTATACCTGAATGTAGCTAAATAATGACAAAATTATAAAGAAATTGTGCACTAGGTTATCAAACACTGTGGAAGTGTCCCAACACTGTCATGAAACATACCTGTTTAATTCCCTTGGTTCTGAGATGATGAACAATATGTGCAGGCATTTTTAGATGTGATGGACTCACATACCGAAGCTGGACGTTATACAGTGTCAACAATCTGGGGAGTAAATAATAATAATAATAATAATAAAAAAGTTGATAAAAGCGCTTATTGGCTACAAATATCAATAAATACTGAGAGGAGGCAGCTGATTGGCTACTCAAGTCCTTTGTTCTATTATTAAAAAAATACAGTAAAATATGTAGAATGGATGGACAAGCATGAAATCTTTGCCAATACCAATAACTGGTACACTACTGAACTTATATAAAATTGAAAATTTTCCCTACTATTGGACTGGCAAAATTATGAGTAATTTTAGTGAAAAACCACACACACACCAATAATCCTATAAGACACAGAGAGAGAGGGGGGGGAGGAGGGAGAGAGAAAAAGGAAAGATAATGGAGAGGAGAGAGATTGGAGTGAGAGGAGAAATGGAGGGAAGGGGAGAGGGAGTGAGATGAATGTGTGAAAGACAGAGTGCGATTACTCAATTTTAGTGATAAACCATACACCAGTAATGCTATAAGAGATAAAGGTTTGAAACAGAAGGGGGGAGAGAGAGAGGGGGTGATGTAGTGAGAGGAGTGTACTGTAAGTCAAAATATACGAGAGAGAGAGAGAGAGAAACAAAAATTCAAGATACATCAATTATACTTTTATATTTGTAAAAATAGTAACTTGGGGATGAATTTTGCATTAAGTTACAGGTTATTTATAGAAATATTATACTAGTACAATTATGAGTAATTTTAGTGAAAAATCAATACACTAATAATCCTATAACTTATTATCATTGATATTATTATAATCACATCCCATTTCCATCCACCATTACGCCCCCTTTCCATTTCTAAGGGTAACTCCTCCAGCAACACTCACCTTGCCAAGGAGTGAACGGTCCTTCCATGCTTCAGATCTCCAACCATAGTGATCGTGAGTCCGTTCACTGTTCCAATTTCTTCCCGAATAGTGAAAATGTCCAGAAGCGCCTGAGTTGGATGTTCACCAACACCATCACCAGCATTGATCACTGGCTTGCGCACATGGCTTGCTGCTGCCTGTAAAGTTTAATTATTTGCAGGTGATTAATAATATTCAACTCCCATAGCAAGCAATACTGATGTAATATTTCAGAATTCATTGTGAATTCTGACAGACAAAATAAATATACATACAGGGTGTCTTGTCCTAGTTGGTAAAATGCTAATAATGTGTGGTTAGAAGCACTGATTGCATTTTGTAAATACAGAGTGCTTTACTCCTTGCACGTTCTGAGGTTTGCTCCTTGTTTACAAAACAGAACATTTCCGAGAGGTGGTGGCGTAATCGAACAGGATGGATACAATCAGTACACAGTCTAATCGTAATGTGGGAGTTATATCAGTTGTGCTGTACTGCGTAGTGAAAATGGAACCTTCCAGCAACGAAGAGTAAATTTTACCAACTAGGATGACGTTTACAAACAATGAAGTCAGTTGTGGCTTGTAACCACACATTCACAATTATCTCGAAAATGGCTCGTTTGCAGCCCCATGTTTACCGAGACTTTTTTGTTTCTATTATCGTGTACTTTCAACTGTGTCAGTTTGCACTATTACTGTATAGTTAAACATCAATTTTTCAGGGTGTCTACAATTTTGTAAAAACAAAATTCCCTGACTTTTCCAGACCAAGCCATTAGTGCAATTTATGTCTTTACACATGTGTGTCAGAAAGTTGCTACATTTTACCTAAACATCATACTTAAAAGAAGTGAAACTGAACTGGATAAGGGAATCAGGGGTGATCTTTTACGTATTGACTAATGGTAAACAGGCCTCCCCGACGGTGCAGTGGTAGCGTCGTCGTCTTGTAATTAAGGGGTTCCGTGTTCGATACCCGATGGAGGCACAAGTGGTTCGGATCCCACTTTAAACTGTAGGTCCAGTCCTGATTAGCCTTACTGTGCATAAAGTGGACTTAAAACACCAAAGCAATCAATCAATCACTAATGGTAAACGAAGAACATATTGTACATTTTTATTTTCTCACAAACAGTAAATTACCCTGACTTTTCCCGGTATCCCAGACTGGTAGACACCTTATTTTTACATATTTCAGTGGACTAAGGTGTAAAAACTTAAAATGAGGGAAAACATTATACATAACATCAGTGCTCAAAAAATATTCTTCAGAGCTAGGCACCAGCTCTGAAAATCAGGCACCAGGAAACCACCTACTAGTAATTGTGCATACTATAAGAAGTTGAGCATCACCGTATTCAAAACATCACTAAATCATGTGAGAAAGCAGAAAATTAGGGGTTGGGTAACAAAGAGTAAGGAATAGTTACTGATTCTATGAAATGTTCACAACGTTGATAAAAAAAATGGTTTGCTAACTTACGCTGTACTGCAATTTGAACTTAGAATCTTCAAAATTTCGTACACGCAAACATAAAAAAATGGCAATATTACAGCAAAAGATCACGGTCGCCAGGCTGAAATTTTTAGTTGCCATGGCGACCTGGTGACTGGGATTTTTCGAGCCCTGCATAACATTATGCTTTATTGGGAGTATGAGAAGTGGAATGTACAGTGGAACCTAGATTTTACGTTTTTTCAGAGGACCAAGCTGGAAAAACTTAAAATGAGGGAAAATGTAAAATCGAGGAAAATTATATGACACTTTGCTCTGTTGGGACCATCAAGATTGAATATATATTGCAGGAAATTGTAAAATCAGGATCCACTGTTTTTGTACAGTGGTGCCCTGCACAACAAATGCATCACACAACGAACATGCACAAGGGCTGGAAAATATCCCACATAAGAAACATAGTGTCTCGTCACAATCTGCAGGTGACTATAGTCGAGCACAATTTACCCCTGGCTGGAACATATGGAAACTAGAGTTCAGTCTTGGAATGGATTGGTTCATTATGCAAGGCATCACTGTAATTGTTTAATGACTTGTCTGACACTCTTGGCTAATTGCAACAATGATCATGCGCGCCGACTACGTGGGTGCTCCGGGGCTCGAGCACCCACATAAATAATCTTGTGGGTGCGCCGCACCCACAAGATTTTTAGTTTGATAAAAACAAAATAAAGTAAATATTTCTCACTTGCCATTATCAAAAAATAATAAGCAATTAAAACATTGAGATGGAAGTTAAAATTTCTAACCTCTAAAACATAATTGTTTCAAATGTGTTTGTGCAAAGGCAACCAAGCAACACATTCCCCCCTTCCTTGCCTGTCTCTGACCAAGTCAAAGGCAGTCCCCACAATAACAATGGAAGTATATTGACATTACCAAAATTGCAAACAAATTCATAAGTGCAAATGACGTAAGAAGGAATGTGTTTTATATTGAAAGTTAACATGTCATGATTATCATTATTATTATTTTGTACATAAAGTTAGTCATTTTGTAGTTTCTGTTCACAAACAAAATCCTTGCATAGTTCTTTCTGCAATAAAATTAAAATTATTTGCATTTATGAATATTTTTTCATTTTAATTTGTATGAATGTGGTATTTTCTTTTAGTAACGTGTTGATAATATCATTGCCTCTTGCAATCATTGTGCATGTAAGTTGTTTAAAGTATACAATACTTGATAATTACAGATTTAACCGCCATTGATATGCACCCACAGAAATTTTGGAAAGTCGGCGCCCTTGACAATGATGAGTGGTGAAATGAAGAAACCAATGAAGAGACATTCACAAAGGGAACCCATGCCCACTGTCCTGCCAATATTAAGGACTCTCCTACACGATAGCCACTTCTCTCCGATAATATTCTGGACAAAAATGGAATAACAAAAAGTGAATATATTTCGCTTGAATATTAAGGACGTCTAAACTAAAGAAAATTAATATTCATAGAAGATTTCTAATAATTGAAGGATAAATCTGGATACTTACAAATTATAGAAAGCTGAAAGTGCAAATGTCCAAATTAATACCGTAGCAATGATCCAACAAAAGACTATTGCCATAGCAATGGATCAACAATCTCGAGGTATATACAGTAAAGGGTGAAATCGACACAATAGAAGGAGACATACTGGGTTTTCACTTGTATGTTTTCCAGCCACTCGTTGGTAGATTACAATGCTGTCTGAGGATTTTTACAGAAACTTGGAAGATGGGTGGGGTTTCATTAACCAGAACCTTTTGTTTGGTTATCACCAGCACAGTCAGAAATTAAGGTGACTCAGGGTTTTCACTGAAACACCTGATTCTAACTGCTAATCGAGTTCTACTTGAATTACAGGAATCTGCAGCATAAGCTAGACTATACATCAAGAGGGTGCTTTCCTGTTGAGGAGTGGCGTTACATAGCTGGTGATGTCGAAGGATCAATAGAATCCCAGAGGCAGATACGAAAACACAAAATTACTGTAAATAAACAGATTGAATTGATTGCATCTGTTCGAGGAAGAAAAGATAGATTCCGACCTGTATAATTTCTGGCAACAGACAAGGTGTTATCTTCAGCCTCAAATCAAATTCGACATAGAAAGGTAACGATACCTGTGGGGTCCAATGGAGCCACACACGGGTACATAACAACTTGAACTTGGGGAACAGTATCAAAAGTCATCCACTTAACATGTTCAGCCACTGAGCTGGCAAGAAATGAATGTATATTGCAGGAAAATTTAAAATCCGGGAAAGTAAAATTGAAATTCCACTGAAAACTGAACAATTTCTATGCTCAAAAAACATGTCTGAAAAGACTTCACTAAAGAATCAACTCATAAAGGGTCAATCAAGCTGAACAAGTGTGCAGTTAGGAAGAGCAGAAGGCCAAAGATGGAAATGCCATCTATGTTTGGCCTTGCTAACTGTCATACGATTAGAGCTTCTGAGCTGTCACAAGTGTCATAGTGGCTAAATACCTGAGAGACCTGGTCTGGCCTTGTATTTGTGCAAAATTGGTGAAAATGCATTTCTGGAGTTACCATTACAGAACTTAAGAAAATACACTGTGCATGGTTCATGCATACCACTTATATTTTCCAATCTGTGTCTGAATAGGCATGAAAGACAGGCTCCAAAAATTGTTCTGCCATTGTCTATCTGATGTAAATTTTGTTGGGGTTACAAGTTATTACTAAGTGCAAAAGCTCACTTGGAATAACATATTGGTTGATAAACCCAGGACTGTATTTATGATCTTGAACTTATTATGTAAACAAATTCCAAATAGGTAATCAGATGAGTAACTTTTAGTGGGAATATATTAGTTGACTACATTAAAAGAATGCAACAGAATGTTCCATACCGAAACAGCTCCTGGTTTAGGATGTCGAAGTACTAGAACGTCTGCATAGCCTGCCATCACAGCAACAGAATCTAGAGTGTAAAAATGTAATATTGTAATATAAACAATTTACAAAAAACAAAAGATCAGTTTGCAAGCAATCACACAATATTAAGAATGTATTCTTACTTTCTTGAACACCATAAAGTTTTACAAGTGCAGCAAGATTAATTACAGTAGAGCGTCGATTATCCGAAGTAATTGGGGGACATGGGTGTTCGGAAAACTGGTTTGTTCGGATAATCGAACTGTACATGTTTATTTGCCAAAAAGAAGTACTGTACAGTAAATTCATTCATAAAAACAGGCATCTCTTTAAGTATTACAAAGTAACGTAACGTACAAAGGCAACTTTAGTAGGAATATATAGTATGTGGTACAGTTTATTAAACAAAAATATGTACATATTACATACGCATTTTGCATGAACAATACATACACCGACAGAAGTGTGCTGATTGTTGAAACACAGCGACTGGCGGCTTGGCCGGTCAGCAGCGCCTTATGAAGGCCCCATTAGAAGCAATGTTCCGCCAGCGGTGGCTCAGTGCGGCGACTACTGTGGGAAACTTGGTTTGGGAGTGAGGGGGATGATGGACGGTAGGGTGGGAGAGTAACAGGTGCGAGCGAGTACACAGTTCGGTTAAGCGGTCGTTCGGTTGACCGACGTTCGGATAATCGACGCTCTACTGTACTTATTAATGAACATTTTTTAAAGAAGAAACAAAAAGAGTCTAATTTTACGAAAAAAAAGTCTTAGAATATGAATACAAAAGCAAAATCTTTTACTTAGAGATAAAAATTTGATTAATACATTATTAAATTCATTAGTCTCCAAACAAACTTTATATGAAAATACCATGGCAATGAATTTTCAGTTAATACAAAAATTCCTCATAAATTTTGATTAAAAATAAATTCCAAGTTTTCATTCACGTAATCTAGATAATTAATAAATTTGTATATGGTACATAACAGCTCAGTTGTTAGGGCATCTGACTAGCATGCAAGAGACCCGAGTTCAATCCCCAACAGGGGAGAACCAGGAATTTTTTCCACCTGTTCAAGGAGTTCCGGCACCCACTATGACAATAAAATTAATATATTGTCATATTAAGATTTGAAATGGTTAGGTTAAATTCAGAGTTCCACATTTGTCCAATAGTAATAATAATTTTGGTCATATAATTACTCCAAATTTATTCATATTATGCAATTAAATGTGCCTGAAATAGATATTTAAAGCAATTTTAATATACATATGATGTTTTAAAAAGCCAATTTGTATATCATGACAAAATTATCAAATTGTGCAATATTTTGAATTCATATTTATAACAGTTATTTTTAACTGATAATATGAAAAAACAATATCTTCAATCATATGTGTTCTTTCAGACAAGCAAGATAAGAAACATTCAAATTTATAATTAAATTTATTGAAATTGTGTACATTTGCATTGGCGTCAAGGTTTACATACAAAGGTCAACTCTTTATATTTGTTCAGTGTATAATGATGATGTCATTCTTGGTATTTTGTATCAACATTCAAAAAATGGTATTGTTATATACATTGCAAAATAGCTGTAACAGAGCAAATATGTACATTTACTTCACAAATATTCAGGTTGTTAAGCACTTAGGGACAAAAATATAAAAAATAATTGAAGATAACACATGCTAAAAATCTTGCTTGAACTATGTAGTTTCTCTGATACTAGTTGTCTGTGATATGAAAAGAATCTATTGATGGAACAAAGATAAGTACAAATGTAGCAATATGTGATGGACTTACTATATTTGTACATTTATTGTTGCTTTTAAAGCATTAGACTTTGCAATTTAATGATAAATTAGTTGCTAAGCTATATCGAAGCCTTTTCTGGATCTTGAAAGAACTTTGATTATGGTATAATCTTTCAAAAGAGTGGAAAGTTGTGGAATGGCACTCATATGTATAAAATATGTCATGTTAAATTTGAAGCAGTTAATAGGTATCTGCTTTCATCTACATTAACAAGCAAGCTTACAAATGCTACAATACCTCAAATGGATGCTTTGAGGAAAGTTACATAAAGTGACACACATACAGGGAGGTTATTTCAGTCGTTCACCGCCAGCGTGTCGGCCGTTCGTCGGACTCTTCATGCAACAGGTCCCGGCAAATTGCGTTCAGGAAGTCCGTAACAGAAACCGCTTGTTTTGTAATGTTTCCACTTTTCACAATTACAGTTACAATTACAACTGAAATAAGCACGTAACTTGTCGCAAGGATGCTGGAAAAGGTATCCTCCCAAATACAAATATTTCTGGCACCTTATTTCTGACATCTAATCTTAGATTAGACATCGCTACTTTATCCTCAGTTGTCGCGACAGCTTATCGGGGAGTTGTCAGCCGCGAGAGGACGGCGCTTCATACTGCACGTGTCGGCAGTGATGCCAACCGTAGGGACATGTCTTACGCATAGGGACTTTTCACTAAATTTCGCCCGCGTAGGAACGTAGGGACAGATTTTGCCAAATGAGGGAAAACGTAGGTACTTTTTTCAATCTTGGTAAATGACATTTTATGAATTACTTTATCTGGATACTTTAGCGAGGGGGAGAAAAAAGAACTAACTAACAAATCTCCATCAGAATTTTGGAACGTGTTATCGGTTACCAAAAACTTTCAAGGCAAGTTCCTTTTTGAAAACATTTCCACTCTCGCGAAAATAGTGCTAACATTGCCACATTCTAACGCGGAAACGGAAAGAATATTTTCACGCGGAAACGGAAAGAATATTTTCAATGTTAAGTGATACAAAAACAAAAAAGGGAAATAAAATGGGACCACAATTGTTCAAGACTGCAGGAAATACAGCATCACCAACCAACATCTATCTCTGCACAGCAGCGGCATGTATGACTTCAAATAACATAATCAACAGTAAACGACTCAACGTTATTCATTAGGGGTGTGCGGGATGCTTTACTTTAAAAAGTCGTTAATTCTCGACCTTTTCTGCCTTGTAAGTTTCTGGAACTTATCGAAAATTGTAAGTTTTTATTCTAGAAATGCAAAAACAATCACTTAAAGTGAAAATGACTTGTAAAATTCGAGATTTCCAGTGCTTCGGGAAATTTCGAACATTTCCCGTCCCGAAAATTTTCCGACTTGGTCGGGAAATTGCAAATTTTTCAGTCCCGAATGTCGGGATTTAAAAAAATTACCGTCCCGATCCCGTCCCGACCCAAAAAATTCTGTCCCGCACACCCCTATTATTCATTAAGGCAAGAATTTACAATACCGGACCCTTCTGTAATTTCTATGCTACGTCTTATACTCACGAAATAATTATTCGTGATGATTTATCTCAAATTAACATGTTGGGGTGAGGGGGAAAAATGTTCATTAACGTGTAGAAGTTGTAAAATAAGCTTTTCAATTCTCGCAATGATTCTCCGTATACAAGTATGGTAGCCATATTTGTTGATATGAACAAATTACAATTAGTTACGCTGTCTACAGCGTTGCCACCCTGTTGATTTCATACTTGGATAGCATGGATTGTGTAAGAATAGCGGAAGAGAACAGTAAAAAAGTTGTTAATGTTGTACAGATTGTTAGGTGGAGTGTGCAGGAGGATGGCTGTGGGCTAATTAATAAACTTATGGATTTCAGTATATTGCCCAAAGAACGTGCTTACATGTGACAGCGACAATCACGATGTAGAAGAACTGATTTGATTACAGGTAAATTTGGCAACATTACATCAATCATAAAATTGCAGGATACGAAAATGGCGTCTTCGATGATGAAGAACGTTTGCCGTTAAAGTGCTACGAAAATAATATTTTTTATCGGTTCGTAATCACAATTACCGCAAAACCATTCAGGAATAGCCCCACTGAGCATTCTCGGTAAGGTTAGGTTAAGTTAGGTTAGGCAAGGCAAACATAGTTAAAATTTGGGCTCGAAAAAACATGCACGGGTAGCCCAACAAACCATTGACGGATAGCCCCACGAACCATTCAGGTACGGTTAGGTTAAGTTAGGATAGGCAAATGTAAATTCGCGCCTTCATTAATTGTGGAAGCACCGAGCAGAAAGATTTGGTAAGTAAATGTGTATATTTTATCTTCTGTTTTGCATGCTCATGAGGTGATGATTTTTTTAGTCGCCTTACTTGGCGTAGGGACATTTGGTCAGTTGTAGGGACATTTTGACTACGTCTGTAGGGACATTGCCGAAAAATGGTTAGCAACACTGTCGGCTACCAGACGTCAGTGTACGTTCATGTTCACTTCTGTTTGCGTTTATCAGTACGCGTGTTGCGTATACTGTGTTATTGTAATGTGCTACTCATGGCCAGTGCTTTATTGTGTGTTAATTGTTATTCATTCATTACTTATGTCGTTAAACAAATATAGTCTTGAACAGAGAGTTTTTATGTACGATAATTACGTGAAAACGAATTCTTGCAGAAAAGTGGTCAGGGAATTACGATAGACAGGATCTCTTGAACCTAAGAAACGTGTTGTATTGCTGTTGAAGGAGGTCATTTTCAACATCTCTTATAACACAGGAGGTTAGAGATCATCATTATTATTACTTTTAAATATCATTTTACGCTTTCGGTTTGCTTTATGCGCCGGGATGCTGTCTTCCCTTTCTGACAACTGAGGATTAAGTAGCGATGTCTAATCTAAGATTTTCTGTCAGAAATAAGGTGCCAGAAATATTTGTATTTGGGAGGACACCTTTTCCAGCATCCTTGCGACAAGGTACGTGCTTATTTCAATTGTAATTGTAACTGTAATTGTGAAAAGTGGAAACATTACAAAACAAGCGGTTTCTGTTACGGACTTCCTGAACGCAATTTGCCGGGACCTGTTGCATGAAGAGTCCGACGAACGGCTGACACGCTGGCGGTGAACGACTGAAATAACCTCCCTGTATATTCTACATTTGGATGTGATTTAGCCAGATGCTGATTTTGAAAACTGAAGATCAGGATTGTAGAAAACCTGCATGAAGAAATTTACTCTCAAGTAGATCTCTTGCATGCACAAAATATATGATAAAGATGTTGTTCTAACTACTGTATAGGTTTTTTGCTTGATATATCAATATATTTTGCATAAAAATTACTCCACTGCGAGATGGATTAACAGAATTGGTTGACCACGGCGTTGGCTTCTCTCCATTTACTCTCGCTGTCCCTTACTTACTTTCACTTTTGGGTATTACCACCCAGCAAGCACAGGGAGCACTTTTGTTTTTTTAAATGGTGAAAAATATATTGAAATTAACTTTCTTGTTGCAGTTATGATGGAAAATTCACATAGTAACATTTTGAAGATTTAATCCAGTTATGACTGCCAATTTGTATGTTAAATATCGCATCGAGGTTCCAAAGGAGATTTTTTACCTTATACTCGATCAAAATGTTAAGCTCTGCTTTAAATAATTTCTACATGTCCCATTAGTTAAATAGACATTTACGAAATGGCCCAGAGAGAAAATATAAAAGCTAATTACATAACCCACCTACATATATTATTTACCAAAAATAACTAAATATCAACTTGTTAACTGCCTGTAAAGAAAAATAAACATAATGGAAAGTGGTTGACGAGTACCTTCTAAAGTCTCTCCCTTCTTGACAGAAGAGCTCGATTCGTCCATGTAGATGACTCTTCCCCCCAGCCTCTGCATGGCGGCCGAGAAGCTGCAACTTGTGCGGGTGCTCACTTCGTAAAATATGGAGGCCATGACCTTGTTCTGAAAGCAAGTCACATCGTTAACGAGTCAAAAACATGGAATAAATAATTGTGAACAACACAAAACACTAATGCTATACGCTGTGCATTGACATGAAGAGAGAGAGTGGATTTGGAGGCAGGGATCCACACAGTCTCAATCTTGGCCATAACAGGAGTGATGTGATTAGCACTGTGTTCCAGCCTCCTCCTCCTCCCCCCCCCTGCCCCCTCTCCAATCCACATTATGCAAGGAAAAATTCCTACCATTAAATAACCCATCCCAGGAACTGAACCTCTTATCACTTGGACCAGCATGGCTCCACTAAATACGAAGGTAAAACAAAAGTTTGTTTTTTAAATCTGTTTACAAACTGCAACTTATTACTTTTCAACATGTTCCATTGTTATGAACCTAATTTTTTTGGAGTAAAAAAAAAACAGGGTGTCCCATGTAACTTGACAAATTGAAATATCACAAGAAATATGCATCGAACGAAAAATGTTTATCATATATCTTCCTGTATTGTACCTTATTTCATTTGTATTTGTTACAGAGTCTGAAGAAGATTGCTAGAAGGTTGAAACGTGACGTTTGGTTTATGTTTTAAAATAAAATAAATTCTGCCTTGGTCAGCATATTGGATTTTTAGAAGGGAAAAGTTTATTTTGTGCAATAAGTGTAGCCTCCGTAGCCGAGCGGGTTAAGGCGTTCACTCGTCTTGAGATCGTTCGCTGCGGGACGGCGTAGGTTCGAATCCGGCTCTGGTCGGAATTTATTCGGCCTAGGTATAGGGCCGGTGGCAACCCACCATCGTGAGGAAATTGGGGAGCTCCGAATGAGTGAGCGGTAACCCGGTCGAGAAGACCTACAACGGCTGGGGGTTCGTCGGGCTGACCACCCGTCACCCCAATACTGGTCTAAGATCTCCACGCTATAACAGGTGACGGAGGAACAGTGTGGGAGGGAGACCAGCAGTCGGTAGGTAAGCCAAGGCTCTCAAGGGCTGTTGCGCTGTGGGTTATTAAGTGTAGTTTGTAAATAAAATTTAGTGTTATATTCACCATTTTAACATCAAAATTTCATTTTATATACTGATTTTGATCCCATAATGTACCGAAATCTTATTTTTCATTCACTATAAATAAGTGGCTCTAGACATTCTTAATTTTTTTGAAACAAATATTTCGAGATTAAAAAAAAAACTAACCTTGTAATATTATCTACTAATAAACATTGTTGGTTGTCAAATCTGCATTTTGGTTCATGATCAGAACAGGTGATCAAGTTATGAGAACTGGCATCAATATCAGAAAGAATTAGCACGAGTATTGATACTAATTACAGCAAAAAATGACATACATGTGGACATAAAAGAAAATTTCTGCAAGTAATCATTGCCTTCAAGCTTTTCACGAAATGTTTAGTGCCAGATACCTGAGTAAAGCACTAAAAGTGAAGGTATATAAAACAATTATCAGACCCATCGTACTATGGCTGTGAATTGTGGACAATGACTGAAAAAATGGAATCCATACTGATGACTTGGGACAGAAAGATTTTGCTTACAATATATGGACCAAAATGTGACCATGGCACATGGAGAATAAGGAATAATTTGGAGTTACAGAATTTGTACAAATCACCGGATATCGTAATAAAGATAAAAGTCAGTAGATTGGAATGTTATCAGAATGGAAGATCACAGGATACCTAAAAGAGCATTAAAACCAGGAGAAAGTCTAGCTGTAGGAAGACCAACTGTAAACTGTAGGGTGTACGAGCATGAAGAAAGAAGTCACTTGACAGAAGAGAATGGTCGACAGTTCTGAGGGAGGCTAAGGCTAAACTAAAAGGTCTGTAATGCCACAGAAGAAGAAGAAGAAGAAGATTGATACTAATTTGGGTCAACTCACCTACCACGAATTTTAGGGCAATTTCATTACTCTACAAACATTTTGATCATTTTATTGTAACACTGCACATGATTTGCCTATTTCATGAACATTAGGGAACACAACATTTTTGCATGGGACCATGAAATAAGTATAATAATTAAAAATAAAAAAAGGCTGAGACAAAAGCAATAACTAAAACAAGAAAACAGAGGCATGATACTCACCCTCAAAATATGATCCAGTGGCCTCTCCTTGTGAACGCCCACCTTGAAAATCTGAGCAAGGTTGAATATTTCGTTCAGCTGGTCCTTGGAGAACATGTCGACCGTAAGTATGTGCTGTCCCACCAAGCCGTGCATGAGGGATGAAGACGAAACTGCAGGCAGGGCAGCCAAAGGCGTGATGCTGGGAATGCTCTCCACCAATGGGGCTAGTGAACTTACGATGAACGGCACGGGAGAGACTGACGTCACAACCTGAAGGGGATGCTTTCCATGGTCCTTCTCAGTAGCTAGATCGCCAGTTGTCTGAAGCAAGCCTGTAGTTGTTATCAGAAAAGTGTATGAAAGAAAAAGCATTTAAACAATATATTAGGGCCAGAGGCGCAACCACGAATTTTTGTCAGGGGGGGGGGGGGGGTGGCAAGTGCCAGGATAAACGTACCAATTATAATAATAAAACATTATTATTATTATCACTAGTGGTAGCAGTAGTGGTAATATCAAAGACGTTATTATCCTCATAAATTATGCAAAAAGTGGGTAGAAGTCAAAGCTAAAGCATTTGTTTGGAACAAACGATTTGAAATATTTTTTCAACACGTTCAGTTTCACATTAGCTAATAATGGAAAACAAGCACACAAACTGTAATTTTGAATCGCAGAAAATGAATGATAAATGGATTCCGAAAATTATTTTTGCACATATAACATATATAACTTTCATGTACAAGATATGTTTTACACATATGCAACATGGAGCAACATAAAATAAGAAAATACATATGCAACATGCTAACACTAAATTGTGTACGTATTCCAAGTTTATTCAATACATATGTAGAACACATATTATTTAAATACGTTACAGAAAATTTTTAGATCCAATTTTTGCAACTGAAAACAATATTGATTTAATAGGGTGCAAACAGTGGCGGAGCGTGACCTTTCCAACAGTGTAAGCCTAGCATGACGAAGGCTATTTCCCGTTGTGCTTATTTTTAGGGTGACATGGTTTTTATCCACACACATCGCCCCCCGCCCCCCCCCCCCCCCAATTTTTCAGAACACTTCCCTGGAATTTTTCACCAAATTAAAAATTCTGGATATCTGATAATTAAGTCAGTGTTATTCCTATCACAATGAGTAACGTAACGATAAAAAATATGCAAAGTTAGATAAAATTAATAATAATAATAAATAAACGAAAACAGAAGGAAACAGAAAAATGCTGAATACTTTTTACAACCGCATAACCAAGTATCAGCTCCGTATCATTAATCGCAAAATCGGCACACTTTATTTTTCGTTTCTGTTACTATGTCTGCTAGAGAAGGAAGGGGTGGGCCTACCTATATCCACAAGTTTCTTCTTGGCAGCAAAATCCTTGCTGGACAACGGCGTCTTCAACAAGTTCTCCACCCCACCGCACAATCACACTCATTTTATTCCATAATGCACTTCACTACTGTATTACACCACAGCACAGGGACGACAGTCCGCTTTTCAATAGATGGAATTCGCAAAAGCAATATCTCGAGACTTTAACAAACACACAGCAAGAAGGGGAAAACAAAAAGAAACCAGATCCAAAATCGGTCACTGCTCAAAGCAGTGATCTTTCGGACTGTGAGGGGAATATCCCTTTCGGATATAAATAAATTCCCTCTCTTGCCTTAAAATTCCCTATATTTAGTAAGAAAAAAAAATACAATATAAAATATAAAAGAAATGCTCACAAATTGGAGGGATATATCCAGAAATTTCTATCAAAGGACATGTAAGTGTTTTCTTACGATAGTGTAAAAGCAAATCTAGCACCTAAAAGATCAGAAACAGGCTTTTCGTACGTTGTTCGAAGGGTGTTTGAATCACGGACTATGTAATTAATAATATTTGGTTCACATTTGACATGAAATTTGTAAAATTGGTTCAATCTTCAGTTTTCATTAACATTTATTTATTTATTTACTTATTTATTTCACTTTTTAGCTCAATTATTACCAGCTGAGTTCATACATAAACGGAAAACAGAGTCTTAATATGTCTAATGTTTATGCTCTCCTACAAGCGAAAAACAGAAACAACAAGAATTTAGCACATCAATCTGTATCTAGTTTTTACGTATCCCGCTCATTTCTAGGTTTCTCCTTTTTCCCCTTCCTGTTAGTTTTTTGCTTCAGAATTCCCTGTTCCTGGGAAAAAAAACCTCCTTGAAGCACCACCGGCTCAAATTTCCTTTGCAGTCAACCATTCATACCCGACAACGCTGGAGCCCCTCCTCTTGCAGGACCTGTGTCTCGCTGCCGCGTATTCAGTGAAGCCAACCCAAGCATAATGGTGCTAAATCTCGCACAAGTTTAAAAAGTCGTTTGTAAGTTGGAGATATAAATAAAACAACAGGGCCACTTTTCGTTGTAGTTGAATTTTCTCAAACTTTTCACATAACGTGGAACCCATGTCGTTGGTTGAACCATTCAAATTTATATTTGTTTTTGTTATAAATTAAATATTTATAATATGAAAATCCCAGAACAATTTAGTAGTATGTAGCATAATTTCGGAGTTTAAACGACACCATGGATGTCCAGAAGGGGCAAGGGGAGGAGGCACTTCCTGAAAAATGAATGTCAACCATTTTCGCACATATAATTTCATTTCAGTCACATCAAATTGTTAATTATTGTAAGGGCGTTGCAGAAAAATGTTAACTTCAAATTGAATTAGTATATTTTGAGAAGGGAAATATACCTAGTTTACCCCAACCCCTGAAAAAATACTTTGCTTAATCCTCCCTGGTGGAAAGAAATACTGCGGACGTCCATGAACAACACTTTTTCTAAACATGAGGTTTGCAACGCTGCTGTAAGCCTCTGCCGTAGGTTTACACACCTAGGGTTTCGACGCGCTCTTCTCCCTATATTCCTTGCTGCTCTTCTTCCAGATACGGTGGGCGACGGTAGGCACTGCTCCTTCGCGGTCAGAAATTTGTAAGGCAACATTCAGACGGCTTACAACTTTTCCCAAGCAAAAGGCGGGAGTTCTCATGTGCCATCTGGTGTGAAGTGTTGCAATCTAACGAACAGGATCTCGAAGACTGGTATCAGGCCGAGATGAACTTTGAAGTTTTTACGAATTTTGCCATATAATTACATACATTTTACTAGAATTAATAAAGTGTAAGCCCGGCTTACACGGCTTACATGGACGCTCCGCGCCTGGGTGCAAATAATTTCACGGGGTGCCAAGGCATTCTCTCTTTCATAACGTTTTCTCAATTTGATCATTCGACGCCCATGGTTGACTCCCACTGCCCCCTAGCTACGGCTCTGAACTTGATGAGACAGAAAAATAGGACACGTGAGCAAGAAAATTTTATGAAATGTATTTTTATTTGCATTAAATTTGAAATCTATGGGGACAATTGCTCCTCTGTGCCCCCCTGCAGGTGCCCTTGGCTGTTAATGTTTGTTCCTCTCCCTTTGCCCCACCCTAGAATTGACTTCCATTGAAGGTTGGGGGGGGGGGGACAATGCCCCCTGTGGTTGCACCACTGATTAGTGCTGGACCAATATGAAATTTTGGCAAATACCGATAAAGCACAGACATAAAATTTACTGATAACCAATATTCTACCAATCCCATATAAAATTTCAAATGGTTCATTGACCTCCTTAATAAATGTATGTTACCAGGTGAACTGCAATAGAATAGATATGCAATAGAAGTTGCATATTTATACATTCACTTTTAAAAAGTATGGAATGAAGATTATCTATGTATGTCCAAAATGGCACAATATTGCCCTAAATTGTAAGATATTTATAGATATATTGGTAATCTCACCAATAAACTGATACATGGATATGAATATATCAGTTGATACTGATAGAGTACCGATTAATATGTCACATCCCTACAATATATAGATAGACAGACATTGAAATAGATAGAGATAGAAATAAAATTAGAGAGCACATATAGAGCTTCACTTAAAAATAAGTTTAGTACAAATATATTTTTTTTAAATTCTATATGAATTCGCATAATACTGGTTGTTGGTATTCGTAAAAAAAATTCACACTGGTTTACCTACTCTCCCATTACTGTAGAGATCAATTGAAAATTGATGTACAAAACCTAGATATATGGTGACATGTATCCACTAATTCTATTCTAGAGAAGACCCTAGATGTGATGGATTGATTGATCTGCTTTATTTTACTTCGTTTCTTGTGCCACTCTTGGCTAATTTGCGAAAATGGGGATGAGTGATGATATGATGAAATTGATGAATACACACTCACAAAAATCCATGCCCAGGGTGGGATTCGAACCTGGGACCCCTGGCATCGTAGCACGATGTGCTAACCACTCTGCCACAGGGGCTACTAGATGCTTTGGGTAAAAATTCAGATGCTTTTGTTTTATGATCACTTCAGCTATTGGCAATTTATTTTATATATATATGTAATTTTAAGTTACGACAATTACAACCTTTTGAGTTTATTTTAAGATGTATCCCTTGGTGGTATTACACACATTCTGGCGACATTTGATCTCCATCCCAGTGGCTATCACATGTTAGGAATGTGTAGCCACATCTCAAGTGTTTTTGAACTGCTTAAAATATGTGAATTCTACATGGATTTAGTGGGCCTCACAGATGGCATAGTGGTAGCATTGTTGCCTTGTAATAAAGGTGAGGTTCGGATCGCACTTTGAACTGAAGGTCACACCCCAATTAGCCTATCTGTGCATAAAGTGGAGCCATAACATCGATATTTGTTATGCGATAAGCATACAGAGTGAAGTGACACAGTTTTGAAGGGAATCGAGTGCACACCTACAGGGAGATGTAACATGGGTATTTGTCACGCAAGAAATATGAAAAAAGCATAATGAATGTGTAATTTTTAGGTATATTTGGTAGAAAAGTGTGCTAAAAATATTTGGGGAAAAATAACACCGAAAAATCAAGGTCCATACCAATAACATCCACATCTCCATCAAGTTTATCCATGTCACGCAGTTCCCTCGGTGAGATGGAGCCTTCCATTCCAGATGGGGGTCTGCTGATGTCTGTGCCAGTGTGCACTTGAAGCTGTGTGAACTGTACCTGCTTCTTCATTTGCAAGTCTCTCACGTCTTGTCCAAAGCCAGGGGAAACAAGGATCTGAAGGAAATTAAGTTCAAATTGAATTATGAGCTATAATTCTGTAACTAACATAAAATTATTGAAAAGTAAGTGAAAATTCGACTGAGAGTCGACCAGGAACAAACCTGGTTCTTTGGAATTACAAACCACTCTACCACTGAGCTACCAAGCATTATGAATGATTAATTTGGTTTATTTTGCTTCGCCTTTCTGCCACTTATGGGTTAGCCCCAAAGATGAGAATGAGTGATGATATGATGACATTGATGAAGGGACACTCACAAAGAATTCATGTCCAGATGGGGATTCAAACCCAGGATCCTGGAATCACATTGCACAGTGATAACCACTCCACGATGGAGGTCAGCTGGTTCTAAGCATTATTGTTCAAGTTTCTGAAGGCTATCTTTAGACTTGACACAACTAGTGCCATCTAGATATTAGTTAGTATATCCTCCTGGGTGGTGTAGTGGTAACACTGTCACCTTGTAATCAAGGGGTCCCAGGTTCATTAGTCAGTGGAGGTCCGTAGTGGTTCGGATACTACTTTAAACTCTAGGTCCAGTCCCAATTAGACTATCTGTGCATGAAGTCCACTTAGATAGGATAATTGGGACTGGACCTAGTGTTTAAAGTAGGATCCGAACCACTATGGATCTCCACTGACTTGTAACAATAATCAACAATAGATATTAGTGAGGCTAGATAGAGACTGGCATAGTTAGCTCAATGGCAGAGCATTGGCACAGAATGCCAAGGATGCAGGCATGATCCCTGGTCAAGTTTTAAATTTTCCACTATCTTTTCAGAAAATTAAAAGACAAATTCAGTTGAATCATCTACTTATTTCAAAATGCACGGGTAGGATTGTGGGTGGGGTTGTTGCCCACACAAAACTACTGTATATTCAGTAAACAGTACGTTTAGGACTAAAAATGTTTACTTTCGTACACAATATGCAAGGATTAAAATACTGAAGATTCATCAGCAAAAGCTAAATAAATTTGACAAAATGACATAAAAAACATGTGTCATGCGAGTTCCAAAAACATTAAAATTCCTCCGTTTCAGAAGAAAACAAGCCTACTTTGATATATTATTAACACAGACAAATCTAAAATATATGAGCATAAAAATAAATTGTGCGTTATGTTTTACCTGATTGTCGACGTATGCTACCTCGCCTCGCAGAACAACCCTGTGCACGGACCCTTTCACCTTCCTCCCAGCAAAGGGGGTCCATTTTGATTTGCTGAAGGGCATTGCATCTGGAATAATCCACTCCTCATCGAGATCAATTTCAATGTAGGTGTTGTGCTGTTCAGGAAGGTTGAATATGCGCTTTGGATTTCTATGAAACTTGTCCACCAGATCCTGCAAAGAAAAATGCAGTAAGTACGTAATACTTAACAACTGACTGCATTTAGAGAAACAGCTCTTGCTATTAATATTTTTATCACAGGTAACAATATCGTAACTTTACAAAAATACGTTTTCTAAAAAAAATTCATTACACTAATTCCCAAGATGCTGTCGTTTTCACACAATCACAGCTTATAATTTTTTCTCTCTATAAAAATGCAGGACTACTGTTAGATCTAGGGCTATCCGATACCAATGCCATCAAATTCTGGCATTTTGATCTATCACTAGGTTTGCAAAAATGCCTTGTGACGCTTTCACGGAGTCTAGTTATCCTGGTAGTTATGCAAAATTCAAAGTTTCCATTGATTTTGTACCAATATTATGCAAGAAAATTATTTTGTGATTACATAATAGATATTTTAATATTCTGATACAATTCTTGAATATAGTGAAGCAAAACTCTGGTACATTGATACTTATAATTAGAGTGCAATACTAGCCACTAATATTAAACAATATTTTGAACAACTTTAATTGTTACAATTTTCAAGCATCAGCATTGATAGGAATTGATAAAGAGTATCGGTATTGGTTCAAAGTGCTATCAATTCAGTCTACTCTAGACATATACTTTTCAAATATTTCTCGATTTTCAATCATCCACCTGTCATGGATGGCTACAACACGTAAGATGCAAGAGAAAAATTAATGACAATAGTCATGGACAATTTGCTGAGCAATCCTACTGTACTATTGCTAGTGTAGGAGTTATCAGTAGACCTCGGATTTTAGGTTTTTAACCTTTTTTTTGCTTTGCAGGTAAATAAGAAGTAACAAGTTATATCAACGTTTCATTAAAAAACTAAACAATTGACAAAGTTTTATAGTGCCTAAAATAACCTATTTTGCTTGTTAGAACCTGTTTTAGGTTTATGTGCCTAAATTAAACCTCTTTTTAGGTTTTTATATTTTCTTTAGGTTTTACAGGATTTTTATATCTCACAGGTATT
The DNA here is from genome assembly GCF_977018435.1 of Lepisma saccharinum. Lineage (NCBI taxonomy): Eukaryota > Metazoa > Arthropoda > Insecta > Zygentoma > Lepismatidae > Lepisma > Lepisma saccharinum. The sequence continues at coordinate 38,517,821 of NC_139229.1, forward strand.
TACTAGGTTTGGCGGTGAAACAATTCAGTGACTGGCATGTTTGAAACATGTTTTTTGTCGATTTCCCTCCCTCCAAGTATATGACCTTTATCAAAGCATTAAACAAAACAAAAAATGTCTGACGTCACTGTTATCTGCAGGTAACAGTGATGTCAGAAATAGGACAGTTCCCCCATACTTTTTACCCCTGCACTATACACTCTTAATTCTAAGCCTTGCCTACTAAGATAAAGTAAGCTGTCTTTGCCCCCCCTCCCCTTCCCCATTCTCAGTTTTGGCACCCAATAGTCTCTACTGCCTGCACAGTCTCAAGTGCAAACTTCTGATCTGTCCGGCCTTGCCCACTCTCTTGTCAGTTTGGTCCTTCTTGGGATTCACGCCTTGCAAAGAAATGTTTCAGCATTCAAATTTGCACTACTGACTATGGTTCTGTTGAAAGATAATTTTCAGCACATGAAATGATCCTCACAGACAAAAGGCGGAGTTTGAGTGTGGGTAACGCAAAGATTCATGGTGGTCACTAGTATAATTCCTGGTTTTCAAGGGGAACTTTCCAAAACTTCAAGGATACAAGCAGATGTTTTCTCTATTCCAACCTTACGTATTGCCAACTCTCACCCTACCCTTCCACACACAAAAATATTGACAATATAAAGGGTTTGTATGATTCCAATGTACACAAAAATTTACCTAATCAACTTCAAGATATATTATTTTGTAATAATCTTCCGTCTGTCAAATAGATTGTTCTGTAAAAGACACTAAGAAAGTAAACAGATTGAGAAAATTTAGTTTTATTTTCCATGTAGCTTTCTTTTTCTTCCTAAAAAGAAGCTAAACTGAGAGAAACTTGCCTCAGGGCATTTATAAACATGTATAAATTTAATGGGATTTGGATTAATAAAAGTTGCAATTTTTCACATCTACAGAGAAAAAATTCGAATAGAAAAAACATCCGCTTGTACTTTTATATCATGTTTTGTCAAAATTCATGAATAATTTCCAGAGCCAATAATTCACGCATAATTTCCGGAGCCAATAATTCATGTGTAATTCCCAGAATTCGAGGAATTCCAAGTGAATAGCCACCCTGATATTGTGCAGCAACTTACACATACGTAATTCATTTTTCAAATGAACAAGTAACATTTTCTAACAGCACAACTACAGTATTATAATAATTTGTAGATAATTTTGAAAATTATATAAAGAAATGAAAATTTGTTTAGAAAATTAATATTTGGTTATTACGGTTCTTGTGAAATTTTGTTTTTAATGATTGTATCTAATCAGTATTTTTCAAAAATTTTGTATCAAATTAAGTCTTTTTGAAACTCATTTCAGGATTTTTGGAAACTATTTTTGGATTTTTAGAGCCTATTTTAGGAACCTACAAACACAGTTTTTAGAACCTAAAAATCCGAGGTCTAGTTATCAGTGACTTTGCTGACATTTTGTTTCAGTTCTTGAACCCTTTACACTGCAAACAACACAGTAAAACCTGGTAATATTTATACATCCCCTCTACCTCACCTGAAAAAAAAAAATGTACAAAAACAGAGGTTTTTTAATGATATTGCAAACGAATCTATGACTGGATACTACTTTTAAGTATTGTGGTGGAAAAATACAAGTTGGGCTAGAAATCTACCTTGAAAGATTTGTAGGATTCTTATGTTAAAACAAGAGCAGTTCCAAAGGATGTGACATAAGAGTTGAAAGACTTTTCCTTCAGGTTGTAATAATGCGTATTATTCAATTGCACTTTCCATTCACACTTACCTCAAGTGTAAGCTTTCCCTCATTCACGGCTGTCAGCAACAAGGGCACGACAGTCTCGAGGCCAGGAAATCCCGGAAGGGAGTCACACAGCTTCTCCTCCAGTGTATGTGGAGCTGAAAATAAAGATTTTTCTGTAAGGACTACCATTGGAAGACTGAGTAACAGACTGATCAACAAGACTACTCACCTTGGCTTGTTGTAAGGTTGTTATCCTATATTTCTCCAAGTTCACTTTGTTTCTTCAGGGATATGTTTTCAAAACAGGAGCACTTATATAGTGGAGACAGCAGCATTAACCCTTAAACAGAAACATCGGTCTGCGAGACCTTTAGTGTTTTGTAGTTCTACAGTGTGGCAACACTGATTGAGCTGTCTCTCCCCCCTCCACAGTACCTTATCATCAACCACTTGCCTACACTCTGCACATGTTACTGCTCAGTTTGTGACTGTTTGTTACGAGAGACTTATTGTTGTTTGAAAACATGCAGGTCTAACAGACTGGGTGTTTCGCATTACGTATTCAATGCCAAGGTTGGAAGTGATTTACATAATATGAGGGCTATTTTTTTTATCAAGGTCCGATCGGTCGTGAAATAAAAACCACATTGAAAATCCGATGAAGCTGTGCGCGGATGTGTTACGCAGTGTGTCTATTATGCTCGTTGATAGTCTCACGTCGCACGTGTCAGTTTGGAGCCTGCAGTGAGCACAGAAACATGCCTAGAACATTAGAGTCGCACGCCAAGTGTGAAGTGCATGCAGCTATTCGATTTCTTCATGCTGAGGGGTGCAATACAGCCAAAATTCATCGACGAGTGCAGTGTACGGTGAAACATTCATGAGTGACAGCAAAGTGCAGCAATGGTGCAGGAACTTTGAAGCAGGACGTACAGACGTTCATGATGCAGGCGGTCAGGGAAGGAAGTGCCAACCGATGATCTTGTTCAGCGAGTGGATCAGGCAATTCGAGAAAATCGTCTGTTCACAATTTCAGTGTTGAGTGAGTCCTTTCCCGAAATTTCAAGGTCAGCTCTCTATACCATCGTGAGTGAGAGACTTCAGTACCACAAACTCTGTGCGAGATGGATTCCCGACCAGCACAGAAGACAGCGATTGGGTGTTGCCTTAACGTTTCTTCAGCGCTACCATGATGAGGAAGAGAATTTTGTGAACAATATTGTCACAGAGGACGAGACATGGGTCCATTTCGAAAATGAAGAAAAAAGAGCAATCCAAACAGTGGATGCATTCCCTTTCCCCGAGTAAACCAAAGAAGTGCAAGCGAACCTTCTCCATCAGAAAGTGTATGGCTACTGTGTTCTGGGGCAGAAAAGGACCATCACTGCAGCCTCATACAGCGTGGTGCTTCAATGTCTACGAAGGGCAATTCAGAATAAGCGAAGAGGAATGTTGTCATCAGGCATTGACTATCTTCATGACAATGCTCGGCCGCACACTGCAGCTGCAACACAGATGCTCCTGCAGCGTTTTCGATGGGAGGTGTTTGATCACCCACCTTACAGCCTGGACTTGGCTCCCTCAGATTTTCATATCTTTACGCACATGAAACTCTGGCTAGGAGGACAGCATTTTGGCACAGACAACGAGCTGCAGACCAGCATAGAAAATTGGCTGAAAGCACAGGCGGCTGCCTTCTATGACGAGGGTATTGGAAAGTTGGTACCAGGCTACGACAAATGTCTAAATCTGGACGGCGACTATGTAGAGAAGTAGCTGGAAGGTGTAGCTAAATGTTGCAAATAAAAACATTTTTGATTTCACTGTGGTTCTTACTTCGCGACCGATCGGACCTTGAAAAAAAAATAGCCCTCGTACATTTTCTTAGTTTTGTTCCCATGTAATTTTAGTTTTCAATAAATTTGAGTTATTAATCATAATTTTGCCCTTTTATTGTCTACAAAAAACTTTAAAAAATGTAATAACAAATATTAAAAAATAAGGTGTGTCAGACCGGATGTTTCTAATTATGAAGTAAAGACGTATGTTTCTGTTTAAGGGTTAAAAGTAAGGCTGAGCCGATACAACTTGGAACTAAGTTGGCCAAATCCAAATAAAATTTTATCTTAGTATTGGGTAATTTTCTATCTGGATTTCAAATATCCAGATATCGAATAATCTGATATCTATTATCCAGATATCCAAATTGTCTGCATTATCTGGAAATTTTGATTATCTGATATTTGGATATTCAGATTAAGCAGATTCGGATTATCCCAAATGTCCAGATATCCGAATGTGTCCATTATCTAGAGTTTTATCATTTATACTTTTTACGGGCTACCCACATATTCTTCTATTCATCATGTTTGTATTTCACTGTGCAGATTTTCTACAAATCCTTAATCAAATCTGAATTTGGATATCTGAATTATCCATTACATCCATTTTGGATATCGGATAATTTGAAATCCAGATGTCTGTTATTGGATTTTGTGGCCATCCTCACTTTGAACCAATACCCATACCTAGAGGCACATAATTTTGGTAAATAAAAAAGCATAATTTTGATACAGAAACTGGTAAATGAAATAAAATTTCTGTGTTATAGTGGTGAAAATCTGATGAAAAGTGGTATATAAAAAGACATTTTGGTTTTTAAAATTATGAATATAATCCTAAATTTGATTTAAAAACTACACTTATTACACAAAATTAACATTTCACTTCTAATAGCACATTTTTGTAGTTATCAGAGTATTAAATTTATTTCTGTGTAAAGGAATCAATTTTTGCTTCTCCAATATTAACAGCAGAATTAATCAATTTTCTGTGAATTGCATAACTCACAGTATAATTCAGACCTTAGAAGGTGTTGGGTTGGTAAATAAACCCTATTTTGTGTTAAGAGTTTATTTTGCATTTTGTAGTTCATTTCGCATTATTTCGTGACAATACATGATAGCAAAATGCATCTCACACCTTTCAAAAACATGAAAAATTAACACTAAAATGTGTTTTTTGACATTTCGTTTTTTCGTCATAAACGAAATATGCATGCCCTTACCCATACCCAAAGTTTTTCTCTTACCGAATCTTGAAAAAAATTGTAACAATTCAATGCAGTTCCAAATATTGATAAATATTAGTGGGTGAGTATTCCATTTCAATTATAAGCCTTAATTTACTAGTTTGGTTTCAAAATATTCAAGAATTATAATCAGAATATTAAAATAATTGTTATGTGATCACTAAATACAGTTTTTCAACATATTTGAAATAAATGGAATATTCATATTTTGCACAACTTCCGGGATAATTGGACTTCGGAAAAGTGCAAGGCTGTATTTTTGTGGGCCCCGTTAAAGAACAAAATGCCTGGAAAGTATTGACCGGTATCAGTAAAAGATGTAAAATATTAACCTTGATCTTTTACATGTAGTACTACAACTATATTAAACCATATGAATGCTTACGTTTATATTTTGAATGCCTCAAGTGCTCATGTTTTAAAATATCTGATATGGTGAAAATATAGGATTACAACCTTATGATGTGCCAATCTTTAATTAAGGGTATGCAGGATAGAATTTTTTTGTTTCAGACAGGAGAGCCCAATGGTTGGGAAAGGAAACACAGTTCAGGATTTCCTGATATGTTGAAAATTTCAAATTCTACATCCCATGGTAATTTTTTTTACATTTCTGGAATGAAATATGCCACTTCCGATAAATTTCTTATACTTAACAGTTTAGAAAACTTCGAAACATAAGCACTTTTTAATTCATGACCACTTGAAAATTCAAAATTATTTGGGATCCTGAAGACTCAAAAACTTACATCTCAAAGTGGGGTTTGGGAAAGAAATTTTTTCCCTGATTGTAGTACTGACATTTTGGGGCCCTGCACACCTAATATTTGGAGGAAGGGATGATTATTTGACATATCAATGTTATAGCTCTAATCACTATTTATTCAACTTGCATTACTAATCATTAGAGGCACATATTTATGGTAAATAAAAAGGCAAAATTTCAGTACAAAAACTGAGTCAATTTCGGGTTCAAAAGCGGTAAATAAAATAAAATATCGGTGTTATAGCGGTGAAAAAATGGATGAAAAGTGGTATATAAAAAGACATATTGGTTTTAAAATTGTGAAAATAATCCTAAATTTGATTTAAAAACTACACTTATTCCACAGAATTAACATTTCACTTCTAATAGCACATTTATGTAGTTATCAGAGTATTAAGTTTATTTCTGTGTAAAGGAGTCCATTTTTGCTTCTCCAATATTAACAGCAGAATTAATCAATTTTCCGGGAATTGCATAACACTCAGGATAATTCAGACCTCGGAAGGTGTCACGGCGGTGAATAAACCCTGAATTTTGTGTTTAAGAGTTAATTTCGCTTTTTGCAGTTCATTTCGCATTATTTCGTGACAAAATATGGTCACAAAATGCACCTCACACCTTTCAAAAACATGAAAAATTAACACTACAATGTGTTTTTTCAAATTTCGTTTTTTCGTCAAAAACGAAATATGCATGCCCCTACTAATCATTTACTCTCCATTCCTTTGAATGTCTCTAGGTTAATCACAGAGCATCAATGTAACTAAAAAACTAATTATATTTTTGCTTTCCCATTTGGAAGTTCGAGTTTTTACATTGAAAGAAAGAAAATCAAAATTTCACCTGCATGAAATTAAGTTTTCAGCCTTTACTATAAAAATCATAGCATTTATGTTGGAAAATTGAATTAATTTCTAAAGCAGTTTGCTTCAATTTGCACTACCATTTATTATCACTAAAATACTCTACTAAAATAGTTTTGTATTTCTACTGTCTAAAGAATTTAAAGGTATTTTTATTTTATGTAATTTGTTTTGCAGCTTGGGGTTAATAATGGCAATACGTTTGAATCAGGACTAGAAGAAATTGATGAAGAAACGCTTAAAAAGAAACAACACTCCATGTCTAGCTGGGGCTCTAACCCAGAAGGGATGGTGCATTGCACCAAATCAGCAACAATAAACAACCTGTGCAAAGTACTGAAAAATATACCAAAAAATATACCTGCAATCACACCTTAACACTAGCAATATTCTTACCATGATCTGTAGCAAAGCAATCAATCACATGAAGATTGTCCCACAAGGCTCTCTGATCCTCCTCGGTCCCCAGCATGGGACGCACCTGTCCCTTGTGGGGACCCAGTGTCTCCAGGTCCTTCTCGGTGAGGAAGAGGTGGTGAGGGCAAACCTCGCAGGTCACTGGAACTCCCTGGAGAGAAGAGATTCAATTGCTTATCCTGGAATCTGGCTGCAATGCTCCAGTGATTAACATTTGATCAGAGTATTATAAGATTCTACCTCACCGTTTGGAACACACAGGAGATGTACACTCAACAGCAAAAGAAATGGTAAGCAAATTGTCCATCACCATTTTCCTTCAGTCCGTTTTCAACAATATTATGATCATGAATTGTAGTAGCAAAGGAATAAGCAGAGAAAAACATCTGCTTCGCAGCAAGAGAATTCCATTCTTTAAAACAACACAGGATGTAGCATAGGAAAGAATGATAATATTGATGGACAATTATCTTTGCCATTGACTGTACTCAACAGAAACTTTGGCCAAAAATGCAGTCAATTCCACACAGGTAAAACAGCAAGAGCGAAAAATCAGACAAAACTAGGGTTCTGTTTTGGCTGGCTCTGTAGCTCAGTTGGTACAGCAATGGCACAGAATGTCAGAGATTCTAGTTCGAGTCCTGGTCGAGCCTGCATTTTTCACTGATAAATCTACCTATAAAATTTTACTTTTTGAAAATGACAGCAGTAATACAAATGGGTTTAGTTTGTTTTTTGTCATCGAAATTTTGTACGATGTAGCAAAAACTAGACATTTTGGTAGATGTCAGGGAATTACTGATAGGAATGCCACGGTGGCTCAGAAGTCTGTAAACCTTAGGGATAAGGAAGAGAGTAAGGAGGAAAGAAGGAAAATGCATAGGATACTTTATCGTGGTTTTGGTTACCTTGTTGGATATGCAAAGTCCAGCCATCATGGTGTCCTGCTAAAGTTGTCTGTGGTTCAACACCAGGGTAGCACCCACCAAAGTGCCAGAGATGGCCGAGGGTTCACTGACCCCTGGTTAAGAGCCACCTTTTTGTGTATATATATATATGTGTGTAAGTGTGTGTGTGTGTGTGTTTTTCTTTTCTGTCATATCCCCATGTCAAGCCTGTGAAGAAATCCCTACAAACACCTCCCTCTAACTACTATCCACGTCAAAAATAATCAGCCCTTGGTTTGCATGCTTGTAAAAATTGTACTCCATGGGAGGAAAAAAATATATACCTTACTGAAAAGCTTCAAATATCTATTTGTTAATAAACGTTATCTGAAAATTATTCCTCATTGCATTTTCTTATTATAAGGGTTGCCCAAATGAAAGTGAGAGTCTTGGCTTTTTCTGTAATGATTTATTGGTTGGAATATATGAACATACAGGAAGTAAAAATGATCCATGGGTGACATATCCTCTACACATTGTCACCTTGTCTGTTCAAGCAAGTGTTCCAGCGCATCACAAGGGTATGGATACCAGTGGTATAGCATGGGCATTTTGGGTGGGAATGCCAAGTCCGAAGGAAGGATCGGCCCCTTTTTGCTTAATAATTTACTTATGGAATTAGTCGCCACAGGTATTGTTTATTTGCCTGAAGTCAACTGGGTTTTCAATAAAACGATCCATGCATGTTTTAGCTAGAAAATGAGATGCCTCGCTACGCAACAAATGTTTTGAACTCTGGTGTTTTATACCTTTTTTATAATCAAGGAAACCTTTCGGCATGACACAAGTCATTAAAAAAACCTACCTGAATCAGAAGCGCCTCTGAACAACAGTAGACAACATTGTTTTGGATGATCCAACTACTGATTGATTTGGTTTATTTTACTTCGCTTTTCAATCACTTTTGGTTAATAGTGAATATGAGTGATGATATTGATGAAGGGACACTCACAAAGAACACCCGTACTCATGCCAGGATTTGAACCATGGACCTCTGTCGTCTTGGCACGCTGTGCAAAATACTCTGACACAGAGATGGGTGGATGATCCAACTATCGTACACTCTACTGACATAACAGTGCCGATTAATAATTCAGATCACTGTTTATTGCGTCTTGAGAAAGCTGATAAATATTTTAAAATAATTTTGTCCAGAGACCATTCGATGTTAAGAGTTTTCAAATGAATGCTAAACATTTCCATTGACATAATATTAAGTAGTTATATACTAACGAAAAAATAATAATAATAAAAAAGAATAGTTTTGCGAGTTAAGTGGTAGAGCATCCACAGGCTGAACTTCTGCTACGAGGACTTCACCAACTTATTTGACAAAAACTGTGTTGATCTTTTAGTTTATAATGCACATCGCTGTCCGTGCAATAAATTATACAATGCAGTGGTCATTAAGAAATGGCATATTTGAGTTTGGTAGAGTTATGTCAGTCAATATTGTGTATTGTAGCATCACACAGCATGAGCACGAAGAAACAGGTAGGAATTCTGCTTCTGCCATCTGCGTCCAAAGGCAGGAAGGCTCACATGAGCCCCAGAACAAATCACGTGGCTCTCTGCTCCATATGCCGGCATTCAAGAGAGCATTGCGCGCGTGCTGTAGAGATCGAAGCTTTCCCTCCAGATAGGCAGCAAGGAATATAGAGTCCTTTATGCCAAACCTACCAGACATCCAGCCAGGAAAGGCATTGAAAAAAATGCTAGAACGAGTGTTGTTAGTGAAGCGTTGCAAGTGGATCGCGAAAAATAGCTATTATAATGCCATGAAGGTCAAACATATATGATATTAGTAAGGTTTTACTTTACATTTACAGCATTTACACATTTTTGAAATTTTAAATCTGGGAACGCTGGGTGTATGGGTGTAGTATAATGCTACGCCACTGATGGATACCCTGAGCGAAGAACGTCCGTGGTTGACTGCGGAATCAATCTTCAACTGCGTCACGGACCTCAGCATCGTTGACGAACTGGCAGCCTTTAAGATGTGGTAGTCGCAGGGTGAGAGATCGGGGCTGTAGGGAGGATGATCGAGGACTTCATTGCTTACTCAGTTTGTTTAGGGTAGTGCAGTATGTGGTTGAATTGGCAGTCCCACCTGCATCCAGCCAATCCAAAAGCACAGTGTTCAGATGGTGTGGTGAATTTCGACTCCACTAACACCTTCTACCTTCAAAAAGTGAATAACTGCTCGTTGGGCCCATTTGGACCAATCCATGTTGTGAATGTGCTTCTGCACATGTAAACAACACACTGCGCCATCAGACCATACCAGGTATGCATACGATGTATGCTTTCTTACATACAACGCCACCTACCAGAGCAAACACAAAGCTCTGCATAGTTAAGCTATGACACTACGACAAAAGTCTTAGTTTCATTTGGGCAACCCAAAAAAATCACTGAAAGTGTGTTTTTCCTTCCATTTTGCAAGAATAGGGAACTTACCACCATACTGTTCATAATCAATTGTAGATATAATATTGAAATTTTTTGTACTTGAAGTCTGATTATTCTTGCCCCTGTGTGGAAAAATTCAAATCCATATCATCTACACACAATTGAATTCGACTTAGTACATAAAAAATGCACAAAAAAACTAATGAGGTATATTTGACTCTTTTCCTCCCATGAAGTACAATTTTACAAGCACATAAACAGAGGGCTCAATATTTTTGATGCAGATAGTAGATATAGAGTCTTTGCTGGATGCAAAGGAGAGAGAAAAGGTCTTCTCTGTGTTTTTCTTATGTCCATTTTATATACAGAGAACTAATTCACACTGGACATACAGTTTTAAAGTGGCATCAGAATCACAAACATAGGATTCCTTGATTACAAGTTGGTGATGTTACCACAATGTCATTGGGGAAGGCATGAAAGGGTCTTGTGCAACGAAATCATAAAACAAGGTAAAGAAAAGTTTATTTCAACCCTTAGCATTTCAAAAAATATGGCAGTTCGAAGGTAGAACCTGATAAGTTTTGAATCCACTTTATGGTCCGATAGATGAAGGTGGGATCCAAACCACTTAAATACCTCCACTGCCAATCGAATCTGTGATCTCTTGCTTACAAGGCAAGAGTGTTATGCACAGAGGAAAGAGGATCTTAAGTATATTTGGTATAATCCTTGCAATACTATGATCTGCAATTAATTTGCTAGTGTTTGGAACTGCAAATGTGTGACGAAATTATGCAATTGTAACAATGGAAAATAACTTTTTCTTCTATGTTAGATTTGGTGTTTTAAGTCCACTTTATGCACAGTAAGGCTAATCGAGACTGGACCTACAGTTTAAAGTGGAATCACTACGTTCCTCCACCGGGTATCGAACCCATGACCCCTTGAATTACAAGGCAACGATGCTACCACTGCACCATCGGGGAGGCCTATTACTAAAAATGAAACCTGTAATAGTGATAAAGTACAGATATAAAATTGACTGATGCCACTAATGGATATTCTACAATTTCAATATATACTTGCTAGTATATTCTTATTTTACTTCAATTTTCTGCCTCTTCGCTAATTGCAACAATGAAGATGAATGATGATTAGATTAAATTAGTGAAAGGACAAGACTCAAACCCAGAACATTTAGTGGCATGATCTAGAGTCAACTGCTCAATACACACAACCAGTGAGGTGACAATATAATTATTCCAAGCATTCATTCACCTCCTTAATTTATGAATTAATATTTATTGTTTATTAACCAAGTTACTGCAATAGGCTTTGAACTAGAAAAAACTACATAGCAGACATTTACTTCTCAAAACTAGGGTATATGAATTATAATTACACCCATTAAACAAATAATGTGGCAGAATGTTGAACTAAATTATAGGCAAATTATTTTTCAGTAGCAGCACTTACCTTTTCTTTGGCAGCTCTTATAATTTGTATTTCCTCTTTCCGAGCCACATGGCACACATGGATGGGTCGGTTGTGCAGTGTTGCCAGAAGAAGAACAGCTGCAGTTGTCTGACCCTCTGCATGGACACACAATGGGTACTTCTTTGGCCAAGTATCAAAGTGCTGGAATATGAAATAACACCCTATGTCAATACAAAAACACACATTGTTCGTTTACGCATTGCAAACTTGCAGCCATTTACGTACACACAAGCACAGTGCTCTATTAAATGCATGGATTTGAAAATCTTACTGATGCAGATAACATACTGTAACTTGAATGATATATTCCCCAAAAACCTCTTTAATAAACAAATGCAATCAGATGACCCTAATGGTTCTTTCGTTAGGAAAAAAAGTACTAAGTACTTCAAAACATGTTTAATTTTTCTTTTATATGAATTATGATTTCACATTCATAAAAAAATGTCCAATTAAGTGCAAGTGCTGAAAACTAAGAAATTTCCTAAAATTATCAACACACACTGATAAAATGACATGCTATTTCTGTCCAATGCTGATTAATTCATACAAAAACTGTTAAATTAAGACTCAGCTAATGTCACTTTGAACTAATACCACTGCCGATAGTCTTACTGATTCTCACAGATACCAATACTTAAAAATGGTAGTTATTCAAAGTAGTTCAGTATATTTATACAATTTAAGGTATAAGTTTTTAATTGGAACTATATCAGACTAATCTACTACAGTTTTGATTCAAAATACATGGATGGATCAGAAAAAAGGTTACAACAAGCATTCTGTGAATGCACGAAATAGGAGGTAAGTAATTGGTTTACCTGGAGGTGTAAACAGATGGCATCATATACGCATGGTAAGTTTCGACAACTTTACGTTTACTGTCAGTGGCGTAGTAACTGATGCAATGGCGAGACACTTGCAGAATTTGTCTGCCATGGAAGTAAAGTCATATGCTTCTTGTGGGAGAGAAATGTTCCGACAGCGGATATTGTGCCACATTAACACTGTTACATGAGGGTGTCATCTTCATTCATGACAATGGAAGACCCCACACAGCTCGCCAGACTCAACAGTTGATGCAACGTTTCAGGTGGGAAGTATGGAACCAGCCCCCATACAACCTGGACTTGGCCCCCACTGACTTTTTCCTTTTTTTCCAGCTGAAAGTGCACTTGTCTGGAACACAGTTCTCTTCCGACGATGATGTCCAGGCAGCTGCCACGAAGTGGTCCAATGAGCAGGGACATTATTTCTACCAAGACGGCATCAACAAGTTGCTCCAGCGGTGTGATAAATGACTCAATTGCCTTGGCGATTATGTGGAAAAGTGATGTGTGTGTAGCCTTCTTAGAATACGTCTTCAATTCGTACCAGGTTATACTGTGTTTTTCATTTGTTGTTGTAACCTTTTTTCAGATCCATCCACATATTTATAATTTCAAACGTAATGATTCTTGAATCACAAAATTCATTTCTGTGCCACAGTTATTGCAGAAATTATGAATATTATGCATATTGCATAATTGTCAGGATATTATATAGACACTTTTGCAAACCTGCGTGACACCCAGTCTTGGGTGATTAAATTCCAACCAAACTGACACACTGGTATTAATTCAGCCCCATATTAACCACAGGGTTACCATACGCACATTTTTTCTGGATGCACCCTCACTTTTTACGACTTCAATTTCTGTCAATTTAAGCTCTACAACTTATATCAAGAACCAACAGTTATTGGTATAATAAAGGCAACAAGATTAAGATGGGCAGGTCATGTGATTCGCATGAGTGATAGTGACCCTGCAAAGAGAGTGATGTTGGATAGCCCAAGTGGACAGAGGAAGCGAGGAAGGCCTAAATTAAGATGGGTGGATGGAGTGGATGATATTCAGAAGCTCCAGTATAGAAATTGGAAAGTTGTGTCAAAAAGTAGAGATAGATGGAAACAAATCACAGGGGAGGCCAAGGTTTATCAGTGGACTGTAGCGCCATAAGAAGAAGAATTTCTGTCTGGTCAAATATGGAAATTTACTTATTTAAAATTTCTGAATTAATACATCATTTTTTGACACTAGAGTAAAGAGTTTTCAACAGTTCACAATTTAGATCAACTAGTATATTCCAAACCTCGTTGAAGAGCAAGAATACCTTGATCCATACTGTGAGGTCTTTCAGCCTGAGGGTTGTGTACGTCTCGTTCAGATACATCTTGAGACCAGCTGCTGCAGGTGCCAGTCCTTGAATAATGTCATGGTTGTCAGATGAAGCACCAAGAAACAAGGCATAGTCACATCTTGCTCCAGCACTTGCCAGCTGTAAAGAAAATTTGGGATCAAATTACACAAACAACTGGAGCTGCTTTGTATGTTAAGAAAAAAAATTAGACTAAACTAAGAACTAACTTAAACTCTGTGGTGCAATGGCCCTCTGACGACAAGGGTCCGCCAAGTGGCTTTTTCATTCAGTAACATCTTGTCAGCGCATCAAATCCCATTGCTGCTGTTTTCTGACTTTTGAGATCAGAGTTGTTTACTATTTATTTCAAGTAGCTTCCCAATTGCCTTCATGATGCTGGGTCGACACATAGTTTGGAGATCTCACAGAGAATGGTACGTAGGACAACTCCCACCACAGGCAAGCACGCTATCTGGCTACGTGGGAGCTCACTTGACATATCCTTTCACATTGGACAAATAGTTATTGATATTGTTTTGCAATCTCTGTAATTTGGTCAAGTGGCTGCTGTCTCTTCAATATATTTTCTGATGAAGCCAGAGAACAGTGACTTGCCTGTGTATGAGAACTCTATTCTATATGGATTACAATGTTTTTTCCTTCTTTTGGAGGAGTTGAAAAAAGTGAAAAGTATGTATCATGATTAAATGTTGTCAAAACTTGTTAAGTTGAATTGCAAGGAGTGAACTATATTGTATAAATTAATCAAAACTTTGATTTGATTTAATAATGAAGGAAGAAGGATTTCCCATACCCTCCTGAGTGCCATCTGCATAGTGAATGCTATGATATCTCGTGTGAATATATTGTATTTTTTTTAGAAAATAGTGTTCTTTTATTTAAGAAAAGAACATGTGACTTAACTGAGAAAAAACCTAATAACTGAGAAGAAAATAATAATGAATGATTGATATTAAACAAATTAAATCTGGTGCTCAACGTAAGTCTTATTACAAATTTATTAAGATAAGTTGGATAACACAATTCAAGAATTTTAACAAGATTTATACTATTTTCTAAAAACAGAATGAATAACTATTAAAGTCAAAATCTCTCTTCACATGTATTCTATAGTCATTTTTTAAATAAAAAAGTTCTAAGTAATTGGTGAAGTACACAAAACTGCTTTTAGAGAAGAGTAACGACGACACCCTTTATTCTCTTGGAAAACAATATCTTGTGTAAATTAATATACATATTTCCACCACACACAAAATTGCACTACTTCTTACAAAATTACACTAACCTCCTTGAAAATATTGAATGTCTGGACATCTGTTATGGCCGGAATGGTGTTCGGCATGGCGCAAACCATGGTGATGCCTCCAGCCAAAGCAGCAGCAGTGCCGGAAGCAAAGTCTTCCTTGTGCGTGGCCCCTGGTTCCCTGAAGTGGGCATGGACGTCAATGAAGCCTGGCAGGCGAACCATTTGTCGAGATGAAATGCAGTCTGTGTAGGTTTTCATCGCAGGAGCTCGGCCTATTAGACTCAATGCCTGGAAAAAAATGGCGGAGTTTTTAATACTTCCCTATTATTTGTTATTTTCTTCACATCTCACACTTCTTTTGCCACCTTTATCCGAAAACTTATAGTTACAGTAATGAATGAATCAAGTTTTATTTATTTTGATTTGTTGCCGTTGGCTGAAACTAATTTTCATGATCACTTCAGATGTAGCCTAATTAATAAAATTACATTCAAAGTTCTGGCCTCTTTTATTTATTAATCTTTGAATATTATATTCAAGATAAGCCAGAAGTTGGAAGATATAAAAACAAAATTACTTTCATAAGGAGAATTTAGCAGTCACATTGGCGTAATCTGAAGTTTATAAAGGAAATTTATGTAGGAAAACAAATTTTTGCATGGAAAAAATCTTGTATGTAAGAAAAAAAATGGAGTTTTGGGTTTTGTATTTGCAATACCACTTTTTTTTAGATTAATTTCAAGTGTGAAAGATCAAACAAGATGGACAAACCTACATCTTTTCTGGGATTTAAAAATGCAGGATCAGTAGCGGCGATTGGATGCCAAAACTGGGGGGAGGGCAAGGACAGTTTACTTTTTCTTGGTAGACAAGGCTTAGAATTAACGAGACCATAGTGCAGGGGCAACTGACCCCCACGCTCCCCTAATCGCCGCCACTGTAAAGGACCATTTCTTAAGTATACACAAAGTATATAAAAGTAAAGTGAGTTGCGTAAATAATAAAAGGAAATTGTCCATAACCATGTTCATGCGCTTTGTTTTACCCAATGAGAACATCACGAATCGAAACAAAACGCCAAACAATCTGCTGACACCCTCTGTACCAGCATACTTTTAAAAAATATTCCCTAAAAACACGTAGGATGCAAGAAAAAAACCAATGAAAATAGTCATCGATAATTTTCCGAGCAATCCTTTTCATTCAACTGTACAAGTTAGAGCTAGGAACATTAAAAATTCGGACATGCTATTTTTGTGAAAAATTGACATTTACAATCTGTTTCTTGTAGGCTATTAGAAACTGTTACGTGTGTAAACGCCAGGCCCGTAGCTAGAATTGATCTCCAGGGGGGGGGGGGGGCTCATGGATTATCAGGAGGGGGGTTGTAAACCAAGTCGTTTTCAAAAATTGAACAGTATTAAATGAAGGTAAAATATGTGTTTGGTGTAGGGGACAGTAGGGTGTCATTAAGTTTATATATATATATATATATATATATATATATATATATATATATATATATATATTAGAAACATCATATAAATATTACATTTTTTCTAAATGCGAGTATATCGCTTGAAGTGTCAAGTGACTACTACTGAAATCATCCTTTACCACACACTCTATACTACTTTTGATGATACAGATATTTATATCACACAAGAAAAATGGACAGTTTTCAGTCATGGTGAGTAGCATACATTCCACTCCCTGGCCGAAACAATAAAACTCCCCTTTGTAATGTTGAACTTCGACGCAGATACCGAGGGAATTTGCATGACGACGTCGTGTCAAAGTTACAGATTTCTGTCTAATCGGGAGGTTGCAGCTCGCAACAGGGGCAGCGAAGGAACAGATAAAGAAGCTGCCTTATAAAGGAACTTTCTAAAGCCCAGAGAAGAGAATCTTCTAAATACTTGCCGCTATTTAGACTTTTTATAAATAAGATGAACGAATGTAATAGCTGCTGTTCATTCTCTGTGAATGTATCCTTCAAATTTGGGAGCAGAATATCACTCTTCACTGCAAACAAACAGCGGCGTATACTCTGGGTCATCTAGGTAATCGCAGATGACCCGGCTGTATTTCTTTTTTTTTAAAAAAAAAAATATATACATTTCTTCGCAATATTCTTCCAAACCAATTTCGATGCATACATTTCTTTGCTTCCAGCGCGCCGCGAATGCTTCCATCCGTTTGCCGCTGAATGTCCGGGAACCTTTCTCCAGCCGGTGGAATGACGTTAGGGAATCTCACCCTGACGTCATTCCACCCGCTTTCTTTACAACCCTTGGCGAGGAGGGAAGAGAAAGAAAAGAGGGGGGAGGAAACTCTGCTTCTCAGTCGCGGCGATTCCGACTTCTATATTCTTTGGCGATTCCGTGGCCAGGGTAAGCTCCTTCTGGTGAGAGTCCACCGGTCTCAACCCCTAGAGTTTGCCTTTCCCTTCGCTGGCGACCATTGACCTCCTACAACCCTCCTCCACAATTCTCTCCCGAAGGCTATGTCGTCGCTAAACATAGAAACTGTGTTTTTTATGGCAGGGACATTTCTCAGGAACGGGAATTTTGGGTTCACAAATTGCCTTCTGTAAGGGAAGTAGGGAAAACATACCCGGTAAAGTGCGAAGAACAGGAAAATATGAATATCATAGGCAAACCAATTCTACGCTAATTTTCACTATACATTTACTTCTGTCCTGCTGATGTCTGTTACATAGAAATTTATCAAAAGGAAAAAGCTTAAATATTGAAGATGAAGCAAACTAAATTAAAATTCAAAACTTAAGCAATTAATGCACCTATAAGCTGACTCCCCCCATTCTTGTATTTGCAAAAATAGTGATTGTTTCTTCTCTCTAATCTTCAAAAGCAGCGAGAGTGCTTCCTTCACAGAACTGAATATTTTTTAAAGGAAAAGATATAAATAAATTATATATATTTTAGTTAATTTAAGTTACTATTCCACTTTTTTAGATTAATAGTGATGAAGATGAACGACTAAAACATATAAGGAACAAACACATCAGGCACATAGCCAGGTGGAGGATTGTTTAATGAAGTGATCGACACATTACATGGTCAACTTTATGATAGATTTGGCAATTTTCATACATTGCACTTTGTTTCCCTCTTGGATTCATTTCAGTTCCCAGTGTTTAAGAGTAACTTTCCAGAAAGAGCTTTCATGTCTCTATTGGAAAAATATGGTGCACACTTTGATTCTGTGAGGCTGAAAAATGAACTCACCGTTCTCTATGCATCTCAAGATCTCAATTTTACTGGGAAGCCAATTTACGAGATAGTTTCTAATATGGTAAAGAACAAACTAACTGTTGCCTTGCCAGAAGTATATAAGTTGGCAACACTCATTCTCACTATACCATCCACTACAGCTTCTGTTGAACGTTCTTTTTCGGCACTCAAAAGAATAAAATCCTTCTGCAGATCAACCCAAGGACAGGACAGGTTAAGTGGACTTGCTCTGCTATCAATTGAAAAGAAGTTGCTACGTAATCTTCGGAACAACCCCACCTTTCCATTTCATGAAGTCGTTATTGGGAAGTTCACCTCTCAAATAAGAAGACTGGAGTTCAACTACAAGTAATCGGGTCCTGGGGTAAGTTGAATTTTGCACTTAAATTAATAATGAGGGTTTCTATTTCATTAGTGCATGTCTTTCATTTTATATATTTTTTTTTTTTTATTTTGCTTTATAATACTGTATTGTTTTATTATTTGAAATTCTACACGTATATTAAACTGCAATAATGGGAATTAATTGATTGTGGTCGCCACAATAAGACAAACATTCCCACAAAATATTCCTAAATCCCATATGGATCCTGATATAAAATGCACGGAAACTTTTGGAGTTTGATGATCAAGGGTTGGAGATTACCCACTCGTTAGAACCAGCATACGCCACTGCAAACAAATTACACAAAATAGTTTTACCTAATGTCAAGGGGGTTGACGGCAGTGCCAGGGGGGCTAACGAAAGTTCCAGAGGGGCTCAGCCCCCCCTGGCCTCTGCCTGGCTACGGGCCTGGTAAACGCATGTGGTGAAGTGAAGAATTTGTTCACGAATTTCTTGCCCTTTCGCTTCAACCTTTATCTTTCACGCTAATTTCTTGTTGGCAGTCGTCTTCTGTTTGCAGAGCTATGTTGTGCGAAGTTGTTTGAATATTAACATCTAAATATCTAGGGTGTTAGGGGAAAGGCACATAAGCAGGGTTGTTAAAGGTCCAGGAATCCTTAAATTCTAATGAGTTCCGCAACGGGACCGGATCCTTTTTTCTACCATAATTTAAATTGATCCAGAAAAAGAGATTCCTGGATCGTATTTAAAATTCATCTGGAAAAAAGGTTCCTGGACCGATTTTGCAATACTTTACAGATAAAAGGTTCTTTACGGACCAGAACGCATTTACGCATGCTAATTTTCTCTAAAGGACCGGAATTGAATTGATTTAAAATTCCTGGACCTTTAAATAACCCTGCACATAAGTCACAAATAGCGATTTTTTGTTACTTTCATCTAGGTCACACTGAATTAATTAAAGGAAGTATACTTTTATATTCGTCATATGTAAAATGTATTAAACAGTGATGATCCAAGGCTTAGAATTAAATATACCATATTGCGGGGGCAACTGACCCCCCACGCTCCCCTAATCATGTAGTATATCATGTTTGTAATGTTTGCTATTAAAAGGATAAACACAAAAAAAAATCTGCTGCGAAATTACATTTTTTTGTTTAAGTGCTTTTCGCCGAACACGTCAGTGGACGAGCAAATTACGTAGCTACTACGTCATGTATTCAAAGAGTTGTCAATCCACGATTGGACTGGTCAGTAGACGATGGTGTTGCCCACGAGACGAGACTTTGGTCTCTCTCGTCTCGAAAATATTAATTTGTCCCGTCCCGTCTCGTAAAAGTGATGCGGGAAATCTTGCCGTCAAAAGTAGGATAAACGCAAAATATTATTCCGGAAAGTGGGATAAACCTCCAAATAATTTACTCATTGTCTGGTGAGAAAATATATGGCTGGTTAATCATGAGGACATTAATATTTAAAGTACAGTTTGTTAGTTACTGATAGCTAGGTATCTTATGAAATCTACCTTGTGGTTTTTATGGCTTCCATCCAACTCTTGTTTTATTAGTGTTATAAGTTTTTTGAAGTTTTGAAATGTTTTCCCCTGGACCTTCTTTTTTCTGCGTATCGAACTTCCGTGCACTATGAAAATGGACATTTTCATATTTAAATTCTAAGCTTGGCGTTGGGAAGCAACAGAAAAGTTTTTAAATGTGTAGTACGAACAAAAAAAACTGTTCAAAATTGCAATACTTAGTTTGTTACACATAGGAAAGTATTATTTATTGTTCTTACTATTGTTAAATATCGCTTTCTATAACATACGTTTCACAAAGTGTTTCTAGAAATATATGTCGGGGGAGGGTGTCCGAACCAAGTGTCTCATAAAAAATGACAATAATAAACATAAATGTTTAAATTAATACATTAATATAATTCATAGGTCTATTCACATGAATATGTAAATTAATTAATGTTGTATTATTATTATTACATGAATTGTTACAAAGCAGATTATGCATTCAATGTGTAACTGGAATCAACATATTTGTGTAATCAAGGGAGGTAATACCAAATGGAGGCACGGTTCGGATCCCACTTTAAACTGTAGATCGGTTCCCGATTAGCCTATTTGTGCATCAAGTGGACTTAAAAAAAAATTAAACCTTAAGATTATTAGAATCCACTAATTCACCTGCAGGCAAGTCAAATTTCACATATTTTTCTTCATCCTCGTTCATAGACTTCCTGCAATACTCCTGTGCATGTGTGTTGCATTCCACCAGGTGCGAGAGATATGAAGATATATTCCCTGTACTGCGTTATTTCTTTGCATAACAGTAAGGCTGAATTCTCGTTTTCTCTGAACGTTTCAAAAATATGCAAAATACGTCTCTATCTTTAAAAAAAAAAAAAAAAAACACCCTTTCTCCTGTATGTGTAAAATAATCCCCCTCTGTCTCGGAGGGCCCCTTCCCACGATCAAACAGCGGGAAAAACTCTCAAGAATTCCAAATTTATGCATAAATTTCCCATCATTCATACAAACAGTAGCACGCATCACGCCCTCTGATGTAACGCTGCCAAAAGGTAATGTTATTTTCCTCGTCCTAATAAATTTATTTCCATTCCTCTATAATGCAGAAGGCCTTAGAAAGTTGGCTTCGCGGGCTTACAGCAGACAACAATATGGGGGTGTGTCTGCGAGAACCAATCAGGTCCGCGAATGAGCGAGCCCGGTTGCCACAGCTAGCTCTCGCTGCACCCTTCTGGAAGGGTGAATGACCTCTGCCTCTTGCTACCTCGGCCTGTTTGTTCGGCTGAGGAGCAGACGACACGAGAGTATCGGCAATAGTGTGCGAGCGACGTCTGCTGTTAGCCCGCGAAACGCTCTTTCTAAGGCCTTCTGCATTATAATAACTTCGCTGCTGCTAGCTTCAGCTTCGAAATGGAAGCTCTTGTGTCGGCGTATAATACAAAGGACTTGTTTATCTTGCAAGGGATAAGACGTTCCCTGTACCTCTTTAATTCAAAGTATGCCGTTTTCCATATCTTTCAGCTTTTCCTAGCAGCTGAAAAGAATCCTACGTGTCCCTCGAGTATCCTGGTTACTCGCATCGTTCTTACAAAACTTCCTGTCGGCAAGCAAGGCAAATTACAGAATTTTTATTGCCCCTCTCTTGAGCATCTGTTCCATCAACCCTCATTCCTATTGTGCGGAAATGGTCAAGCGTTTGTCCCCTGAAGCAGTGGTGTCCATTGCCTTTAGCTTCCCTCTGAAGTTTGATAAAACTACTACTTTGTGAAATTCGTTTGCAGTAACGAGTGAAAATTTACACAGCAGATACTATCTTGCTTAAAAAACTTGACAAAGGATAAATTCACAGAATACAAAGAACAGATCATTCGTTCATCTGATTTACGAGCCGGAGTCAAAGTAGCAGGAAGTAATTAGAATATTTTCTCTCGGATTCAGTGGGAAGAAGGGGTGTGTGTAAGGTATTGAAAATAAACTATATATATTTGAACGATATTTCTAGATTTTCTGGGTTCTATATTAAATTAATGCCCCCCCCAACACACACACCAGCTATTGTCGTAGAACTCCCCCTCCCCCCACCAAGAAGTGACTCAAGATGAAACACACAAGCACTAAATTCACCCGAACTAAATATCCTATATCTAATCCGTGGCCGTATAAGAACACAGATATACGTATATTCATATTATATTATATAATTCTTCATTATTATTATTATTCTCAAACTGATTTAACAACAATAGTGTGTGTGTGTGTGTGTATGTGTGTGTTAGTTTTATTTATTATTATTATTTTCTTTTCTTTTTACATATATAAATATTTTATTCTATAAGAGTGATGTGATAAATGCAAAGAAAATGTGTGCAACCGTGATACTTCCGTGTACAAATATCAACATGCCGGACCTGTCCAGGAGACAAAATAAGCCTTTCCTCTTTAGTAGTTAGCATTTAATAGTTGGTAGCCCTGAAAACGTCCAAAGTTGCTCACTGCATTCCTTGCAAGGGTACAGAAATAAAGACGGCTTCCGTTAATCCCCAAGGTAATGAGCAGCTGCTGCGGAGGAGAGGGCCAGGCAATGAGTCATTTTTCCGTGTTGCTCTTGCTATAAGATCGGTAGTTCCGAAAATGGACGAGTTGCGGCTTATTGTAAAAGAGGAAGATCTTGATTTGTTTGTTATTACTAGAGCCCGGAAGTTCAGGCATTTATTTTCGTTAAAATAGGCAGGCAAAAAGGCATTTATAATGTGGTAAATAGGCGCTAAAAATGAAAAAAGGCAAAATAAACCGAAAAAAGGCAATTTAGAAGTCGCTTACTTTTATCTATAATTTCTGGCAAAATGTTAAAATCTAAATTGGGAAGAGCATTTCAATTTTCTCTGTCTTGATTGCACATAACTACAAGGTGCTTTTTAAGTTCTAAACATTCATTGATAGTCTGTCAGAGAGAATGTTTTTCATAATAGAAAATGATCTTTCTACTTCGACAGAAGTTATTGGAGCATACATATAACAAGCTAATGCAGCTGGACTCATTTTGGTAACAGCATTTTCACCTTTTAGAATATCACAAATTGTTTTCAATTGTTTCAAGTCCTCATTTGCACTCACTACCCGTTAGCACTTTTCCTCAACAGCTCACCCCTTTTCTCCTGGCACTTCCATCATCTGCTGCATAGATTCCTCGAAGATTTTCATGGATGCTATAATTGTAATTGTCTCTGGCAATGCACCATAATGTGCAAAAGTAAACTTGAATAGCACAGGAGTTTTTTCACTTCACGAATTGAAGCCGCTTCATTTTCTGGAAGAGCATCGATCACCTCACTGATTTTTTGAAGGTTGTTAGCATAATATATAGCTGCTGATATCCAGGTTCCCTATCTCGTCAAGACTGGTTGCTGAGGTAAACTAAGCTCAATCGCAACTTCCTGAAATTTTCGGGTTCGAGAGGGAGATTTCAGAAATAGTTTCTTTGTGTTCGAAATCAACCTGTCCACTTCAGCAGTCAATCATGCACAAGAAATATTAACCGAAAGGCAATATCCTGACTCAGCATGAAATACTTTTTCCTCACACTTTTCTCCTTCAGCAATGTTGAAACATGCGTGAGTTCAATATTACTTAAATAAGGCGAAAATTATTCACATAATAAACGGAAGAAAAATAAATGCCAACAACGTTTTTTGGGAGAACAATAATTTACATACACATTTTTTTTAAAAAAATGTCAAATTTCATTGAGAAAGGCAAAAAAGGGCATTATAATTAAAAATAGGCAGTGGGGTCCCAAATAGGCAAAATAGGCAAAATGAAAAGGCTTCCAAAACATTCGAAACAACATAAGAAACGTATATCCGGAAAAATTTTATCAATATATGCAGTAGATAAAAAGAGGCATTTTGCCAAACTTCCGGGCTCTAGTTATTACCGAAAGCTGGTTAAAGGACTAACACCGCTCTCTCTTATTAGTTTACAGGCAGGCACATATCTAGAAATATGTTTGGGGGGGGGGGTCCGAACCAAGTGTCTCAGGAATAATAATAATGTTTAAGTTAAAATTATTATATTAAATCAAATTAATACTGATTACAATACATAAATTAATATTATATTATTATTATTACACGAATAGGTAAAAAGACTGTAAAAGAATAGAGATATAACAGCGCATATTCATTACGTAGCTTACCTGTGGTTAAGATCGGAATAACTTACATAAAAACAAGCGCCCTGGCAATGAAAAAAATGTCAAATAGATTAATAATTGAAGATTTATCGAATAACAAAAATGATGTTACATGTAGTTGGAGAAAAATTAGTTTATGATTAAAATTTTATGCATATTATTTTGAGTGGTAGTGTACATAAATCTTCTTTGTAATGCCATTCAAAGCCGAATGATCCCAATATAATCCTTGTCTTCTAAAAAGTTCAGAGGAAATTAATAACCATTGATTATGCAACAAATGCATATTTTCATTACTTAATTGTAGTACTTGGTAAGTCTTTCGGGGAGTCCGGACCTCCCCCCCCTTAAATATGTCCTTCCTGTACTTCAAAGCCGTATGATCCCAGTAATCCTTGTCTTCCAATAAGTTTAGAGGAAATTATACAACAAATTCTAAACTAGTATATTTTCATTATTCAATTTTCGTACTTAATAAGTCTTTCGGGTGTATGTATGTGTGTGGGAGGGGGGGGGTTCCGACCCCCTAAATACGTCCTTCTAGTCCTTCAAAGCTGTATGATCCCAATATAAATCCTTGTCTTTCAATAAGTTCAGAGGAAATTATACATTATACAAATGCTAAACGAGTATATTTTCATTACTTAATTTTTATACTTAATAAGTCTTTCGGGTGGGGGGTGGTCCGGACCCCCTAAATACGTCCTTTCCGTTCTTCAAAGCCGTATGATCCCAATCCTTGTCTTACAATAAGTTCAGAGGAAATATAACAACGGCTAAACGAATAAATTTCTCATTATTTAATTTTAGTACTTGATAAATCTTTCGGGGGGTCCGGACCTCCCCCCCTCTAAATACGTCCTTGTTTACAGGGTTACGAAACTGTAACGGGACTTAGGCATAGTTGTAGAATCTGGCAAAATCCTTCTGGGAGGGTTTGTGAGGAAATAAAGATAAAATATCTCCAGATCTTTATTTCTACTCATCTGCGGGGGATCATGCCGACCCAAGGCCCGTTGACCTGCTCACGCCTGCCCTGAAATGTCTATTTATAAAGACCCTTTTTGGAAATGGATAGAGTTGTAAAGTTTGACGTCAGAGGGATGAAAGGTCGCTGCAGAAAACAGAGTGAAACAGGGTCCTCTGAAATTTGGAAAAACTGCTTTATAAAATTTGTTTGCAGTGAAAATGTAGACAGCAGATATTATTTTGCTCAAGACTTGATAAAGGTAAACTTCACATAATAAAAATAACAAACATCACATTCTTTCATCTGATTTACGACCCGAAGTCGAAGTAGCGAGAAGTAATTAGAATATTCTCTCGGCTTCAGCTACGAGTGGAAACAAGGGGTATGTGCAAGATATTAGGAAAAAAACGTATTCATTTGAATGATATTTCTACATTTTCTGTATCCTCTATTAACTTTAACACCCCCCCCTCCTCACACACACACAGTACTGTTAAACGTTTGAAAATGGACTTGCTTTACAAAGCTACTGCTGATAGATAACCCATGACCCCCCCCCCCTCCCTCTGGAGATAAATTTTGGCTACAGGCCTGAAGTGAAATATGTTTATGTAGTATTATATTCGTTTGATTACTACTTCGGTATGGTCCCAACACCTCTCACTCATTCATTTCGTCATTTTTAACATTCGTACTTACCTATTCTACATTGAGAAAGATTCTTCAAGGCGGTATTTTGCTTTTTTGACGAAAATAATTTCAATTTTTGACATGAGGAGTAATTATTGTTCTTCCTTTTTTCGCTTGCGTAAGACACAATATGGCGAGGCAGCTTGACTAGCGTGGTAGATCATCAGTGGGTATGCAGCAGTGCTTCCAATCTTCTCAACTGAAAAATCCCCACGAACCATGCACCCGTAGCCCCAATTCATGAATAGCCCCACGACCCATGCACGGATAGTCCCACAAACCGAAAAATCCCCACGAACCATGCACGCGAAACCCCACAAACCCTTCACGGACAGCCCCACAAACCATGCACGGGAAGGTTCGGTTAGCTTAGGCAAACATAGTTAAAATTGTCATCTTCAAGCAAAACAACGGCGTGGTTGGAAATACTGACAGGGGGTTACGTCATCAAACGTACGCAACATCTGGTTCAAGTAGTGGAAGGAAATGAAAGCAACGACAATTGTGCGTCGGAGAGATATTTCTGTTGATTGACTGATGCACATCAAGTCTAATCGGGACTGGACCTACAGTCCGAAGTGGAATCCGAACCATTATGTGCCTCCACCGGGTATCGAACCCGGGACCCCTTGATTACAAGGCGGCGACGCTAGCACTGCGCCATCGGGGAGGCCCAGATATTTCTGTTGAAAAATACATGAATTCCCGGTGAAATA
The DNA here is from genome assembly GCF_977018435.1 of Lepisma saccharinum. Lineage (NCBI taxonomy): Eukaryota > Metazoa > Arthropoda > Insecta > Zygentoma > Lepismatidae > Lepisma > Lepisma saccharinum. Next base: position 38,544,719 of record NC_139229.1, read on the forward strand.
GATTCCACGATGAAAGAAAATACCTCCACGAACTTCTAAATGCTCACAAACTCATTTCCGTAAGAAGTTTCTTTTGTAAAAATGAAGAAATCCGTTGGCACCATATCGAAGTGTTACCTTCGTTTGTTTCTTCTGAGAAATAAATCTGTCCGCAAGTATATGTTGAAACTATTATAGTGGAACCAACAGCAAAGAAACCTGAGCAGACCCGCGACTCCTGTGCACCGTACTCCCGCGAGGAGGGGAGGGGTCGGGTGGACCATGCTTTCTTATGAGCCGAGCTGAACGGATCGAGGGGAAGGTGCGCAAAGGATTTTAGCCGAAGGTTCTTTTGTTTGTGGTCTGTCCATAAAATATAATTTAGAAAACCTGATATTTATTTCCCATGTTTCCTTCCGACAAGAAGTAGTAAAAACGTATTGAAAAGACAAATTTGAGGTAGGAAATTGTAAATTTGCGCTTTATTTTTTCACGAGAGTGCTACGAACGCTGTTTAAAATCTGAAGTGCTCTGAATACCCCCTATAGCCTAAGGGACTAAATAAAGATGAACGCCAATCCTGTGTTGCGAATTGCTCACCTCGAAAAGCCCAAATGAAAACACCATGAAAAAAAATCTTGCAAACTGAGTGCTGTGCAGTCACAAGAGGCAAATAATTGATTGTGCAAGAAATAGGACTATTCTCAAACGTACGTTTATGGCAGCATTTCTTATTTTGCGTCACATTTCTGCCTCTTTATGCACATTGTAACGATGAGCACGATGATGGTTAGATGAAACACAGAAACACCGATGCCCACCACTATATGAAATTTATGGATACTCACAATGAAATGAAATTAAACACAAGTTATAACCAGATAGGTTATACTACTTTTTGTCTTAGTAATATCGTAGTTGTAAAGAGAGAAAAGAACTTGGATTAGGATCTGGCAACACTAGCTGTGCCAATGGAGGACGGATCAGAGACGGTTGCGTGAAATTTTTAGTGTGGCGGACTTTGTTTATAAATAGTTATTGCTAGTGTGCGATCTTCGGTGTACGTTGGCTGCTGTTTTTATGTGTGTTTAGTACATTAATACATCATTATTCTATAAAACTAACTGTTGTTTCTTGTGACATGAATAGTATTTTGCCTGTCCACGTGTGAGTTGTACTTTTAGCCATTTACCTCCTACTCGCTGTTCCGAGGTAAAACAAATCCGGTAAGGTTTGATTGAATATCACATGTGTTTGTGCCTGTATCCGTTTACAAAGTCCATGCCAGGATTTGAACCTGGAATTTTCGGTGGGGTTCTCAGCTCAACCACCTTGACCACTAAGATGGGCTCAGGTCTTAAAATCACAATGACTGACTTTCTTACCAGACAACTGAATAAGAATGCCCTACATAAACTTTGTGGGATGGAGAATTTTCATTTAAAAAAAAGGAAACTGAATATTAAGCACACAAATAAATTTGCGCCACAAGTAATGTAAACAGGTAGACTAAGTCATGTATGATTTACAACCAATGTATTTACCAATTTATCGTGTACACGATGGCCTTGTCTCTTCCTCCATGTGGAGGCACATAGTGGTTCGGATCCCACTTTAAACTGTCGGTCCAGTCCCGATTAGCCTTACTGTGCATAAAGTGGACTTAAATAACACAAAATCAATCAATCTCTTCCTCTACTCCTCTATTACAAATTATGACAAGTTGTTAAACTATATTCACAAAGTATTGGGGGGAAACACTAATAGAGGAAACCTAATTTGCCGTTTCCTTGGATTCTGAAGAATAAATATTCTGAAGATGGCAGATTGTTCTAAGAAAAAAAAGCGAGAGCATTTTTTGAGAACTCTGTATTTAATCGTACTGGGATGATATTAATGATGCAAAAGCACTGAATGTATCCATAATTTAGAAGTTCTTCACATTAATGTTGCTACAGACAACTCCAGCCCTCTGAGGGCTAGGGTGTGCCAACAAATTTTCTTGAGTGACCCGTGATCTGCGCATCGAGTCCCATTGCCGCTGTTTTCTGGCTTTGGTGACCGCAGACCTGAACATCATCTTTTCAAGCATCTCCTCAATTGTCCTCACGATGATGCGTCAATCCGAAATTTTGGGGGTTCCGATCGGGACCGCTCGCTCTAAAACTAGAGCGCTAACCACTATGCTACGCGGGAGCTATCTTTACAGTAATAGGTATGTTTAAATTAAATTATTTTTTTAATCTAAAGTAAAATGTTTTTTTCTAATTTCATCTACCATCGTCACAATCAAAGAACAGAAAAGTGCGTCTTCTTATCATTGTGGTGCCTATTTGCCTACTTGTTTTAGGAGTTTCTAGTGCTTACAAACCGCATCCATACTCATTACTTTCTAAAACGAGAGCGTTACGTGCTTTGCACTACTTGAAGTACCAAACACTCGAAGGCAGCTTCATATTACCGGCAGAAAACCTTGCTGAGGTTGTAAACACGATGGCTTGAAAAGAGCTCAAGCGGTCCTTCAGGACTTCGATGCGGCCTCATCTTTTCTCAAATTGGCCAGATCATAAATTCCAAACGCGGGGCGGCACACCCTCAAATGTGTTGTCCCTCGGCTTGAAGAGTAGACAAATAACCATGTTATGGTGTCTGTCCTCTGTCGAGCAATAATATATGACAGGAAATCCAGGAAAGTTGGATTCAAAAATACGCCGCTGTTCCTTCTCGGAGAATTCTGATTGATGGCTTGACAAGAATGGACATTGTTGTCCGTTACGAGAAATTCAACTTTGTTATGGTGAAATTTTTCGTTTTACAGGAATTATGTTCTTCCTTCTCTTTCCTCTATTCGAATGCAATCTCGCTTGCACACACAAGAAATTAATGAATTACTGATTTAGAAGCGCGAGGCCCTGTGCGGCGGCACGCGTCGCACACCCCTAACGGCGGCCCTGATGGGAAGTCGTGAATCACATTGTAGAGTCGTTCGTTTACGATAATTTTTTTTATAATTTTGAAGAATATCTGCTTGCAAGTAAGCCGAATAGTGATCAATTGCACTAAGTTATAATCCCAATAGTTATAACTCTATAACATGATAAATAGTTATTATTAAACACAAGTTATTACTGTATTAACATAGTCAAACAACAATACCCGGGTAGAATGGGTGGGGCAGAATATGAAAGAAGGAAAAAAAATTAAAAAATCCAAGAGCCAAAATATAGAACAATTGTAAAGAAATTGATGAAGAAAGGAGGCTCTATTAGAAGAGTTAGAGTCAAGTAAAGATGATGATCAATCAGAAAGATAGGCATGTCTTTACTGTACTCCACTTCGACAGAAGGCTGAATGTCGTGTGTTCTGGTTAAAAAGTGGTCCCGCAATTCGTGTGCTAGTATAGACAGTGATTACCAGTGGCGCAGAGAGGGTGGGGGCTGATGGGGCTACAACCCCCTCCGAAATTGAGAAAATGAAAATTTTCAAATAAAATCAGTGAAAAACTCTAGAAAAAACAGAGTGGTAAATGCAAACCTTTCTTGTATTGACCCCCGATTGCCATTTTTGAAAGTATAAATTTATAAATGTACGAAATTGTTTATGTCGTCCCTCTTTAAAATTTCAGCCCCTCCCGAAATTATTAAGAAAAAGAGAATTAAAGTATCTTACTTTGTCTTCAATAGGTTCCTGGAATATATCCACAATTGTTCTTTTCTTAGAATTGCTTGGCTTTGCAGGAATTGCAGGACCCTCTGGGAACAAAATCTTGTATTCCTTTTTGTGAGAACGCATCAAATGTCTTTTCATCCCTGTTGTTGACCCTTGAGTCATCTTCACCTCCGTCTCTTTCTTTGTCCTCTTGCACACCAGGCACGTGGCTATTTTATCGCGAGGATTTAATGTTTTTCGAATTTCGAAATATTCATGGAATTAACTTTTAGTCTTTTTACGTACATTGGAAGTAGAGGCCGACGTTGAAGACGGAGGTTGATCCGATTCCGGCTCGGAAAAATCCGGTTTGTACTCACTTCCTTCGTCACTTGAAACGTCAACACAGTCCTCTTCCTCAACCATTGTCCACAACACTTCACTGTATTTTAGTTTTTTCCTTGGTCGACTCATGTTTGTTTCTTTTCACACAGTTGGAAAAAAAAGTAACAAAACACAAAATAATACTCGCAGAAAACGTGATCACACAATACGACCACCACCCTACAGCAACGAATAACGAATACTAACTGTCGAGTCGACTGAACAAGGGTCTTCTGCAGCGTTGCCAACCCGTCAGCTACGAAAAGTGCTGTTCGAACTGTGAAATTATGCTAGAATGCCACCCAATTGTGCTAGGGCAGTATTAGTATTATTATTATTAACAATATATTTTATTACTATTTTCAGATGTTATATTTTATCCCACCCTAAGATATATTTATTTAAGTCGTTTTTTTGCCTTAGGGTCTCTGGGAGTAAGTAGGACAATGTGGGTGAATGAAGAACTGATGAAATGGTCTATGGACTATGGGATGGAAAAAAACATAATTACATGTCCATACCTTACCAAGTGTCGAACTAGGACATGTGGCTCAGTATATTTGTAAAAATACTTCACATATTTTTTCCTAGCAGATGGGGAGAGGGAAGATGACATGACAAAGTTAAGCGTCATTACCTTTCAATTACTGCAGGGTTTGGGGGGGGGGGGAGGGGGTTGGTGTATAATTCACAAATATCTTTCATATACTACTGCATTTTTTTTGCATTATATAGAAGGACGTATTAACCCATTTCCACCTCCAACACCACCTTGCTAGAGACACACACTTTTATGCTAGTTCTTTACAACTTTCAAATGCTCATACAATGCATTTCTATGTAAACTAACAATTTTTCCAAATAAAAAAAGGAAAGGAAAGAAAAAAAGGTGCTCACCAAACGAAAAAAATAAAAACTGCCTTTTGCCCACTCCTTTCTATAGACGGTGTTAAAGGCGGAGCTACTGCGGAGCATGCGTACTCGTCTGGTCCCCCTCAAACATCCGGTTACGCTTAGGATTCTATGGACGTTAATACGAAAGGGCAAAATAGTGATTCTTTTACAAGGAAATAGGGTGTCGGCTGTGTAGCATATGGTTGCACAGTTCGATCGGGAACAAATTTATTGAGTCAAGTATCACTTCGTAGGTTTCTGAAGGACGTAGAGACGAAACCTGTTGCTACAAGCAGAACGAGAAAGGACTGGTACCCGGGAAGGATTTTTACGACTTGCATTTTGTTACAAACATGTTGATCGTTTATCTGCGTATTGTGTTGTGGTGAAAAGCGCGCCTCTTAGTGAGGTTTCAAACCGAAGCGACACGCAACAGCAGTGGTTCGTACCGAAGTGGCAAGCGACACAGGCACATTTAGTCTATAAATAAGCATTTACCGCTCATGGGAAATCAAGTCTCAGGCGGCACAATTCACGCCATTGGGAATCTGAGCGACACGTGCAGCTTGTCGTATCGCTTCGTTTCGAAATATTTCATTGATCATTAAGTGGCACGGAGATTACACACCGAAGCGACAAGCAACAGCCCCTTTACTCTAAAGGAATCAATTCATCTTGCATACGAGTACAACAGAGCGAGTCGACACGATGTATGGTACTGAGAAAACAACAGTCCAGTCCAAGCGACACGTAAGGAAGCTTTCAGACTGCAGCGATACGTGTCTCTTGGAAATCAATATTAAAAAAACAATACCTTCCGAACGATAAATTGCAGGTATCGCTTGTCGCTCGGACTGGGCCGCTTTCTCAATAACGTGCATTGTGTTGCCGCGGCCTGTTATTTGCGCAAGCGTGACTTGTGAATGGTTTGCTTTAGATCGAATGCTTCTGTGCGAAACCCCGATATCGCTTGTCGCTTCAATCTGAAAACTCCCTTGTTACTTGAAGTAAATTCGTGCAAGAGAAAGTGGCATGCCATATCATAGGTTTTCCTCAGGCGGAAAGGCGACGTTGAAAGCACATATATTTACTAGCATTTGTTATGTGTCATTACTTCTGCAGATTTGTTGGCAAAGATTCACTTAAGCATACTTTATAAAATAATAATATCACTTGTTTTATAGAATTATCTTTCTCTCACTTTTCCATTTACAAATAATTCAATATATTTAAACGTTCGTCGTGCGTGTACATGAGATACTTGTATGTACGTAGATTCTGTAGTACGTAGTGTGCTATACAACTGGCGGCCACAAAGACACGTCATATTTTAATAATCTGCTTTGCAGTTGATCTTCCGACGGATTCTAGACGTCCACTCCTTCATAGTAGAAGTTTAACAAATACCTTTCTTGTCTATCGTCGCATAACTGATGAAAACAAGTGCTCATTTCTTACTTCGTATGCTGGTGAATCTGCACTGGCAACAACGGGGACTGGCCTAAACCGGAAGTTCCGGGGGGACCGAGCAAGACCTCACCAATGTTTATGTTTACATTTTTAACACGGTCTATATTTCTGAGCATACGACTCCCATTTCTGGTTTAAAACCCCACGTTTTTTTTTCTTTTAGGAAGTTTCAGTTACTTCTTTTGCTATTAGTACTCATTTTTCGAAATTGTGCCAAATATATTTTATATAAAAAAATTAAAAAGCAGGGAAAAATCACTCACAATACACTCAAAAACACGCTCAAAAATATACTGAAAGATGCACGCACGAAGAATTAAATGCTTCCGAAATGATAAGATGGCAAATCGACTGATGGCCGCGTGCACCAACGCCGATTATTTCGAAGTTCAGATGAACAAGATCAATTTTAATCCACTCTAAATGAACTTGGTTTAAAGATTTGCATTGCACCAACGAAAAACGACGTTCACGAGATTCCGTTCAAATGATCTGAGATTAATTTGTAAGGCTATACCTGATTGGTTGGCTAAAACAAATGACAATCAAGAACCCCACCGAGTAGTGTGATGTGTTAAAGTATCAACGTGTAGGAGAAGAAAGTAATTTCGGGCCGCAAATTTATCTGAATTTGAGAAATGTACTGATCAACCTTGTCGACGAGTGCAAGGATGTAGTAGGGTGTAGATAAATAATAATCTTAAAAAAGAACTGACGGCGCAAGACAAAAGAATAAGGAGAAAGCATGGAACCTTCTTCTACGGGACTTCAATGCCTTACAAAATGCATTCGCGAGAGAACAGCGTACGCTGAACCTCGCCCGCTCAATAAAGATATTTTATTATTATTATTACTGTATTGTGGTAAGTATTTGAATTTTTCATTTCTTAATTCTTATATATTTATATTGTTGTGTTGTGTAAATAGCCAGTAACATGTATTTTCGTAAATTTATACAATTAAATTTCCAACACCATGTAGCAATATCGTAACATTGCTCTGTTCTAATTTACCTTGCACTTGCACATGTTTTGTGTCTGGGATAGAAAGTACAGTATTTAGAAACATTTCGACTTTGCACCACAGAACCACAAATTATTATTATTATTTTGGCAGTTTTTAGATTACTTTACACATTTCTCGAATTATCAGCATTGTACAGCCAACATCTCTAGCGTTTGCACGCCCTCGATATCACTTTCCGCTCTTTTTATATTTAAAAACAACTGCCTGCAGTCGAAGCGTCAGTATCGTGAACCAGGATCCGACACCAAAACGGTGGCGAATGGCCGATCAGAAGATAAACTCGTTTTGATGTTCCTAGATCGCGATCAAGTGCTGAACCGTCTTCGTGCAATGGAATTTATCAGTGATCCTTTCCCGATCCGAGTTTAAAATTTGATCTTCGTTCGTGCACACGGCCATGAACCGAACCGAACACAAGCTGAAGACAAAGATGGTCAAAATTTGCCGACAAAGGAGGGCGTCACATGAGCTTTATTTGTCAACCCAACTTTCTACTAAACATTCCTTGCGAAAATACAGGCACCTCAAATGACTGACCACTTGTGTCAGTGCTGGGAAAGGACAAACTTTTGAGGGTGGGCCGCCACAACCCTCCTCTTCGATTTTATGGCAGGAAGATGTGGAAGACATGAAAGGCGTTGGTGGGGGACGGGATCCCTAGGCCGGTTTACTCTCTTTTGTTGGAAACATGTCCATCCCTGAAATAGAGATGTGCAGTTAATTTTATTTTTACTTCTTCAGAGCACTTTCCTTTGAGTTCAATATCTACCGATGGTTGCAGATTATGCTAGATTTGGCTGTTTTGCCAAACACAGGGTGCTAGGTGCCAAAGACGGTTAAATTATGCTAGGTTTAGCACCATTATGCTAGGGTTGGCATCGCTGGACTCTTCTGAGCTTCTCTCACCCCCGCTGGAGCGGTAACTCCGAGACACTTGCCGTTTTATGATCCTGTATAAGCAGTGTGGCATTTGTAGGGGAGATGGGGGGGAATTCCCCCCTCTGGGTACTTGTGTCCCCCTCTCTGCTTGATAAATTTTATCCCAGGAGGGAATGATATTTTGGGGGGAAACAATAAATATTGGCAATTTACTCTGTCAGACAACTGGAAGCTGTAATAGGCGAACACAGATGTGGCTTCAAGCGCTGTTCCATTCTTGGAACTGTCAAGTGGCCAGGGTTGTCCACAGAATTGCCACCGCAATCAATGTGAAAGTTACAAATGAGTTGTCACGTGACTCGAACTTGTCACACAGAACATCTGTATTTGTATAAGTGGACCAATAGTGCACGAAGATAGCTTACATGAAATTTTTGACGTGAGCGCGATAGCCCTTTACGAAATATTTTTTTAAAGAACAACTGTGCTCTTTTTTAGAACAATGAACTAGATTCCTTTGTGAAGCAAGAATGTTAGTGGATAAAGTTAGCATTACGAGTTCCCGATTCTGTAATATCAGGAATCTGCCTTCAAAATGAACTAAATCTGGTGGCGGTGAAGGCTGTGTTGGTCAAGTGATGGGTTCTGAAAATTTGGAAGTGGATCTGCACACGAAGGCAGGAATATTAAAGTGGCGCGTTCCTTTTGATTAGTGTTGCCCACGAGCGACACGGAAGTATCACACTGAAGCAACGAACGACAGGGACACTTCAGTTTATAAGCAAGCATTAATCGCGCATGCGCGGATAACCCTCGCGACAATATACACGGTATCCAGAAAACGGCCAAAGTAGAACAACAAGGAAGCAACAAACGAGATGTGGAGCTTCGGTTCGAAGAGTTTCCTGTGAGGAAGATTTCTTCACACCAAAGTTACAGGCCACAAGCGACACGAGTCGCTTGGAAGCGAACTTTCAGTAGTCAATGCAGCCTTTCGAACAGATGTCTTGTCGCCTCGGTCTGTTGTTCACGGATGCAGGGTGAATGTTTTCCTTCAGACTGAAGGGGATTCTGTCGCTTGGGTGTGAATTATACGTGTCGCTTGTTGCTTCGGTGTGAAATTTCCACAAGATAGCTTTCAGGTTGAAGCGACAGGCGACAAGCGACACAGTGTTTTCGCACCAAAGCAACAAGCGACACGCTCCTTTAGGGAGATTTCAGACCGGAGCGACAAGAGACACATGTTGCTTTGGAACGAGGCAATTAACAGCAACGTTTCACAGCGTAGGAGCATGGCAGACCGCACAAACCTGCGTTCGATTGGTGAAATCCTAAAGCGACATGTGTTACGGGTCGCGTGTCACTTCGATGTGAAATCTCCCTTAGTCTATAAGCAAGCTTTCACTGTGAATTCACTACCAACAGGCAGAGGCGACACAATGCACGCTATTAAAAAACGGCCCAGTCCGAACGACACGCAAGCGACAAAGCAACACGTGCCGCTTGCCGGTCTACTCGCTTTCGTTCGGAAGGTTGCATTTACTACTGTGGGTTCATTTCCAAGCGATACTTATTGCTGTCGTATGTCGCTTATTACTCCTATGACTTTAGGCAATTTTATGGTCGTTACGTCAAAGCAGAGTATCTAATTGAACTAGCTTTTACTAGGTTTCTTATAGCCGCGGTGGTGTAGTCGTTAGGGCATCTGACTGCCAGGCGGGAAACCCGGGTTCGATTCCCGGAGTGGGTGAATAAAGGTCGGAATTATTCCGCATTGTTCCCGCATAAAGAGCTCGGGGCTCACAGCCTCATATGAATGGGTGCATGGGGGCAATCCTGGAGGGCAAAAGCGGACGGAGTGTGATGCTGATCACTTCGCCTCCAAAATGACCTTTCCCCCACATCCCGTAAATGTGCCTTCATGGCACTATGTTATATGCACTTGGAACTTTACCTTTACCTAGGTTTTTAGTGCGAAATCTTTGGAGTTTGCAACCAGCACTCGAAGCTGCTGTGAATTTTGAAAAGAGGGTCGCAAATAAAAGAAGGGTCTGTTTGAGCGAGAAATTTTATGACGATTGTCGCCAGTATGGCTGGAACAGGGACGTAGTAAACAATGGCAGTGACTACCTCCGGATCGTTTTGCGGAAGAATGAATGGAAGAGAGCTCTTGGGGTAGCAGATAGTTGTCAGATTTAAGGTATTCTGAAGAAATTTTAGTAGGAAGATAAGGTAGTTGGGACGCGAGGCTAAAGTCTGGGCAAATTCGTTACGGACAACGTGTGACGAATTAGGATTTTTCGAGGGGAGAATCTTGCAGATCTTCTTTATTCATGTAATAGAAGCTGTTTTGGGTTTCCAAAGAAAATGCTTTATTCCGAATAAATAAATATTTGCAATTGATTAGTTATTTTATTTATATTTTTTCGAGACTTTCGAGACGAGACGAGACTTTTCAGGAGACAGGTGGTCAGTCTCGTCCCGCCTCGAATTTTAGAAAGGCTGTCCCGTCTCGTAGGCAACACTACTTTTGATTGTTGGTTGTCTGGGAAAAATTTAACAAATGAAAAATTACACGGCCATGGCTTGATGTATTTAGTAATGTTACACATTACATTATCTTTCAACATCACTGAAGTAAAACACATGGGCCGGTCCCCGTAGCGGAGTGGTTAGCGCATTGTGTTACGACGTCAAGGGTCCCGAGTTGTAATCCCGGCCTGGGCATGGGTATTTGTGATTGTCCATTCATCAATTTCATCATATCATCACTCATCCTCCTCTTCGCCATTAGCCAAAAGTGGCAGACAAATGAAGTAAAATAAAACTAACTAAATCAATCAATCAATCAATCAAACTAACGAACTAAATCACATGGGCGCGTTGGAATGTGGTATCCTTTGTTGGAAATATTTTTAAGTTTGAGCATGCACCGCAGCGCCAACTTGTCAAAATTATTGGGGGCGGGGGGGGGGGGCGTCTGATCACTGAAATGAATGAATGAATGACTCACTCCCTCCTTTTTAAAAAATAAAAATTACGTCTTCGTATAGCAGTTTTTAAGCAGCTATTATATTCCTCATGCAAAAGAAATGTAACATGAAAAACGTTTAGAAAATGTTTCAAAGTCTTTTTATGTCTTTTGTGTCTGGCAATTTGTTTTCTATATAACAATTAAAATTTTTACTGAAAATTATGTATTTACATTAAAAGGCCAACCTAACAGTTTTATGCTGGCCTCCGTAGCCGAGTGTGTTGGGTGGTCGACTCAAATCTCTTTGATCCGGAGGTCTCGGGTATCGTACGTGGGCCGTTCAAGTCAATCGGGGACTTTTTTTTTCCAGGTTTAAATAGACGCCTAGGCTGGAGGTTTTGTATGCAGTAGGAACTGGCAACTGTGTGCTGTTACTGGTAGGCGGCGCTCATTTCCCGCGTTTCTGCATAGATCGTTATTCAAGATGGCGGACAACAGTGTGAATGTCTACATGGAACAGCGTGTTGTGATGAAGTTTTTAGTGAACGAGGACAGAAAACCTGCAGAAATTTACAGAAGACTTCAGGCTCAGTACGGTGATGAGACACTCTGTCGCAGTAAGACATTTGAATGGTGTAAGCGCTTCAAAGATGGCCGTATCTCTATTACTGACGATCCCGGTCGTGGTGGATCACAGCCCACGGCAATCATTCCTGGAAACATTCAGCGCGTGGAGCAGCTGATCCTGGACAATCGTCGCATAACCTGTCGTGAAATTGCAAGTATCAATACTATACCATCAACAGTGAGTATTACTGCAGTTCTGCGTGATGTGCATAAGAGTTTATGGAAGAAATGTCCGGGTTTCATCACAAAGGGTGTTCTCTTTTTGCAAGACAATGCACGACCGCATACCGCTCAACAAACATTCCAAACATTCCAGGAAATCGGCTGGGAGATATTACCACACACCCCCTATAGTCCTGACTTAGCGCCAAGTGATTTTCACCTGTTTGGACCCCTGAAGGAATTCCTTGGAGGAAAACATTTCAACACTGATGATGAAGTGAAGAATGTTGTCCTACAATGGTTCCGCCGTAATGATAAATCCTTCTATGCGGAAGTATTCCAGGCGTTAGTTAAACGCTGGGATAAGTGTATAACTGTAGCAGGAGGTTATGTGGAAAAATAAATCCAGTTACCACACTTTGAAATTTGTTCTTCTATTTTTTTTAAAAAAAAAGTCCCCGATTGACTTGAACGACCTAGTACATATCAATATTGCCTGAAAGTCGTGTTTAGGACCTCAAATTGTTCAGAATTCACTAAACAACATACTGGTATAATTGCCATATCAACTCGTTAGTTTGAAACTCTTTTTAGTAAAAATGTTAACAATAATCATAATTATATACTTTGTATATAGTAATACGTCTTGTGTTTTGCTGTCTCCGCTCTTAGCCCCTCCAAAGTTGATGGTTTAACGGTCTCATCCCCCCTCCCCCCCCAGTTGATGGTCTAGACTCTAGAACATTTCAAATGTGTATTTAAAGTTAAGTTTATGGGGCACAATTCAGAGTAAACTTTACAAGAGAAGCAAAATAATACATTAGATCCTCTTAAGCAAAATTATATACATAAAAGCCGAAATCACATTGATTCGCAATGTGACTCAGGAATTCCGAACCTAACTTCCGTGTCTTCGATTTTGAGTAATGGTCATATATAAAAGGTCGTTTCATGTTTATATTTTTAATATTTATGATTGTCTGCATTTAAAGTTAAAAGCTCATCTTTATTACGTTAATTTTTCATGTAACTTGTCAAAGTGTGCTCCATTTTAGTGTAACTAACCGCTCAGTCGTTTCTATTAGCTTTTCGAAGGTCGACTGAATTATTGTTTTTTTTGTTTAATGAGTACGTTAAATTGCAAGGTCGTGCGAGTGTGGTATTCTTCATTGTGTAGTGATTTTGTAATTTTTTGCTCACGCCGATGATTAATTTGTGTATTCCGGCAGATGGAGCCAATTAAGTTTTGCATCACTATGTAGAGGTGTAATTGTTCTCAAGGGACGAGAGGCTTCTATGTATTACCGCCGTCCGAGAAACTTGGTAAATGTCGTACTTGCGGCTTTGATGCGTACGTTCATTTGAACGAAATGTTCAACTACGCAGACCTAATTTTTTTGATGATTGTTTTTCCGAGGGCTGGCGCAAATATTGATAGAAATGAGCACAGGAGCGGGCAGACTAACGACCTAAATTCAAGTTAACGTTTAAACAAAAAGGAAATGGTACGTTGATTAAATCCGTGACATGTATGTGTATTTCTATGTTGACAATCCCCCAAGAGTGCGAATGACTGAGAGAATGAATCAGGGGGACCTGTAAGATGTTTGTTATCCCAATATTTCTTTGATTACAATATATACATATTTTACTGTTCGTCCGAGTTATCATTTGATACTTTCAGGTACAGTGCTATTTGCTGTTTTTGTTTCAGTGCCGACAGATTTCAGGTAGATTTTAAGGTGTCATATTTCAAGGTATTTTATCCCCGCCTCGCACTAGTACGACAACAATGACCGTCTCAGAACCCGAACTAAAAACCTGGATTGTTTGCAATCGCATGAACGGCTTTCACGCCTGATAGTGGTTTGTAACAATTGGCCCGCCTAACAGGGGATTGTAATATTTGGCCCCGTGAACAGGTAGCATTGCCGGTGGTTGTAACAGTCGGCAGATATCGATACATCGGCATCGGCTCAGCCCTAGTAATTTATGTAGCAAAACAAATTCCTAAGACATACAAAGTATTCTTGCATGGAAAAAATTCTTGTTTGTAAGAAAAAATGGAATTTTGAGTTTTGTATCTAAAAGAACCACTTTTTCGGATTAATTTCAAACATAAGTGTGTAAGAATAAACAAGATTACATCTTTTCTGAGATTTTAAAACGCAGGACCAGCAGCTGCGATCGGGTGCCAAAACTAGGGAGAGAGCAAGGACAGTTTACTTTTCGTTGGTAGACAAGGATTAGCATTAAGGGTCCATAGGACGGGGGCAAACCGTGGGGGCAACTGGTCCTCCACGCCACTGCGCAGGACCATTTCATAAGTGTACAAAAAGTATACAAAAAAATAAGTAGTACAAGTCAAGAGCAGGAAAATTCGGACATGCTATTTTCGTGAAAATTTACATTTACAATCTGTTTATTGTAATGTGGCTTATTACGTGAGTAAACGCATGTGGTGAAGTGAAAAATTTGTTCTCGAATTTCTTGCTCTTTAGCTTCAATCATAATCTTTCATGCTAATTTCTTGTTGAGAGTACTCTTCTGTTTGCAGGGCTGTGCGAAATTGTTTGAATATTGACATCTAAATATCGACGGTGTTCGGGAAAACGTAAATTCCGTTGCTTTTATCTAAGTCCACTGAATCAAATAAAATATTTTAAGTATAATTTAATATTGAACATGTGTTGATATGATCCAACACGTATATCATGTCTATAATGTTTGCTACTAAAAGAATAAAAATTAAAAAAACTGTTTGCTGTAAAATTACATCTTTTGATTTCCCCCGAACACCCTAGATATAGAGGTCGATTATTTTACAATATCGACTAGGTATCCATTGAATATCTTTCGGTCTAACTTCCGAATTCTAATTTATATCCAGTAAGAACTGATAATCGTATAGTTTTCATTCCGATGAGCAAAACGGGATTTCAACCCACGCATAGACAATGCAATGACGTTCAAATATAAGTAGGATCATGAAAAAAAAAATCAATCACTGATACTTGACAAATCTCACTTCAAACTTATCGCACTAAGAGCAAATCTCGAATCCCAACAACAACTACAAAGAAGCCTTCGTTCTCTGTACTGACGACCCCGCCCCCTCTCCCCATACTCCCTGTGAGTAGGAAGACAAGAAGGATTAGTAGGGATAACCTATCGGCGCCAGTTGCTACTTAAATTGACACACCAGTCTTTTCTCTTCCTACTTCTGCCTTAATACAGTCCATGTTGACCCATTTCATGAAGCATGCTCACACTACTGCTACCCAATACTACAAAATCCCTCCCTTTTGTCTAATTTGTAATCGTTAAGATTTGATCTGTTTGCACTACATGTCCAAGTGGACGAGTAAATTACGTAGCTACTAAGTCTTGTATTCGAAGTGCCCCTGGTTTGATTCACGTCATGAAACTATGAGAGGCCTAGTTTTCCTGTTGCTACAACTTTCGATAAATGTGACCTTTACTTAAACTTTATTACTTTAATTGATCGATAAATATACTAAATTCACACCATAATTACAAATATATTGGACGAATCTATGACTATTTTGCTCAAGGTTATTAGAAATCTTGAAACTAATACGAAATGGATGGCTTGGATATACATATAGATGTCTTGCGGAATTTGATGCAAGACATCCATGGTTCCACAGCCATCGAGGGAAATAATATACAGGAAGCAGTGGGATTAGGATATCATATTCTCGAAAGGGCCGGAAGTCATATGATAAAGGGAGAGGGGAAGGGGGGCAAACATGTTAAGGGGGGGTGGTACAACGAGAGATGCAAAATAATGAAGAAAAGGTTGGACCGAGCTTTGAAACTCTACAGAAACACAAATAGCGAAGAGGGCAGAAATAACTACCTCATGGTCAGAAGAGCGTATAACAACATTTTAGAGCAAGAAAAAGAAAAATGGCAAGTTGAAAAATTCGAAGAAATTAGAAAGGCAATCTCGGAGAGGAATATTTCGGCATTATGGGGAGTTCTACGCACATTGAGGGGTCAGAAAAACAACTGGGTGCATATTGAGCCACATATTTGGGAATCTCACTGTCGTTCTTTACTTGGAGGGGAGGGGGAGACATCTCGAACAGAAATTGCACGGGAACGTTACTTCCTAGGGGACTACATACCGATACTTGATGAGGATATACGAGTGGATGAGCTAAGAATGGCGATTGGGAAATTGAAAAAAGGGAAAGCGGCTGGATTGGATAATATCGGAACGGACTTCTTTAAAGCAATTGGGGAAGACATTAATATGTTAGAAAATATCCGTAGACTACTAGATAAGATTTTCAAAGAGGGACATTTCCCGAAGGACTGGGCCACATCAATAATTTGCCCTATATATAAAGGCAAGGGGGATAGGAGCGACGCGGGCAATTTTAGGGGTATCTCTTTGCTTCCAATATGGAGCAAAATATATACGCATATTTTAAACCGTAGAATACAAAAGTGGTCAGAAATATTTGATAAAATTTCCCCTTTACAAGCAGGATTCAGGAAAGGGCATAGTACCCTAGATAATATATTCATATTGCACACATTAGTACTTGAGCGAATTAAAGAGAAACGAAAAAAGTTGTACGCGTGCTTCATTGATTACGAGAAGGCGTTTGACAAAGTTCACAGGGGTATTTTGTGGGGGAAACTGCAAGAAAAAGGAATGTCGGCGCGCATGATAAGGGCGCTACAAGCTATTTATGAAAACGTACAATTTTGTGTGAGATGCGATGGCCACAGAGTATCATCATTACAACCCTCGCATTCCGGGTTAAAACAAGGATGTATCCTGTCGCCAATTTTATTCTCTCTCTTCATTGATTGGGTGGCGAACGAAGTATCATGGGAGCAGGGCGCAACCCCATCTATAGGGGAGCAAGAGATACCTGTACTCTTGTATGCGGACGATATAGTCATCATGTCGGAGACAATAGAGGGGCTACAAAGGGGACTAAATAGCATATACGAGGGGTGCCAAAAATACAAAATGACAGTTAACATTAAAAAAACTAAAATCATGGCTTTCAAAAATGGGTATACTTTCAGCAAACAAGAAAAATGGAATTACGGGGGGGAAGTAATCGAGCCTGTCAAGCGTTTCACGTACTTAGGAGTAACATTATCTATGACTGGAAGTTGGACGCAACATATACAGACACGAAAAAGCAAAGCAAAGCTCGCAATAGACCAAGTAATACGTACCATAAGTAAAGTACCGCAAATGCCGTTCTCAGTGATTCAGGGTTTGTACAAGTCAATAATAACAGGAACTATGAACTATGGGGTTGAACTGTGGGGGGCAAGAGGAGGGAGCACAGTCGCAAGCATTCAAACAGAATACTACAAAAAAGTGTTGTGTGTAAGTAGAAGTACTGCCAATTGTGGGGTACTTAAAGAATTAGGTCTAAGCAAAGAGACAGTACAAGCTAGGATGAGAACTTTAAAGTATTGGCTTCAGCTAGCAAGGGAGGGTAACACGACACTTAAGGGTCAATGTCTGATAATGCAAGTAAGAGAAGAAAATACACGGAACTGGGCGAGGGATATAAAAAACATGTTGAACTCTATTGGGATGGGGTGGGTTTGGGAAGCAGGAGGGAGGGTAGATACATCAGTTGAAAATCAAATTAGAGGGAGACTTATGGACATAGACAGACAAGAAATACTAGCCGACTGTCA
This sequence comes from Lepisma saccharinum, assembly GCF_977018435.1. Lineage (NCBI taxonomy): Eukaryota > Metazoa > Arthropoda > Insecta > Zygentoma > Lepismatidae > Lepisma > Lepisma saccharinum. The sequence continues at coordinate 38,562,468 of NC_139229.1, forward strand.
GACGAAGACTTCACTAAGAGATCATTTGAAATCAAGGGATTGGGGGAAAGCAAGATACATAAACTTGGTAGGCAAAACAGAAAGGGGAGGGATAGCATGGTTCAGACTGGGGGGTTGGAAACAAGTAAAAATTAAGAATGAAGCAGGGGAAACTATATGCTCTTTGTGCGGGGAGGGAGAGACGGGCGAGCATCTGCTCTCTGCCTGCCCCTCTACGCGTGATTTACGGGACAAGTGGGTTGAGAACGTAACAGAGAGGGAAATAATGGAAGTGGTAGAAGACAGAAGAGGAATCATAAGTGAGATAGTGCAACGAGTGGGGAGATATTTGTGGGAAGTGAGGGAGCGACGAGGAAAGGCGTTAGCGGACAGCGATAAGAACGAAGAAACCGCACAAAGTGAACCGAGCGTGTAATACGTGTACTGTGGGTCTAGCAGTGTGCAATGTATATGTGTTTTGTTTTGTTCTGTTCTGTTTTGTTTTTCACATTATTCAACAAAGAAATTCAAATTCAAGTAAGTCTCCAGACAGGAGGCCGAATGAACCGGACACACAACTTTATTTGCAAGTGCAATATTTCGATTGTTAAAATATACTAATTATGTTTAATTTTTTCTTTTGTATCTGATCAACTGCTAAGAGTTATTTGTATACTAACGTAAAGAAGGTACAATATTAATACATGACTTTGAGGGAAGAGAAAGTGTGTGTAATGTAAAATTAATGTAGTGCGTACAGCGTACAGCTCGCACAAGGAAAATGTAAATAAAATACAATACAAATACACAGATATCTTCTTCCAAGACAGGTTATAGTTTTTATTAATAGATTGCGAACTGGTCACGCACGCACACCAGCGCATTTAGCAAAAATAGGTATTATACAACACCAAAATTGTGCATGTGGTAAAGACAATCGGTACCGTCGACCCTCCGTACCCCTGCGATAAGGTGATGATTTTTGTGTCATTTGAAACATGAGTGATAGTAGTCCGGAATAGGAGTTTCTTGTGCTTACGCGGGTCATACTTTGCGATCAAATATCTCCGTTATTTGTGGTTTCCTAACGCTGGAACCACTTTTATATTACGTAAAACGCTGAAATCTGTTGATTAAAAAAAAAATTAAAAAATCGACGTAATTCTCGAGGGGGTACAGTGGGTCGACGGCCCCAGACAATCCAGATGCCCAACATTTATTCTTGGAATGCGAACAATTCTCACACCAACGAAATATACTAGGATAAAAATCTGATACGATTAAAAATCCCATTTCCTATATCTCTTTTATCTGAATTATCCACACCACTTATTTGGATTTTATATGGATACGCACGCAAATGTCAAAGTGAAATATAAACAGAACATAAAGTGCAAAAGTGCAAGAATCAAGATTTAGTAGTGTCGTGTATCGTATACGGAAACTGGAAAAGTGAAAAAAACAACAACCTGTAATCCTACAAAAACAGGAACGTTGGCCAAAGTCGACAGTGTTTTGCTTGACAGGTTCAGAGAAAGAAGAAGTTGCACTATAGAGATAGAAAAATATTGTCAGAAACTGAACGCACGAAATCGAGTACACAAATGCACATTTCCTGGTGTAAGATGCTTTCTTTATAAATTGAAAATACTGACGTATTAATACATAACATGAAATGAAAACTATTGCCCGAAGTTTACAGTAAGCAATAATATTTTTTTGTTTCAATTTTCTACAATATAAACAAAAAATGTTAATACAAATAATACACTCCACAATGTAATTTGAGGAAGTCTTGTAAACTACGTACTTTTATGAGTTTCGTGTCGGCCGCGACCTAATCGCAAAAAATTGTTACGTGCTCACGGTTCTGTGACTTGAAGTTCCCGTCCAATCGTTTGATGGCGCTAGTGACTTCTATGTTCGCTTTCAATAGGCTATGCTAAACATCCTTATCTGCAGATTGTTCTTGTTCAGGTGTTTGAAATCTACGAATTGCGACACTGTCGTTACATTGTTTCACATTCTAGCAGAACATTAATCAGACCGCCAGTACGTCATTGCGAACAACGAACTTGAACTGTCACCTTGGCGACAGGCTGGGGCTGATTTTACTCTCTCGCCCCCACAATGCAAAGCTTCCATTGGGAAACGGATCACTACATTATTAATTTAGTAAAGTGAAAGTTGTCTTACTTTCTTGTATTTTTCTTATGTGACTTTTTTTCTGCCACGATTGGACAATCGCGACAAGATGTCTGCAGAGAGAGAGAGAGAGAGAGAGAATCGACTTACCTCAACGAGAAGCTTGGTGCATTTGACATCCGTGATTAGCGGAACTGAATAGTCCACAGCCAGTCTCCTTGTCCTGTACCCATACGTCATGAAGGAAGACACCCTTCGCTGACCGCCATTTCTCATTGGCAAGTTGATCACCAAATCCAATCGCTTCTTGGCGAGGTAGTAAGCCAAGTTGTTCAGTTCCCCACGTGTCGTGTTCTCTCCAATGTTTTCAAAGCTCCAGGCCACTGGTTCAACCTGAAAAAGAAACAAATGCGGTCAACGATACTAATTATATTACGTGCCGTATGTATGTAAAACGTTCCTAGATCGTGCATTATTTTCTTGAAGGTTAGAGTACGTTCTTAGATTATGTGCAAAAACTTCAAACTTTGACCGAAAGAGGCGGGAAAAATTAATTCGAAATTGAAGAGGAATATACAGGGCGTTTCAAATATTGCACCACCCGTATTTTGACGAAACGAATGAAAACATTTTCACATCTGACTGCTTGCACTATAAAGTCTACGTAATGAATTACATTAAGTTCTATCTTTTAATTGTAGTTTATGTTTTTATAGCGAATATACCTGATGTTTACTTGGAAGGTATGGCTTTAAAATATAATCACAGGGTTGTTAAAGGTCCAGGAACCTATAAATTCTAATGAGTTATATTGGCCGCAACAAGACCGGAACCTTTCTCTCGCACAGTTTAAATTCGTATCGTCTCATTTCAATACGGAACTTGGACCGGATTTAAACTGATCCGGAAAAAGTTCCTGGACCGTATTTAAATTCATCCGAAAAAGAAAGGTTCCTCGACCTAATTGAAATAGTTTACAGATAAAAAGGTTCTTTAGGGTCCAGAGCCTAGATACGCTTGCTGATTTTCTCTCCTGAACCGTAATAGAATTCATTAAAAATTCCTGGACCTTTAACAACCCAGTATAATCATGGACGTAATTGGAAATTTTATGACCGACATGGTGGAACTGTACTGTGCACATTGCTTCTATAAAAGACCTATCAAGTATGCACATTTGGTTTACGTTAAGAATAATACAGGGTGATTATAAAGTCCCATGACATTTTTTTGGAAATCGGCGACTAATAACAAAATAAATGGTACTACAGTACAGAAGACACACCAAAACACAAAATTGACGCTTTCCACATGACCTTCACAAAAGTAACATTTTTCCACATGACCTCCACAAAAGTAACACTTTTCCACATGACCTCCACAAAATTAACACTTTTCCACATGACCTCTATCAATTTTAAAACGAGTGTCCCAACGGGACAAGGTAACATTAAACACCTTGTCCAACATAGCCGGAGTGATCATTTCGTATGCGTTCTTTCAGCACTGTGAGATTGGCAACCTTAGTTTTGTAGATCTGCTCTTTGATAAGATCCCAAACAAAGAAATCTAATGGGGGTAAAGTCAGGTGAACGGGATGCTCACATACGAAAAGATCCTCTTCCTATACACCTGTTGGGAAAGGTGGTGTTGAGGTACTCTCGAACAGTGGTTGCGAAATGGGGCGGTGCACAGTCTTGTTGGAAAACCACTGTACCAAGGATACCATCATCCAAAAACTGCGGGTCTAGGAACAGTTGTAACATGTCGAGGTAAGTGCCTCCATTGATTGTTTGTTCCACAAACATGAATGGCCCATAACTTTTTGTTTGGTCATGCCGAGCCAGACATTCACTTTCGCAGCGTACCTTTGCCAATCATTGGGCGGCTCATTGCCCCATATTCAACAATTATGACGGTTCACATGTCCACAAACGTTGGGGCACTTGTTTTGAAATTGATGGAGGTCATGTGGAAAAGTGTTACTTTTGTTGAGGTCATGTGGAAAAGCGTTAACTTTGTGTTTTGGTGTGTCTTCTGTACTGTAGTACCATTTATTTTGTTATTAGTCGCCGATTTCCAAAAAATGTAATGGGACTTTATAATCACCCTGTATATTAAGACAATCCCTCCCTTATCAAATTCAGTGAAGATATCTGATTTCCAAGATGATTAATGACGTTAACATGTGCTATTCTTAGTGGACGTTTTTGAAATCTGACAGCTTATCTCCTTATAATCTGTGTCAAAGACATTCCAAGTATTACATTAGAAAGAGACACGTTATCTTGAGTATGGACAACGGTTGCGTACTCAGAAAGCCAGTTAATATAATGTTAACAAGAGAACTCAAGAACGAAGTGTGAACATGTGTAAAGCATGTACTAAAATTGTTTTTCAGGTGAAAAAGCCACTAGTGTGGAATTACCACCAGATAAAAGGCAAATTTATCGTTTACCCGGATCCAAGAATAACTTTCTATCCTCGGACTACCATGACTGATAGGTGCTTACGTCATCAATATCCACATACATTTAGTGCAACTCGCACAATACATTTCTAATTTTTTTAATCGCAATAATGAACTCGAGCCCTAGGTTCGATACACGGTGCAAGCACATAGTGGTTCAGATCCCACTTTAAAGAGTAGGCCCAGTCCCGATTAGCCTTTCTGTGACTAAACTGGATTTACGAAGAATACAACACTCACCCAATTTCCTCAATACACAAGCATAGATTTTTTTACAAAGACCCAATTCATGATAATTTACCCTTACACCACGAAAATTAAAATTTTGGATGAACCCCGGGTGCGATCAAACTATCCGTTTTGTATAAGACTGCCCTGTTTTGATATAAATTGTCATATCACGGACAAGCAATCACAGGGACGCTAAAGTCCCGGTTTCCTTCAAAGTGTTTTCTTAAAAACTTACAACACCAATTTTAAAATGGTTGTCTGTTACGAAATCATTGTCAGTGTGTCTACCAAAATAACAAATCAAAAATTCATGACTTACCGGAGAAGAAAAAGAGGAAAGCCCTTGTAGGAATCTAACCTCGTCGGATATATGTACAGTGGGATGCATAAGTGCTTCAACAAGCAAATTGTCCATCATGATGCTTATTCTCTGATTCACGCAATGAGAGTTTCAAGAATTTAAACGAAACGTCAAACAAGCTGCTAACTAACTCTGCACAAACATACGTAAAAATCCATTCCTTTAAAGCACGTAGGATGCAAGAGAAAATTTAATGAAAATGGTAGTGATTGCTGCTACAACTGTTTTAAGCATTGCCATTGGCTGGTAGCTTTGTGGAGTCTGTGGAATGCGTTCGTTGTTACGCTAGGCTTGTTCGGTTTGGTTCTCTTAGAAGAAGTTGTAGCAGCTGAAAATAACCATGGGAAATTTGCTAAGCAATACATATGCATCCCACTGTACACAGTTAGAACTTACTATTGGCAATATTCTATCGTTAAAATTTGACAGTGTGCCTGTTAATTTAGAGACGGGACGCAACCGTATTTTATTCAAATCTGAATATTTTATCATGAATAAAGATAGATAATGATTATAAATTACATTTGCATGCACCATAAACATTTTTTATAAACTTAATCATTAAAATTACATTACACAAAGTGTTTCAAAAGTCGCGCAACCCAAACATTGAAAATTTATATCATGAAAACTGTATGAGATATTTACACCGGGTTTTCTGCGTTATAAAGCATCGTCCATTGAGATATTTTTTCAATTTTTAACATTATCATTTTACTCCATACAGAAAATCAGATAAATTAATAACTGGCGGAAGGCAGCGTTAAATTGTTTCCAGAAATGCACTTTTGAGTGAGAAAAAGATATAAGAAATTATCAAAGGGCCATAATTAGACGTCTGATGCCTTGTCAGTCCGTCATTTGTGACCAATTCTGATCATGTGCAACATTTGATGGATTTATGACTGGCGATTTTATGGGTTGAGTGAAAAAGTGCTATATTTGGGACATATCTCCGTAACTGACAACACTAGCACGTTGAAATTTTGTCAACAGACGCACGCAACAAGTGCTTAAATATTAACCCTACATTTGCATGAAAAATCAAAATCACTAAAATCTCCTTAACCGAGGTTAAAAGCTGAGGCTGTAAAGGGGTACTCATATATGGACAAAACACAAGAGAATACACAACCCTACAGAGAATTATACTGTCGTAAGTTCAGACGCCAGAGCCTCGTTGACCTGGGTGCACTACGCGGAAATGAGGTCGACTTTTGACTGCTTTTTCAAAAGGTCACCCGTTACACGCCTCCAGGAACATTGTATATCGAAGTAAATACGTCAAAAATACACTCGCACAGAACACTTTTTTTTTTTTTTTTTTTTTTTTTTTTATGTGAGAGCATAGCACGGCAACTCACCATGGGTTACGAATTATTGAAGTAATAAACAACACAGATGGAGATTGATCGCAAGAAAAAGTGACGGATGCGCGAACTATGCCACCATTCGTGACAAAATCTCAAGTGCATTGCATGACAAATTAGCTTCAACCAATAGATAATAGTCTCCGAAACTCACCATCTTCAGCCTACAACAGGGACGGCGACAGGGGTGGGCACGAGTGGGCAAGCGCCCACCCAAAAATTCCTGTGCCCACCCGATTGCCCACCCAATCAAATTCAATAAGTACATATACTTGGAGATAGCTATATGAATGTTTCGATATTTTATTTGTGAATATTATCTATGCTAGAAATGTTCACATATTATCAACCCATAAAAAGCCAATTTTGTCATTAGAAAGTGAAAGCAACTTCTAGAGCTATTGAAACAAAAACTGTGATCAAATGAATACTTCCATGATTAAAAGCAGTTAGTAGGCTTAGGAGGCTCAAAATTATGCAGGCTATGATCAAAATTAGATCAGAATTTAGGTTGAACTTGAGGACTGCAGCTTCAGGCCTCCACATACGTATATAAATCCCAGCCTGGGTATGGTTAAAATAATCTCCAAGTAAACAAATAAAAACATCATCTTAGCTTTACTCCCTCCGGCAACACTATTGTTTATTTCGACTTTTTAAATTATTATTAGAATAATTTAATCACGAAGACTTAGATTGGCAGGCCATGTGACACGAATGGCAGAGGAAAGAATATTTTACAGGATTCTTGTTGGGAAACCTGATGGTATGAGACCAGTGGGAAGGCCAAGACAAGGATGGAGGGATAACGTTGAGATGGACCTAAAAGAAATCGGCAAGGATGGGAAAGATTGGATTGATCTTGCCCCGAATAGGGACAGATTGAAGGCTTGTGTTGCTGCAGCCATAAACCTTTAGGTTTAAGTATGCTAGAGAGTATAATATAGTTTTAATTAGCTCTGCATTGAAATTCCAGAAGTGTCCCTTTTCATATTTTATTACAATTTTTATATACCTGTTATCTTCAAATATCAATATGCTATGGGAAATATCAACTTTATATTGATTCTACTAATAAGAAGGAATCACAATAATCACTACAATACTGAAGTGAATAAATTTTAATAAACCAGTTATGTATGGAAAAATTATTATACAGAATTATTCAATTATCTACTAATGAGTGGCTTATCCTATTTAGAAATCCTCGCCCCACATATAAATTTGGCCACATTAATCAACCGAAAATATCAACAGAATCTGTACACGCAGCTGAAGTAAAGAAAAAAAGTTATGTCACGAAGTATCCAGAAGACGATTTTGTTAGTTTGTTTTAAAGCCCACTTTTATGCTCAGATAGGCTAATCGGGACTAAACCTACAGTTTACCGTGTAGTCCGAACCAGTGTGCATTGTGCTTCCACCAGAGGAGGGGGGAGTCGAACACAGAACTTCCTCATTATAATGTGACAGCGTTATGCCATTGGGGAAAAGTATACAGAAAGAACTCGCACCAAACGTGGCATTTTATCACCACAGAAGATGCGTCTATTTTAAGAGGGTGATTTTCTGAGACAAATATTTGAGACTTTCGGAAAACAACGTCATTGTTCACGGAATTAGCTGCCTCGATCCACTAATGAAACGATGTGCAATTGAAAGTACCACCTAAACTTTCTAAGAGCTATGGGCTAATGAAACTCCATTTTTGGAAGAGTAAGCTGTGGTTGATTTGTTTTATTTAAAGTCATTTTTCTGCTAATTTTGATAATGACGACGATAAGGTTCAATGGTGATTAGATGAAAGTAACGAAGGGGCGAAAACAAACACATGCTGACACTCAAAATACAAACCCCCATAAATTATTACTTTGACAGTGGTTCCAAGTGCTAGGGACTGAAAGAAGAAAGTTTCCAGGGTATGCTGCACAGGGTAGAGGTTGACATTCTAGTGTGTTCGAAATGGTCACACCATACACCCCAAGTCATCTATGAAAAATAGATGAATTATTATTGGTACGGTGATTAACTTCGATGAATTCCTTGTGTCCTATTTTGTCACCTCAGAAAATATGTTCATGTAACCATAATATATTGCTTCTCCCGCATTAGTAACACGACAGTTCAGAAAACGAATAGCAACTTAGCTAATAATCTCTTCAATTCTGAACAGATTTTTCAATCTTACTTGTTTATTAGTGATATTTTGTCAAAATAGCCTTTCATTAGCCTAGGAATACTTCATGGACAATGAACAAAGAATTTGCTTTCTTTGCATGTTTTAAATCATTCCTAATAAGACGTTCATTTTAATCCAAACATTCAGTGGCGGCGATTAGGAGGAGCGGGAAGTGGGGGATGCAGTTCCCCCGCCACGTTTTGCCACTTTTTGCCCCCCCCCCCCCCACTATGGCCTCTTTATGCTAAACCTTTTCTACCAAGAAAAAGTATATTGTCCTTGCCTCTCAAATGTTGGCACCCGATCGTCGCTACTACAAACATTCAGATAGATTTGTCAGTTGTACAAACATTGTAAGCTAAGAAAAGTGACCCCCAAGGAGTAAGAAAACGCTTTCAGTCAAAAACTCATACGATGAAAATACTATGCTCAGGAACATGCATTTAAATTACGAGAAACTTCACGATTGTCTACCATCGCACTTTCTATGATTGTCGCCGAATACATAAAATCAAGTATGTGCCTTGTATTTGCAACACAAGCTTAAACCTAATTCACATTTATTTCACTGTATTAACATGCATGAAAGAATGTGACTGATTACAATGTATGGCTGCGCATGGGTAAACACTTCCTTGAAATAATTGTGTCCATCAGAGACAAAGCGAAAGGAAATGGAATAAGATGAGACAATAGATTAGAAAAGATAAAGAGAAAAACAAGAAAAGGAAAGGGAAAATAAGTAAGAGGAAAATCGGGAGTGTAAGAGAGAAGGGGATACATACACATATACTATATATGGTCTTACATTTATACTGCCCACCCTAATCTATCAATAAGGAGCTTCTGCCCACCCGATCGAAAATTTCTGGCGCCGCCCCTGCTACAATAGTACATAATTGAATTGAATTTAAAATTTTGGGAGCGTCAGCACTTAGGCTATTTTGCTCCCTTCACGTTATACGGGGGGCCAGCCCCTTACCATTACATATAACAACTGTAACGTTGCTTTAAAAATCTTAAAATGTTCTGACTTCTGTTAAAAGCTGAGGCTGTAAACAGGCACTCAGCACACACAAAGACAAAAAGCAGGACAATACAAACAAAATTATACTGGCCATGGAGCCAGTCGCCAGAGCCTCGTTAGTCTTCAGTCCAGGGTGTACTAACGTGGAAGTGAGGTTTACAATAGTACATAAAGTCAGCGAATTTAGTACTACACAAAAAACAGATTCGTTAGAAATAACAAAAAAAAAACATTTGTTAGTGGTTAGCAATCATTTGTTTGTTGTCTGTTTAAGCAAATGTTTGGTTACCAGAAACTATTTATTTGGTTATTCCAAAGAAGACACGGAGAACTTGAATATAGCAGTAATAATGGTTAGAAACCGCAGAGCATAGGCGGCGTGAGCTAACAACCAAACTATGATGCTCAGTTAATAAATAACGAGGCAGATGATATTACACCAAAACTATGGTGGTTAGAAATGTGTCGACGGGCGCGAAATAGAGGTGCAGGTGTAACGAAACTGATTCGCGCCCGTTTTCCCGCTAGATGGCGTTATGTGTCTCGCAAGGTATGCGCAAAGGCTGCTAACCGAGCATCGGCCGTGTCCAGTCAGATTCCCTCCACACTATACTCTGTCCCAGCTAACTGTAGAGCAGGCAAACGAAATGAAGTTTCTGCGCAAGTAGTGACGGCTCCACCAATGAACACGCGAGAGGAACGGAATTGCGTGGAATGGGGGGAAAGAGACTGCCTTCCCAGCAGCGTGTACTGCTTCGCTCTGGCCACTCAATTTGTCGGTCACCAGCAAGGTAATGCTTTCGTTCTTCTTCGATCGCAAGGGACCGCTCCTTGTCGACTTCCTGGAGTATGGAGCTACGGTCAATGCCCAGCGGTATTGTGAAACGTTAACGAAGCTCAGTAAGACAATGAAATCGAATCGTCCCGGTCACCTTGCTCGTGGTGTCGTCCTATTGCACAACAACGCTAAACCACACACAGCCAACGCAACAAAGGAATGTCTGAAAAAATTCAAGTTGGAAGTCCTGAGCCAATAGTCCAGATCTGTGCCCGTGTGACTTCCACATCTTCGGTTAACTCAAAAAAGCACTGCGAGGACAACGGTTTCAATCGGACGATGGCGTCAAGGAGTACGTGCGCAATTGGTTCCAACAGCAGCCAAGGAGTTCTACGAGCATGCCATTTTACGACTGGTGTCACAATGGGATAAATACCTAAACAGTGGTGGACAATACTTCTGACGTTCGTTACGTAAGTACTGTAAAATATCCTCTGCCTCGTTATTTATTGACTGAACCTAATATTTTCTCTGTCAGGACCGTACCCAGGATTTTTTGAGGGGAGGGCCAAGCCCGAATATATAATTGTCATGAAGTGAATTATTAAATAATTAATTAATATCATTAATAAACTTATTTATTTATATACATTTATATAAATATATGTTTATATTTATAAACATATATAAACAAATTAATTTGTTACATTTATAAACTAGTAAATTAATTCCTTTAACGACTGGTTCAAAATGTCAAGAAATTAGAAGATAGGTGAAATGTTTTTAATAAGTGTTAGATATTATTTAATTATTGCTTTTTATTAAAAATTATAATTACATTTTCATACTTTTATTGTGTTATGTTTTTTATAATGGTGTAAATCTATTAATGGTCTCTCGATAGGAAATATTTCCTTATCAGAGTTGTAACTAGAGATTTTAGCGCCCAGGACGAGAATGATTTTCGCACCCCCTGCACCGAATTTGCATCTCCCTACCTAGATGTAGCTGGCATACTGAGACATTGCAGAAATTTTATGTACTTACTCTTTTCCATTGAATCCGATGAAAAGAAAACTTAGCATTCAAGAAATGTGGCTAATAAAAGGACAGTCTGTTGTGCATCATCATCTTTCAAGCAGTGTGTGTTATTGTTCACATCTGCAAAATCGATTGCAAATTAAATATAACTAGGCGGAGGAACAAAAAATGAGAAACTTTAAGAAGACATTAGTTTCCTATTAAATTAACATGTTAAGTGCCATGTTTTGTTCCCGACGAAAGGAGGCGAGAAATGGAGGAGAAATGACAGGTCGGTCTAATTTCAATGTTCCAGGAGTCTAGGGTGACAATGACAACCACCTTCGCAGCTACGGGCTCCATTTCTTACTAGTCCAATTTGATATAATTTTAAAATCTTATCTGACTGTAGAAGTACGTTTTTACCCCATGCTGTTACCAGCCCTAAAAAAAAAGAGAGAGAGAACAAGAGATGTACGCAACATTCACACACAGGCAGACACCATTCTTTGTTTTTCCTTCTTTGTATGTATTTATGATGTTATTCTTAGTAAAGTATGTTTGAAGTCCAAACTAATTGCTTATCTTTGTTGTTATAACACAAACTCTTACCCTCGGAAAATTTTAATGGGGGAAAAAATTTAATAGAACAAGATCGTTGGTGGGAAGGTGGGAGATCCCCCTTCCACCATGGGAATTCGTACCCTGAATGTGACCACCAACGCTATGGAATTATCCCTATAATGAAGAACATGTCTGAATGTGAATTAACCACAAAAAGAGGACATTTTCCCATCAAGACTGCAGTTCGAAAAAAGTCAAAACAGGGAGTTAATATGATGAACTGTCCCGACCAAATTGGAACATTTAGTAGCTTCGCATAAATGGTTATAAAACTAAAATTACTAAATATAGTAGACTGCAGACTTCTGGAGTGCCTCTCTCCAGAGACAGCCCATTCATTTATAAAAGAAGAAAATCTAAATTCTTGCAAAATCATAAAAAAATTATCCATGTTATTTTTGTAGGTTTGCATCAAAATAATTCATGGCTCGGGGGGGGGGGGGGGCATGGCCATTTACCAGTCGAGACGAGACAGAGAGAGTGAGTGACATTTACCATTGGCGACGACCGAGAGCGACATTTGCCACTCGATACGAGGCCGAGTGTGGCATTCGTCACTAGAGACGAAACCGAGTGTGGCATTCGCCACTCGAGACGAGACCGAGAGTGACATTCACCACTAAAGACGAGACCGACATTTACCAGTCTAGACGAGACCGAGAATGGCATTTACCACTAGAGACGAGACCGAGAGAGACATTTAGCACTCGATACGAGACCGAGAGAGACATTTAGCACTCGAGACGAGACTTGAGAGTGGCATTCAGACATTTACCACTAGAGACGAGACTTGAGAGTGGCATTCAGACATTTACCACTAGAGACGAGACCGAGAGTGACATCCACCACTCGAGACGAGACCGAGAGTGACATCCACCACTCGAGACGAGACCGAGAGTGACATCCACCACTCGAGACGAGACCGAGAGTGACATCCACCACTCGAGACGAGACCGAGAGTGACATCCACCACTCGAGACGAGACCGAGAGTGACATCCACCACTCGAGACGAGACCGAGAGTGGCATTCACCACTCGAGACGAGACCGAGAGTGGCATTCACCACTCGAGACGAGACCGCAAGTGGCATTCACCACTCGAGACGAGACCGAGAATGGCATTCACCACTCGAGACGAGACTTGAGAGTGGCATTCAGACATTTACCACTAGAGACGAGACCGAGAGTGACATCCACCACTCGAGACGAGACCGAGAGTGACATCCACCACTCGAGACGAGACCGAGAGTGGCATTCACTACTCGAGAAGAGACCGAAAGTGGCATTCACCACTCGAGACGAGACCGAGAGTGGCATTCACCACTCGAGACGAGACCGAGAGTGGCATTCACCACTCGAGACGAGACCGAGAGTGGCATTCACCACTCGAGACGAGACCGAGAGTGGCATTCACCACTCGAGACGAGACCGAGAGTGGCATTCACCACTCGAGACGAGACCGAGAGTGGCATTCACCACTCGAGACGAGACCGAGAGTGACATTCACTCTAGACGAGACCAAGAGTGACATTCACCACTAGACGAGACCAAGAGTGACATTCACCACTAGACGAGACAGTGTGACATTCACCACTGGAGATGAGACCGAGAGTGACATTCACACTTAAGACGAGACCGAGAGTGACATTCACACTTAAGACGAGACCGAGATTGACATTTACCACTTCAGTCTAGACCGAGAGGCACATTTACATCTCAGGACGAGATAGATATACTGTCAAGCAGTCTTGATACCATCCTAGAAGAAAGGCCAACAATGCCACGTTGTCGTCGGCGGTTCTACTCCACAAAAGCTAATCATTACTGACCATTCGAGCTTAATTGAACGCCTGTGAAATAACGTTCGGCATTCTTTGGATACATGCCAAATAAAATAGTATGATTATAAAGAGAAAAATCCTTTCTTATCAGGAACATATTTTCCTCCTCTTATCTCTCGCTCATCTCGATAAGATACCACTTCATCGCCCAACATAGTGCTTCACTGTAACGAGAAAGTGTGCCGGCGATGTTCTCAGTGTCTGGGCTGACCTGCTAAAAGCGTAAATGGTGTGCTTAATGCGGTCTTTCCTCCGTCCAGAAGAAATGGGTAACTGCGTGAGGAGGGGCGTGAGGAAGCCGCTACCGGGGCAAGAAGGTCCTCAAAAGGACCGCGCTCCGAACGGCTCGATTCCGGAAGTTCTAATGGAGGAAAGTGCGCCTGTCGATATGCAGCAATACAACATGGATCACATGAGGAGGACCTTCGAAGAGGACATTAACGCCTTTCTCCTCAACAATCTCCTGCTTACTGTGCAGTTCTTCAAGAATTATCAACGGTGAGTTTTCCAAGCTTCATAAATATGTAGCGAAGTTGCTTTGAATGCTTGCCTACAGAGTAGTGCCCGGTCGATCACAAAGTTAGCCGAAATCAAATGGCGCTGGCACAACAGGTTCTCCTCGGGTTCTTCTTCTCATTCTTCACTTGTATTTGTAACCAGTTTATTTTTCTTTCGTTGTATCGAGTTCACTTTATGCACAGATATCAAATCGGGACGGTACCTACAATTTAAAGTGGGATCCGAACCACTATGTGCATCCACCTGATATCGCGCCTGAGATCCCTTGATTACTAGGGGCCGACGTTACCCCTAAGCTATCGATGAGTTTCTTTTGCTGTACCTTCTCTCCGGTCTTTTATATTCTCTCAGCCTTTGCATCTTTCCTGTCTCATTTTCTTTAACCCCAAAACCTTTCTTTTTTCTTCTGTCTCGCTCTATATTTCTCCTTCTCTCATTCCCTATCAGGACATTTCATGCCAAATCATCACAAAAAAATGAACTTTTCAACCAGACCACCTCAGATTTTCATAAACTTTGGCAGGATGGTAGAGAACATGAAGTAACTTACATGTGTAAAATTTTAGCCCTCAATGATACATTGTGTATGTACAGCAGGGTTGCCAACTGTATTAAAAATGTTAGATTTATGCTTACAAGGTCAACAAAAAAACTCTGCTTTAAACTACATCTCTCCTCAACCCCTGATTCTACCGCCACGAAAAAAAAAACATTTTCTAGAGGAAATTATGAGCTATGATTTTGGCCGTGTCTTTAAGACGTAAATTTACATATTTGCTGTTATTTGTGTCAGAAATCAACTTTTATGCAAATTCTAAAGATTAAAGTAAATAATTGGATCTTTCTAATTCAATTACGATTTAAGGTAGCTTTATCAAAATGAAAACATAATTTATCAAATTTTATGCTCTTTCATTTTGGTTATCTTCACTTTTAGTGTACAATTCACCGTTTTCGAGATATTATTTTTTTAATTTTCAAGTTGAATTTTTGGCGCCATTTTTTGAAGATGGCGGAGAACCTACAGGTCAGACAGTGGTAGTTAGTTTCATTTCTGTTGCAATTAGTTTCCCACACGACATTACTTTAAGGTGCTTCCCTCAATGTAGCATATACTAACTGTCAGATTTTTTTTTTATTTCTGTTCCTAAAGCCACCCCAAAATGAAACATACACCAGATA
The DNA here is from genome assembly GCF_977018435.1 of Lepisma saccharinum. Lineage (NCBI taxonomy): Eukaryota > Metazoa > Arthropoda > Insecta > Zygentoma > Lepismatidae > Lepisma > Lepisma saccharinum. The sequence continues at coordinate 38,578,192 of NC_139229.1, forward strand.
TTAAATTTAACTGTATAACATACCTTAATTTAAACCAAAATTGAAGATACATTATTTTTAGGCATTCAAGTTCAAAGGTCGCATCATGAGACCTTGAAATGAAATGATCCTTTAGCTTCAAAACAAGCCCAAGATGAAAGTTATACCATAATTAGAAGGAAAGTTATGACTTTCTTTTTATTGACCTTGTAAGCATAAATTTGACACTTTTTATAAAGTTGGTAACCCTGCTGTACAAACAACGTGTATGAAAACGTCAATTTCTTCTGATGGCATGTACAGCTTGCCAAGAAGAGAACCCAGGCAAACTCGCCAACTAAAGCTGACAGTCATTTGTTTCCTCCTGTCGTTCTCTCTTCGCTTGTGTCCCTCGCTTCGATGTCAAAAACTTCAACGTCAAATATTATCTCTCTGCTTTTACTGTGTACAACACTTGGCACTGAATAAAAGTCACAATGTGTTCAACGTCGCACATTTCGGCAACGTAAGAGCAGAATTACAAGGCAAGTAGTCGATTGCATCTGCCAGCCTTCCTCCGCTCGCTTGAAAATTCGACGACAGTGGCAGAAGGGTTTCACTTCGTCGAACTGTAAGCATTATGTCACTATATCAAATTTAAGAATGACAATTTTTAATTTCGAGCCGCATTTCCCTTTAGAATACTTTTTGCGGGCGCAGACAGCCTTCACAATCATCCTATGCTAGTAGCCAGTTGAAGCGAGAGAAATTACTTGTGCAAATTAGTAACTTCAAGAAATGTTAATTTGGTTATTCACAAGGAACCAAATTGGTCAGGGTTTCAACGAGATGAATTACAAAACTTCCGAGACCCGATAAAAAACGCCAAGGGAGAATCTTGCCCCATTTTTTACAAACAGGTCCAGAGAAATTTCTCAAACGATTCGTGACAGTGGACGAGACCTTTCAACCACACAGAAAAGGTCAATCAAAGTAGCGGAAGGACCCTATTACTCGCCGTTCAGACTGTCAAGCAGGTCAGATTGACAGAAAAGGCAATAGACTCCATTTTTGGGAATGCTAATAGTGTGCTGTTGGTGGACTGTCTGCATTTTGGCCATTGTGTCTCTGCACTCTCCTACGCTAAATTTCTGTTCTGAATTATTTCATTTATTATTTAGCGTCGCTTTTCTGCCACTTTTGGCTAATCGCGACAATGAGGATGACTAATGATGAAGGGCCACTCACAGAGAACACCCATACCCAGCTCGGGATTCGAACTCGAGACCCCTGGCGTCGTAGCGCGCTGTGTTACCACTCCGCCACAGAGATTTGCTATCTTCCGAAAGAGAGACACAAGAAGAGGAGACGAGATTTGAAAAGTGGCCCTTAGAGGTGCTCTTCGCAAGGATAAAGCTCCGACCAATGGTTACTATTCAAAACTGTGGGTACCAACTGGTCCAACATCCCCCTACTCTCCTGATCTAGTCCCTTTTGACGAGTGTCCTATTTCAGAGTTGAAAAATGGAGTTCGCAGGTTGCCATTCTGCAACAGATGCTGTGGACCACTTTCTAACGTCTCAAGACTTAGGAATAACCCACGTTGCAATGTCATGGGCTTTTCTAACTCCTTGTATGTACCATTAAAATAATGTCTTATTCCCTATTCTGTTCGATACCTTCGTTAGGTTTCAAGCCAACCTAATAGGAAAGAAATTATTGGTTTGTTTTTATTTGAGTTTAAAGTCCACTTTATGCACAGAAAGCTAATTGGGACTGGACCTACAGTATAAAGTGGGATCCGAACCACTGTCTCTCCACAGGGTATCGAACCCAGGACACCTTGATTGCAAGGTGACAACGTTACCACTACGCCATCGGGGAGACAATAGGGAAATTATGCAGCTTTGAAAGAGCACGCAAATTTGCTTCTACAAAGGGAAACTCACAGAAAGAATGCATAGCAACTTAAAAAAATGACAACTGCGTAATGAAATTTATTACAAATGCATCATTACTTTATTGTATAAAGTATGCGCGGGCGTTTCGTGATTAACTCCCAGTTATAAAAGTTATCATAGCTGATCAACGGAAAGATTACTTTTAAGAACCCAGCGTATTAACTGATACAGAATACCTCTTCCTTTCGTCAGAGCTAAGGAAGTAAATGGTTATAAAAACTATATCCGCTTGAGATATCAAGACACCTCTGACGAAATAAACTTGAGAAAGAACATATTTCGCATATTTGTTACTTCCCGTCGCTTTTCTCCAATTTTCAGCCTATCGCACGATGAGGATGAGTTATGATTAGATGAAATTCATGAATAAATACTCGCCAAGAAGAGCCCAGCTAAGGGCTACTTCGGTCGAAAGTAGATTCGGTCAGCGATCCGGCGATAAGAATTAGCCACAATGTCAAACTGTAAGAATTTGTAACGTTGACTATATACGGTTTTTTTTATTTGATTTTGGTCAACGTTGACCTTGCACATTGTCTTCTTCTTACTGGCATTAATTAAAAATCATTTACTATTCCTAAATATTGTAAATATGTTTAGGTTTTCCTTTAAAATAATAACTATTCACGTATGCAGCCAAAACTCATTTGTAGGATACAAGAAAGGTTTATTTTCCAACTAAACTTAAATTTAATTCTACACGAATTAAATCACACACACATTTAAAATATGTAGAGTTTCTACTTTTGCTTAGAACGATCAAACTCAACATGTGTGCTTTGAGACTTCTTAGAGGATGGTATTTAATCAATATATGTAAAAGTTTTGTAATGAGATATCTACGTTAAACACGAATACCCAATTCCTAGCCTATTCTATACTATGCTTGACATAAGACATAAAACACATCTTTCACAGCACCAGGCGTAATCACAAAACAAATCATTAAAATTTCAGTAACCACCAAACGTCTCTAATTCCCTTATTTTCGTATTTTTCACATGAATACTTACGTATTCTGCATTTCTAAGGATTCTTCAAGGTGGCGTTTCGTGTTTTCGACGCAAATAATGTCAATTTTAGAAATATCGAGTATTTTTATATTGTTCGCTTTCGCTTGCGTTACATGCGATATGGTGGAGAAATCTTGACTAGCGTTACAGCGCTGTACTAGCGTTGTCCATGATCAGTGGTTATGCAGTGTTGCAACCTTCTTCATAGAAAAATACCTACTTCGGTGTTACTGATTTTGTATTTCTTTCCAGATTCGTAAAACGCACGAACCATGCACGGATAACCCCACGAACGATTGATAAATAGCCCCACGAACCATGCACGGCAAGGTTACGTTAGGTTGTGTTAGGTTAGGCAAACATAGATAAATTTGTTTTTAAAATTAAAAAAATATTTTTCTTTCGGGTTCGAAAACCCCACGAACCATGCACGGCAAGGTTAGGTTAGGTTCTGTTAGGTTAGGCAAACATAGATAAATTTGTTTTTAAAATTAGAAAAATATTTTTTTTCGGGTTCGAAAACACCACGAACCATGCACGGATAGCCCCATGAACCATTCATAAATAACCCCACGAACCATTCACAGATAGCCCCACGAACCATTCACAGATAGCCCCACGAACCATTCATAAATAGCCCCACGAACCATGCACGGCAAGGTTAGGTTAGGTAGGGTCACGTAGGTTACAATAGTTAAATTTGTTTTTAAAATTAGAAAAATATTTTTTCGGGTTCGAAAACCCCACGAACCATTCACGGATAGCCCCACGAACCATTCACGGATAGCCCCACGAACCATTCACGGATAGCCCCACGAACCATTCATAAATAGCCCCACGAACCATTCATAAATAGCCCCACGAACCACTCACGGATAGCCCCACGAACTATTCCAATTACTTCAAAATTCCATGGTGAATTACAAATTGTAAGGATCTTCAGCGCCGTGCAATTTCACCACGCATCCTGTGCACGTCATGTTGTCTCGCAAGTTCGTAATGACAAATGATGAACAGTACCGCACGTTTATTTACGTTCTACAACTGTCACACAGTTACAAAACCGCGTATTTGGAAACACTGATCGGTTGGGACGTCATGAAACACTAGCAAATACTTGGTTCACGTAGTAGACGGACAGCAAGGGAACAGCTTTCGTGCATCGGAGTGAAATTAATGTCGATATATCTAAAATTGAGATTATTTGCGTGGAAAAACCGAAATGCCACCTTAAAGAATCCTTAGAAATGAAGAATACGTAAGTATCAATGTGAAAAATAAGAAAATAAGGGAACTAGAGACGTTTGGTGGTTACTGAAATTTTACCAACAAATCACCATTGAATTCCTAAACATTCCAGGAATAGCATAAGAGAATCACAGAAGCTTTAAAATTCTCCACAATGAACCTAAATATTTATTCAGAAAGTAAAATATAGTCACACTAAATCGAAATGTACTTATAACAGAAACTTGATCCACGATGCGTTACCATAGGTTAGTCAATAACCAACTTTGAGAATAGTGAAATGCGTCACAATCTTCCATGAAAGTCTAAAATCTTTACAACAGCTTCATTAAAAGTTTCAAGTGCTTGAATATGTACGATGTAACACAGTACAGTGGATCCATGAGTATTACCCTGCATGACTAGTTTTATTAATTTTTTTCTTACATCCTATGTGTTTTTAAGCGATGCATTTTTTGTATGCTGGTGCAGAAGTTGTCAACAGCTTGTTTTGAGTTTTCTTCTAATTCTTGAAGTTCTTATTGGGTCAAATAAAGTGCACGAACATAGTGATGGACAATTTGCACGGTAATACTCATGGATCCCACTGTACATCCCTTGAATTTATACGATCGTTTTACGAGTTAGCCTCTGACCATGGACTAATGGCACCATCAGTTTAGGGCTGTAGTTTTCGTCCAAGCGGTTAGATGACGCTAGCAACTTCCGTCTCCAATGGAAATGTCCCATAGCAACTTCCGTATCCTCTAAGTGATCTCCTAGTTCGCCATGGCTTATGGGGCTGGGTTATCCTCATATATATAATCCTTGATGGCACCAGGAGTTGAAGAATGGGTGGATCACAAAATCAATCGCGTGCATCACATTTTCGTTTCGTAACGTTAAGAGACAACGTAAAAAAATAGTTCCTAACACCATTACCTCCATATTGTGTATGCCCTTGTAGTGCATACACTGAAGAGGTTTTTTCTAATCAGCTGACGAATGAAAATGCATTCAAATGTCAATCAAAAGGGAACAGATAACGTAAGCGCTAGTTCCTTGGAAAAGGAGACAATGACTGATCAGAACGAATACAATGTTGATATTATTTCATACAAATTCTCGGAAGGTATAAATGTATGTGAACGTTTAAGGACTCTGCTGTCAATAACTTACGATCTGTTCTACGAAATCAAATTCAGTACTTTATTATATTTGGGAAAAAGTAAGAAAAAAAATCTCGAAGACCGTTAGGGGTATGCGACGCGTGCCACAGTACAAGGTCTCGCACTTCCGATATATGCCTAGCACTAGCGTACGCAAGATTTCTTTTCAGAGGGAGCTGCAATTGTAAAAGTGGATATTACATACCAGTAGCTGCGTTTTAGGGGGTACACAACAAAATATTCCGTAATTAACATATTTAGAATTTAGTTTCAAAGTTGTACAACAAAGACAAAAATGGTAACCGGGATCAATTTAAAGGGAGTCTGCGTATACCACGGTTTCCTTCCCAATACTTCTTTACAGCTTTCATTTGATTTTTTTTTTATTTTCTCAAAATTTCGTGAGGAGCTCAGTAGCCCTGCGTACGCCAGTAGTTCTCAAACTGTGGTACGCGTACTTCCAGGGGTACTTAAACGACTTGAAGAGACTACGCGATCAGTTCGGAAGAGAAACGTGGAGAATACCCACACGACAACATTTTTGCTGCAGATGAGTATAGCAGACTTCAATGTTTCAGACTCAAGGAAAATAAGGCTGATTTTGTCACTGATACTCTTATCTTTGTTTCATATGTTTTGAAATAAAATACTCGTTCGAAATCTATAATAGACTAAATTTGGAGCCGAATCTCCGCTTGAAAGTTTCAAGTGCACAGCGAGACACTAAGAAACTGTGTCAGGCTATGCAGGCACATCCTTCTCACTAGAAACTCTGACGATTTACAACAAAAACTCCAAAATTGTGCGTGACTGTTTACAAACATATTTTTTTGAACTTTACTTTTTTTTCAACAATTCTGAAAAATATATATGAAAAAGTTTGTTTTATATACTTCCTAGCATACATGTGTTCCACGTTTATATTCTTGTTATCTTCTATATATATAAAAATGGATATGTATATGTATGTGTGTGTGTGTGTGTGTGTGTGAGAGAGAGAGAGAGAGAGAGAGAGAGAGAGAGAGAGAGAGAGAGAGAGAGAGAGAGAGAGAGATGTGATGTTTGTTCCGGCATAACTCTCGATTTGGGGTAAGACATCCCTGGCACCCCTAGAGGTGGGGTGGGAAGGGGTGACATATAAAAATAATCCAAAACGACCGATATTAAATTCCGCACAAACAGACATCCGTGACTCTATGCAATCCCGCACAACGATAGTGTTTCTCGGGTTGACTATTAGTGTGGAATCCATAGTTTTCGTGTAACTCCCAATGCGGTTCAACTTCAAGTTCGTCACCTATCGGCATTGGGGGGGGGGGGGGGAGAGGGGTGAAAAATAAAATGCCACAAATGACCTAGAGTAGTGTCGAATCCATAGTTTTCGGAGTCTCTAAGCTAATTGGTGACATTCACGATGAAATAAAATTAGTTACATTTTACACTATAGTTACAATTCATTATCTTCCTGGCTAATAGAAGCATAGAATAACTATTCTATGATAGAAGATTGGGATAAATAAATACCCGGGAAACGCCGGGTAATTAGCTAGTTAATCATAAAGATTATAAACGTAGGAACATCCAAGAAAATAATAAATATAGGATTCTAATGTTTATTTGTTTACCATATTTTCACATACCATTTTGCTCTATTGCAGATACACGCCAAAAACGCCCCACCAATCAGACTGATGTAGGGATCGTAAACTTGACTGAGGATTCTAAAAACGTTAAAAGAGGGTATAAAACTGGAATAGTTTTCCAAACTGAGAAAGGATCTTAATAAATATACTGAGTACCATTAAATTATGTTTAAAAATGCCAAAATGAGCAAAAGGTCTACAGTTAAAATGTTTGGATGCTTCGGCACACATGACAATTCTTCACCCTTCTAAGTATATGAGGAAAAATCTCATCTAAAACCCTTCCCTTAAAGTTAAAAAAGGGGTGTAATAGCCTCTTGAAAAAGATTAAAGTGCAAGTTGTACAGGGATCTGCACAGGAACGACACAACACCTTAAAAGGCAATGATAGTCTAAAGACTTACTCAGAAACAGCGTAAAATGCATGCTCTTCTCAAAAAGGCTAAAAACACTTGTTAAAACATCCATCATCTCCTCTCAACATCGTTGGGAGGTTAAAAGTCTGAAGTAAAATCGACACATTCGAGAAGAATATGCCGAACATATAAAACACCATTACATACACGACACATAAATTGAGTCCAGCCTTTGCAGGAAATTACGATGTGTGAGAGGACTGTGTCCGATTCGAAGCCGCGTTACGTTCTCGGCTGGAGGGACGAGACGAGGAACGTCACGCGCTTGTTACCTAATCCCACTCTTCCTGCCACGTGTAAAGAAGGGATTTCGAAATCTTTTAACAGAGCCATTCCTCCATGACAAATCAACAATGTCTTCAACCTTACATGTTCTTACTCTTTTGAAATATGGCATAGTAAGGGGATCACTTCAGTATGAACTTATGCAAAGTTACAGGTCCATACAATTGTATTTTAATCACACTGTTGTAAAGGTTGTTGCGACTCAAAAATGCTTACTTGCGTATATTTCTGCTTTCAGCGAACTGGAACACGCGCGAAAGACGAGAGTTCAGAGGGAAGAAGAACTGAACAAGAAACTGGCCGATTACAAGAAGGAATGCATCCTCGTGGACAAATTGCACGAAGCGGCCGGGAAAAACGTGATATACAAGACGAGGCACGGCGAGAGGAAAGGCCAGGCAGAGTACTTGCACTCGCAACGGATGATCATCGTTCCACACAACGTGGAGGTGCACCAAAGCGCGTCCAACACGGAGTACAGCGAGGTGGACGGACCCAAGGACCAACTTGCCGTCGAATACACAAAGAAATCTGGTAAGCTACGTTTCTATAGCTCTCGCCACGAAAACAGTCCAGTCAAGGTGGGAGCTTACCCTTGCCTCCTCCACACCCCTGGCCCTCCAGGGTTGCCACACTTCTTCAAAGCTGCTTGGTCGACAATTCGCGCGTTGTACGTATGCGGTTGATTTCGTCGGTTGAAATTGTTGCTCATTGGCAACACTGCAGGTGGGTGGCGTGACCTTGACTGGACTGTTGTCGTGGCGAGAGCTTTACACACAGATATCTACAAGCAGACTGGTCAATTTGAAACCAGAGTGGAATGCATAAATATTATCAAGCAAATTGTCCATCACCGTGTTTATTCTCTTCGTTTTACGCAATGAGTTTAAAGAATTGAAAAAAAAACCTCCAAAAAAGCCGTTGACTACCTCTGCGCCATCATACGCGGCAACCCAGTCCTTAAAAATACGTAGGATGCAAGAGAAAATTTGATGGAAATGGTCATGGACAATTTGCTGAGCTATACTTGCGTATCCCACTGTACAATATAGAGTCGATTCTCCAAGTAAGGAGGGACGAATCAGTTCGTCGACCCCCTTGAAAATTGGGATCGTTCACGTCAATTTATATTTATTTTTATTGTTAATAATAGAAATAAAGTTCGGTTAGTTACTATTTGAGCAAGTAAAAACTGGGCCAGATCGAAAAAAATAAGTAAACCAAAGGAACCATGCTTTGTTCTCATATTCTACCATTTGATCCAAAGATTTCAAAAATAAGAGTCTTGTGTGGTTCGTCACACAACAAACTTTAGGATCAAATTTATTTCCTAACTTTTCAAAGTTCCTTCTTGAACGAGGTGTGTAAAACATTACAAAATAGAGTGATTATGAATTTCAGTACACCAACTGTATGAAATGTAAATTAATAATAAATATAAATATAAAAAATAAAGCAAAACAGTTGAGCTAGATATTCACTCATCTGGTGTATCGAGTAGCAAAATTCCCCAAGGATTTAATAATACATTTAGAATAAAATTTGTTTATTTTTATTAATTTATAATACAGTAAAACCTCGTTAATCCGGACTAATGGGGAGGATAAGTTGACTGGTTTAACGAAAGTCCAGATTAACTGAAATAACCTAAAAGAACAGTAGAAAGTGCATTAAAACTCAATTTGTAGCAACAAAACACGTTTATTATGGTGTATTTAAAATGCATAGGCCTAAATACACTATACCGTACAATAGAAACTCTGCGGGAAACGGAATATCATCAGTGGTTGACTGCCTTTTCTTTGGGAACTTCTCTTGTTGACTTCTAGCCACATTAAAACCTTGCATTCTGTTTTGTTTTTTTTTCTCTTTTTTTTTGCCTGTCCGGATTATGCGAAATCCGGCTTATCGGGGTCCGAATTAACGGGGTGTTAGTGTAGTAATTATTGTATGATAATATTAACCATAATAATAATTACTGTTATTACTATCTATTCGTACTATTCAAGTTTTATCAATGCCTCCTACAAAGATTTCTGGCCGAGCCCATGGGATTAACCAAAACATCCCCCCCATCTGTCCGAGTGTTGAAATGATAGCCTATCCTGGCAGTGACGTGTGAAAATAAATGTAGCAAACCGCGAGCACAGCACACTGAAATCCAGATAACAGTTATGGTTATTTTCACTGAAAGCACAACAAATCTTGTTCGATAACAGATGGTGTACGACTGTATACATAGTTGCTATTGTTGCAATAACAAACCCATGTATATAAAAGGCCTACTTGGCTTGGACTTTCTAAGATTTTTTTCACATGATGATTCCTTTTCAAACGAAGAGCTGAAGGTCATCGCTTGATAACTCAGACAAAATACTACAGGCTCACTCTTGACTTCGGTGTGTTCGCCAGCATTATTGAACATTGGCTAGCGATCCCGTGGTTTTTACTTGGAGACTATTTACAATAAAATATCTGCGTCTATTTAATTAGCATGAACGAGTATGACACTTCACTTGAACATCAGTATAAAAAGGTTAAATACGAGGGCTAGTCAAAAAAGAATGAGAATGATTTTTTTTTCTTACGAAATAGATTAACCAGGGTTCAGGTTGATATGGTATTTTTCAAAGTAGTCCCCATCGAGTTGTATACACTTGACCCAACCCAACGTGTCTGCCAGTCCTGAAAGACGTGCTGGAATCCGTCTTTTGATATCGTCTTCAGAACTGCCTCCACCTTCTTCAGAACGGCCTTTGATGAGGCGAAATGCTTGCCCCGCAGCTCAGATTTCAGACGAGGGGGGAAAAAAAGTTACACGGAGCAAGATCCGGGATGTATGGAGGGTGCGGGACACATTCAACAAGCCAGATATTGGGCAACAACGTTGGAAACGTGAGGGCGTGCATTATCCTGGTGTAGGCGCCAACCAGATGGATGCAGATCAGGGCGTTTTCGACGGATGTGTTCAGCCAGGGTCTTCAAAACTGTCACGTAATACTGACCAGTAAAGGTGGTATGCGGGGGCACTTCATGTTGGTAGACCATTCCACGGTAGTCGAAGAAGGAAATCATCATTACCTTATTCGCCGACGGAACAGCTTTGGCTTTCTTTGGTGTCTGAGAACTGGGTGATTTTCAGACACTGCTCGCCTGTTTGCTTTCGAGATCGTAGTGGTGAAGCCAACTCTCGTCACCAGTTATCATGGAATAGAGTCCAATAGTGTGATGTCACAGCAGACGACGCGCTGGGACTTGAGTCTAAACAAATAAACACGTGTTTTTCTTCGTATTCAAATCAATGCTATTTTCCTTCGGAAGGGGTAGCTTTAATTATTGTGACAGCAGTTAAGAAACAAAATTGTGGTGTGCATCGTACATCAATGTAAAGATGAGATTTCGGAGAATACGTCTACATATAACATATACCGTACAGATGAAAATGTAAAGAATAAATGGAGTAGGAAATCAAGCAAAGCGAATGCTTTAAAAGAAATCTCAGCCAATGGGCGTCGTCGGTTCAATCGCCTCAGGCAGCTGGTTTCCCACGGTTTCCCATCATCCATAGCGGCAGCGTGTCCGACTTGAGATCGGGTGAGCTTCGGCTCGGCTTCGGCTGTGATCGGAACTGGAATGTTTTGAAAATGCATGATTTTCTTACTCCGGTTATTCTTTACCTTAACCTTTGTAAGTTATGTGTGATATACAGTCGAATTCTCCGAAATCTAATTTTTCATTGATGTACGATACGCATCATAATTTTGTTTCATAACTGCTGTCACAATAATTAAAGCTACCCCTTCCGAAGGAAAATAGCATTGAAATGGATAGAAAGAAAACAAGTTCTCTCGTTGCGAAGACTCAGTCCCAGCACGTCGTCTGCTGTGACGTCACCACTAATGGACTCCCAGGTAGGCCTCGCCATGCTCCGCTACCAGACGCTAAAGCTCCCGACACACCTCCACTCTCCTGCTTCTGTTCAGGCGCTCGGCACCCATCTTGCACATATGCGTTTCATGTGCAAGGGATCGTGCAGAATGGTGAACGCACTACCATGGAAAATGTGTAACACGTCCGCCAGTTCATTTATTGTTATTCGGCAATCTTCCCGAACAATAACGGCAGCTGTGTTAACCATGATACCGTTCATTGCGGTGGCCGGAGCGCCTTGCTTTGAGGTCGAAACAAGGCCCTCCTTAAACTGTTTGAACCACCGAAATGCGGTTGATTGTGGAAGGACATCTTCGCCGTATGCCTGCTGCAACATTTCGTATGCTTCCGTGGCGGATTTCTGCAGACGGACGCGAAATTTCAAGGCTCCTCACGATCGGACTCAATTTTCCGTATGCGACTTCTGACCATTCGTGTTTTGTTTGCGCAGTGTTGCCAGACGCATGCGCATACGCGCTTGGAATTTTATTTGACTATTCAACGAGACACGTTCTTCTCGCGCAAATTTGTTTCACCGCTGCATGTTCACTGTGCGATATATATATATAAAAAGCATTCTCACTCTTTTTTGACTAGCCCTCGTATAATGCTATGCGATTAGCTACAAATGGAACTATGTCTTCGGGTGGAAGAGGTTGTGTGTATCAGATACGTTGCAAACTCACAATAGTTCGGGTCACATTTTATAAGGGCGTGTTTCTCTATAATTACAAAGTGTGTCCGTTGCACCGCATAAATTATACTAACTTCATGTACACTGGACACTTTACTACGGGGTTGCTTGAAAAGTTATACAATGCGAATGATGAACAATTCCAAAGTTGTACGTTGGCAATTCTACTCGTTTCTTTTGGGTTTGACTGTCTTAAGTCCTCTTTTATACACAGATAGGCTAATCGGGACTGGACTCGCAATACCTGCTTTTCTTGGTCTTGTCAAGGACCCTAGCTAGGGAACGGTGAGAGACGGCCCTGAGCGCCGAACAATCTAAATGATAAAAAGTTGTAAAATTGATTGATTGATTTGTGTTTTTTAAAGTATGCACAGAAAGGCTAATTGAGACTGGGCCTATAGCTTAAAGTGGGTTCCGAACCACTATGTGCCTCCACCGGGTATCGAACCCGGGACCCCTTGATCACAAGGCGACGATGTTACCACTACACCATCGGGGAGAGACAAAAGTTGTAAATGATATAATGACATGGCGTTCCGTGAAATTATTTGCGCCCTATTAAATTAATATTGATTTCAGCCTCCAATAAGTTGGATCCAAAAACTTTCTTGCTCGCTTCGCTCGTTATTAATGTTTCTTCGGTCTAATGCATTGTAAATCACCAGACAGAGAAATAAGACTTGTCTTAATTCATTTTTGTTTTAAATGCATGAACAATTGTTTTGAGGAAAGGGAGTGTGCACATTTGAGAGACAATTTATGTAATTTTTGCTGTTGGTTTATTGTGAGATGGATGAATTGGTTGTGTAATGTATTTAAATAATATATGCTGTATATAATATTTGTTAAAAAAACTTTAAATTGTGTACATATTCAGTGTCCACGTTACATATATGTGAAACATATGAAAGTTATGTTAATGTAAAAAAGAATTATATTTGGAATGCATTTATCAAGCATTTTCTATCTTTCAAAAATAGTTTGTGTGCTTGTTTTCCGTTAATAATGTGAAATTGAACGTGTTAAAAAAATAATTCAAATAGTTTGTTCAAGCACAAATGCTTTAGCACAAACTTCTACCCCATTTTTGCGTAATTTACGAGGATAACATATTTGATACTAACACTACTAATAGTAATAATAATGTTGGTCCTGGGTTCGAATCCCGGCTTGGGCATGGATGTTTGTGAGTATCCATTCATTTTCACTCATCCCCATCTTCGCAAATTAGCCAAAAGTGGCACAAGAAGCGAAGTAAAATAAAGCAAATCAATAACAATAATAATGTTATCGCGGTGGCTCAGTCGGTAACGCGTCTGACGACCATGCTAAAGGTCCCGGGTTCGATCCCCGGCCGGTTCAAATCCGGGAACTTTTCTAACGTTGGAAGCGGCCCCGGCGCCCACCCAGCGTCGAATAACATGGGTTCCTCGGGGAAACCCGGGGGGTAAAGGCGGTCAGGGGCGTGATGCTGATCACATCACCCCCACTCACGAACGGATCAAGAAAGTGTGGGGCGTTACCCCTACACCCCCTATACGTCTTCATGGCGTGGTGCTAAGCACAGGGGAGCACTTTACTTTTACTTTACTTTATAATATTATTAGTAACATTATTTTTATTAAAATTATTATTATTATTTTGGTACGTTTATCCTGGTACTTGCCCCCAGACAAAAATTCGTGGTTGCGCCTCTGGGTTTTATAATGTACAAAACGTGGTGTAAATATATCCCTTACGGCTTCAATGTTACGAGCGATCAAAGTTTGGGTTGCGCGACTTTCGAAACACATTGTAAAACGCTATTTGGAGTGTAACTGTCAATGAATTAACTCACAATGAAACTAGCTGATTGCGTTAACCACGGAAGTTCTAGTGTGATCCAAATGCGGGGGTCGCCCAGCAAACTTCACGTGGGCAAACAATGCTTCTCAATCGAAGTTTCCCTCATATCTAGATCTCAATACAAGGACCTTTATTCTCTTCTTCAGTACAACGGTTAATTGTTTCCCTTGCAGTCGGCATACTTCCATTAATTTCAAAAATGCATGACGTCACCTCACTTGAAGCAGTGTACTGATTAATATGATAACCGCATTTAAAACGTGACAGACAACTTGCAATGCCAGCACTGGTCTTCGATTCTATTTATCAGTTTTTTTTAGTACAATAGATACACTCGCGGCAAACTTTTCTTTCAAGATTTGGCAGTTCTGAACGACTACTACATATTTATTCATGTACAGTGGAGATGTACAAGTATTGCCTCGTAAATTGTCCGCAACTACTTTCATTAATTTCTCGCTTGTATCCTGTGCGTTTTTAAGGAATGGAGTTTCACGAATACTGATGCAGACGTGGCAGCAACTTGTTTGGCTTGTTTTCACTTTTCCTGTTTCCTTTATCTCAATCAGAAGGGGCCTTCCAAGGTTTTGTTAAGCTTTGTTTTTGCAGGGTTGTTAAAGGTCCAGGAACCCATACATTCTAATGGGTTCTACAACACGACCGGAACTTTTTTTTCTTGCACAATTCAAATTCGGTCAATTCAATACGAAACTTGGACCCTATTTAAACTGATCCGGAAAAAATTGTTCCTGGACCCAGAGGTGCCCCCCACCCCCTAAGGCCAATGGCGCATCCTCCAAAATCACGTCATGTGTCCTCCCCCAAATCATATCATATGCGTCCCCCCAAATCATGTCATTCGTCCCATCAAACCATTCATAATCCCCACAAAGTAATTAATTACGACACCGTATCTACTGAAAGTAACTTTTTTCCTTACTTTCCTGAACACTATACTTGATCTGCCCTCCTCCCTAAACAGAGATGCCGTCACCCCAACCCAGTAGATACATTATCCCCCCCCCCAAAAAAATGTTCATCATAATCGCCCAAAATAGTCTGGTTGAATACGTAATAATTGATGCTTATTTGAATACAATGTTAAACCATCCATATTTTTTTAATTGTTCAATTTTCGAAATAACGGAAAGCTAGCACATTGATTGGTTATATGCAGTGATGTGCGTCTACGCGCAAACAACGATAGTCTCCATTCTACACGTAAACTACTTTATACACGTAGATTACGTAATCTATGTAAACAACATGGCGAAAGATAACTTAGCAAAGGGCGCCGTGGAATTAAAAGAAAATTATACTGCGTATCAGTTGCTGATGTGTGAGGAGAACTTTTCATACGCTCCCTTCCAAATTCGAACAATTTCTGACCTAGGAAGAAATCTAATATAGGAAATATTCTAGTGTTTTATTGGAAAAAGACCACTCTTGCCTCACGACTGCCATCTGTTGTTGTTTTTTGCATACTATTTATCTTCTTCCATAGTTGATGATAGAAGAGAAGAGAAATTTTGTTGTAAATAGGATTCTTTTCATTTCGTTAGGAACCAATATAGTTGAAAATGTCACTTTCCTTTCATGAAACCCTTGGAAATTAATTTTAATGCACTTTAGATTGTCTACGTAGTCTATGTAAACTACAACCCAATGTAAACTACGTGTAGATTACGTGTATACAACACATGTAGACCTAAACTTATACTCTACGGCACATCACTGGTTATATGTAATAAATTAAATAATATAAATATGCATTTAAACAGTGTTTGTGAATTGAGAATAAGATTTATGAGATTTACAAAACTCACAATTTGAGTATTTAAAACAAATTGTTACACAGCTTAAGGTAGAAAATTCAACCTGGGCAAACCAAATAAGATGCTGCAGCCGTGTGACCGATTCAATTATTGTTTCAGGAGACATTACAGAACATTAGCTAGCAATTCCTAAGCTCGGTTCCTCCTTCCCTCTTCTTGGGGTAAATATAATTATTTTAGTAATCCATAGCAATAATTATGTGCATTCTATCTTCAGTGCAAATGTCACTTGCTAAAGTAAAATTGTCCTGCGACAAGATGTTAGAAATCCGAAGGAATTTGGTATTTCTATTTCTGTATTATCGGCTAACATACAAGATGTTACTATATGAAGTACATTTAGTACAACTATTACAGCATACAGGGAATCAATAATGTTGTTCAGAGTAGAGAAATTGCACCGTAGTTATTGCAGTTCATTTTATCAACTTTTTTAAACACAGGAACAATTAAGGATTCTTTCCACTGTTGAGGGATTTCTTTTTTATTCCATATTGAACAAATTAGTTTACGAATTTGACATATTAACGAATTTCCACCATATTTAATTAACTCAGCTGGTATTAAATCAATGCCAGGTGCTTTGTTATTCTTTAACCTTTTAATAGCATCTTTAACTTCAGTCAAGTTAGGTTCTGGAACTGAAGGTTCTGCTGTGTGGACTTCATTTACTTCTGATTTACCTATCTCCTACATGAACATTTACGAGGTGATTAAAGTAGTTCTTCCATCTATTTAAAATATCTCTTGGATCAGCCAAAAAATCACCGTTTTTATCTTTTATCAAGTTTACTTTAGGTTGCCACCTCTTTCTAAATTCATTTACACCTTTATATAAATCTTGATATTTTTGTTTTGATTGTTTCAATTTCATTCATTTTTCTTTTCAAGTAATCTCTCTTTTTACTTCTAAAATTGCTGTTAACTTCTCGCTTTATTCTATTATAATTGTTTAGATTTGTATCATCCGAGTTATTTAACCACCTAAGTCTAGCCTGATTTCTTATTTCTATTAGATTATGACATTCCTTATCAAATCATGGCTTACTTTTTCTTGGTTTATGGTATCCTATACTTTCTTTAGCTGCTGATTTTATTGCATTACATATGTGCTCCCAATTCTTATTTATGTCCATTTCATTTACATTTTCATCATCATTTAAATCCTGCAAAACATCAAAATACAAGAAAAGAGCAGAAGTGAAAAGTCAGTCGAAGCCAGGGCCAGTGTTTGGAAGTAACTAGTTACTTGTAATTTACATTTTTTTTATTATTTCTTTTAGGGAATTTAACTATAACCAGCTACTTTTAAACACAAGTAACTGCAACTACGTATAATAGAGCTACTTCATGCAATAAAAGTAATGTTATCAATAGTTGCTTTATGAGACAGTTTCTCTTAAAAGGTTACAATCTTTAAATCAGTTAATTTTTGAACAAGTAACTCTGTTACTTTTTAAAAATATTCTTTCCAAACACTGGCCAAGGCTGACTTCAAACACAGTTGCTAAATCTATGTCATGATATGCCATTCAATTTGAGAACCAGTCAAAATTTGTCACAAAGTTTCTACACCAGAAAATCCTGTTTCAAAATAAACAGAGCCTTTTCCCAGGATTGAAGAGAGATAAGATGAATTCTACTATGCAGAATAATTACACACATACACACACACAGTCAAAATTCTAGCAACATATTCTATACTTGGGAACCCAAGCAGACTGTTTGATGGGGTTTTCCACCAAGATAAATACACGTAAGGAATCAAATGAAGCCACATTTATCACTTACACCTACATTCATCAATCTAAACAGATAAGGCCTGACTAGCTAAGCCTTGGCATGAGTACTGTATTATAAATGATGTCACAGATACTGTGAACTGACAAAATGAGTTTCTAGGGTACAGAAAATAATAATATGACCGAAGCACTGTAAAGTGAAGGCACAATGTTTATAGTACAATCTGTATTTATTTACTAGGTACAGTGGGATCCATGAGTATTACCGTGCAAATTGTCCATGACTATTTTCATTAATTTTTCTCTTACATCCTATGTGTTTTTAAGCGATGGACTTTTATGTATGCTGGTGCATAAGTTGTCAATAGCTTGTTTTGATTTTTTTCTTATTTCTTGAAGCTCTTATTGGGCCAAATAACGTGCACGAACATGGTGATGGACAATTTGCACGGTAATACTCATGGATCCCACTGTACATATCAAGCCAGTAGCCAAGAATATGTCCTTGAAGAAATATATTTCAAATTTAGTTTTCCTGGGATATGTTTTATTTTTATTATTATGTGCACACTGGCACTACAAAACTGATTTATTCCAGTCGCATCTCATCTTCATGTTGGTTCAGGCAAAATAAACTTCACATTAGTGACAAAACACACATTTTTATTCTATTACTTTCTACCACTTTCAGGGAAGGGTACAGGGAGTCCAGACCTAGTATCGGTATTGGCCGAGCTTTAATTTTTATGTGTGATGTGAATTTTAACCATGTTAGTGCTATGAATTTTCAAGAGTAAGTCAGTATGTAGGTCACAAACGTTTATTAAAAAATACTAAGTGAGATACTGACTTCACAACAATTTTTTTATGTTTCAATATAATCTCCACCAACATTGAAACCTTATCCCATCACTTTATCATTTCCCCAAAACCTGTTGCATAAAAGTCTTTGGCCACAGTCTGGTTCTGTCACAATTTGAACAGGACGATCAGGTCGGCCTTTGTCAACAACGTTTGACCATCCTTGCCCGAATTTATGTACCCAGTTGTACACCACTTTACACGACAAACACTTCTCACCAAAAACAGGAAACATTTTCTTATTAATATCCTTTGCAGGAAGTCTTTTGCCAGCAAAAAAACGCACAACAGCATGCTGCTCCTCTAGTATTGTCGCCATTTTTAAACTGTGTGCATTTGGTATCTAGCAACTGCTAACTGAGTATCATCAAGGTGGATTGTGCTGCCACCCAATGACACCTTTACCAACTACTCACTAATATTTTCTGCTATCCCACATCAGTTTGTGACCTAGTTACTGACTTCCCATTCATAGGAGTAGAGAAATAGATACTAATCAACACATCCAATTGAGCAATCATTGTAATATGATTTTTTTTGGCTACTTTCTATTTCGTTCCAGGATTCATTAAGCTGAAATGCCTGGATTCCAAGACAAATACAAAACGAAATGGTACTTATGAAACTCTGGACACTACAGATGATGAGTACTCAAGGCTCAGCGACTATGAAAACAAAGCACCGACATCTACACGCAAAAAAATATTGAAGTTGCATATTCCTTCGACAAGTGACGGGAAAGAGTATCATTCGGATTCATCAGAGTCTCCCCCTCAAATGACACCAGCTCCTCATCTTTCATCGAAAGAGTTCTTTCCAGGTACTTCAAGCATGAAAATAACAGGACAGCTCCTCCCTCAGACTCTGGGCAATCCAAGACAAAGGTCAAAGGTATTTGGGCCTCAGAGTCCTGATAAAGAACTCCCTTCTGCACTGACGCCTACGGAACGAAGGCTCAGTGGAATACTTAAGGAGGAAGACTTTTACAGCATGGGCACGCAGCCTAGAATAATAAACCTTGCCTCGCAGAAAGGTGGCTACAAAAAGCAAATAAATGGAATGAGGGTGAAACCAAGCAATGTTGCGGTGATCATCACAGAGGAAAATCGCTATTCAAATAGAAGCGAATCTATTTATAGTGGTACGTCTGGTTACAATACCGGATCTCCAAACTATCTCAAGAGTCCAGAGAGTATTTATGGATCAACAAGCGAATCGGAGTACGGCTATGCAAAAATAAAAAGCTTAACAGAACCAAAACCGCTACAGCAGCGTTGCTTGGGCAGATCGCCGTTCAAAGAGGCCCGGATACCCAAACAGTGTTACAAAACTATTACGATTCCATTGGTAACCGAGGAAGATAACTCTAGTGTGTACTCCCCTGCACAGCTGTTTGAAGATCACAAATACCTTAGTTCGAATTTTTTTATGGGTTACTTTGGAGACGAATTTCAGGAACTTGCACATCCACTGGGTTTCACAGAGAGTGTTGGGTCTGCTGTTAGCATTGATCCGGTCATTTACTGTGAGCATGTTCAAAATGGCTGTTTGCTTACAGACGAGGCCATTTCAGCAATCAAAATTCCATTCTGGCCAGATCATGCAATCGAGTGGTTACTGCGCCCTAGGAATAAGTTCTACGACAAGCGAACCAAGGACTATTATGTGTGGCCGTCAGCAAAATCTGTACAGTTTGTGAAGAGTCTAGGTTGTTTCGCTTTGCCGGTTGGATTCCTTCCCCCGCATGGCAAAAACAAGCACAGGGACATCGAATGGACGCTTGCTTTCCCAACAGCTGAGCGGTATCTTGAAAGTACGCTTCTGCACTCGCACATACGCTTATACATGTTCGTGATGGCAATTTACAAAGCATTTCTGTCGTCTATGGGTGGACTGACACCACAGCACCTGCGAACGATACTCTTTTGGAGAGTT
The DNA here is from genome assembly GCF_977018435.1 of Lepisma saccharinum. Classification (NCBI taxonomy): domain Eukaryota; kingdom Metazoa; phylum Arthropoda; class Insecta; order Zygentoma; family Lepismatidae; genus Lepisma; species Lepisma saccharinum. Next base: position 38,598,706 of record NC_139229.1, read on the forward strand.
GAGGAGAACTTCAGACACTGGCCCGAGGAACAACTCGGTGAAAGACTACGGACATTTCTTGAAAAGACATACAAGTGCTTGAGAAGCGGCAAATTGCCAAATTACTTCATAAGCAAGCAAAATCTTTTCCTAAGCACACCACAAAATAGACTCTCTCGGGTACAAGAGAAACTTCTAAGAGTTCGTGAGAACCTTACAATGCATGTGCTAATAGCTTTGAAGAACTTGAACTTCAATGAAGATTTTTACCCAGTTTTCGACTACAATGAACTCTACAAGCTGCTTACACAAAAATCCAATGTTGATTTCTTTAATCCCAATCTAACAAAGAAGGAAGAAGAAAATTCAAGTGATGGTGATGACGATAATACCGATATAGGGAGTGATGCGGACAGTGATGAAAGTGGCTTTTGGGGAGATATCCTGAGAAGGAACCGGGATCCAAAGAGAGAATGGCACAGGAAAGTGAGGAAGACAATAGAAGCAGAGAAAGCACAGAAGGCAAAAGAAGAAGAAAGAAAGAAATCAGTCGAAACAATCGACGTGAAGATCAACGTCAAAAAGATTCCCTTTTATCGAAGGGAGAGAATTCTGGAAATGTTCATCACCCACTTCATTGAAATGGCACTGAGGAGTAATAAGTACAGAGATTACAAACAAGGTTTAATGTACCTGACGCATGCAGAAAACCTTACGATCCTACTTCAGGAAATAGGTGGAGAGTCATACAAAGTGCAGGGCTTTCTACGCAAAATCACAAGTGGCAAACAAGTTTGTGCAGGTGCTACGGAACCTGAAAATGACACATATACTTCAAATACTCTTAGAAACTCCAACTGGCAACTCTTGGAAAAGAAAAATGTACCGCTCCCAAAACCTCCGGAGGACTTACGTGACATTTCCCAGAGCAATAAATTCCCCACGAGTGGCATTGAAAAAACTCTGACTTCAATCCAATCAACCAACAACTCCTATCAATTGAATCAACACGACAACATGTCCGACAATGTCAGTTACCAGGACTTGATAGTGCCTGTGGAAGTACATCATAATGGACTTTCGCCTGATGGTACCTCGAGTGATGACGAGGATACGCGATTGTAATTTTCCATTAAATGTAGATTTTTAATTCTCATCAATATTTAACTACCCACATACTCTAATAAAAGGAACAACATGAATCGTCTATTTCAAGACAAGCTAAGTGTTCTAAGTGGATGGAGCTTGAAAGTATTGATGCTAGTGCCACCAAATTAATGTTGTTTTTAAAGTGACATTTCACAAATGTCGAATAAAGCTTTAGGATCATAAGAAATATATTTTATACAAAAATGTAAATTTTACCATACTATAGTGCTACAGAGTTCACTTAGACAGCAAACTTGCATGGCCTCTATATACAGTGAAACGCTGATTTTACATCATTCCATCATTCATCCTGGTGCTAATACAACAAATTCTCTCCCATTTTATACACACAGTAGAAAATAGAGCATGTTATGTGTCTTGTGCCCTGAACAGGATATTATGTATTCAGGTACACAGCAGTGTATAGTGTAGTGGTTTTGGCATACGGACTCTGCTTTCATAATAATTTTATTGTGATATTAGTTGCAGTGTTACCTATTATAAGAAAAAAATACGTGTTACCATAAACAATGCTCTGAGACAGTGATTTGAAAGCATAAATGAGCAATATTTTGGTGGTAGCTAGTGCAATATCATACAAGACTGCAACAGAATGTGTGTGTGTGGCAGACCATGATACAAGGTGTCATAAGGCAGTGTGAATAGTTTAACTTATATGCAGGATGGTGTTGATTCCCTAGTGTGTGAATGTGAATTACCGGTATACAATGTGAATGTATAAAGAGGACAATTCAACAGGGACAATAGAAAAACCTTCATATTTTATGCCATGCATCATCATCATGATTACGACATGGATATGCAGTGTTTGAGCTTTCAGACATACCTCTGACCTTCCTCCATTTACAGAAAGGAATAAAACATACAGTACATAGCCATGAAAGTAGGTAAAAATATGTGTGAAACTGCTGTTCACAAGTACGGCTGCTGCTACAAAGAATATGCTAGATAGTAGGGATGTGCCGAAGCAGATTACAGATGTCTGAAAATCGGCAGAAATTGACATATCGGCATCGGCATCGGCAAAAATCCGATATTTAAACCGGTACAGATTATACTAGAGTTTTACCTTCTAATAAGTTTTATATTCTAGTTTTGTAAGATTTATTGAAAATTAGGTTATGATTCATCATTATTGTAGAGTTTTTGTAATAAAATTATTGCAAACTCTCATTCAGAGGATCAACCTAACTCAAAATCGGAAATAAAACAATACATTGCTGAACCAGGATCTGCTGTTGTATTGGAAATTCAAAAATGAGTATTCAAACCTGAAGCAAGTGCTGAGAAAATACTTGGGCATACCTGCTGCATCAGTGTTCAGTGATTGAGTGTTCAGTGTTGCTGAACAGATTTGCAATAAGAGAAGAAGTAGGTTACTTTCTGAAGTGCTTCCAAATCTCGTGTTTCTGAAATTGAATCTGCCAGCAGTAAATTTCCAACATTAAGAACAGGAATTCATTTTGCATTTCAAAGAACTGCTTGTGTACTAATGTTAAATCTCTTGAGAATCCATGTTCTTCTTAAAGGTTCACATAACCACCTTTTGTAGATGCAAATGTACATTCGCATCTGTTGAGAATATATATGTATATACATATGATATGCAATAGAAAGGTACATAGCAAATTTATTTTTGTCATGCTGAAAATAACATCCCATTTCTGTATAATAATCTTATGTATCGGAATCGGTTAAATATCGGCATCGGTATCGGTTCCAAAAATTATCGGTGAGTACATCGGCATTGGTGAATTTTCAGCTTCGTCACATCCCTACTAGATAGTCATTCATGGTGGTAACAGTAAACGCAGTTTTAGTATTGTACTAGTGATTCATGTTTTAACGTTTCAAAATGAAATGTTTTTTCCAAATAATTTCGAAAGTCCACTGTGACCATTAACTGAGGTTATGGCATCCGAGATGGAGAAGGTAGTGTATAGGCTTGCCAACTTTAAATACTAAAATTCCGAGAGATTTCTTTACAGTCTTCAAACCCTTTAGATTAAAATGTTCTGGAAGACTAATGCCCTGAGAATCAGCTGTTTGTGGTTTTGCTACTGTGAATACAAAATTGATTCAACTTGATAAAAACAACCACAATTGTAAGTAAACGAAACAAAATTAATATACTTTACCAAAAATACTTGACAGCAGTCTCTACATTCAGCTTCAAACTCACTTTTTCTGTAACCAATTGAAAGAACATTTCAATGCATCATTTTCCTCATGACTCCAAACTGCTCTATTTCTCCCTCCTCCCACTTAAACAATGTCTAATTTTTCATGAGTCTTCAAAACAATATTGTGAAGTTTAATTGTTCGGTTTGCAATATCAAATTTCTTTGTTTGGCAAATGCATAGCAAATGGACACAAAAATGAAATTTAAAAAAATATAACACTAAACCTCATCATTCCAGGAGATAATGAAGTTTGTCCGGGAAACCAGGAGAGAGATTCTGGGAGACTCCTGGCCATTCTGGGAGGGTAGGCAAGCCTAGTAGTGTGCCACTGCTCTGGGACAAACAATTCAATTTGCAACATAGAAACACAAATCATCACTATTACAATTTCACCAGTTTTTAATCCTTTCCATTCTCGAGGAAGGGTGAGGTTAATCTGAAAATTTCAATAATACATATCTGGTACATATTACGATTGTTTAAGAAACGTCTGATTTTGAAGAAATTGTATTGTGTAAGAGTTCTGATGTATGTTGAAACAACTGTGAGAACATCCAGAAAATTGATTAAAGTGAACTTTGAAATACAACAGTTATATTCAAACTCCTTTATGTTTCATTTCAAGTTATACTTTCAGGTTTTCACTTTATATTCACGATGTACTAACATGAAGACTTTTATCAATACTGAACACCATTTCAAGGGATTTGTTTTTGAGAAGAGATTTTGACTAGAAGTAATTGGGAAGAAATAACATTTCGATGTGGATCTGAATGAGCTTAAATTAATATCTGATCAAGAAGAAGAAGAACAGACAACAAAATAACCATGATCTGCCCAGGCACAGATATTTAGTTTCACACGTTTTGGATGGATTTGCAGTGTCACAAAATTTTCCACCTTCGCGCAGAATATTCACACAAAATTTCCACTTACATAATTTCTGGTCCATAAAAATTAGCCTCGATTGAACAAAACTTTATTTTGAAATCATTAATGGCGTACCTGTCAAAAGTTGTCACAGTGATCAAGAAACGAACGCATTTTGAAATATTTTTATATTTAGATGTAACGCCTCCACCTCAGATTTCTTTTTTTTTATATTCACAATAAGCTAGGATAATCATCCACCACACCAACTGTTCAACTTCTGAGATGTGCAGATGAATTTCCAACAGTGTAAAATGACAATCTCAATTTCTTTCATAAAAATCTTAGTACAAATGGCTGAAAAGGAACAAAAATGTAACCTGCCACAAAGGTCATGAGCTTTTGCCCTCATGCCAAGTTGTCTGCACCAAAACCATCACAACCCATGCAGTTCTCTGCTTGCTTTACACCAAATTGTGTGTAAAACAACCTAGGCCACATCACAACTACATGTATCTACCCAAAAATTTACAGGTCTTATTGATCCAGTCATTCAGAATAATGCAAATTACACCATCTCTCCAGATGGTTACCAGCTAGGACTGCAAGTTCCTTCAATCTTCCCACTCTAACTGAAGAACAGCCAATTAGTCAACACCTACATTTGGCGGTGGGAAGAAACGCACAGCACAATTAGATTGTTTGATCGCTCACTGCCACTGGCGTAAAAGGAATTCCTCTTATCACTGATGAAACCTGAATGAAAGCCCCCATCTTTACAGGTGGTTGCCAGCTTCAGCTGCAAGTCGCTTCGCTCTTCAGCCCTTACTCAAAAATGGGCCCACAGTTATAATTCAAATTTTGAGGCTGCACAGGACACCTGAAGTGGCTTTGATCATCACTCACCACTATTAGCGCTAAAGGATATCCTCCTATGACTGTTGAAATCCGAACGACAATAAGAAATGTGACAATTTTTTTCATGAATAATTTGATTTGTTACATTAGTGTGTTCTAATCTTGAAAGTTGTTGAATCATGATATACATTTGAAAAAAGCATTAATGAAAAATACTGTACTCACATTTACTCCATGTTCAGTGTAAAAGTCTGCAGTTCCCATGCTTCCGTATAATTTATAACCCATCTTCTGGAGTCTTCTCATGCTGGACAGGAGCTCCATTTTATGCTAAAAATACAAACATCAACAAGAAATATTAAACAAGTCTTCTTTTTTTTTCAAATTAAATTAACAAGGTAAAACAGTATTATTAATTAAAACAGTTCTTAGATTGTGCTGCAACTAATATTTTTTAAATTTCTTGCATATATAAAAAACCTGGAATTCATATACATTTGGCATTAATGAAACTTATAAACTACACAAATCTTAGTTATGCACCAAGAAGATAGCTTTTCTACCACTTGGCTAATGATGAAGATGAGGATGAGTGATGAATCACTGATGAAGGGACACTCACAAAGAACACCAGAATATATCCTAGCATCATAGCACTCTGTGCTAACCATTCGAGGCATGGATGTTGGGGGAAAAAATGAAATTGAAACCTATAGGATACTTAATAACAAGAAAACCAAAATATAAATTCTGTAAACTACTCAATTGCATTTCTTTCTTGATTTTAAAAAATTAAACCTTGAACCTGGTTTCCCACTTGTTTTTCAGGTTTTCCAGAAAGAAATTCAATTCTTTCCTTTGTATATACACTTGATGTTTCTATTACTACAATGTTCTTAATTACATGGAAACAATAACATAACAATGGAGTAGTCCAAAATAATGACTATAGAGTTCCTGAATTATCTAACACTAACACATAGCAAACATCCAATTTATAAAATTTAATTTGATTAAATATCAGTAAGGAATGTTTCATTAACAAATTATAGATATATCCAGTCATATTTACAAAATTGGAAGAATTATAGATTCATATACACAGATACACAGATGTATAAAAAAATTAAGAAGTAGAATGTGCTTTAATTGACTCTTCTAATGGAAATATTAAGAAGTTTAGACTACCTGGGGATTGTTCTATTTTCTTAGCAGAAGCATATGGGATATGTCGTGCTTTGTTGTACATTAATAACATTCCAGAAAAAAGGATGCCAGTCTTCATATAAAAGTTATATAAAGTTATATATCGGCATTGGTACTTTGCATATATGTATACCAGCACATTCAGGATTCTTTTATAATGAACTGGCGGTTAAAAATGCTAAAGAAGCAAGAATAATGGACCATAGAACGGATATATTATTATCATATGCATATTTGTTACCAAGAGTTAAAAAAAAAATCAAGAAGATTTGGAGATATGGGTTAAACAAAAATTTACATTATGGGTCATTCATACAAAAATGTACTAAATTTAAACAGTTAGACTCCATGGTTTTATACATTTAATATATCCAGAAAGTTTTTAACCCATTAACGCCCACGATCCCCATTTGGGGATCACACAAATATTGCTTCACCGAGAATAATATATTGAAAATTATTTTCTTCTGCACACAAGGACACATCATTGGTGGTTTTTCTTGCATGACAAAACAAAAAACAGTTAAAACAAATTTTAAATATATTATTAGATACAGTTATGTTAAAAAATGCAATATGTTCATCAGTCAATTTTTCTCATTTTAAAAATAATTTTTAGATGTAATTGTATAAGTTCTTAATTTTGATCAGCCAATAAAATGCTTTTATGAACAAACTATGACATTTTTCGTTCTCTCATAATAACATTCACACTCAGGTGACCAAATGCAAACTTTTTTTAACAAAAAAATCAGAAAAAAATTTGGGTGTTCATAGGTTAATTTTAATACTAAGATTGAGATCAGATCACATCAGATTAAATCATCATTTATATAAAATTTATTTAGTTAATTCACCTGTGTGTAAATGCAAACTAGACCAGGAAGATGCTCATCATATTGTATTTCAATGTCCACTTTATACCAATCAAAGTGAGATCTTAAAGAATCTAATAAAAATAAAAAATACCTCTCCCAACTTCTTTAATATCATCACCAGATATAACAATTGTAATTGGGCCATTCATAATTGATTGAAACTGTGTCCTGTGTGCCTATATGCTGTAACCAAGAATGGAAGTGAGGGTGGTGTGTAAGAGAGTGACCTTGGACTGTATGCACCCAGTGTTTCATTTTCTTAGCTGCAGGTGGTGCCACATGACAGGCATTTGTTTCTCACAGTGTGGTCAGAGTCGTGGACAAGTGAGGTGCTGCCAAGTGGAGATGTATGATATCAGCATGGAAGGCAACTACCATGGTGAAAGGTGAACCATATGGAAAGAAGGTGTGCCTACAGCTATGATTCATAATCGGCTAAAAGCAGCGAGTGGCAAATTTGCTTCAGTCATGTACCTGTGTTCTGCTGGGTGGCAGGTTTTACAGCCAGAAGTGGGAGTGCCAAGGATGCAGAAGAAAGTAGCCCTCTGCATCTAAGTTGCCCTCAATGAAAAATGGACCAACAAGTCAGGAACCCTAAGTACCAAGCTTCCCACCTCCAGTCACCTTGCTGGTATCTGTCCAATGTGGACCAGTACCACAGATTTTGCTTATTCACCTCCCCTGACACATAAAAATTGGCCTCATCCCTGAACAGAATCTTGTTACTGAGGGCTGGGTCATGTTGCAGTTGTCCTAGGGCTCACTCAAAAAACTCCAAACCTCTCCTTAGGTTCTGCAGAATGTTGTAAGGTCATGGGAGAGACTTTACATGTATGTGTTGTGCAACAGGGATGCCATATTGAGCATGCTGCAACAATTAAAGTTAGGTGGAAACAAATGTCAGAGTTGGTTTCCTGGTGAAATTCTAGCCCACATTGATCCCCGCACGACCCCCTTCCCATTTAAAATTTTCACGTTGGTTTCAAGATGGCCACCGACCATGCAGGTGGCGTCGATGTGGTTCCCCTTGGCCTAGCAATGATTTGACGTCACCATTTCCACGTTGCACGCTACAGTAGCCTTGTACCGGGTGTGTACAATTGTTATATCTGTATTCAAAATTTGTAATTTGATGTGGCAATGTCATATTGCATGATGACTTGTTTTTTAGGACACTTTGTGTAGAGGTGGTATAACAGCTCAATCCAATAAAGAATGAATGAATGAACCTGATTTATCTAATTAAAGTCATTTTAATGTAAAACAGTTTGATTTGTACAGACAGATTTGTGTTGTTTTTTCCTGCAGACTCAGAATCAATGAAAGCTTTTGGAGAGTTGCTAAGTACAAAAGGTAGCAGATTCTTCTGTGTAAAAGCATGTGCTCACAGAACAGTGAATTAGGAACTATAACATTCGATTGATTGATTGATTTGGTGTTTTTAAGTCCACTCTATGCACAGTAAGACTAATTGGGACTGGACCTACAGTTTAAAGTGGGATCTAAACGATTATGTGCCTCCACTGGGTATTGAACCTGAGACCCCTTGATTACAAGGTGAGGATGCTACCACTGCACCATCTGGGAGGCCCTATAACATTTGAGTATGATTTGCAAGACACATTAGAACAAGTTACTGACTTAATCGGTGGCCGCGGTGGCTCAGTCGGTAACGCGTCTGACTACCATGCTCAAGGTCCCGGGTTCAATCCCCGGCCGGTTCAAATCTGGGAACTTTTCTAATGTTGGAAGCAGCCCCAGCACCCACCCAGCATTGAATGACATGGATACTGGGGGGTAAAGACGGTCAGGGGCATGATGCTGATCACATCACCCCCACTCATGGCCAGATCAAGAAAGTGTGGGATGTTACCCCCACACCCCCTATACGCTTTCATGGCATTGTGCTAAGCACAGGGGTGCACTTTACCTATTTTTTACCTTTTACTGACTTAATCGTCTTTACATAATCCAAAACATAACTCACCTTGTAGCTTCCTACAGATACGAGGATAGTCTTCTTTGGAATGCTGAATCCTGTACTGATCATAGCTTTCAAGTATGCCTCGTACCTGTTTTCTCCAAAGCAAGCAACTTCTCCAGTTGAAGCCATTTCAACACCAAGCATCACATCAGCACCTAGAAAATTCACCAAATAAAAGGGGTCATTTTTAAAAATGGAGATACATTTCTAAGGAAGATCAGAAGGGCTAGGGAAATAGAAATTTGTCTTCGCCTCTCCTACACTCCAGATTCACTACCGCAGGCAACATTACCCTCCAACCAAAAGGAACCTGACACATCTCAAATCTCCTCTACATCCTGACCTGCAACATTTGCTGTGGCTTTTACCTGGGAGAAAATTCCACAGATCAGAATCAACAACCACTGTTTTCCCACCCAAACCAGATTTTGCTGTTGCCGTCCACACCAACAGTGGAGAGCCCAGAATTTTATGTAATTAGCAATTACACAGTGGCGTAGCGTGATTGTATGAAAGGTGTAAGACTTCCTTAGATAAACCTGACCTGAATATTGGATAAAGAAAACCCAAAGATATTTTAACTAAATAGAATCTATTTGAATCTAAGTCATGTATGGGCATACTCAATTTCAAACACAAAATGCACACACACTATGTTAACAATATTAGCATATGTATTACTTAATGAAAATTCTCATTTATTCTGTAACTCGATCCGACAAATTTCGCATTCAGCTTAGTTAAGGACACAAACCCTTCTTCTGGAAAGGTCATGTGATATTTTTATTCTTATTATTATTTTTCTTTCACTAAAAAAACATTTGTGCGAAATGCGTAGGATACAATTTGCAAATGCATTCGAGAATATTACTCATTATCATGGTTACGATATTTGCGCACATTTTGAAAAGCATATCAAGCAACTTAGTGAAAGGAAAAGGTAAAAAAAATATATATATATCTGTAAATCACAACGCTAAGTATTACGCGTATGCTTTTAACATTAGGGCAACTGGGATGCACGCGCCTAACTTTGCGGGCGCTGCCGGATCTAGGATTGCCAGACATTCCTCTTTTATCTTTAACTTCGCTGCTTCTAATGAAGGTAATATCCAACATTATACCATCTCTTTGTTAACTGAATAGTTAGCTTACACGACACCCATTTTGTTAGCTACACCTCCCGTCAAGCATTGTTGAAACAACACGGGACTCGATTTTCTTGGTTCTCTTCAGACCGTGGCAAACATGAGTCAGACGCAGCGGGGACAGAAATTCTCGCCAGTTAGCACCCACTGTAATGCGTCTTACAGTTTGCTTACAGTGCCTGAGAATCGGAGCGCCCTGTCATTGGTTGAGAAGATACTACGCGAGCAAACACACCCGCTATGGGCGAGTCCAAATCATTTCTTCCATTCACCCTCACGTAAGTCCTCTCAAGAAGCCTTACAGAGAAACAACTCGAATCAAAACAAGTCCTCAATTGTTTAGTTAAAAGTTCTACTTGCAGTCTGATATTGCTATGTGCGTTCAAGCGATAAATACGGGAATTAAATAAGCTTTCGTCAATAATTTTAACTTGTAAGGTGGACTTACAAGCCTTACGTGGGCACTACGCCGCTGCAATTACATATTTTTTCAATTTGTATGTAGCCAAGCAAAAATTACAAATGTCAGCAAATTACAATGTTAGGAATCACACATGTGAATTTAATGTTACATATTTTTGCATATTTTGAGGTTTACTGCCTATTTTCTGTTCACATTGCATATTTTTCATTAGGTAAGACATAAAATTGTGGGATAAATATTCAAAATTTGATTTCACCAAAAATAAACAAATCTCTCAAAATGTATTTAGTGGCTTACTGTGCACCACATGAATATAGTATGTACTGAAACAGAAGCACTTTTATTATCTTCGCGAATTAATGTATTGTTGTATTAAATGTACATTTCTCTTCTTGCCTGATAACCATTTTGTTCATTCTAGGAGAATATTCTTCAGCATTGTAGAAATTTGAATATATATCTCTCACTGTGAAAAATATTTGGCCACACTGGATGCAAAAATTTGTCATTCACATTATCAGTTTATCAAATTACAAATCTTTGAATGTAATTTAGCACATTACACTTTTATTATTTTGAGAATCTTCTTAAAATATAATAATAAAATGAAATTAGTATAATATTTTTTTTTTACTGCGAGGAACATAAAAACAGCATTGAAATGAGAAAAATACAGTATTTCAATATACTTATGTATTTTCACATATTTCAGTATATTTACATATTTTTTACATATTTCAGCAATTTTTTGTACATATTTATGTACATATTTCGTATGTTTTGCCTACATAAAAACTCTGGCATTAGTCATATCACCACATCCAATGACTGCTTCTCAGTATCATTTTTATCCACCTGCTTCTATGATCTACCACACCTCAGTATGTACATGTTTGGATCTATCAGCTATGAATGCAACCATACTCCTTGGCCTGAACTCGTTAATTCTCCAAATCCAAACCCCAACCAACTCCCAAGCCTCCACAATGGCATAGTGATAACATCCTCGCTTTGTAATCAAAAGATCCCAGGTTTGATACCCTGGAGACACTAGTTCAGATCCAATTTTAAACTGTAGGTCCAATCTCATTCAGCCTATCTGTGTATAAAGTTGACTCCACCCCTCACTTCCTTGAATTTACATAACTTTTATTATTTCATAGTGCTAACACTTTTTGAGAGCTGCATTTGAAATACGTAAAAAAGGTGGAAAAAAATATCAAAATTCTCAGTCGTTAGGGTGTCTCACTACCTTGCAAGAGACCCGGGTTCAATCCCGGCAGGGGAGAACCAGAAATTTTTCCACCTGTTCAAGCAGCTCCGGCATCCACCCAGCATCGTATAAAGTGGATACCTGGAGGAAACTGGGGGTAAAGGTGGCCATGGGCATGGTGCTGATCACATCACCCTCAACTTTGACCGTGATCAAGAAAGTGTGGGGCCCTAATTCCACATCCCCTATAGACCTTCATGTTATGGTGCAAAGCACAGGGGAGCACTTTACTTCCCCCCCCAATACATTGCATCATGCCATGAAGGTGCATAAGAGAGTGTGGAGTTAAGAGCTCCATGGATTCTCAATCTCTCCTCTAATACCAATGTGGCTGCATGAACAATGATACAGATTGAAATTATGTGAGAATGAATTTTGAAACTCAATAACAGCAACACAGCATACAACCTTGACTTTGAAGTCTACTTCTAACCAATTTCTTATGCCACCCTCCTTGTGCAAAGAAATTGCTCCGCTCGGTGAACAATGGAACGTTCGAACACTGGTCAGAGGTATGTTGTAAGATAAAAAAAAAAAGAAGGCAGAAAACCGGCGCGAGAGCACCAACGGTTTTTTAGTCAGTCTGCATATGTGAACTTGCGCCAAAAAAGTAATTGCGGTGTATGGCATGAATTATTATTGTTTTAGAGGTCTTTTTATCGCGTGGACTAGAAAGTGAACGAGACCTAGAAACTTTAGTATTGTATCTAGTTTGTAAGGTACTTTCGAAACAAAATTACAGTCATGAAATAGACTTTCGTATGATCGTAATCACAAGAAGGAATCCATATAAAGTTTACTAGGCAGTTAGTGAAGAATAGATCCAGCTTTGATGCGAAGTATAAAGCAAGAAAGAAGAATCTAATGAAGAGGACAAGAACGAAGGAGATTTCAACATATTAGGAAGTGTTTATAGTTATTAGCGTGAGTGCATGCGAAAGAATAATAATATCTGATGCATCCAAAATTACCTAGAAATGAAGTCATAGTTTATTAATGAGTATAAGCAGCAACTATCTTGTTTATTAAATGTAATCTTGAATTGTCTGGTAACGATAAATAGCCAAAGTTTCAGCTTAATCAACGTATTGAATAGGATCTTGTAAACCCTTGAAAGCAGAGAATAAGGGTCCTTTAAGTAAATAAATATTTGTAAAGGTATCATTTAAACGTGTAAAATATATATAAAGAAACAATATATTCCATTTTTGCGTTGTAGACTTAATCTGGATACTAAACTTAATTTGCAAATAGTATAGATTGTGCACAATCTGTCTGAATGTAACTTACAAGATTAGTAGAAAAGTAGGCTAAAACCCAAACATTAGATTAGAGGGAATAAATTTTAAATTTGTACCCAGAATAATACTTTTAGTCTAGATTTACATAGTGAAACATTTCAAACACACCATATGAAACTAAATTCCACAGTGCAGTAGTTCGTTAAGTGCCAAAGCTCAGGGGTGCCAACAGAGGGGGGGGGGGGGAGAGGTGATTTTACTTTAAAACAATATAAAATTCAAATAAATACGGAGAAACTAGTACTCACTTTTATCCGCGAAGCTGTTTTTTCTTCTTTTTCGATTAATTTCAGTGGCCACTGCCACCATCCTCGTTGGAACTTGCTGCGCTGTTGCTTGGCGTGCGTCTTTTGTTCGTAGTTGTCTGGTTGCCGTTAGGTGCGCTGTGCGTCTTGGTACGTCGTCTGCTATTTCCGGGCGATAACTGCTGCAGTAGTGGAATCCAAGTATGGTGCGCTTGCCCGCTATCGATGTTTAGTTCGTGCGGGAAGTGCATTATGGCATGCGTTTCCTTGATTTTGGTGTCTATGAGCGTGTGGGCAGTGTGTTTGACTCGAACCTTTTGAATTTTATGGCTATTGTATTTGATATGTCTAGCAAGACCGGTAGTGGGTTGGGCTTTTTTCGCATCTGCTAGGTGCTGTTGGATTCTTTCATTGACAGATCTGATGGACCTGCCGATGTAATGAGCCTTGCACTCACACTCAGCATCATATACACCTGGGTTGTCAAGGGGGGAGAGGAAGTACCGTTTGTGCTTGTTTAGTTTGTCAGTTATTTTGGAGTTGGGTTTGTGCGCTACTTTGATGCCAAATGGGAGAAGGGCTTTGGCTATGCGGTTGGAAGTGGTGGGATGGTAGGGGAAGGCAAACCATTTATATTGGTCGCTGGGGGTTGGTTGTGGCTGGGTTGCTTGTGGATGGGTTGATTGTGGTAGGTTAGGGTGTCTGACCTGTATTTCCGCCTTACTGCACCAAGTGGAGAGTTGTGATTCAGTGTAGCCATGCTTCAGGGCTATTTCTGTGATGGTGGCTATCTCCTCTCGTAGATCCTCTTCTTTGCCACAGTAGGAGAAGGCTCTTCGATAAAAGTTTAGCCACACATTGGCTTTTTGCTTAGGGGGATGGCTAGAGAGAGCATGTATGTACTGGTTGCCTGCATCCGGTTTTCTGTAGACGGTGGTTGTGAATTTGTTAAGTGCACGGCTGATGGTGATGTCCAGGAAGTTGATTTTACCAAGTTTTTCATGCTCTACGGTGAAGTTGAGCCTGGGGTGGATGCTATTTAGTTTGTTCACTAGGAGGTTGAGTTCTTCTGCCTTTTTATATACAACTATTGTGTCGTCCGCGTACCTTCCATATCGGATGTGTTGTAGTTCTGGAGTGTGGAGTATCTCTTTTTCAGCCAGGTGCATGACGATGTTGGCTAAAGGAGCTGATAGCGGGTTGCCCATCGCAAGGCCCTCGGATTGGTTGTAGAATTTATCTTCAAACTGAAAGTAATTGTGTTTTAGACAAACTTCCAATAGTCTGGTTATCTCCTGAACCTCTAGGGCCGGGATTCTGTTAGTTGTCAGCCATCTTTCCACCGAACGCAGTGCTAGGTCTATGGGAATTGAACTGTACATGTCTACTATATCAATGCTGGCTAGTTTTGCACTGTCAGCTTGCACTATTGAAGTTACCAGATTTTTAGCATCGGCACTGTTGCGGAACACGTATGTAAGTTTGTGGTTGAAAAGAGATATTTTGTTTTTTAGCCAGTTTGTTAGGTGAACTGTGGGGTAATTGAAGCCAGCTATTATAAGTCGCATGGGGATTCCAGGTTTATGAGTTTTAGGAATGCCATAGGCAATGGCAGGTGAAGGGTGGGGATTGAGGAGGAATTTGTGGTCTTGTTCACTAAGTATGGCACTAGATTTCACTGCATTTTTCACAATTCTATTGTACCTGTCTGTGGGGTCTTTTTTGATGACACTGTACGAGTCACTGTTCAGTTTGTCTATCACTTTCGTGGAGTAATCACCTTTGTGCATGATTACGAACTGGTTTGTTTTGTCAGACTTTAAACACCAAACATCATTGGTGTTCAGCCATTTGCCAAAATCGGAAAGGACAGAAGAGATTTCTTGGTGCACTGGATTAGGTTTCCTGGTTTCACTGTTGGTCATCACTTTTTGAAAAATTCCGGCTGCTGACGTTCTGATGTTTTCCGAATCTTGGGGTTTGGGAGCAAAGCAAGCTGCTTTTTCTGCCGCACATATGAGGTCGAGGGTGGGTGGTTTACTGTTTTGTACATTAAACTTATCGCCGTAGGCAAGGAGTTCTTTGAATTTGTTGGGGATTGAGAGATTTGACAGATTTATTATGTTTTTTCCATGTCCGTCATCTGGGTTGATTGCATTCTCACTCGGCCACGTTCCTCCCAAGTGGTGAAGTTTGTTGCGTAAAGACCTAGTTTTTTGGTTTTCCAAGATTTGCAGCATGTATTCGATGTTATTCTTAGCATGCTCCCACTTTGTGGGTGGTAGCGTGGTTTCTAGTCTATTTCTTTGTCGTTCACACGTGTGAGCCAGTCGGCGAATTTCCGCATGTTTGTCGGAAATAACGGCGGAAAGCGCGCGTTTTTGTGAAATATGGATAACGTTCTTCATTCTGTAGCTGCTATTTTGCACTTTCCACTGGATGAACTTGGGAAAAACATCGCACCGTTTGCACGCTTTCAAGAAAATTACGTCTAAACGACGCACAAGTAACTTACGTTCGTTCCGTTCGTATTCCCGTAATTCCTTCACACGCGAAGGTTCTGTATTCATGATTGGGAAAAGAGAGACGCGGTAGTATATAAATACGGAGAAACTAGTACTCACTTTTATCCGCGAAGCTGTTTTTTCTTCTTTTTTTTAATGGAAATAAATGACAAAATAATAATAAATATTCACGAATGTTACTTCTTCAGCAAGAAAATACACCAGAATAATATATTCCATGTTGAGTGTAAGAATATAAATATAAAGTATAACCAGCACTTAAAAAGGAGAGTAATGCAACACCTACAAAACTAAAATAGGATCACCCAATAATTCTATTTAACAAACTAATTTCACCCAACAGATTAATAGAAGGGGGGGCAGCTATATTAGTAATTCTCAATATAAACCACCATAAAGATAATCTAGGAATATAATTAATTATCCCCCTATTAATTAATATACTACGACTACCTAATCGTTCATAAGTAATATTTACTAGACAAAATATTCCAGAAGAACAAAGACCATGTGCTACTATTAAAGTAAGACTACCATTTATTCCTCATGCCCCTATAGTTATAATCCCCATCAAAACAAGACCTATATGTGCTACAGATGAATATGCAACCAAAGCCTTTAAATCAATTTGACGTATACAAACAAGACTAATTATTCAAATTCCAACAATGCTAATTCCAAATCAAAAAATATTATATTTAACAGCCAATCTCTCAATACAAGAAATAATTCGCAAAATTCCATACCCTCCGAGCTTCAATAAAATCCCAGCCAAAATTATAGACCCACTAACTGGAGCCTCAACATGAACAAACTAAATAGCATCCACCCCAGGCTCAACTTCACCGTAGAGCATGAAAAACTTGGTAAAATCAACTTCCTGGACATCACCATCAGCCGTGCACTTAACAAATTCACAACCACCGTCTACAGAAAACCGGATGCAGGCAACCAGTACATACATGCTCTCTCTAGCCATCCCCCTAAGCAAAAAGCCAATGTGTGGCTAAACTTTTATCGAAGAGCCTTCTCCTACTGTGGCAAAGAAGAGGATCTACGAGAGGAGATAGCCACCATCACAGAAATAGCCCTGAAGCATGGCTACACTGAATCACAACTCTCCACTTGGTGCAGTAAGGCGGAAATACAGGTCAGACACCCTAACCTACCACAATCAACCCATCCACAAGCAACCCAGCCACAACCAACCCCCAGCGACCAATATAAATGGTTTGCCTTCCCCTACCATCCCACCACTTCCAACCGCATAGCCAAAGCCCTTCTCCCATTTGGCATCAAAGTAGCGCACAAACCCAACTCCAAAATAACTGACAAACTAAACAAGCACAAACGGTACTTCCTCTCCCCCCTTGACAACCCAGGTGTATATGATGCTGAGTGTGAGTGCAAGGCTCATTACATCGGCAGGTCCATCAGATCTGTCAATGAAAGAATCCAACAGCACCTAGCAGATGCGAAAAAAGCCCAACCCACTACCGGTCTTGCTAGACATATCAAATACAATAGCCATAAAATTCAAAAGGTTCGAGTCAAACACACTGCCCACACGCTCATAGACACCAAAATCAAGGAAACGCATGCCATAATGCACTTCCCGCACGAACTAAACATCGATAGCGGGCAAGCGCACCATACTTGGATTCCACTACTGCAGCAGTTATCGCCCGGAAATAGCAGACGACGTACCAAGACGCACAGCGCACCTAACGGCAACCAGACAACTACGAACAAAAGACGCACGCCAAGCAACAGCGCAGCAAGTTCCAACGAGGATGGTGGCAGTGGCCACTGAAATTAATCGAAAAAGAAGAAAAAACAGCTTCGCGGATAAAAGTGAGTACTAGTTTCTCCGTATTTATATACTACCGCGTCTCTCTTTTCCCAATCATGAATAAAATTCAACATGTATATATTTTTCGAAATACATGTACTTTGGTCGGTCGGAAAATAATGAAACTCATCTGATTTAGATATGAAGATCCCACAGCAGAAATTGGGAGATTTATAGGCGTACTCACATATTCTTCCTTTGCCTCAATACACCGATGCCATCTGTCTGGAAGCTTCATAAGTGTAAGGTGGTATGACACCAGGAGAGGACAACCTACTGTAAGGACTTAACATCGATAAATTTCCGGCCGTGTATTGGCTTTTTCATGCCGTCAAAAAATGGTATAATGAGAGGGTGCAAGTTCTGAAGAGTATGGATGTAGTTTTGCCCTAGTCTATGCAGCTGTATGGGACCTGTCTTTATCATGTGAAAAAATACATGTTTAGCCCATTTACCTGGACATCTTTGCTGAATTCTCTTACGAAGACGATGCAGCTGGTTACAGTACCAGTCACTGCTTATTGTTTCACCATGTGCTCGATGGAATTCGTTGTATCGACATGAGGATGGTGGCAGTGGCTACCGAAATTAATAGAAAATTACTTAAAACAGTTTCGTGGAAAATGTGAGTACCTAAATTATCTGTTATCGCATCTCTCATTCCCATAACATGAAAAGTTACTTTCAGAAGTAGGATAGTAAAGTAGATATGCTGTCGCAATTAAAAAATCTGTGGGAATTACATGATCTGGAGGGATGTTCCATTGACCTTGGGTGGGGAGGGGGGGGGGGGATGGACATCCTGCCATGGCTATCCACATCTCTTCATCGGATGAATACTAGACATAGTACCAAGTCCTATCTGGCTTTTTAGACTGAGTCTGCTACAACTCCTTTCAAGTACCTTCCTACGTGTCTTCATGATGCTATGTCAAAATATGGAGAAAAAACACTACATATGCTGACCAAGGCAGTCAATATATATAAGTAAATAACACTTATTAACATTACATTTCAACCCTCTATCAGGGTCTTACTCAGACTTTTTTTTGGTTTTAAGTCTGAGGGGTGAAACGTAACATTGTTGTTTTTTTTGTTACTGAAATATAGACTGCCTTGTTCAACATATGTAGTGTTTTTTTGTCATAAAAACAAGGCTTGATTGTGTTACCAAAATATGAAGGTTCCGACTGCAGATGACTAACTGCTCTGCCCACATAAAACGTGAGTGTGCTAGAGATCTGCTGTGTGGAAGTCTCGAAGTATGCATACGACTATGACATGTCCTTCCCAGGACTCCCATGTGGTTGCACCTTGGAATTGTAAGCTCTTTCACAGTTGTTTCTAACAGTGAAAGAAGTTTGTCCTTGCACATTGTGATTGTGTCGAACTGTTGTGTTGGTGCCATATTTGGGTGTAATTAACACAAAAACATAACTCGATGTAAGAAGTTTGACGTCAGAAGTTCTTGTGACGTGTTTGGTTCACCATGGAATTGAGTGTATGTATTTTGGTGGAAACGAAAGAACATATCCCGTGAACAGTTTTAAGCATGTGATAATTTATACTACTGTTTTGGCATAATTTAGGTCATGTTTATGCTGTATATTTCAACTTATTTCCATGTTTTATTTATCTTGCAAATGTTTGAGTGATGTCAGTGTGTTGAAGTACACAACCCCACCCTTATATATTAATTTTGTTGCTGACGTCACATTATTAGTTTTTATAGTTTTCTGATAAAGTTTTGCATTAAGTAAAGAATGTTTTACAAGGGTCGTTCAAGCATGACCGGGATTTTCGTACGTAAAAAATCGATGAATAGCCGGATCATGATGAAACGTGCGGGTGACGTAATGTATTCCTTCGCGAGTAACTAGCGCTCGGCATGACGTATTTCGCGCATGCGCAGCAGTTGCATCGAACATGGTGGCAAGCAGTGTGTCTGTGGCTGTGGAGCAGCGGTGTGTAATCAAAATTCTCGTGAAGGAGAAAGTGAAACCAGCTGAGATTTTCAGACGGTTGCAAGCACAGTACGGTGAACAAACGATGTCGCGGACAAGAGTGTACGAATGGTGTGAGTAGTTTCGCGAAGGACGGGAGCTGGTGACAAATGAAGCGCATGGACACATTTGCCTGACTGCAGTCACACCAGTGAATATCGCACGTGTTGAGCAAATGATTCTTGAGAACCGGCGAGTAACAGTGCGGGATATTGCTGCCGAGGTGAATATGAGTGTCGGGAGGGTTGAGACAATCATTCACGACCACTTCCGCTTCCGCTTCCGCAAAATCTGTGCAAGGTGGGTTCCCTGCCAGCTGACATTCGATCAGAAGTGGACACGCAGGACGGTCTGTGAACAGCTTCTGAATCGGTTTCGAGCAGAAGGTGATGAATTGTTGCAATCCATCATCACGTGTGATGAAACGTGGTTGCACAATTCAACCCCAGAGACCAAAAGACGCAGCATGGAGTGGCGGCATAAAGGTTCCCCTCCCCCCAAGAAAAGCAAAACGCAGCCGTCTGCTGGAAAGATCATGGCAAGTGTCTTCTGGGACATGAAGGGCGTTATCCATGTGGATTTTCTGGACAAAGGGAGCACGATTAATGCCCAGTATTACTCCACATTGTTGAGTGGTGCTGTATGAAAGTCCATTCGCAAGAAAAGACCTGGGATGTTGTCTGGAAATGTCATTCTTCTCCATGACAATGCCCGCCCTCACACGGCCAATGTGACAACAACAACTCTGGCCGACATGCGCTGGGAAGTTCTGCCCCATCCCCCCTACAGTCCGGATTTAGCCCCCAGTGATTATCATTTGTTTGCACCCCTTAAAGACCATCTGGGAGGGAAGAAATTCACAACAGACGAAGCACTGCGGAGCGATGTCCTCCAGTGGCTACGACAACAACCAAGTTCTTTCTACGCCAAAGGAATTCGGGAGCTGCCAGAACGATGACAACGGTGCCTCGGCGCGCACGGAGAATACTTTGAAAACTGACAGTTTGGTGTTTCTTCTGCTACCTATTTCCTCTGCAGAAATAAAAGTCCCGGTCAACCTTGAATGACCCTTGTAATTGCAAAATTCACTACATAATTTTATACTGTGTTTTTTGTGCACTTGGTTATTATATATTAATGTTTTTCCTGCCTTTGCATATATAATTTCTGTTCTGATACTAGTCGTCGACAACAAAAAAATTATAAATACGGGCCAGTCGGCCCAAATTCTGAACCATTTTTCATTTGCTCTTTCAAGTGTATATATGTCTAATGTGCTTTGTTTAGATTCTCCTTGGTGCTTGTTGGGGTGTGGTTCATGTGGAGAACCTGTGTAGGGTGCAATACACCTTACGGCCCTCTTGTTCCATACGCAACTCGTTTTCACCATGGCACTTGTTGAGGGTCTCTGTGCGGATGAATTTATTTGATTTCTTATTGTCTGAACTCGATCTCTCAACCCTTGTTGAGACTGTTGTCTTGGGGTGAAATATTTGTGCATTTTTATTTTGTCAGTGCCATTTTATGATTATTTTGACTGACAGGGCAATTGGAATTGTTTTATTGTTTCGTATAGTTTTGCCCTTGTACACTTATGTACAATTTGCTTTTTTTTTTAAATAATAACTTCGTATTCGAAAATAAAGAAATAGGTTCCTGAATCTAAATTTCAAAAGTTAGTTCTGAGTTTGATTTGACTGCAAATCTTAATATTTTCCCGTGCTCTGAGAGGTGTCATTTGTATATCATTATACAGTCTCATGCTGTTCATGCATTAATATATTGATATTATTATTACTGCTACTAAAATTCTATTGTTGAACCTGGCACGACCGTGTCAACTAACAAATCCGATGCATCATTTATGAGAAAGAGAGAACAGAAGTAAACAATTCATACCTGCGAGTCTTGAAAATGAAAACTGTGGCACTTTGACTCCGACTCTCCCACAGCCAAACAGCACATCAACAGGTTCCACTTTTTCCCCCACAATAACACGGGTGGCCATTGCTACAAAGTCATGGTCCAGGGTCTTGGAGACAAAGGGAAATGACCTTGAAACCCTTACATTGCATTCAATCACCTTCAATTCATTGTCCTGGAAACAAACAAAGGTTATGTAAAATTAGCATCACACACACATATCTTAGATACTGTAATAGGTAATACATCCTGTAAAATACTGTATTGCTTCTTAAAGAAATTTCCAGCTCCAGGATATAAAACAATTAGGTGAATATTTCATTAGATTAACACAGTGAATAAATTTTTAACACTTTCTTATCTCAATCATCTGAAGTTGATCCCTCTAAAATGTAAATTTTTTTCAATTTGAACAAGTCAAAAACACTATACATTCACACAAAAAGTTATTGTATCACAGATATCATGTTTACCATGTTAGAAATTAATATATAAAACAATGTCATTTTGTATCTAAAGATATATGTTTGGTGATTATGCGGAGATAGATAATTTATTCTAATGAGTTCAAGTTTTATTTTTCTCGCGCACTTTTTGTTTGCGACCGATTTCACCACCTGTCTGGTGGCTTCGTCAAGTATGTACTGTACATGAATTATAAAATAATTGTGTTTTATTTTCATAACTGTTTCCATATTTATATTTGCTAATGTCAATTTCCCACATCTATTGATTGATTAATTCATTTGGTTTATTTTTCATGCCACTTTTGCCTAATCTTGAATATGAGGATGAGTGTTGATATGATAAAATTGATGAAGGGATACTCAAAGAAATGCCCATGCCCAGGCTGAGATTTAAATCTGGAACCCCTGCACCGCTATCGACTCAGCCATAATTATGATTTGAAGTTTCACTTTTGGGGTACATTATTTACCTCTCTCCATACACAGCAAGTATTGAAATGTTAACAGTGGTAAACATTACCTTCGAAACAGGGACATCGGAAGTTACAAAATACACAGCCAGCCCTTCAAATTTCAAGTATGTGTGTATGAATGACACTTTCATCTTTCTTTTCGTACTTACTATGTTGACAAAATGTTCGATACCAGTTGACAACCCATCCCTAGGCAGGGGTATTGCATGCTACCCCTGAGTATATGAAATGTTCACAACTGAATGTGAATACATTGGAACCTCGATTTTACGTTTTTCAGGGAGGGCACAAAAAAAGTGCAGGAAAACTAAAATAGAGGGAAATTTGTAACATTTTGTACTGTATTTATCAGCTAAATAAAGCTACTTACTTTTGCTATCAGCTGCATATTGAATGGGCCAGTGACTTCGAGAGACCTTGCAATTCCATGGCAGATGACTTTTATTTTTGCCAATGTCTGCCGGTTGATATCTTGAGGTGGGGTCATGAGGGTGGCATCACCAGAATGGACACCTGCATTTTCTACATGTTCAGAAACAGCCATGCACAAGATTACACCATCATATGCCACGGCATCCACGTCAATTTCCTGAAAAAGTAAGCAATGTTTAGAAATAAGTAGAGCCACATATTTATGGTGAATGAAAGATCAAGATTTAGGTACAAAAACTGGGCACATTTCAGGATCAAAAGCAGTATATAAAATGGCATTTTGGTGTTAAAATGGTGAATAAAAACCTAAACTTATTACACAAAACTAATATTTCACTTCTAATACCACATTTATATAGTCTTAATTCTCAAATATTTACAGTAGAATTAATCAATTTTCCGTGATTTGCATAACTCACAGGATAATTTGGACCTCTGTAAATAAAACCTTAATTTCGTGCTTAAGAGTTTATTTCGCCTTCTGCAATTCATTTTGCATCATTTCGTCTCAAAACATGGTAGCAAAATGCATGTCACACCTTTCAAAAACATGAAATATTAACATTATAATGTGTTATTTCATATTTCGTATTTTTGTCAAAAACGAAATATGCATGCCCTTAGAAATGAGTCACAACAAACAACAGTGACAAACAATCTTTCAACAAAAACATGGTCAGTGGTGCAAACTTCAATGCTAAAATGCTAGTTTGCAAGGCGTGAATGCCACAAAGCACCGAAGTGACGTGAAAGTGAGCAAGACTACTTTGGATTGTACAGGTAACAGTGACACCAGACATTTAGCTTTGTTTAGAGCTTTGAAAAATCACCACGGACTTGGAGAAGGGAAATCGACAGAGAGTACGTTTCAAACTCGTTCGTTATTGAATTTTTTTGACCAAATAAAGCAAATGCCTCTGTGCGACATAAAAATCCTGTAAAACCTTTAAAAATATATAAAAACCTAAAATAGGTTCTACAAGCAAAATAGTTTTTTTTAGGCACTATAAAACTTCATCAGTTATTGAGTTTATAATTGGGAAGAGAGAGACGTGGTAGTATATAAATACGGAGAAAACTAGTACTCACTTTTATCCACGAAGCTGTTTTTTTCTTTTTCGATTAATTTCAGTGGCCACTGCCACCATCCTCGTTGGAACTTGCTGTACTGTTACTTGGCATGCATCTTTTGTTTGTAGTTCTCTGGCTGCCACTAGAAACAGTACAGCAAGTTCGAACGAGGATGGTGGCAGTGGCCACTGAAATTAATCGAAAAAGAAAAAACAGCTTCGTGGATAAAAGTGAGTACTAGTTTCTCCGTATTTATTGAGTTTCTTAACGAAATGCTGACATAGCTTATTATTTCTTACATACCTGTAAAGGAAAAATTAGGTTACAAACCTAAAATCCGAGGTCTACTTATTACACAAAATAATGGCATGCAATTGTTCTTAAAGCTAATATTCAAAAATATTCTGCTCTACTGTTTGATAGCCAAACAAACTAGTGCTAACACTAGATGAAGGTTACCAGGCATATTGTTAGGTTAGCAGAGAAAAGAACAAAAGAAAAATAATCACCTTTGCTTCAAGGATGAACTTTGAGATGACTACTGGGTGTTCTTTGCTGACCTCACTTGCATTCTTCAGATATGTTTCCAAGTCTTCTGGCGAATGGGCAACGTTCATTGCAGCTCCACTCAAAACATATGAAGGGCGAACTAGGCATGGGTAACCAACTTCTTCGCAAAACTCCTTTGCTGAATCAAGTTTGGTCAGTTCTTTCCATCTAAAACAAAAATTACAGGTGCATTTAAAACAAAAGTGATTCAATATAAACTATTATATTATTACCCACAGTTTTTTTCTTATTAATTTGTTCTTTATTTTTGTGTCACTTTTGGCTGTGACCATTAGGATGAATGATTGAGATTGAGTTGGTGCATCAGCAGGTATCAATTGGTAGAGTTGGCTTTTTAAGTCCACTTTATGCACAGTAAGGCTAATTGGGACTGGACTTACAGTTTAAAGTGGGATCCAAACCACTATGTGCCTCCACCAGGTATCCAACACAGGACCCCTTGATTACAAGATGACGACGCTACCACTGCACCATCGGGATAGCCCTCATTCGGATGAATGATTATCAGATGAGATGGATGAAAGGATAATCACACAAACACATGTGGACAGGGTATAGAATACAATACCTACATGCCCAAGGCTTCATTGTTCTGCAAGAATGCATTTTCAAGGTTTTACAATCCAGTGATGAGTCTCGCACCATGACCGTGCAGTCTAAGATATCATGCTTTGGCTAGACATGCACAGGTTCAAGTCTCCTGGGGGAAGCATAACAACTTTTTTCATGAGATTTCAACCCGTGTATGGGACCATTGGCAACCCACCATCATGAAGATATTGGGGAGCTACAAATGAGTAGCGTAACCTGGTCATGGAAACCTACAAGAGCAACTGGGGGTTCGTCGTGCTGACCACACGTCACACATAACTGGTTAGATGATCTCCCACCTCAGCAGGTGGAAGTGAGGCCAATAGTCGGTATGTAGGCCCTAAGTAGACCCTGGCCCTCACAGGTTGTTGCACCACGGTTTACTATGCAATGATCCCCAGTTAAGAGTACAATATGGAGACAGTGTTGCCGCATGGTGCTCAGCGGAAATAGGTTCCACTGCACATTGGATGTCTGCTGTAGTACACACCGAAACAAAAGTTGGTGAGTCACTGTTACTATTACTACAAGAGTGAAAATTCCATGACAACAGTGTTAAGATTTTTTATCATCGTGAGAACAAAAAAAAAGTGTCTGTTTCTTTTAGTTTTGCAAACAATCGCTCTCTTTGAAATTCTATAAATAAAAAATGGGTGGCCCAATAGTGATGAAATTTTAGAATGGTGGCAGAAAGGTTTCAAACACAATTCTTAATTTTCAGATTTTTAAAATTTGTTAAAAAACCGTTCTTATTAATTTTGGGAAACAACTTTTTCTTAGAATTTTGTAGTCCTACAAATACAATATTGGTCTTATTGTGGATAATTAATATTGTAGATACAATAATTAACATATCTACGCTGGGAGGAACCAAGCAACGTCATAGTCTACTGTGTTTCAAAGGCAACAGATCCCATTGCGGTAGCACTATTATGTTTCCAGCTTTAAAATGAAGTAGGTGTGGCCAATAAGTTATCGAAATTTGTATTAATGCGCACGGTGCCCACTTTCTATTCGCCAGCACTTGCCCCTCCCTCCAAGCGCACATGTTAGCTTCAGTGTCAGTATTTTCCACGTGTCAAAACTAGAGTGACTTTTTAAAATGCATTGTACTAAAATTTCATCATGATTGGACCTCCCATTTTTTATTTATAGAATCTCAAAAAGAGCGATACTTTGCAAAACTAAAAAAAGGTACTTTTTTGTTCCCACAATGATAAAAAACAGAAGGCACTCTCGAAAATAATATTGGTTACCATAGATTAACGCAGAATTGAATAAGCTAAATTTTGATGTAACTCGTTTTTATGTAGGTCTACTGGTTAATTTTCAATTGGTGTCCAAACTCTGGTATCTATAATTTTTAATTCGACAGTAGCTTCTTATTCGAAAGGAGCAAAACTGTCCATTGACTTCTCACAGATTCAACAACCCAAACAAGAAAGTGCACACAGATGCAACAACCCACTCAATGCCCAGAGAAGGCCACAGATGAATATTTCTAGCCCCCTTCCCCCATTCCAACATGTGTGTACAGTTGAGTGGGAAGTCAGCTGGCTGTTATTCTTAGCCCCCAAAATCGTGGAAACAACAGCAAACGAATACGTTTTTGTAAGATGATCTCTATTGTGAGAGAATGGGTAGAAACTTATAACATTACATCCCTTATACTTGGAGCATATTCATCCTTTTCTCTTTCAATGGTAAGTATTTTCCTTCCAGACAGAACACACTTATTTGGGGGTGGTGATCTCAAAAGTAAAAGCCCACAAGTTTCCATACCGAACTCTTAAGTTTCAGTGCCTTTCCTGAAGGACATCCCTTGCAGCCTTTTTTTAAAAAACTGTTCATTTAATTTTTTTTATCAAATCTCATCTCCACAGTTTGAACTTCTCTTCATACTACAGTAGAATGTAAGGCTTGGCTCACACCACATGCTAACATCTAAACATAATAAAGGTAACCTGTTAAAACATAATAAATGTATTACAAAATAAGAATACGTATCCTATATTTTGCCACGTGAACTTTACTACATGTCAAGGTGAGCAACTTCTATTATGCTACAGTAGAAGTTTCTTTTTTCTTAAATAATATGCTCTCTTCGCTCAGTCAGAGAGAATAATATTCATATACAGAGTGTCCAGCTTAAAAGTACAATAAAAGAAAAAATCATTACGTGTAATATTAAACCAAGAGCACCTTAAGCCTTACGTAGTTTGAAAGGTAATCTCAAAATGCTTTTTTTTTTCCTGCGCTTGCAAAACATCTGCACTTGTTGGATTGTGTGCGTATGCTTGAACTGAACTGAACTGAATTGAACAGTTGTAGTGTCAGTAGCCATGTGGACTCCGCAGCAGAAGGTGTGGTGCGTTCTTGCTCTTGCCGAGTTGAAGACCATTAAGTGTACCAGACACGAGTATGTGACTATGACAATAAAATTTATACATTGTCATAACAACATTTGAAAATGGTTAGGCTAAGTTCAGAGTTCCACATTTGTGCAATAATAATAATAATTTAGTCATATGATTGCTCAAAATGTATTCATATAATGCAATTACATGTCTGAAATTACTATTTAAACTAATTTTATTAAGTATGATGTTTAAAAAAGCCAATTTGCATATCATGACAAAAGTATCAAATTGTGCAATATTTTGAATTCATATTCATAACAGTTATTTTTGACTGACAAAATGAAAAACAAATATCTTCTATCATATTTGTTCTTTCAGACAAGCAAGATAAGTTACATTCAAATTTATAATTAAATTTATTGAAATTATGTACATTTGCATTGGCATCAAGGTTTATATACAAAGGTCAACTCTTTATAATTGTTCAATGTAAAATATGATGTCATTCTTGGTATTTTGTATCAACATTCAAAAAATGGTAATTGTAAATATTATATAAGTATATTGTGATATACATTGTAAAATAGCTGTAACAGAACAAATATGTACATTTACTAGGTATGGGACCGATTAATCGGTATCGGCTGATATAGGCATATCGGTGTATCAGTTTATCGGTAAAATTACCGATTATTTTACCGATCCGATATATCGATAAATATCTGATAGTTTAGTGCAAAATTCTGCCATTTTGGTGTAATTTTTATGGATAATCTCCATGCCCTACTTTTTTAAAGAGTAAATGTCTAAATATGCAATTTCTCTTGCACTGCAGTCACTTTGAAACACACATTTTTTAAGGTCAGTGAACCTTTCAGGTACTTCCAGGACAATTTCTAATTTTATATCGGATCTGTAGAATATCGGTTATCGGTATCGGTAAATTTTATATCTGTACTTTATCGGTATTGGCCAAAATTTCATATCGTCCCATCCCTAACATTTACTACACTAACATTCAAGCTGTTAAGCACTTATTGACAAAAATATTAAAAAACAATTGAAGATAACACATACTAAAAAATCGGGCTTGAACTAGTTACTCTGATACTAGTTGTCTGTGACTTTAGAAGGAATCTCATGATGGAACAAAGATAAGTACAGATATAGCAATATGACATTGATACATATTTGTACAATTATTGTCCCTTTTAAAGCATTAAACTTGACAATTTGATAATAACTTGGACGCTTAAGCTATATAGAAGCCCTTTATGAATCTTTAGTGAACTTTGATTATGATATAATCTTTAAAATAAAGATTGGAAAGTTGTGGAATGGCACTCCCATGTATAAAATATGTCATGTTGAATTTGAAGCAGTGAATATGTATCTGCTTTCATCTTCCTGAACAAGCAAGCTTATAAATGCTACTATTCCTCAAATGAATACTTTAAGGAAAGTTATATAAAGTGACAAAACATATGTTCAACATTTGGATGTGATTTAGCTAGATGCTGAGTTTTGAAAACTGAAGATCAGGATTGTAGAAGGCCTGGATGAGGAAATTGGCATGTTGAGTATGCTCAGTGGTGGAATGTATGTTTGCTAAATTATAAAAACGAGGACTTACTTTATCTCAAAAAGATAGTAATATAAATATTTGCTTCTTATAAATAACACTTATATGTTATAAATATTCTTGTTTATAAATGCATAATTTGATTCTGTTGTAATTTTTGTTATTTTTTAATCAATATAATAATTATAAAATTATTTATAATTGTTTGAGTATAAAACTATTTATCAGCATATGTAAATTGAAATTTCCTTTTCAATATAGAATCATAGCTTCCTATTGTGTTAATACTGAGTTTGAATTCAGACCGACTGTTAAAGTGACCTTCCTGATCTACGACATCGCATTTGTGCTGCAATCTGAAATGTGGCTCCAGTAATGCTGAACAACACATGGGCGGAGCTTGAATACAGGTTGGACATCTGTAGAGCAACTAATGGTACTCATATTGAGGTGTACTAGATATGTAAAAAAAAACTTTTTGAGTTACTCTATAGGTAGAAGAAAACTCTACGGAAATATCTTAATAAACTTAAAACTTATAAAATTTTCTATTATTGTACTTTTAAGCCGGACACACTGTATTAATATTTTTCAGTTATAACTTTGACAATTGCACACCTCCATAAAATACTTTTTAAAACATACAAATACTAAACTACAAAACATCAATTGCAGATTCATTGAGAAAAATGACTGATAATTTTCCACATATTCTACTCAAGATTTGTATAGAGTGTACTGTATCAATATATAAGAAATTGCCAGTAATAAAAGTCCTAGCACAAACACTATCGATTTCGATGACGTTCTGCCATCATTTACAAAAAAAGTTACTTTTGTGATGGGTGGCAGCGAGTCATCGAAACTGATAAGGGATTAAATATAATAATTAGTTCTTTACCTTGGTTGTGAGATTCCAATTCTGTCCAACATTCTTGAAAACTTGAATCTGTTCTCTGCTCCATCCACTGATTCAGGAGAGGTACCCAGAATCCTCGCTTGTTGTCTATGCAGGTCCATTGCAATGTTGTTTGGTAATTGGCCTCCCATGCTAAGAATTATGCCTTCGGGGTTTTCCAAATTATAAATATCCATTACAACCTGTTAAAAAATTAACAAGATTATTTCTAAAGAGAAATGTACACACACACTGGGCAGAGTTCTATTATAGATAAAATTGTTTGTTTGAGTTTGTATTTTAAGTCCACTTTATGCACAGTACCTACAGTTTAACCTCTTAACTGGGTATGACGTAATACTCCGTTCTGGCTCTACTGATTTATAATGGGCATGACGGGATACTACGTTCTCATGTTCTTACTGCTGATATCTGTTGTGTATGACGAGATACTTCGTCAAATTACTTTCTTCTTTGTTTCACCAGATGTCTCTGACTTCCAGACTGTTGTAACCGTTAGAGTTAGCGGGAAGCAACGAACACAGCCCGACGTTCAGTTCTATCGCGTATGCAATAATGGCTCAGGCAAATCGGAAGCGACGGCGTGTTTTTCCTGCCGAGGAAATCCGAGATATATTGTAGTTGTAAATCTCGCATATTGTAAAAAGTACAACAAGGACCAATAAAAGAATAAACAATACCTAAATGGTATGCCATGGAGCACAGAAATATTAACTAAAATATTGGTTTACGAAATTCATCAATTTATCAACAAAAATTCCCAGGGCAGATTGGGCTTTCGACGAGGAAATTTCCCAGTTAAGAGGTTAAAGTGGGATCCGAACCACTATGTGCCTCCACCAGGTATCGAACCCAGGGCCAGGCGTGTATATTCTAGGCTTTCTAGGCTATTGCCGAAGCCCAGATTAAAGACAGGAAATAATAGACTAGCAAATGTGACTGATGCTTCACTCCCAAATAACGACCACGGGAGAAAACGATACTATAAAACCCGCGACTCCTGTGCACCGTACTCCCGCGAGGAGGGGAAGGGGGAGGGGACCATGCTTCCTTATGGCCCGAGCTGAATGGAAGAAGGTAGGGATGTGCCGAAGCCGATTACAGATGTATGAAAATCGGCCGAAATTGACATATCGGCATCGGTATCGGAATCGGCAAAAATCCGATATTTAAACCGGTACAGATTATACTAGAGTTTTTACCTTCTAATAAGTTTTATATTCTCGTTTTGTAAGATTTATTGAAAATTTGGTTATGATTCGTCATTATTGTAGAGTTTTTGTAATAAAATTATTGCAAACTCATTCAGAGGATCAACCTAACTATAAATCGGAAATAAAACAGTACACTGCCGAACCAGGATCTGCTGTTGTATTGAAAATTCAAAAATGAATATTCAAACCTGAAGCAAGTGCTGAGAAAATACTTGGGCATACCTGCTGCATCAGTATTCAGTGATTGAGTGTTCAGTGTTGCTGAACAGATTTGAGATAAGAGAAGAAGTAGGTTACTTCCTGAAGTGTTTCCAAATCTCGTGTTTCTGAAGTTGAATCTGGCAGAACAGGAATCCATTTTGCATTTCAAAGAACTGCTTGTGTACTAATGTTTAATCTCTTGAGAATCCATGTTCTTCTTAAAGGTTCACATAACATTTTGTACATGCAAATGTACATTCGCATCTCTTGAGAATATATATGTATATACATATGATATGCAATAGAAATGTACATAGCAAATTTATTTTTGTCATGCTGAAAATAACATCCCATTTCTGTTTAATAATCTTATGTATCGGAATCGGTTAAATATTGGCATCGGTATCGGTTCTAAAAATTATCGGTGAGTAAATCGGCATCGGTAAGTTTTCAGCTTCATCACATCCCTAGAAGAAGGGAAAACTGCACGGGGACTTTTTGTCCAAGGTTTTTACCCTTGTGGTCGCTCTATACGTGGGGATGGACTCCTTTCCTTTAAAACAACCACCAGGCTTCATCGGTTAAATTCCTTCCCGACCAGCACCTGAAAGCGGTCGGTGACATATTTGTAGTAGCTTCCAAACCCAAGTGTGGACAGGGAAGTCTTCACTTTACAACAGCGATAAAACCTTACAGCGATGCCAATTCGCTAACCAGCATGGGATTTTTCCCAGGTAAGGGAAATTTTGGAACGAAACATCTATTACAGGAACGGGAAAAGAGTGGTTGGCATGTGAGAGGGAATTTGTCCTCTAGGCCAAAACAACACTGTCCCATCGAACACATGCAGAACTCTCAGGCCGTTGACCTTCAACCAAACACGCTTTACGATGTTTTCAACCCCTCTGATGCTTTGTTTATGACTGGCTGGGGTAGACTGACTGGCCGGAGATGACAAAGGGCATTTTGTGAGTGGAAATCACGTTGAAGAAAGTTTAAGAAAATTAGGTTTCTTACTGCGTGGCTTTTCTTAAGTGTATTGAGTGAGTGAATTACGTATATACGTTTTGAATGATGTGTGCTGCATCTCTTGAAGTGAACAAAAATGAGTGATATAATTAACGAACTATTGACGAAACAATTTACTCGGCTTTTGCATGAGGATAAGCTTCAAATCGTGCCTCTGGCATCGCAAAGAAGAGATGGATGGATTTGATTTGTTATTTTGCGTTGCTTTTCTGCCACTTTAGCTAATCACGACGATGAGGATGAGTGACAATACGATGAAATTCATGAAGGGACATTCACAAAGAATGAATACCCACATCCATGCCTGGATTTGAACCCGGGACCCCTGGCATCGTAGTGGGCTGTGCTAATAACAGTTTTACCATAGAGGTCGCCAAGAGAAGAATGGAGTTCCTGTTCAAATTAAATATTCAAGGTAAGAAGTTTATTATACGCATATATTTTATTCTCTCACGTAGGCCTACATAAATATTTCACAATATGGGCCTCTATATTTGATAAATAACCATGAAATATTTGAAATGTTGTCCTTATTGTTTCTATATTAATGAAACCAAAATATTTTTATAATTATTAGTAAATTGTAATGTATGTATTTTTAATCGCAATGTCACATCACCTTAAAATCCAAGAAATTGAACGAAAAAGATCCTCCCAAATTGAACATTATGATATGAAGAGATAGCCCAGGTTTTGAACCCAGTATACGCTACTGCCCAGGACATTTTGTTTACAAGGCAACGATGCTACCACTGCGCTATCAGGAAGGCCCCTATAGATAAACTAGAAGTACGGCTAAACCGATACCACTTTGAACTGATACCGATGCTGATACTCTCACCAATTCCCAACGATACAGATACTTGAAAATTGTACTAATTAAAAGCTGTTTAAAATATTGAATAATATTAGTGTATAAGTATTCCATTCTAATTATATGCACCAATTTACCAAGATTTTTACTTTAAAATATTAAAGATTGACATAAGAATATTAAATTACATGTTATGTTATCACAAAATTAAGTTTTTTCCACACAAAGCTGTGCAAAATTAAAAGAAACTACAAATTTTGCATAATTTTTAGACTACTTGAAAGTGCCGCACTGCATTTTTGTGGACCTCGTGCAAAATCAAAACTTAAATCACATTGAATCCAAAAGTGGAAGTGAACTGATTGTTCATTTTGCAACTTTTTATCTTGCAGACTCCAAAATGCATGCAAATTCCAGACGATCTGCAAAATTTCCCGACATTTCCCTGACAAGCCAAATTCCCTGACATTTCCAGGTTTTCCAGACAAGTAGGAACCTTGAAGATATTCACTGCATTTACTGCAACACACCATGGATCCGAATGCATCCTGAATATCAGACCTGTTTGCTATTTCTTGATGGACATGCAGAAACCAAGGATGTTAAAATAGGATGTTAAGTTTTCTCTTCTCTGATTTTTCCTTTTGTACTGTGCAGACACCACTTCATCGTCTTGTCAACAGAACAACTCATGTGGAGTAACTCAGAACTGTCTGCTTCCAAGCATACATGTGTAATATTGTTCCTCGGCAGCCATCCGATCAGGGCTCTCTGCGCAGAACGCATTTATGAGTGATAAGCCATTAGATATATAATTCTATCTTCAGAAATTAGCTTTCCATCTCCCTTCACTATTTGTCAACTTGTCTTCTACTGAATTTACAGTTTCACTTTTATCAAATACCATACATTCATATCAAATACTCACACCTATGTCAGTGAATTGGTATCAGCAAGTATCCGTTGGATTTTAGTTATCAATATTTTTCTAGCATTTTTGTCTTTTGCGGGGTTTGTAAAAATGCCACATGACACTTTCAATCAGAAATTATCTTGTAAATTATGCAAAATTCAAAGTTCTCTATTTATTTTGTACCAGTATTGTGTGCAAAACTGATGATTGCCTAACAGATATTTTCATACGTATTCTGTTGTAATTTTTGAATATTGGAGCTGTGGTAGCTCAGTAGGTAGAGCACACAGAAGACCTGGGTTCGAATCCAAGGGCAGGTGATCTTGACCAGGAATTTTTCCAGTCATTTCCCTGTTTCTGTGCGAAGTCAGGCCTACCTAGCCTCGTATATATGGATACTGGGGGGGGGGGGGGGGGTAAAGGTGACCGGGCATTATGCTGATCACATCATCCCAACTATGGCAGAGATCAAGAATATGTGGAGCTCTACCTCCACATCACCCCATATGCCTTCATGGCAATTTTAGCTCAATTCTTGAATATTTTGAAGCAAAATTGGCAAATATAGGCTTATAATCGGATTGGAATACTTGCCCATAAATATTAAACAATGTCTTGAACAACTTTTGTTACAATTTTCAGGACATAGATGCAAGCAAATGCAGGGTGGCCATTCTAGGACCATGATAAAATTCAAGTATAATTCCTGGTTTTCAAGGTGAACTTTCCAAAAATTCAAGGTCACTAGAAGATGTTTTCTCCTTTTCAACCTTACATATTACCGCCTCTCACCAACCCCCCCCCCCCACCACACACACACAAATATACTTCCAATGTATCCAAAAATTCTAAATCAATTCAAATAAATGGTGTATATATATATTTCAAAGGTGCGGAGTTTACATTTGCGATTTCACTTACTCAGACTCAAAATACATCTACAAACACAAGTTACTAATGTTGCGGGATATACTAATGTACGAAAAATTGTTAATTGTATAAGAATTTCGAACTGAAATTTACCTATTCAACTTCAGGATATGTTATCTTGCAATAATTTTCCATCCATCAGATAGATTACTAACAAAGTAATACAGATCGAGAGAATTCAATTTTATTTTCCACTTAGCTTTCTTTTCCTTCCTCGATAAAAATAAAAAAGCTAATCTGTTAAAAACTTGCCTCAGAGCTATGTGTAAATTCAATGGGATATGGTTTGATTGATTGAGATGGTGTTTTAAGTCCACTTTATGCACAGAAAGGCTAATTGGGACTGGAACTACAATTTAAAGTGGGATCCCAACCACTATGTGCCTCCACCAGGTATCAAACCTGGGACCCCTTGCTTACAAGATGACGACGCTACCACTGCGCCATCGGGGATACCCTCAATGGGACATGGATTTAATGAACATTGCAATTTTTCACGTCTACGGAGAAAAATTCACAAAGAATTCACACAGAATTCCCGAAACCAATAATTCACAGAATTCAAGGAATTCCCGGCAAGTAGCCACCCTGAAATGAGGTACACATAAAACATTTAATTATTTACTAACCTCAAAAGAAATTTCGTCAAAGTACAATCTGTCACACATGTCATAGTCTGTGCTGACAGTCTCTGGATTATAGTTCACCATAATTGTCATCCTCCCAAGCTTTCGAAGTTCTCTAAGACATCCCACGGCACACCAGTCAAATTCAACTGAGCTCCCAATGCGGTATACTCCAGAACCTGCAAGGAATTTGTATGAGTAACATGTTGCACTGTCAATAATATTCAAATTCACATTCATATCAAAATAAACAAGTAATCATTTGTTATAGAACACACATCTAAAGATGGTCTGCACCAAATTTGTCTGTACAAACCTCCCTTTTCTGGTTTAATAGTTCAATCAGTTTCTTGGTTGTTATAAGAACTAATGCAACAACTAATAAGAATGACATACAAATGGACTGAATTTTTTTGAAAATTTACCAATAATAATCGATAACCTATATACTATCAACCTGATATAAAATTGCAAATGTTTTGCCAAGAACCTGAATGCCATTCAACTATTTAACGAAAGTCACCAGATGACAGATGCATTAATAAATTATATATCTGGACATTTATGATACAAAATCATTGTTTATGGATTTTAAATCATAAAAAATACTAACAAAATGACAGAATTTTGCACAAAACGACAAGCTATTTAGTGAAATATTGGACTGTTAATATTACTGAGAACTAACACACTGCTGCACCTTTATTGGTAATGCCATTAGAGTACAGATTAATCTACCTCATTCCTAGAACAAATGAACATCATGTACAGATATAATAATCAGTAATTATGTGATTTTTAGCTATTGTACATACAGTGGAACCTTTAATTTTTACATTTTTCAGGCATGTGGGAGTGAGGCGGACAGTCACTAGTCAGGCCCTGGGCCTCAAGGGCTGTTGCACCACAATTACATTGGAATACCATACCTGAATATCTACAACATAAATAGACATTAAGTGTACTACTTGAGAAGAAAATTATACATCCATACCTATTACCATTGTGTATCCACCTGGATAAACTAAATCATGAGATGTGCCATTGTATGTCA
This sequence comes from Lepisma saccharinum, assembly GCF_977018435.1. Taxonomy (NCBI): domain Eukaryota; kingdom Metazoa; phylum Arthropoda; class Insecta; order Zygentoma; family Lepismatidae; genus Lepisma; species Lepisma saccharinum. The sequence goes on from NC_139229.1 coordinate 38,635,775, forward strand.
AGTACAGGTAATTTGTGCTGGCTGGCCATTCGGCAGCTACTGTATCAATCTGCTTGACAAATGGAGTCACTCCTGGAAAAAAAGAAAGATCCAATCAGAATACCAAGATGCATTGCGAGATAAACTAATACTTAATTTTCCAATATTCTTTCTTTTATGAAAAAAAAAATTAAGCAAACAAAATTAAAGAGTGTAACTCATACCAACATTTTCATACGAGTGATGGTCACTTTTGCCTGCATATTGCCCGAAAGGCCTATTTTATTCCTGTGATCCGATTTGTACATAGGCGTAACTTGGCAAAGGGGGCATTTGCCCCCCACCGCAATTTTGAGGTTTCTAAATTTAAACGTTAAGGATACTTTTGTTAACCTACTGGGACCTGAGAAACAAAATATTGAAGTGTATTTTTTTATGATTGCGCAGATGTAAGCAATTTAGCAAAATATTTATGGACGCTAATTTTATGGGATGGAAAACATATTAATTCCTCCTCATCTATTCTTCCACTTCTCACAATTATGCTTCCTAGATATTTGAAGCTCTCCACTACCCTCAACTCTTTTGTGTCCATCTTTATTCTTGTTTCATTTCTGGCTCTGTTTCTTGTTGTTATGAGCACCTCACTCTTTCCAGAACTGAATTTAATTCATGCTCTTCTGATTTCTTCATTCCAACTATGAAGCTGTCTCTGTACTTCTTCTACCCTGTTCCCCCATATTACTAAGTCATCAGCAAACAACAGGGCCTTCATCTCTTTCTCTCCTATCTTCTTCCCCACCTTTGTTAATTGCATCCATCATACATATGTAAGAAGGCCAATACATTTTAGCTGAACACCAGACTTACAATCCCACTTAACCAAGTTATAGCATATTCATTTCACATGTTCAAATTAATAAGGAGGAAAACTAAACAGAAATTGACTGTTTCATAGGTGCATCAGGAGTGAGCTTCTATGTATTACTTACCACATTTTGACTAATGGTAAACAATTATTTTTTATACAAAAAATCGTAACAAATATAGCACAAATAATACATAATTAAAGTAAAAATTTAGTAATATTAACCCCAACATCAACCAAACACAACCCAAAAATTGCAACAAGAAAGTGGGACATACATACCATAGTGAATTACTGTAGCAGATTTCTACATGAAAATAGTTCAAAACATGGCCTCCTTTTCCTAGAGCATTTAATGTGCAATTTTTGCTGTAACTACCAGTATACCAAACTGAAGTATAGTTTGTCCACAACAAATATAAAATTCTTTCCCTGTCCATTTTTTCATTGTTCAAAACCCGACTCTTAGTGCACTACTACACATGCGATGATTTTTCCAGAAACACTGTAAATTTCCCTGACATTTCCACGACTTTACCAGAAAAGCTAAATTTCCTGGCTTTTCCAGGATTTTCAGACTTGTAGACACCCTGCTGTATGCACACACAAGCAGATAAATATTAAATCAATATTAAAGCAATAAATATTCAAATTAATCATATAGTTTTCCTGCACTCATAAAAGGCAACATAAAGAAAGGTTATGCACCTCCTCTCCTATAAAATCACAGAAATCAGATTAAGGGGAGTGACAAAGTACCAAAACCCTTAAAACCTTTATACAGACAATCTAGTGATCATCACATGAAAGTGACCACTACTTCTCTGAAAACAAAATTGAACCAAGACAAAATGGTCACACCATCGTTTGGAGGGATAAACAGGCACTTACCAAGCTCCTCTCGTTGCTTTCTCACAGCTAACTCTGTGCTTTTAACAAAAGAAGCAATCTGTTTGTCAGAAAAGCCAAGCTGCTTTGCATGCAACAATGTTCCCTTTGTCAATTCATACTGCGTAAGGCATTCCAACTTTGCCTGAGCTTCAATTATATTCTTCATCTTGTAAAGAAACCAACTGTCAATCTTGGTGAGTTTGTAAAGTTGCTCAATGCTGTAGCCTGCCTTAAGAGCTGCAGCCAGAACAAACATTCTTTTGTCTGTTGGACTTTCCAGTTCCTGAAAATACAAAAGTATACAGTTACATCACTTGGAAACATTTATTTTGATGTCCTTCATGTATATGGCATGCAATTAATCCCCTCATTATTAGACCATGGAATTTAGGGAAATACATCTATTTTGTATGTTTAGAAGAAATAAAAAAATGGCTTTAGATGTTCAAGTCACAAATTAGACCTAAAATGATCATTAGCACCCATTTGTGTCTTTTGGGGACAAAATTAATCATTTTTTAGCCCAAAAGAAGGTAAAAACTAACGAAAACAAAACAACCATTTTGTTATTTTAACATGTTTATGGTCTATTGTGCTCGATATAGCTGCCACAACAATCTAGAGTTGTGTCCCCCCACATGCAGCAGTCATAAATTCAAATACTGAAGCCAAAATCTGCATAAAAGGTTTGTGAACGCTTCGTTCGATTACTTTAAATTTGCACCTTTAACAGTTTAACATTTACATCTGTGGTAGTCTAGTCGATAGGGTGTAGGAGACCCAGGTTCGATTCCCAGGGTGGGTGACCTAATGTCGGAATTCTTCCTACATAAAGTGGCTCTGAGGACTTACCCAGCCTCAAATCAATGGGTAGGGGGGATGTAAAGGCAGTCTGAGCATGATGCTGATCACATCACCTCCAAAATGACCGAGATCGAGAATGTGTGGGACCCTACCCCCACCAGGCCCGTAGCCAGGCAGGGGCCAGGGGGGCTGAGCCCCCCTGGCAGGGTCCCCAGCCCCCCCTGACACTGCCGCAAACCCCCTGGACATTAGGTGAAATTATTTTGTATTCTAATTTGTTTGAGGTGAAGAGTAAAAATGTAGACACAATATATTATTTTGTTCCCAACTTCGTTCGTTCATCTTGTTTCTGAGCAGAAGTCTAAGCAGCGGCAAGTGTTTAGAAGATTCTCTAGACTTTAGAAAGATCCTTCATAGGGAGTCTTCTATATCTATACCTTCCCTGCCCCTGTTGCAGCCTCTCGTTTGACAGAAATCTGTGACTTTGACGTCATTATCCAAATTCCTTCCACATCTGGGAACGAATGGAAGTTTTATTGCTTCGGCCGGGGGTGGAATGTACGATAAGCACTATGATTGAAGTGAATATCATACATTTTTAACATGTATGATAAATATCTGTATCATCAAAAATAGTATGGAGTGTGTATGAAGGGATGGTGTCAGTAGCAGTCATTAACACTTCAAGAGATGTTTTAGAAGATATAGAAAAAAACTGTAGTATTTGTATGATATTTCTACGTTTTTTATATCTTAAATTAACTTAATGACTCCCGACACACATAATTTACCTTCATTTAATACTGTTAAACTTTTGAAAAATGGACTTGGTTTACAAAGCCCCCCCTGATAATCTGTGAGCCCCCCCTGATAACCCGTGAGCCCCCCCTGGAGATCAGTTCTAGCTACAGGCCTGACCCCCACATTCCCAAAATGTGCCTTCATGGCATGGGGATATATGCATGGGGAACTTTACCTTTACAGTTTAACATTGAACATTTATATTTTGCATTGTTATCGATATTGGTGGAATCAGTATAAGTAACGGCATCACTTTGGGTATCGGTTCGAAGTGATATCAGCTCGGTTCTAGAATAATCATTTACAAATTACCAGCTCTCCCTCATCCCTTGGGCAAAACTTTAAAGTATCAACCAATTCGTCTGAGATTTAGAGGAGCATCCTGAACAAGATAGGAGCCGCTGTGGTCTAGTCAGTAGGGTTCAAATCCCAGGGTGGGTGTTTTAAGGTTGGAATTTTTCCAGCCTTGGCCCCACATAAAGCAGCTCCGAGGTTCACCAAACCTCAAATAAACAGCTACCTGACGGAAACACTGGGGAATAAAGGCAGCTGGAGCATGGTGTAATGTGTACGGGGAACTTTAGCTTTTACCTGAACAAGATGGAAAGAACAAATTATGAAGCCAGTGGAAAGAAGAGAAAGGGAGGTGGGGAAGTGGAGGAAAAGCAGTGGAAATAAAAAAAAAAAAAACTCACTGATGCTGATAAATAATTTGGAGCCTGGAAATGGCAGAGGATGAAGTGGAAAAGTAGGGGGTAAAAAAATAACATCTCTCACCTCATCAGAAACTGCTTTGATGTAGGGGTCAAAACCAAGGACATTCTCGTCCACCATCCTCAGAGCCTTCTGAAAGGCTTCTTCAAATTTCCTCCCTATGGCCATCACCTCTCCCACACTTTTCATTGAGCTCCCAATCTGAAAACAAATAGACAAGGTATCAGTCTGATGAACAAATAGAAAGAAACATGGGTAACTTATTTTTGTGTGTGCATATACAGCAAGCTTTCAGCAGTGGCATGTTCTGAAAATTTGACCTAGTTTACCGCAACAATTCTTATTTTATCTATATATTTTTAACTAGGAGCATGCATATTTAGTTTTTAACAAAAACACGAAATATGAAATAGCACATTGTTATGTTAATTTGTCATGTTTTTGAAAGGTGTGAATGGTTTGTCGCAAAATTATGCGAAATGAACTGCAAAATGCAAAATAAACTCTTAAACACGATATTTAGGCTTTATTTACTGACCTGACACCTTCCGAGGTCAATTATCCTGCAAGTTATGCAAATCACGGAAAATTGATTAATTCAGTTGTAAATATTTGAGAAGCAAAAATGAACTCCTTACACAGGAATAAACTTAATACTCTGATAACTATATAAATGTGCTATTAGAAGTGAAATGTTAATTTTGTGTAATAAGCATAGTTTTTAAATCAAATTTTGGTTTCTATTCACAATTTTAACACTGAAATGCCATTTTATATACCACTTTTGAATATGGCCAAAATATGCAGTTTTTGTACCAAAATCTTGGATCTTTTATACAGCATAAATATGTGACTATTTATTACATGTTATATATTAATTATATAATAGAAATTAAACATCAAACAAAAATAGAAGTCCGACAACTTCAAACCGGTAAACCAGGTAACATAGGAGAATAAGACATTGACTCTCAGGTATACATTTTGCAAGAGACTAGAAAAAATCTAAATTGCTAATAATTGAAGTTTGGTAATTTCTTATTAACCAATTTGTTTAATTGATAAATATCCTCACATTTTCATAGTGTCTTTATGAGTAGAAAGGAGAAATTTTATTTATATTTGTTCCTCAATGTATCAAATTCTTTTTCTAAGGCACAACAAAAGATTTGTTAGGTACATCATTTGCGCTGAATTAAAATTTTGTCATATATCACATTGGTGTATTTGGTTATCTGAATTCATGATTATAATATCAGTCTTCTATTCATACAGTAAATTTTTTGTCATATCTGAAGTCAAAATTTGTTTACAGTCCACTTTATGCTCAGATGGGCTGAGACTGGATCTACAGGTTTAAAGTAGTATATAAACCATTATGTGCCTCCACTGGGTATAGTACCCGAGACCCCTTGATTACAAGGGATCAGCACTATGCTGTCAAGGATGGCCTTTTATCACATTTGTTCACTGAATTAATTTGTAATCTGAGCACAGCCTCAATACAGTATGATGAACATGTGTAAACAATTATGTTAATAAATATTCATACACCAGAAAGACATTTCAATTATCAAACTAAGATACAAATAATAAAACATAAATTAGGAGTGTATACTGTTATAAAGAATAACGTTTCACACAGTTATCTCTTTACGTACAGTTTATTTACACATACATCCATCCCCTGCTCTGTATATACATCTTTTGGTTACATTCCATTAACAACCTCTTCAAGTTGCCTTTTACCCAATCACAGAGAAATGCACTTCTCAGGACTTCACTCTACAAGTGCACTACTTAGCATAGCGCTAACCTGCCCCCTGCAGTTTACCATGCAGGAGTCCCTACACCATCCTCTCATTAAGTGCAGTACATCTTATCTGAGCTATGAGCGCACTATTTAGCATAGCACTAACCCGCCCCCACAGTTTATCATGCAGAGTCCCTACACATATGATGCTCACTCTCTGTGTATCTCTATGCATCCATAAAGATCGTCTTAATTCATCGGACCTTGTATCGGAGTATCTGAGAATCGGCAATTTCCTGAGATCTGAGACATCCGTAACAAGTCGGAACCTGGTATTTATACCTCCGACAAATGGCTCGCCCCCAAGCACCGGGGCAAGGCCCTATTGTTACTTTTCAAACAGGAGACCGTTGAGAGAAAAAAGAACCGGTGGCTTCCCCGGGTACCGGGTAAAAGGCAACCTAGGCAAGAGCATTTACAAATATGCATTTTATACATATACATTCCATTTTCCAGCTGTGTGCGTAAAAACCACAATACAGCAATGACAAGACAGGCAAATGTTAGCAACAGGAAGAGACATCAGCTACTGTAGACATTTTCCATATTATTCAGTATAATTCTTAAATAACAATTTCAAAACATATTTCTGTTTAAGTTGAGATGAGGCTGATAAAATGCATCAGTTAGAGTTAGGTACCGCTGTGTGGTTCTAATGCACACAGTTGTGAAATGGGAAAATTTATGTACAACATTATATATGTTAGTATATGCTCTTTCAGGGTTGCTTTTTACTCGGTAGCCAGGAATTCAAATGTTAGTTTCACTCAAGCAACTAACAAAAGGGCCTTCGTCATAGTGGGTGGAAGCAGGCCAGTTTTGTTGTAGGTATAAATATTTATTTCAGACTCGTTCGGGAGAGATACACACACACACCAACTGAGGTTCTTTGAGGTTGAAATAACAGCAAGTTACAGTCAATTCCAATATATTGTTGGAGCACGCTGAGCACCTAGTTTGCTCTTATGAATGCCGCATGTAGGAACTCCTGCGTGATAAGACAGGGGAGGTTTAGAACTATGATAAATAGTGTACTTGTAGAGCAAAGTCCTGAAAAGTGCATGCCTTTGTAATAGAGCAAAAGCCAACCTGGAACATATTTGTATTGGAGCTATAATGGAACCTTGTATATATGGAGAAGGGGAGGAGTGTAAATAAATATCTCCGTGAGGAGCCATTGAGCAAGCCCTATAGGTTGTAGGTGCATATTAGGTAATAGAAGTGTAAAGTGCTCTGGTGGTTTGGGAATCTGTCGGCTGATAGAAACCCCTTGATTTTGGGAGCACAGCAGATCCGGGTTACGAAATAATAGATATACGTAAACCAATGGAACAGTACCCAAAATGTAATTATTTGAAGAAGCTCATGGGTATCTAACTTGTTGTTATTAAATACTTTACAAAGTTAAAATCGCTCCTATTTTCAAGTAGTAATTTAAGTTTTTTAAAGAATTTCACCAAATAACAAACTCAAATTTAAAATCACAAATCCATGAATACTCTGAATACATAGGACTTGTGTTCACATTCCAAACTTGAAAAAAATTAGGAAGTACTTTAGCTGTTTATATTGTCTGCAGGTACCAATACATAAGAAAAATCTCAAACTATGGGAAATTACTCAAAACTTAGGGAGAGGGGGTAGGAATACACTACCATTTCATGCTGGTAAGTTTGTAACTATTACCTTTGTGCTAACTCTGTTGAATTTGCTGAGATCCCACCTTGGCACCTTGACTACACAGTAATCCAAACTTGGCTCAAAACAGGCAGTTGTTGAGCCTGTAACAGAATTCTTGATTTCTGGGAGAGCGACACCTAGTGCCAACTTGGCAGCAACATAAGCTAAAGGATATCCCGTAGCCTTACTAGCAAGTGCTGAGCTTCTAGACAATCTAGCATTGACCTAGAAAGGAAAAGATGTTGCCAAGAAAAATCAAGTTTATCATCACATAAGAAAATGCTTCATAATTCTAAAAGTAGGAATGAATTAACGACAAACAATTAAAAATATTAAAAACTAGGGATGGGACGATATGAAATTTTGGCCGATACCGATACAGTACCGATATAAAATTTACCGATACCGATAACCGATATTCTACCGATCCGATATAAAATTAGAAATAGTCCTTGAAGACCATCCTGAAATTTTCATTGATCTCCGTAATAAATGTGTGTTTCGAGCTGATTGCAATGCAAAAGAAGTTGAATATTTAGACATTTACTTTTTTCAGAAAGTAGGGCATGGCAATTATCCATAAAAATTACAACAAAATGGCAGAATTTTGCACTAAATTATAAGATATTTATCGATATATCGGATCGGTAAAATAATCGGCAATTTTACCGATAAACTGATACACCGATATGCCTATATCTGCCGATACCGATAGAGTACCGATTAATCGGTCCCATCCCTATTAAAAACAATTAATCTATTTTGATTGTGCACACTTTTTACACAATGGAACCTTGCATTGCCCTGTAATTATGGCACGTTACCTGAAAAAACTGTAAATATGGAGATTTAAATTTTCAGTAACATGCAAAATGAAGTTAACAGTTTACATGACCTGTAAATGCAAAATATTTCAATTTTTTCATATTACTTCAACTGCAGTTAAAAAAAAACATATAGGTTTGATTATAAAGTCCATACAGTTGTTAAGAATGCCTCACATTACCTGAATCCAAAGATAAAATACAGGGTGAGCAAAAGTCAGGTTTCATAGCAAAACAAATACAATGCGTTAGAGTGCATGTTCAATATGCACATCATCTGCTTGAATACACGCGTCAATTCGATGCTCCCAGCTGCATAAGACGTCTGCTGATGTGGTGGGAGTCAGTGTGCGAATTAATGAGGGGAGGATGGTGGGGATTTCACCCCCACAAAACATTTTATCCCCGCAAAAGGAAATTATTTTTATCCCTACCAGGGAAGTTTGTATCCCCCTCAAAGAAAATTGAATTGAAAGCACACAGTATACCATTTCTTAACTATAACAAATACAACTGAAAAATTATTCGTGCCCATTAATTTTCAAGTCATCAAAGATTTATGGAAAGGAAGTAAGGCAAACCCAATTTCTATCTAGACCCTAGTCTGAAATTGTACACAGCGCCAAAGTATTTTAAATTCAATTTGAGTTGGTTAAGTCTACTTTATGCACAGTAAGGCTAATCGGAACTGGACCTACAGTTTAAAGTGAAATCTGAACCACTATGTGCCTCCACCAGGTAAACCCGGCACCCCATGATTACAAGGCGACGAACTCTACGACTGTGACATGGGGAGGACCCTAATTCGACTTGAATTTTATGTTTTGTAAAGTAATAACACAGAGATATCTATATTTCGCAATTATTATGCAATTTCTAGACGTTTCCGACACATTTTAACTTCAGATTCGTCATTAGCAGGCCTCATTTAGTAAGTATGTCAAATATGAAGAAAATCGGAGAGGAATCCGGTCATATTAAGTCATACCGAACTGAAAAAATGCATCTTTACTTGCAAAAAAAAATATATATATACACTCCTCACAAAAAGTATGGAATATTGTTACATTAGAAAATAGGTGATAGATAGAAGATAGAAGATAGGTGGTCGACGTTCCCATCTTTTCGCCGACGTATGGCACTGTGACTATGACCTATTGCCTAATGTAATAACATTTCAAATTTGTTGTGCCTAATAGAATAATATTCCAAACTTTTTGTGAGGAGTGTATATATATAAAATATTTTGTATTACCTTTGATTAACATAACATTTTTCTTCGAGTATTTGAACTATCAATGCATGCTTGTAAGATCAACAAAATAAATACACCAACGAAACAGGAATAATTTTGGAATTTATGTACTGATACGAGGGTCACTATTTATTTTGAGCCTAACAATGAAAAAACAGGAATCTGGCATTGAAAACTGCTTTATTCTTTTTCGAATTATTCTCCTTTATGGTCAATACACTTTTGCATTCGTTCAAACCATTTGTCAAAGCAGTTTTTCCAATCTTCTTGAGACACCTCCATAATATGGTTTTTGAACACATCAACGGCATCTTCCGCCAACGAAAATCGTTGTCCATGCAATTTATTCTTGACATTCGGGAACAAGAAGAAGTCATTGGGTGCCAAATCAGAACTGTACGGCGGATGACCCATCAATTCGATTTTTTGACTGTTCATAAAGTCGGTTGTTAGACGAGATGTGTGGCAGCTGGCATTGTCTTGATGAAGAATGATCCGACGGAGTTTGTTTGTTTTCCGTATTTGATCGAAGACCTCTGGCAAACAAATTGTCGTGTACCATTCAGAGTTGACCGTTCTACGTTCCTCTAAAGGCACAGTTGCCACATGAACAGTTTTCCCGAAAAAACAGGCGACCATTTGTTTCGATGTGCTTCGAGCGCGAACAATTTTTGTTGGATTGGGTTCATCTTGAAACACCCATACAGTCGACTGCTGTTTACGTTCCGGCTCATATGCATATATCCATGATTCGTCACCTGTTACAATCTTATATACGTCTTTTGAAGCACCACGATTGTATTTATTGCACCAATTGACGCGAGCGTCTTTTTGAGTTTTTGTCAAATTGTGTGGGATCCAACGAGAACATACCTTTCTCACAGCTAAATGATCATGTAATATTTTATATATGCTGGTGGAACTAATGCCTATGGTTGCCTCAATCTCACAGTATGTCACATGACGATCTTGCAGTATTAGGTTTTGCACAGCATCAATGTTTTCTTGAACAACAACTGATTTTGGACGACCTTCGCGAATCTCGTCGGTGAGCGAATGGCGGCCACGATTAAATTTGTTATACCAGCGTTTCACAGTGGCAAAGGATGGGGCTTCATCGCCAAATGTGGAAGTAAGTTGATCGATGCACTCTTGTCTTGATAATCCACGTCGAAAATCGTAAAAAATCATCGCACGAAAATGTTCACGAGTTAATTCCATTTTATTGTCGTCGCGGAATCTCCAAGGCAACATAAACAACACAAATCAAGCTATTGACAAAACATTTGAAGTACGTTATGGTCAATAATGCCAGACGATTCCGTGCAAACGTCAAATCATGCCTAACTTCAATCAGTGTTGCCAAGGCTCAAAATATAAATAGTGACCCTTGTACTTTTCTGGCATTTTGGGCTTTCACAGGATCCATAAAAGTGCTGCACCACACATCCTGGAAATTATGCAATTGAAGCTTTTCATTTATTTTGCACGAGTGTTAAAACTGGATTTGGCTATTTAATTCTTCAATATTTCAAAGCAAAATCGGCATTTTGGAAAACTTTTGTTACACTTTCAGTTCAGCCTTAGGAATAATATTTAAAAAATCAAACTTGAAACATGATACTTCAATTTAAATACAAATTAAAAAGCAAGGGTAATTATTAAATAGCAACACTGCAAATTGAAAACATGTCAATACCTCGATTATATGATATTCTTCAGATATTGGGTTCAAAGCATACTGGATGTTGCACTCCCCTATGACACCGAAATGCCTGATCACTCTGATGGCAGCTGTTCGTAGCATGTTGTATTCTCTGTTGGTAAGCGTTTGGCTGGGTGCAATTACTATGGACTCTCCTGTGTGAATTCCAAGAGGGTCAACGTTTTCCATGTTGCACACCTGTAATGAGAGGAGGACAAAATATTTCACTTGGAACCCAACTCTGCATTACCTTTCAGTTTAAAGCAGAGTGGATTGATTTAAATCGTGATTTAAAATTTCTCTTGATTTAAAATTCAATAATTTTATGGGCAAAAATAGCAAACATTTTGTGTAGAAAAATATACAAAATACTAATCATGTTAAACCATAAATACTGTCAATAGCTATCATTAAACTGTAAATAAACATGGCAGCCGATATTTTTTCAAACTATCATTAAAAAATCTCCAAAATTCAGCTACAAAGACTATAAAAAATTTTAAGTTAATATTTTAAGTTACAATTATAGAGTACATCCAGAATATTTTATTTTCACTGGAAGAAAATTTACTGAAATTATTATTAGTTTCATTAACACACTCAACAAACATTTACATAGTAGTTACAGTATCAGAAAAATGTATGTTCACGTATATATTTTATTTGCTTTAATCAAACTGTTCAAATATTTTACAGGGTCCTTTACTAGAAAAAGTCTTTCTATAAACTACATATACCTATGTGCATGGTGCCAAAAACCATGCAAGCAATTTTAAGTGTCTTTTTTTAATCAAAACATCTATTTAAATAAAAAAATCCAATTTAAATAAAAAATGAACAAAAATGATTTTTTAAAATAAAAACCATGATTTTTATCCACCCTATTTTTTATCCAATCTAAATAAAAAAAATCAACAAAAATGATTTTTTAAATAAAAATCATGATTTTTATCCACCCTGGTTTAAAGTGTTACATATTCCCCAAGGTAATTTTGTTTATGCTCTGAATCTCTGCCAACTTTCCAACACTTGTTACCGGTGCTCAATGGTGAATCAGGGAAGTGCAGAATATCTCTCCTTGAGATATACTAAGTTCTATCAATGTTGATATGAATAAAATAAATAAAGAAAATATCATTGAGCAAGCATTTATTATCTTTTATTTATACGATATCTTGTATCTCATACTATCTATTGTATTTGATATTATATTATGCCTATAATTTTATAGATGTATTCTAAATGTACATGTACAATGTGACAATTACAAACTTTCGTAAAGTTGAATGGATGCTAATAAATGAATCATATTTCACCTGTGTTATAAGTGTTTCTTTCAGAATATACATAATGTATTATAATAACTTCAATTAGTAAATCTATTAACCTGAATATGGTTTATTTAGTTTTGTTTTTAAGTCCACTTCATGCACAAATAGGCTATTGAGGATTGAACCTACAGTCTAAAGTGGGATCTCAACCACTGTTTCAAACCAGAGATCTCTTTATTACAAGGCAATGAAATTAACACTACATTACCATGGAGACAGTAAATATGGTTTCTTGAGTAAATATGACTTTTAATATGTTGCTGTACAGTGAGCAGAATGTGAAAATGGGAGGAAAGTAGCCGAAGAATTGTTGTTAACTTAGTTTTACAACATTAACACTGCGGCTATGGAATGGACTGATTCTGTGATTAAAATTAAAAGCGATGTTTTTAAGATTTAAAAAAAAACGTTTTTTCAGGTTTCTGAAAAATTACAAAATTCAAACAGCACAGCCAAGTTGCATTTCAAATTAAAGTTCATTAAAAGCAGAAGAGAATGACATCAATTTGAGCTCTCTAGGTCAAATAGTTTTTTATCTACAGCTATTTAAAGATTTCAAAATGTCAAAATGGGATTTTTGCTTTTTTGAAAATCAATAACTCAGAAACTAAGAGCTAAAAAAAAAACTGAAATTTGGCAGTTTTTGTCCTCTTGATAGGTGCAATGAATAAACAAAAAAATATTTAAAAAAATCTGAATCCTAAAGGTTCAAAAAATTTTTATTCCTTGATTTGAAAATGGAATGACCCTTTACAGTTTTTATATGTATTCACAAATGGATAATCACTATTACAAGTGACCAACCACAATAGTGTTTCTGGAATCTAAAATATGGAATGTTAGAATCCATAAACAGTATGTATATTCAGAAAAACTGAATAGATTAATTAATGTATACGATTGGATTATTCTGATGGTTCTTGTCTTTAAAGAAAGAATTGCATATTTAAAAATTTGTTTAAATCATGTGAACAAATCAAGAACAATATTAAATGATAGCCTCATAGGAAAAATTTAAAAGATAACAGGGGTTTGCAGTGACATTTGGGATTAGACAAGCAACTGGATATCATTTCATTTCACAGTTACCATTGTGATATTATATACATATGCAATACAAATTAGTACTTAAAAGCACCTAAGAACCCTTACAGCCGGCCCCATGGTGGAGTGGTTAGCACATCGCACTACGGCATCAGGGGTCCCGGGTTTGAATCCTGGATGTTTGTGAGTGTCCATTCATCAATTTCATCATATCATCACTCATCCCCATCTTCGCAAATTAGGCAAAAGTGGCACAAAAAGCGAAGTAAAATAAAGCAAATAAAAATAAAAATTAAAAAAAAAACCTCTTGCAAGTGTGTAGTGGTTATCTGCTTTATTATATAACAATCACTTTAAGATTATATATTTCCTTTTGATATTGTAGTTAGAGGCCAACTTAAATATACACATTGGACATATTATTCGAAATGAGAGAACTGTTCCCTCAGTTGTAAATTTCGTCAAGCACTCCGTTCTGGTCTTTTTTTAAGACTCAAACAAACCTCACGGACCTAGGAATTTCCACTTCAAGCACAAAAACTATTATTATTACTGATTATTAATTATTCAACTGCCAAAATACATAAATGTATTTACAAATGTTCAATAACTCTTGAAACTCCATCTGAAGAAAATATTTAATTTATTCTAGTTTATACAAATGAAAAATTTCCATCGTCTGCCAGAACTTCAATCAGAGGTGAATGAATACGAGTGCCTTTTTTCATTGTGTTATTTCTCTAGGAATTTTAATTTCCTTTTGTCACTGCAAATAATGGTGCTTCATATATGCCAACTGTATTTGTGTTAGGCATGCAAGACTGTAGCATTATTCTTAAAATAATATAAAGAAAATTGAAAGTAAAAGTCACTCCGAGGCTGCAGTTTTCTTTCTAATCTTCTCTACCCAACTACCAATACAGTGTTGCTTACTCTAGGTCCTTGTCACTGGAACTAAACAACTCATATTCAAGAATACATGGCTTTATTTCTTATCAAATTAAAAAAATAGCAAAATCTACTAACACTTCTAAGGCACACTGTGAAATGTAATGGGTTAAAATGTTTTTAAACTTCCAACTCCAATTCCATGCACAAGTAAGATAACTGAACTATAGAGTAGAGTTTGCAACTCTTGCAGATATGCAGAGTCAGGAAGGGAGAATTGATGGCCTAATCATGTTTCGGTTCTGTGTAAACTTACCAGCGAAATATGGAAAAACAATGTAAGCTCACAAGTGGGTAGGTTGGAAGCACAGCCAAGGGCAAATGATCAGAGAATCACGTATCTCATTGGCAGAGAAGCAGCACAGTCGTAAAGGAAGAACGAAAACATTCTAAGTGAAGTGGAACTATGGCTTCGTATTTCGAGAACCTTCATCCTCTCATAGAGCATGCAGAAAGCAACAAATACATTGAAATAATATAGGAGACCTTTGCAACAATCTATGCAAGCGGCGCTTCTTCCTCCTCTCTTCAGTCCACACTACTTCAAGAGACTAATTATGAGAAAAACAATTCTCTTTTCTTTATCATCATCTTTCAATCAATGGCTTCATTTCTAAATTTATGGGAGCCACGGTGATCTAGAAGGAAGGGTGTCTGACTGCTACGCAGGAGACCTGGGTTCAATTCCCAGGATGGGTGATCTAAGATTGGAAATTTTCCGACCTGGGCTCACCCAGCCACAAATCAATGGGTACCTGGGGGCAACCCTGAGGGACAAACGCAGCCTGAGCATGGTACTTATCACACCACCTCCAAAATGACAGAGATTGAGAATGTGTGGTGTCCTCAAGAAGTTCTTTGTCACACATGTTGAGAGTTCCTCGGCAGGGGCTTTCATTGTGAGTATGAACAGCCCAACATCATACAGTACTGACGTTACACATTCATTGCCATAAAAAGCCTTCATTCTCTGATGAATGTCAATTGGGGGACACATTTTCTGCAGTTAGAAACTCTTGTCACCACATCCAGTTTCAGGTTCTCCAACATAGCATGGTTACATGCTGCCATTTTGCTTGCTCTAGTTCAGCAACCCCTGGTGATAGAAGTTTGAAACTTGGAATGGAGAAGGGGAAAGTCTGAAGAGTACAATGCATGGTTGCTCAAAATCCAAAATGTCTTTTCACAGTCACAAAAAAATAGCAGGCATTACTTTTCAGCCTGCCCTCGTACATTCTACCAATATGTTATGAATCGTAAGGGAATTCAAAATCTACTCACCGTTATGCAGTTATCGTAGGCATCCCTAACAACTTCATATTCCACTTCCTTCCATCCTTTCAGAGACTTGTCAATGATCAGCTGCGGAGAGTTGGACAGGGCTTGTTGAGCCAATGCCCGGAGCTCCTCCTTGTCATGAGCAAAACCCGATCCAAGTCCACCAAGGCAGTATGCAGCTCTTGCCATCACTGGATAGCCAAGGCTCTCTGCTGCTTGAAGAGCCTATGGGAACATCATCGCTTACTAACACAATGCATACATTTTGCTTACACTTAAAAAACAATTATTATTTACTTACACATAAAGATCAACTTCTGTGTTCTTAAAAAAAAAGATAGATTCTTCTGATGTATTTACGAATCATGAGTGTATTGCTGACTGTTTTTCATCAAAGTATATCAGTAATCATAGCCATAATATTTATCTTGTTACATATGCAGAAAACGTTTTCCTTATATGGGATGAAATGAACAAAACAGGAAAATTTCACGACTTTACTGGTTTTGTGAAGATGACAAGAAGAGTAAGACAATGTGAAAGCAATTACTTACTTGTTTAGGTCATTTCTAATTATAAGTACAATATTCATAACAATGCAATACATCCCAGTTTTCACATACTGTAGTTTCTTATTTTCTTTCTCCTCTTCTGATTGTCCCAATGTTATGTATAGTCCAACTGTTTTGTAATTCAAGACAGTCTTGCTCCGATACACCTCAAATTATAGAGACTCTACTGTCCTCTTAGTCCCAAAATTACCAGCCATTTCAGTTGCAGTCATCAAAAGTTGACAGTCAATTAGAACATTTTTGCACATACTGCAGTTTTCTTTACTTTCCTATTCAATAATTGACTGAGTATGTATTTAGCAATGGCTTGAGACATCCTCAGCATTATAAAACAACACACATTTCACACTTCAAGTTGTCAACATGTTAAAAAATCTTAAACACTGGACACATATCTAAACTTTTCAAGCTCTCAAACTTATACTGTACTTTAATTCTTCTTTTCTTTCTAACGAAGACAACACGTGTTGAGGACAAAATGGCCAACTTAATTGTGAATTTACATACTGAAATAGAGCACTTGCTTATCTGCAAAACTGGTTTTTACGAAGTTCTATTAATTTTGATGGACACTGAAGCCATTCTCTTGGGAACTGAGTAATGACCATTAAAATTAATACAACTTCATAAGCGAATAAGTGAGTACTGATTCTACCATGCACAGAGGATAGCTTTACCTTCATAATAACCATCGAATTACTTCTTTCACCCATTCATTCAAGCCCATATTCTAGACAGTAATTAAATTTACTTCTTTGTATATTCACAAGTAGATTTTTACAAAACTAGAAAATATTAAGTATAATACAGGGTGTCTGGAATGGGACTAACAGTTTTTAAACAGTTATAACTTTTTTTGCAAACCGAGCATGTTTTTAACAATGGACTGCAAAGGAAGTATACGTTTGCGAGTTTCGTTTCGCAATTGTTCGTACTGGTACGACTAGCAATATCGGCACTGGTATCACTGAAACCAAAATGACGTCGGTACGTGAAAGAACGCAATGCATGTGGTGGTATGCAGAGACAAACAGTGTTGTGCAAGTGCAACGAAACTTTCGCCGTGTTTACCAGAAGGACCCTCCATCACGTGACACCATCAAGGTGTGGAAGGAACAATTTTTATGTACAGGGAGTGTGATGAAACCTCACAGTGGTGGTAAATCGCAAGTGTCAGACGAACATGTGGAGTCGATAAGATTGTTTCACACGTAGTCCATGTAAGTCAATACGGACAGCAAGCAGGCAGCTGGGAATTCCCAGGTCAACTGTGCACGATGTGGTACATAAACAATTACGTTTGCGTGCGTATAAGTTGCACTTGTTGCAAGAAATTAAGCCAAATGACAAGCCACAAAGACAAAATTTTGCAATTGACATTCTGCTCAAGACTGATAATGACCCAACTTTTCTATCAATCATTGTTTTCTCAGATGAAGCAACTTTTCACTTGTCTGGTTGTGTTAACAGACACAATGTTAGAATATGGGGTTCTGAGAAGCCTCATGTGTATGTGGAACATATCCAAGATATTCCAAAACTGAATGTTTGGTGTGCTTTTACGCATAATGAAGTCCTACGCTCATTCTTTTTCGTGGAGCTAACAATAAAAGGAAATGTGTTCCTAGATATGCTCAAAAACTTTGCAGTTCCCCAATTACGTAATTTACAACCTACAGTGATATTCCAACTAGATGGTGCACCGCCACATTGGAGCCTACAAGTGAGGGGGTATCTTGATAGGGAATTTCCTGATCGTTGGATAGGCCGTGATGGGCCAATTTCCTGGCCATCATGCTCACCTGATGTTAGCCCTCTAGACTTTTTCCTCTGGGGTTATGTGAAAGACATTGTGTATTCTGACCCAAAGGTACGAAACCTACAAGAACTGCAGGACCGAATTGTGATTGCTTCTGTCACGACTCTGATGCTACAGAATACGTGGAGAGACATTGAATTCAGGTTGGACATCCTCCGTATCACAAAATGAGCTCATGTGGAGCTATACTGAGCTGTGCTGAGTTGTAACTGCTACCAATAAAATGTGGTGAGTTTATCTTCAAAATGCTTGCTTTTCTTTTATTTACTTCTATCCAAATTAAAATCACAAACTTTTAAAAACTGTCAGTCCCATTCTGCACACCCTGTATATCTAACAAAATATATACTTACCTCATCCACTGAGTTCACTGCAATGCTAGGAACTACTTTCTCTCCAATCTCAGCTATCTTATCAGAAAAAAGTTTCCTGTCTTCGGACTCAATAATTGACTGTATAGGAGTGCCCAGGATTGTGACCTTATACTTTTCAAACACACCAGCTCTTTGCAGTTCAATGCCACAATTTAACGCAGTTTGTCCTCCAAAAGTTAGTAAAACTGCATCTGGACGTTCTGATCTGATAACCTGAAATTAACGAAATTTATAGGTTTTAAATGAAGAGAAAGAGAGAAAGAGTGTTAATATAATTATTTTGTAACGCATATATAGAATAATATATGAAAAAGAAAATCTTGAAAAATTGCCACATACATCTGTTAAATGTATCTTTCTTTGTATTTAAATTTGGCAGTCAACAAATTATTTTACGAAGATCTGTAAGCCTGTATTTAAAACTATACAAATGTAGAATCATTTATTCTGATGAACTTATATGTTTACTTCATTTGTATAAAAATACGTAAATGCGTTAATGATAGGAGCAACTAATTCACACCATAAAGAAATTATTTCAGTAGGTGCACAAGGCTCACCTTTTTATCAGTTGAAGGACACGGGGAAAAGGGGGGGGTGTAAAACATGTTAAGTGACATTTTCATCATTGTCTTGTAACAAAGTAAAAACAGCCATCTTTCAACTTTTGCGTTACCGACTGAGCCACCGCGGCCACCTTATTGAACTAAATAATGACCAAAATGTCACTTACCATGTTTTACCCTCGAGTCCTTCGGTTAATAGTGTAAAATAAGTGAAACTAGATTATTGCTGATGCCATAAAGAAGAATTATACAACAGTAGTTTTGCATACTTTTGAGAGCAATACCAATAAACAGAAAGAAGTAACAATATCTTAGGGCACTATGCTGTAAAATCATTCCTCACAAAATGGTCCTTCTATATGATTTGCTTTGCTATTCAACATTAGTACGAGTAAAATTCAATTCAATTTGACGTAAATTGAAATATTTCGTGACTAATTCCTAAATAAGGAAATTTTCCAACTTAAACAAGACAATAGTTTCACAAGTGGAACTCTAACCAAATACTAAAACTAGCCATACTTCTTCTTGAGTCCACGTATTCTTGCAGAAGTACATTGAATAAGAATTATTTCTCCAAAGTATACTATGTGCATTATGAAAAAATTGTGTACATATAAATATAGGGTGTGGCAATGAATCGGGCAATTTTAAATACTCCAGACTTAAGACAAAATAATGCATAAGAAAACATACATAATTGAGACAAAATTAACTACTTTTTTCATTGAAGACGAAATACCATAAGAAAATACAATCATTACATTTTGATTTGTTTGAAAATAACATTACTATAATGACTTCCATTTTGTTGCACACACTCTCTCAGTCTTTAGGGTATGTTTGACATCACATTGCCCAGCATGGCCACAGGAATTTGAACCACCTCTTCCTGGATCTGACCTTTAAGTTCACTGAAGGTAGTGGTTGGAATACTTGCTTTCAGATACTGTTTCTGAAATGCATGCTGTGCATGAAGTAGATGTAGTAGTCACATGTTACCTCTGATGCAACAACTAGCTATATCCAATATTGCAAAAAAATGCCGGATTCATTGCTGCACCCTGTACAAGCAATATATTTTTAAAAAAATTATATATATACACACAGACACCTCTTATGTTCTTTTAGCTACCTGTTCTACATATTCAGGTGTCAGTGGAAGGAAATACACTTTATCGGCCAATCCTTTGGATGTTTGAACTGTGGCAATGTTTGGATTTATAAGAAGCGTTTGTATCTTCTCCTCCCTCAGGGCTTTTAACGCTTGTGAACCGGAGTAGTCAAATTCTCCTGCCTGGCCAATGGAGAGACCTCCGGATCCAAGGATGAGGACTTTCTTAGGAAAGTTCATGATTCTGTTGGAAATTGGGCCATTTGGAAATTCATTGAAAGCTAAATATTCATCCAATTTCCTCTGCACGGACATTCCGCTCATCCCGATCTTGCATGCAGTGACAACTTCCAAGAAAGCATCGAACAAGCACTCCAGGTCCTCTGGCCCGGCTGTATGTTCAGGATGGAACTGTACACTGTAAAAAAAATATAAAACTTAGCGTAAACACAATATATCTCACAAGCCCCATCAAAATCAGCAGTGATTCCAAAAGCAATTTATATGATAACTAAGAGATATATACAAGTAGATACAACACTTTCTAGTCTGAATTATCCTGAGAGTTATGCAAAATCATGGAAAATTGATTAATAATAATACGGTAGCTGGAGGAAACTCTGGGGGTAAAGGCAGCCAGGGCCATGGTGCTGATCACATCATCCCCACCTTCAGCCGTGATCAAGAAAGCATGCGGCCCTAACTCCACACCCCTATACACCTTCACGGCATGGTGCAAAGCACAAGGGAGCACTTTACTTTTTTTTCACTTTTGAAAGAGGAAACTCTCATCAGACACTAGAAAAACTAAAATTTTAGAGGGCTTAAGAACTGGCTTTCCATTGGGTGACATGTGGTTAGTGCATCAAGTACTAGTGCCACTGTTTTCTGGCTTTGAAGACCAGAGTCTGCTACTACTCGCTTCCAAGTAGCTCCCCTACGTAGGCGTAACTTGAGAGAAGGTAAGGAGGATACTTGCCCCCTGAAATATCCAGGTTTATTAAAAGTTAATTCCAGGTTTTAACCTTCTGGAACCTGAGGTTCATGTTCTGTCCCCTCCCTCCCCTTATCCTATGCTGCTGGCTTCCACCATTATAAACATAATGCTGGATTAACATGGAAATAATTGAGCTCATACCATTGACTGAATGCAGGACAACTCTCACCAAAAGTAATTGTGCTAACCATTCTACTAAGCAGAAGCTCCACAATGTCATATAGCTATAGCTGTCTCTTAATTAGTAGCAATTATGGAAGTTCTCAAGATCATTTTTCCTGAAGTATAGAACTCAAAGTGTTCTATTCAATTTGGCTAGCAACAGTTAGTGTTGAAGAGTACAAGTAATTTTAGACATTTATGACCTTATAAAAATGTAAGAAATCATTTCCATGAACATTTATTTGTTTTCTATGGTTATTCCATCAAGTGACACACAAGTTAAAATGCACAGCAACCACTCACCTGAAGAACGGCTTAGTTGAATGAACCAGACCCTCATTCGTGAGATCGTTGGTGTTTGTGAACAGAACAGACCAACCTGCTGGAAGATCAGACACATCAACAGCAAAACCATGATTCTGCGACGTCATATAACATCGACCGGTGCCATGGTGAGAGCATGGTTGGTTATGGCCTCTGTTCCCATACCTGAAATATTAATAAAGTGAAATGTTACTGTCCAAGATTCTTACAAAAAAAAAAAAAAACACTGGTGGCCACAGTGGCTCAGTCAGTAATGTGTCTGACTACCATGCTAAAGGTCCCAGATTCGATCCCCGGCCAGTTCAAATTCGGGAACTTTTCTAACGTTGGAAGCGGCCCCGGTGCATGTCAAATGACATGGGTACCTGGGGGAAACACAGGCAGGTAAAGGCGGTTAGGGGCATGAGGCTGATCACATCACCCCCACTCACGACCGGATCAACCACACCCCAATATGCCTTCATAGAGTGGTGTTAAGCACAGGGAAGCACTTTACCTTTTTTTTACCTTTTTATTGGTCTGCATCATGCGAAGGATACTGACTAAATAAGTTCCATTTGCAAGTACTGCTGCCACAGTGCTGCTGTCAAGATGGTGAACATTCTGATGAGTTTGTTGATCATTTCACAAGGCACAGATGACATTTGGAGACATTCGATTGGCATTTGCACATAGTTTATTCCAGACGCCAATGAATCTAAAATAAGACCTACACTGATTTATTGAATTAATTTCACTTAATAAATTACAAGATGATGGAGTTGCCATATTCATATAGCATTAATCTAGGCATATATTTTAATATACCCCTATTAATATGAAATGTTGTCTGTAATCCATTTCCACAATCCAAAGACCAGGAAACTGGGGGATATTCACTGTCAACTTTGTGAGGTGTATTGAGAACATGCAATGAGTTATTTAATGATATTGAGATAGGTGCAATTTCTAAAGAAACAACATGGAAATGTGAATGAAGATGGATAGAAAATAAGAGAGAACAGACTATTTCAATATTTTCCACAAATTTCACAGTCACTTCTTCAAAAAATTCTAATAAACTTTTGTTTCAGAAACTGTGAGCATGTTGCATACTGAAGATGCTTACGGAAGAACACAAAGTGAAACGAAGTCAAGTGCATTGGCCTTTCTGGCATGACACAGTGAGAGGTGTGATTACTTCTTCAGTCATAAAGGCACAGGGGATGAGAAATTAGCGTTGCACGAAACCCCTGAACCTCCATAGAGTGGAGGCACATGGCATTTGACCGGGAACAATTCGATCATCCCCCTACAGAACAGACCTAATGCCAAGTGATTTTCATGGGTTTCTGCACCTGAAATCCTTCCTTGGCTGGTGGTTACAGGATGATAATGAGGTAAAAGAAGCAGTTACCACATGGTTTGCATCATGGGCGGCATAATTCAATGGTAAAGGGATGCTAAAACTAATGTTCTGCTACAATAAGTGCCTCAACGAACTATGGTTTCTGAATATAGTGGAACCCCAATTTTACAATTCCCCACATTATACATCCAATCTTGATGGTCCCAACATAGCAAAAAGTTGCAAAATTGTCTCCATCCTTACATTTTCCTGCATTTTAAGTTGTTTTTTTTTTAGCTTCACTCCCTGAAAAACGTAAAATCGAGGTTCCACTGTATATAGCCTATTGGAACAAACTTTCTGGATAACCATCGTAACATTACACTGCACAAGGGTTCAGACATATACCATAGTTCTTCTGAATTTAGAAGTACCAAGCAGGCCAGAGCTGACACCACTTCAAATTTATATCCATACTCTTACATATTCCTACGAATAATAATGATTGAAAATTGCAATAATTAAAAACTGTTGAAAATACTGATAAATATTATTGTGTATGTACAAAGGCTGTCGCAGAGAAGGTGAGACTTATTCCTGTATAGGAAAACAGCGACCTCCATTGGCTAGGAAATGTACTAGGGTGAAAATTTGGATCATTAGCTCTCGATTGAGACCAAAATGAGCGCAATAGGTCAAAAAGTCATAACTGCATAGCAGTTAAAAGACAAGCATGTACATGGACCCCTCCAAGAATCATTAAAATGAAAAAAAAAAAATTACAAACCACAACATTTTTATTCAGAATCAGCTATATCGAGTAGATGTACATCTTTTTCAAAATAGGCACCATTGACAGCTAAGCAAGCGTCCATACGCTCCTGCCACTTTGTGAATGTCTTCGAAAATTCGTCGTCAGGTAGCGAACTGAAGAAAACTTGCACTGCAGTGATCACTTCTTTGTTTGTCATGAAATGACGACATCGTAAAGCAGCCTTTAAAAGTGGAAATAGCCAAAAGTCGCAGACTGCAAGGTCCAGCCTGTATGCTGGAACTGGGAAAATTTCTATTTTTTCGTCGCGTAATCCTGAAAAGCAGCGTGGTATGTGGGCGTGCGTTATCGTGGTACAATATGATTCGCGCCCATCTTCGAACAACTTGTGCCATTGGAACACTGTGGCTCTACTCAGTCTGTCTTGATTGGCATATACCTGTTGAAACATTGCATATGTTTCCACACCACTTTTCCCTAAACGCCAACAAAATTTTATGGCATGTCGCTGATCTTGAATACTCATCGCGAAAAGCAATGTTATACACAAAAACCTGAAGAGGTAAACGAAACACGTTCCACGTAAATCAACACAGCTGTTCACTAACGTGGTTTCGCAACATGTGACAACTTGATACGGAAACAGAATGAGTCATCCTATATAACGCGACTAGTGCCGAAACCATAGGCAGTGTTGTCAAGGCAGGAAAAAATCTGTCTCACCTTCTCTGCAACAGCCTTTGTATATTGTGTATAATTGTAATTCTACTCCAATTATATGAATCAAGTTGCTTTACAATATTCGAGAATTATATCAAACTATTATGTAAAAAAACAGGTATTTAAACACAAAATTCTTCTTTTCTCCCACAATAATGGTGCAAAATGAATAAAAACTTCAAATTTTGAAAAATTTCCATTGTATTTAGAATCCATAAAAATGCTACATGGCATTTTTGTGCACCCTGCAAAAGATGAAAAAGTTGGAAAGGTATCGGCAGGTATCAACTGGTTGAGTTGGCTCTTTAAGTCCACTTTATGCACAGTAAGGCTAATCGGCACTGGGCCTACAGTGTAAAGTGGGATCCAAACCACTATGTGCCTCCACCAGGAATCAAACCCAGGACCTCTCGATTACAAGGCGATGACATTATCACTGCGCCATCGGAGAGGCCTTGGCAGGTATCGACTCAGCCCTATTGTTTATTGTTTTGTCGTCCTTTTACTTTTATTATGAAAGTTTTGGGGTCTTCAATTTCTAAATATATATCTGCTTACGTAATATCAGTAATATTACATAATAATAATAAAAATAATAATATTTAGCTTCTTTCTTGTCTGTTGACAGTGTTCAAATGATTTGAAACCTGACCCTGACACATACCTGAAAACTGTTCCAAAATGCCAAACACAAAAGGATGGTAATTGCAAGTACATTTGTATATGATAACTGCACAAAACAAGATTAAAACTAACCACAATAAATAAACAGACAAGAGCAAAATGAGAAAGCTTACTTCATTTTATAAGTTTTACATCCTGCTGCAACAGCCAGCAGTTGATGTCCTAGGCATATTCCAAATATGGGTTTCACGGCTTTAGCTGCAATAACCTTCCGAATGTTGGACACAACTTCAGTACAAATTGCAGGGTCGCCAGGTCCATTGCTTAGAAATAGTCCATCATATTCATCGGGATTTAAGGGATGATTCCAAGGAACTAGATCCACTCTGGCATTTCTAGATAAGAAGCAGCGTAGCTGATTGTACTTCAGGCCACAGTCCACCGCACAAATGCGAGGACTCCCAGTGGCATTGTATATAACTGGAAACTGAAAGGATAGAAAAACAACATTGTTATTAGGTCAAGACTGTCAACTGCCAAATATAAAAATTCTTGGCAAATGTCTACAGTGGTTACAGAAAAAATCTGTTTCAATGCTACAAATGAGGATTTTCATCAGGGAAGAGTAAAAAGGATTATACCACCAAATGCCCCTTCTATGGGTTTCTGGAGGGAGGGTTGAACAGGTCTGTTGACCTTCCTGGAAATTGTCCTTGTCATTGTTCCTTTAAAGTTAAAAAAGATCAGAAAGTTTGTTATATTTATTGTTAATAACAGGAATAAAGTTCAGTTAGTTAGTATTAGTTTAGTTTTAAAAATTTCAAAACTTAAAATTTTGAGAATTCAGGGCTATCTAAGCTATCTGCAAAGCCCAGACTCAGTGACCAAAATACAGAAAAAAATATATCTCTGAGAAATGTGCATAAAATTGTTCATTTCAATAAGATGAACCTGATTTCTTATGAGTTGGCTCCTTATTTCTTAGGAATTGGAAACATTGCCCACTTTCTTTGAATTCGCGAGGCGGTTAGCCTGCAAATCCACGGGGTGACTGGTGAATGTGACAGCTATCTTAAGGATCGCCCGATCAGTGTTGCAAACCAATTTTTCCCAGCATGCATTTTCCCCAGGAACGGAGAATTGTGGAGCCAAACTGTTACAGGAGAGGGAACAGGGTTGCATATGGTGGGAAAATTTCCTCTGAACCTCCTCAACAGTCTGTGTCAATGTTGCAAACCAGTTTTTCCCAGCATATAATTTTCCCAGGAACGGGGAATTTTGAAGCCAGATTATCGCAGGCAAGGGGAAAGTGTGTCACATGACAGAGGCAAGAACATCATTGAATGCTTACAGACGAGTTGGAAAAGAGGTCCTTCACCTTCAAACAACTAGTTACTTGTTGGCTAACCGGGAATGGTTTATGAGTGCATCTAAAAATTACCAAAATGACAAGGACCAGTTCTAGTGTACATCGTGTTGAGTGGTCTTTAAGGTTTCCTTGGTGCGTGGAATTTATTTAGAGGCAGCATGTGAATACAGTAGTGAGTGGATTGTATTTTTGTGAATGATATGTGCTGTGTTGTGTAGTGAACTGAAATGAGGGACATAATGAACAAGCTATCTATTCGGCTAACGTATGCGTATAAGCTCCAAATTGTTGTGGATTTTTCTTTTATGTCCACTTTATGCACAGATAAGCTAATGGGGATCGGACCTACAGTTAAAGTGGTATTCGAACCAACATGTATCGAACCCACCCCCCTTGTTGCAAGGCAACTACATTAACAGTGTGCCAACAAGGAGGCTCTGAAATTCAAATCATAAAAATAGGTAGGTTGAAGTTTTATATTTATTCTTGTATATAGGCCTACAAAATATTTCACAATATGGGTCTCTATTTATGCAAATAAGTGGCAGCGGTGGCTCAGTCGGTAACGCATCTGACTACCATGCTCAAGGTCCCGGGTTCGATCCCCAGTTGGTTCAAATCCGGGAACTTTTCTAACATTGGAAGCGGCCCTGGTGCCCACCCAGCATCGAATAACATGGGTACCTGGGGGAAACCCTGGGGGGTAAAGGTGGTCAGGGGCATGATGCTGGTCACATCATTCGCACTCATGACCGGATCAAGAAAGTGTGGGGCATTACCCCCACACCCCTACCCCTATACGCCTTCATGGGGTGGTGCTAAGCACAGGGGAGCAGTTTACTTCTTTTTTTTACTTTTTACTTTTATTTATGCAAATAAGAATGAAATTCTTTCCTTACTGACATAGTGTACATTTCCATATTTTTTTGTGAGGTATATAATTTTAATCACAATGTCACATCACTTCAACCCTCCACCCCAAATGAGCTCTAAAAAAAAATCCCCACCAGCAATTTTTTTCCATTCGAACGCTATGATATGGTGTGATAGCCCAGGATTTTTAACCCAGTATACACCACTTTGAGAAAGGTCATTAAATAAAAGCTTTAGGACTAAAACTTTCGCAACTTTTAACCCCTTTTCTTGAGGAATGTAAAAGTTAAAAATAAGCAGAATTACTGTGCAGTTAAGTGCACTAACTGTATGTGATGTAAAAACGTAACAAAAAACAGTTGTGCTGAATATTCAAGAAGAAGCAGAAGCAGTAGAAGGTGGTGGGGGTAGTAGTAGTAGTAGTAAAATTTGGAATAAAATTAGTTCTCATTTGCTTTTATAGTTCTTATTGTATAATAATAATCATCAACATGATTATTATTGTTCATTATGTTCAAGTTTTACCAAAGACTTGACATCCCTCTACCAAAATTTCTGGTGATGCCCATGCTTCCTTCTTACCCTTCTCTGATGAAGATCCTTAATTATAGGATTGAAGCAGATTTTATCTCACATTTGACTTCAATTGTGTTTCACAGGCCAGCATGCACCTTTCTCATTTTTAGACTTGTGTCTTGTGCATGTTAGACCATCTTGTGGTTTTTAACATGCATGCAGTGGTTCTTTTATTCTTCTATGATGATTTTGAACACTGAATCCTTTACATGTTAGTGATTTTTTTTTCTCTGTCCAAAAACTGAGATAAAATCAACATGATAAAGAACAAATCTTCGAAACATTGTTTTCCTCCATCTCAGCTCATTAACGTAAGTGAAACTTGACAAATACAGATTTTATCTGCACATTAACCACTACTGGTACACTTTCTTTTTTTCATTTTGAATACAGTAAAACCTCGTTAATTCGGACAGGCAAAAAAAAAAGGCAGAATGCAATGTTTTAAATGTGGCTAGAAGTCAACAAGAGAACTTCCCAAAGAAAAGGCAGTCAACCACTGATGAAATTCTCTTTCCCACAGACTGTACTGTATAGTGTATTGTAGGCCTATGCCCTTTAAATACACCATAATAAACGTGTCTTGTTGCTATAAACGGAGTTTTAATGCACTTTCTACTGTTCTTTTAAGTTATTTCAGTTAATCCGGACTTTCGTTAAACTGATCAACTTATCCCCCCCATTAGTCTGGATTAACGAGGTTTCACTGTATATAAAATAACATCTTTATCTTCATGATCCATCCATGCCTTTATATATGCATGAAGGGTCCATAATACATAACCCTAATTTTGCATTCCCCAGTTTTACATTTTCCTGCATTATACATTAAATCTTAATGGTCCCAATAGAGTAAAATGCTATAAAATTTTCCTCGATTTTACATTTTCCTGTATTTTAAGTTATTTCACCTTGGTCCCCTGAAAAATGTAAAATCGAGGTTCTACTGTTTACTCTTCAGCTGTAAAAAGTTGTTTATTAAAGTATAAGGGAGAATTCACACCGAAGAAACACACGACACGCAACATGCAACACAAAACACGTGTCACTTGGAAGTCAACACTCGGTAATCAATGCAACCTTTCAAACCAAAGAAACACGGCAAGATGCACGTGTCGCATGTCTCTTACGTGCCTCTCGGACTGTGCCGTTTTCTCAATACCATGCATCGTGTTTCTTCAGTTTGTTGTTCGCGCATGCGCAGCGAATGCTTCATTCCAACGAGCTGTATTTAGACTCTAGAAGAGAATCCAACCGGTATTATGTTTAATCCTCTAATTTGATGATATAATAAAGTATCAATATGTACAATGTTTTAACAATATTTTAAGATTTAAACACGACGTTCGCTTTATCAAGTTTTTTGATGCAGTAATCTATCGGCTGTAATTTGCCTTCAACATCGTGATAAGAGGCCATGTTTTGGCCATTTACCTGACTGCTTTTATTTGAAAAAGTCAGCTTATGGAGGCACTTTAGTCCAAACTATAGTGAACATGGTAAAGTACTCTAGTGCATTGTTTTTCAACCATGGACCGCAACCCGAAACCGTGCCCTCGTATCAACTATACTGAGCTGTGAAATGTTCTGCTAAAACTGGTTGACAACTATCATAATCCCAATATCATATTTGAGTTGTGAGTTTTCATTTTTTAAGTCCATTTTATGCACAAAAAGACTAATCAGAACTGGATCTGCCCGGTGCCTCCCCGGTTATCGAACCCGGGATCACTTAATTACAAGGAGACGACGTTACCACTTTGTCTTCCATATTTTTATATTTGTCAACAAATATACACGCGTAATCAAACTATTATTACTCTTATGATTATGCTAGAATTTATTTATCAATATTTAATTTTATAGGTACATGTTAATTCATGCATAAAATCTTCAATACTGTAAAGATTTACGACGAAAATTCTTCGGCTAAGGGCATTGACTTAAAAAGAATACCGTGACATGGCTTCAAGAAGGTTGAGAACCATTTCTCTAGTGTTTAGGTATTCGCTTTATTCAGGCTGAAAAGTCTAGCGTATACAGTTTGATTTCAGTGCATATTATTTCTTAGTTTTCTCGTGCACAACATGCCTCTCCCAAGTTTCAATACCTTGCACAAATTTTACAACGCAGTTTACATGTAACAATGTCTCTTGTTACGTTATTTTCAGGTGACTAATAAACTGATTAATGCAATTATATCGGTACCATCATGCAAACTGAGCAAAGAAATCAAGTGTCGCTTGCCGCGTGCATCTTGTTTCTTCGGTGTGAAACACTCGTGTCGCGTGTTGCATGTCGCATGTTTCTTCGGTGTGAATTCTCCCTTAACCTTCATGACAATAGTAGCCTCTCTGTATGTCTGCAAAACAGCTAATACAAGTATAACCTAAACCTAACCTAGACACATACACACTACATACCTTCACTGACACCTCCTGCACAAGATTCCGCTTGTTGGGGTCCTCAAATGTGAAGTCCTTTGGAACTGCATTCCCAACTATAATTCTGCCAAGCATGGTGCCCCTCTCACGGATTTTCTTGGTGAGCTGCCTGGTGTCGATGCCATGTATCCCGGGAACCTTGTGCTCTTTCAGCCAGTTTGAAAGAGTTTTGGCTTGCCTCCAGTGACTGGGTGTATCACACAGTTCCCCAACCACAAGACCTGCTGCCCAAATTTTACGAGATTCCAACCAACTGGGGGAAAAATAAATAAAAATTACCAACTTACACTGAAATTAAAAGTTAAAATTCCTTTTGCATCATACTAAAAACTGGCTTATCTGAAATGACTTTTTGCGAATTTTCAAACCACTATTATTACAAGCATAAAAACACAGTTTTTCGTTGTGACGTTTCAGAAGAACATATGCTCCCTTCATCAGACATTTATTTTTAGTTTGATTAAAGATACAGTTATGTATCATTAATCAAACTAAAAATAAATGTATGATGAAGGGAGCGTGTGTTCTCTTGAAATGTCCCAACGAAAAACTGTGTTTTTACGCTTATCTGTAATTGACGGATGGGCAGTAGGGTCAATTTAGTTTGCACAGCAATTTTCAATAACAAACATATTGATGTGGAAATATTCTGATTAATTGGAATTTGCCAGTGTCTGAAATAGAACATGCCAATCAAATCAGCAATTACCAAATTAATTTAATGATATTGGCCAAAGGAAACTAAAATATCCCATTAGATGTAGACGTTGCCAACTAATTTAAACACATAATCGAACAAATGGTTATGCCATAATTTATTTATCAATATTAAATTTCTAGGATACATATTAATTAACACAAAGTTTAAAAAAATAGAAAGCTATTTACAAGTAAAATTTCGGGTCATGGACTTTTAAAAAATGAATTTACCAGGCCACAGGCTCACGAAGGTTGAGAACCAATCACGAAGGTTGAGAAACAATGTTCTAGTGTGTCCAAAATGGTAATGGTCACATCAAATTTGGATAAATGGTTCTTAGGTGTATTCACAATGCAAATAAGCTCCTGCTAAGCTTGCTGTCTTTGGTTTGATCCCTGGCGGGAAATCAAAAACGTTAAATTTCATCCAACATAGTGCAGACAATTGGGAAGCTACTTGAACACAATTCTAGCAAACTCCAGTCTCAAAAGTCAGAAAACAGGGGCAATGGGACACAATGTGCTGACCACACCATGCAATGAAAAGTAACTTGGCAGGTCTTGGTCCTCAAAGGGGTGTTGTGACAAGTTTTATTTCGTTTCCATACATGTAGACAAGTATATCACTGTACTAAAAATAAAAGTTATCCATTTACAGTTCATCAGTACAAATAAAATAACTTTTGCATTTCACACAAACACAGCCTATGATGCTCATTATGCTACACAACTTGTCTGAAATGTAACATGGTTTGTGAGTGTTCTCTCTATATTGAGTTACAGAATAAAATTGATTACTCGGTGTAAATATTATAACAATCTCAGATCAGTAAGACATAAACATATTATTCGGGGCTAATATTAACTCAGAATTATCATAGATATCGCTGGCTGAATACTATGTTGTCGTATGTCCATCTCCACTAACTTATCAGGAAAGCTGACTGAAGTTGGAAATGTGTGGATTTTGATCACACTACACGATTTATGCAAACATTTTATTAATGTTGATAATTCACACCACTTGACAGCCATATATGTCGCTTCAGAAAGGGACGCATTAACATGTATGGAACATGTCAATGCCATCGACTCATTTCTGACACAGTGCAGATACGACAAAACAGTATTCAGCTGGATATTGTGAAACAAATCGATGAATAAAAAAAAAATATCAGAAAACACTATTGATTATAAAATATATTAAACTGATTTTGTAATGTTCAACCTTGGCTTGGAAGAGGTTGGTAGAAACAGGGTGCGAGTAACATCATAATGAGAGGCTTACAAGGAGATTTCAAAGCATTTGATATCAAGTGCTAGTTTGATCTTGTCACATTAAATGTATTTAATCTAATTAATTAGCTATTAATATAAAATTAAATATATAACAAACAAGAAAATAACATGGCATACTTACTAAGGAATTCCAAATTCATTATGCTTGTCACTAGGAACACCATAGTTTCCAATCAATGGATACGTCAGAACTAGAATTTGAGAATGATATGAAGGGTCTGTCAAGGATTCAGGATACCCCACCATTCCAGTTTGGAACACTACAAGAAAAATTGTACATGTTGATAATAAATAAGAAAGACATGGATTGCAACTAATTACTTTTCTATCAACTGGTTATAAGGCTGTTTCTCATTCGTTATAATGGATAATAATTCAACTTTGGAACTATACACAACAAATAGGATTTGATTGATTGATTGATTGATTTGCTTTATTTTACTTTGCTTTTTGTGCTACTTTTGGCGAATTTGCGAAGATTGGTACATGATGAAATTGATGAATGGACACTCACAAACATCCATGCCCAGGCTGGGATTCGAACCCGGGACCGCCACATCAAATAGGAGTATTGTGTAGGGCTTGTGAGATCACAACCAGCCCTATATAGGGGCAAATTGGGCACTTGCCCCTTTCCCGAAGCCCCGTGCCTCAGGAGGGTCCTACGTCAGATAAAAATAATTGTTTGTTTATGGTTTATGCGAGCTTACATGACTGATGCTTCAAATCAAGTAATTAATCTTATTTTTCCTGACTTCATGGATTGTTTTGACATACTTAAAAATATATAAAAATTCTGAAATCATATTCTAAACACAGTACTACATAAAAGTAGTGCTCAAATATTTCAATCAAACATACTTCATGTGCTTGATTATAGAATGAATTCATGATGTGAAGATATTATTTTACATGTAAATTCACTACAGCATCAAAATTCAATTAAAAGTAAACAAAAGACGGACTTGATTAATTTGGTTTATTTTACTTTGCTTATCTTCTACTTTTGGCTAATCGCGAATATGAGGATGAGTGATACCATGATGAAATTGATGAAGGGATGCTCACAAATAACACCCATGCAAAGGCCGGGATTCGAACCCAGGACCTCTGGCATCGTAGTGCACTATGCTAACCACTCCACCACGAAGGTCGGGAGTAAACAAAAGAGAATTCTGATAGACAATGTTACTGGGTAAATTAAAAATTTCCACCAACAGGTAAAATAATAGTTTTATTTTGAATACACCCAGTTTTGTAATTAAATATAATTAACGTAGCACCAGTGCCACATCGGAAATGAAAAGAAACGACAATTTAGAAATGTATTAGCCTCTATTCTTGGTTTTAACATTAAAGACTTATTAACTGTAACAATGTTTATATTGTAATTATACAGGACACCTCAAATTCTGACTAATGATGAAAAATCTCAGACTTTTTCTTTCCTCTGAATTTTTTTCTGTTATAAGTATATTGCATGCCCAGGCCCTGCACTCACCTAGGGTCGACCTTGTGTGGGACTGAGAATGGGTTAAATCTACATACTATGCCAATCAGGGGTGCCCATCCACCCCCCCCCCCCCCATGGCTTATAATGCACTCCTCCCAAAAGTTAGAGTATTCCCCTTGCCCCCCTTTATGCCGAATTATATTCTCAAATTATTTTGATCAGACAAAATGGGCAGAACAATATAACATAATACAGACATATTTAAGCAATATATGATTACTTTAGGTATTGTTTACAACATAGACACTTACATGTATATTACTTTGACATTGATTGAAATAACATATTACATAAATGATAACTTCTGAAGTTGTTGCAGCAAACTTATTGATAATTTCCTCACTTTGCACCACTTTTAAAATATCGGACTCAATATTAATAATGTTTCCACAGCACGTCCCCCCCTCACATTCCAAACCGATTCTAAAGACATAAGAGGTGGTGTCTCATTTCAACCCCATATCACCACGATCACCCACAGGTAGATAAAATGTACATAATAACCACAACTAAAAATCAATAACAAGTCAATCACACGAAACGATCCCCTATTTTTTGTGTGAAGATATATAGAAGTGATAGCTAAGCTATAAAATTTTGTCCCTCCACAAATATTCCCATGATGCAGGCGCGTCACGAATACCCCCTGTGGGCACCCCTGACACCAATTACTGTTGGGGAGTGGTGAACATAATTTGCTATGAAGACAGACGTCCCAGGTTCGAACTTTTGTCAAAGTGGATTTAAACACATGTTAGATAGGGAATTTAAAGGTCAAAAAGGGAATCTTGGGAATAGGGGAATTTTCAGTTAAAAAAGCAATAACACTGGAAAGATGGTGGCCGAAAGATGATTATCTCATCACTGCCTGCGTTGCCTTTTGGTAAAGCTTTAGTTAAGCATTTGCAAATAAATTTACTAATGAAACATGCTATAGAAGTTTTGTGATTGGGTGTGGGGGTTCAATCCCAAATCCCACCTTAGCAGTGCAGAAGTGAAAAATAACATTTGTGGCATATAATCTTGGTTAGAAACACCACCAGTGCAGAATGTCTGCAGACGCATGCCCAAGAACTGACCATACAACCACTGGCAGGAGGGAGCTGATGGGGCTTCAGCTCCTCCCGAAATTTGAAGAAAATAAAAAAAAAATCGTTCAACGCATGGGGAATGTTCAAAAGAGTAACGTTTAGTCGTTTACTGTTCAGTTTCTGCAATCGTTTTGGGTCAGGACAAGTGAAAAGTTTACATGTGCCTCATGTAATCAACAAAATGAAATTGAATTGATTGACAGAAGATTGGCATAGAGGATAACAATAACATTGAAATGTTATCAAGGAAATTGCGAAGAATGGGCGAGTCCGTTCACCTTATCTTCCGAAAGACGATTCTATTACCATGAAAGCAAAGTTCTAATTGCACTTTATAAATAAAACTTTTTTTCCCGAAAAGTCATGAAGTGTCTTGCCCACTGCATCCAGATAAACAATGTATTATGGATGAAATTTGGAACAGGTGCAAGACGATAAGTGTGAAGATGAAAATAGTTTCAGAATTAATTAATGTCTGTAATCATAAAGGTAACCAGAAAAAGAAAATCGACATGCTAATGTTGCTGTTTCATTCAGTACGTCCTTTTTCAGTGAAGACAGTCTCGATGAAATTGTGGATTATATTATTATTATCCTGTGTTAGAGGAAGAACTGCGATATGTTGTCAATTTTCTCCTGACCCAGCTTTTCAAGTACAGGTTTATTGCTTTATTTTTTAAAATCATTTCCGAGAGCCCCAGTTACAACCTGAGGTGCGTATACATTAGTTTCGTCTGCGTTTTCCGTGTTATTTTTGCCTATTATAATTAAATGCTTCGTTCTCAGCACAGCTTCACTTTCGTTATAGTTCCTGGAATTCACATCGCATTCGCAATATTTAAAAATATCGCGTAATTTGAACGTTTCTTCCATACCAGCCATGACAACACGCTGCTATTACGTATTACTACTGAATGTAAACAAACATTTATCCTACATAGAGCGGCCATATTGGAAGCGACACTAGCGCTCAGGTGGTAATTTTAATCGCGAATACCAGGGGTTCCCAAACTTATTCGTTTCACGGCGCCCTTGGTGTTTCAAGAACTTTCCACGGCGCCCAAGTCAGAATGTAGGCATATCTAACACTTGCAACGCTCAGTTAATGTGGTTAAGTTGCTTGCCTTAAGTTAAAAATAAACATATTTTAAATTCAGTAACATTTTACATGTAAAAAGTACTAAAACTATCTGTAGACTAAGAAGTAAGTGTCATTTCAGTGAAAATATTTGAACATCTCGCCCTGGGGCGCCGCGGCGCACAGTTTGGGAGGGAACCTCTGCACTATACAATAAAATTCACCCATTGTTACATTACCTCTTGTAAACAATAGATGAAGAGGGAAAGAAAGTTCTTGTACAAAATTTGTCTCCTGTCCATAGACAGTCAGCAGGCGCCAGGCATTTCAGGGTGACAGGTTTATCGCAGGTTTAATCTTTCGTTTGGTAGTCCTCAATGTCCAAATGCATACCTCTTAAGAGGGATGGAAAGCGGGAAGATAAGCTTCTAGGAGAAGAATTATTTTCTATTGCTGTCAGTTTGCCATTTCCATTTGTGTGCAGTGATAAAATAATGTAAATGTTTCTACCTGATTTTACTGGGCTCAATTTCTGTTAATCTATATAAATGGAAGCTGGGTTGTTAAAGGTCCAGGAACCATAAATTCTAATGGGTTCCGTAACCGGACCGGATTGGAACCTTTTTTTTCTCTCGCACAATTTAAATTCCGTCCAAGTTGCGCATTGTTTAATTTTAACAAGAACTTGGACCCTATTTGAATTCATCCGGAAAAAAGTTCCTGGACCGTTTTTAATTCACCCGCAAAAAATGTTCCTGGACCGTATTTATATATATCAGGAAGAAAGGTTCCTGGACTGTATTTAAATTCATCCGGAAAAAAAGGTTCCTGGACCGAATTGAAATACTTTACAGATAAAAGGGTTATTTATGATCCAGAACCCATTTACGCGTTCTGATTTTTCTCTCCTGGACCGGAATTAAATTTATATAAAATTCCTGGACCTTTAATAACCCTGAATGGAAGTCAAATATTTCAGGTTAGAATTCGCTTATTTACGGAAATTTAGAAAAAAAATATATATTGGGAAATGCATTAGTTTGATTTATTGACTGATTTGGTTTATTTTACTTCAACATTTCTGCCACTTTTGACTAATCGCGAAGATTAGGTTCAGTGAGGATATGATGAAATTGATGAAGGGACATTCACAAAGAACATCCATACACCTGCCAGGATTCAAACCCAGGACCCCTGGCGTTGTAGCGGGCTGTGCGAACCACTCTGCACTGTTCGTGTAAATGAGAACACACTTTTCTGAAACGAACACATCCTGTGTTTATATATTTTCTTTGGGGCGATAACAATAATAAACAATTGTTATTTAATATGCATTTAATATTATTATTATTATTAGCAGTAGTAGTAGTTGTCTCTCTTCCATTTGTGGTTGGCGTTCCGCACTGGTTGGAATTCCTATTTTTCTGTGCTGAAGAAATAAACGAAAACCTGACTCCCTGCTGTTAGGTACATTTGCCACAAGCAGGTATCCATATTGTGACATCGCCGAGGCCAAAAAGATGAGAAGAGAACCCAGTTCAAGGTCAAGATAGGACAAGTCTCCATTTCGCTTATCTCTACCAAACTCGGAACCGCTTTCACCTCACGGCCATCGAACAGAATGCCTCAAGAGGCAGAAAAGAAGCGAAATATACAGAAGGGAGGAACACTAGTAGAGGGCGACAGTAACGAGGAAGAGAAAGAAAGAACTAAATACAGCAAGAGAGAACGAATAAAATACAGAAAATGGGAGGGAAATAGGAACCAAACATGGACGAAGGGGTACTAAAAGGAAGATCGAAAACTAGATTTTTTAAAAAACGGAGTTAGAAATAAACGGGGGGGAGGATAGAGAAAAAGGCTATTTTTACTTATTCCAATGGAATTCAAGTAACCCTTCTTGATCCTCCTGTAAGCGTCCATGTCAACTACTAGTAACAATAAAAATTGATGAAATTTTGGGATCGAGATATAAACTTTTTCCATGAAGGGAAACTGAATGAGAAAGGAAATTTGGTTTTTTGGATTGTGACAACACTGACAACGAAAACATGTCGCTTGTGGATTTCGACAGTCCAACACAGGCTTCTGCGACCTGTAATACAGCTACGGTGTGAAACGTTGCTGCTGATTGGATCGTTCCCAAGCGGCATGTGTAACGTGTCGCTTTGAAGCGAACCATCAGTAGTCAATGCAACCTTTCGAATCGAGTCGACACAACAAGGTGCATGTATCGATTAGACGTGAATCATGTCGCCTCGATTAGTTGTTCGCAAATGCTTACTCATAGAGCTGTATCGCTTGTCACTTCGGTGTGAATCCACGCTGTTGCTTCGGTCTGATATTTCCCTAAGGGGAAGCAAACCCTCAGTAATCAATTGAACCTTTCGAACATAAGCGACACGACAAGCTGCACGTGTCGCTCTGACTGGCCAGTTTTCTAAATATCGTGTTCGTGTCGCCTCGTCCTCTTGTTCGTGCATGCGCGGTGAATGTTTTGCTTTAGACTGAATGGGCTAGTGTCGCTTGTCACTTGCAGCTTCGGTATGAATTCTTCGTGTCGCTTGTCGCCTGTTGCTTTAGTGAGAATTCTCCCTAATGAAGATGTCACACCGAAGCTGCAAGCGACAAACGACACGAGTCTTTTCAGTCTATTCGCGATTAAAATTATCCGATATGCCATCTGTTGAGACTTTCAGGAACCACTTAACGTAGGACACACCGCCGTGTTGAAGCCGTTTAAAGCATGGGGAATATGCGAAAAAGTAGCGTCTACTGTTCAGTTTTTTGCTCTAAATCATGATGGGTTAAAACAAGGAGATGCATTATCTCCATTGCTCTTTAATTTTGCCTTAGAATATGTTGTTAGGAAGGTAAAAGAAACTAAAGAAGGACTAAAATTAAATGGTGTGACTCAGTTGTTAGCATATGCAGATGATGTAGACTTACTGGGGGATGATGTGAATACAATTAAGAATAATGCTAAAATATTTTTCAAAACTGCTAAAGAGATAGGTTTGGAAGTTAACAAAGAGAAAACTAAATATATGCTTACAGGCCGAAACCAAGTGTTAGGTAATAATCAAAATCTAATTATTGATAACAACTCGTTTGAACCAGTTTCCAAATTCAAATACTTAGGAGTAATATTAACAAATGAAAATTATATTAAAGAGGAAATAAAAAGTAGGCTTAATTCAGGAAATGCACGTTACTTCTCTCTTCATAAACTTTTGTCTTCTCGTTTAATATCTAAGAAACTAAAAGTTAAAATATACAAAACAGTAATTTTACCTGTAGTATTATATGGATGTGAAACTTGGTCCCTTACATTGAAAGAGGAACATAAATTGAGAGTATTTGAAAATAAGATCCTTAGGAAAATATTTGGACCTAAAAGGGATGAGGAGACAGGTGAGTGGAGAGGGTTACATAATTTAGAACTACATAATTTGTATTCATGTCCGGATATTATTAGAATAATTAAATCAAGAAGACTTAGGTGGGCAGGCCATGTGGCACGAATGGGAGAGGAAAGAGGAGTTTACAGGATTCTTGTTGGGAAACCTGATGGTAAGAGACCTGTAGGAAGGCCAAGACGAAGATGGAGGGACAACGTTGAGATGGACCTAACGGAAATCGGTAGGGATGGAAAAGAGTATATAGAACTTGCTCAAGATAGGGAAAGATGGAAGGCATGAACCTTCGGGTTTAAGAAGGCTAGGGAGTTAGTTAGTGAGTTAGTTAGTTAAATCGTTTTGTGGTTCAGGACAAGTGGAAAGCTTACATGTGTTTTCTACCCCGAGGAATCAACAAAATCAAATGTTTAAATAAATCAGGGAAAACAGAACTGAGTGACAAGATTGGCATAACTGAAATGCGGCAAGGAAATTACGAAGAATGCACGAGTCTGTTCACTTTATTTTCCGAAATAATCTTTCGGAAATATGATTTTATTACCATGAAAGTAAATTTTAAATTGTTCTTTATAAATATAGCATTTTTTTCGATAACAATGTATTATGCATGCAATTTGAAACATGCAAGTCGATTAAGTGCGAAGATGAAAATAGTATGAGAATTGATTAATGTCCGAAATCATAAAAACCATAATTGACATGCTAATGTTGCTGTTTCATTCAGTCAGTCAATTTTCAGTGAAGACTGAAGATAGCCTCAATGAACTTGTTATTGTTATTATTATTATTATTATCCGGTGTTGTTATAAACCCAGCCTGCCTCTTTGGGGAAAAAAACTGCAACGGCATGTTTCCATTTATTTCCTGAATTGCTTTATTTTCAAATCATTTCTGAGAACCAGGCAGTTACGTAAAACCAAGGGGCAGTGCAGATAAAACAGCACTGCTTTCAAGAACCAGTGCGTATACATTAGTTTCGTCTGCATTTTCCGTGTTATTTTTATTATCATAATTAAATGCTTCTTCTCAGCACAGATTCACCTTCGTTATAGTTCCTGGAATTCACATCGCATTCGCAATATTTAAATATAACGCGTAATTTAAACGTTTCTTCCATACCAGCAATGACAACACGCTGCTATTACGTATTACTACTGAATGTAAACAAAGATCTATCTTACGTAGAGCGGCCATATTGGAAGCGACACAAGCGCTCAAGTGGTAACTTTAATCGCGAATAGCAAAACAATCATGCGCGAACCACGGGCTGGGCAATACGATGCACGGTACTGAGAAAACAGCCCAGTCCGAGCGACACGTCCAGCTTGTCCTGTTTCTTTGGTTTGAAGGGTTGCGTTGATTACTGAGGGTTCACTTGCAACGACGTGTCGCTTGTAACTTGTCGCTTCTGTGTGAAATCTCCCTGAAGCAAAACATTCGCATATATATATGCGTAGTTATTGGTATACAATACAATGGTGTATATCTACCATTTTCTATAGTAACACAATACAGCTAATGTAAAGCACGATAGTGGTATTTGATAGATACCATAATGCCATTTGTAAAACAATAACACTTTTCCCTTCGTCTTATGTTTTGAGAATCACATCAGGTAGATAGCCACCATTACGTGTTGTAGACTCACGGAGTCGACGAACAAAATTATCCATGGCAGACACCAGCATTGTGGGTGGAATTGACCGGACTTCTTCCCTAATTCTCCTCCTCAGGGTCTCTAAGTTAGGGATACGTGTTCAAAAACTCGGCTCTTGAGGTACCCCCAGGCAGTGGCAGTAATACCATACCATGTATTACTTTTATAATACGCCGCTAAAACAAAAGCAGGGTGTTCATGATCCAACGCTCCATTGCTACAGAAATGGCATTCCTCGTGTTCTTACCTCGAATACTAGGTTTCATCCCTACTGCGGGGCTGTTGGAATATCAACCTTTGAAAGTGGTAGATATATACTGCCGGACCCTGTATAATTTTTAGGCTCTTTTTAATATGTTGAAAAATCTACCCGTAATATTTCCAGCGTTACACCTTATCATATGTTTACAACATATTCTGTGCCTCTCCCAGAAAAAAAAATTGGATGTAATGGATGTATCTTATCATTTAAGAGATGCACGAAGAAACTGAGTTTGGCAGTCGGATCGGACACAATGTAACGAAGACTTTGCATTCCTTTCTCTCATCAATCAGTTACGTCCGATGTTAAATGACGTAACGTCCAAACCAATTGAGCTGTTTAGCCGTTCTGGCGTAGAAAAATGCGTCAGAGTTGATCACGGAAAACTTTACAAGAAAGGAAGCACGTTCATAATTTTTACCAAGTTGGATCTGGGTTTAATGTGCAATGGACATATACCTAATTCTCTGGTTAAACATTTTTTAATCGTTTAACCCTGAAGATGAGAGCAATGTATGCCCTCGAAACTAGTGTTGCCCACGGGACGAGACGGGACAGGCTTTTAAAAATTCGAGACGAGACGAGATTGATCATATGTCCCTTTGACAAACGAATATTTTCGAGACGAGACAGGATTTCACAGCATTTCCACGAGACGAGACAGGCCAAAGTCTCGTCTCGTGGGCAACACTACTCGAAACGTTGGAAGCCAACTCCAATTTGACCTGACTGGTAACCCGAGAACACCTGTTCGAATCACGTCGCCAGGGAAGCTACAATTCCTGTTGCCTGTATATGTACAGTCACGGACACTTCTCGGTTGTAATGACCTCATTTACTTTCAATGGAATTGCTACAACGCAGAACTGTCCGTGACTGTACCTGTAACTGTGACTGTACAGTTGCTATAGGAATTATGACGATTTCTTTTGAGAGAGGGGGTTGGTGGAGTTGAGAAAAAGTATGAATTAATTTATTTATTGCTGTAAAAACTTGTCAAGTTGAATTGCGAGAAGTTACAATTTAACGCAAAAAGTCGGTATAAAGTGCTTTGCTTGGAAAGTACTGAAATATACAAATTCATAAAAACCTGGATTTTATTTTATTTAATAATGAACGAAGAAGGGCTTCCCATGCCCTGAATGGCATCTAGTGAATGTTACGGATTCTCATGTGCATATATTCTTGTTTATATATATATATATAAAAAAGGCGTATTCTTTGTTTAAGAAAAGAATGTTTCACACGGACAAAGTTTTGTCAACTATTTATTAAATTCACATCCAAGATATACGTAATATCATGTGAAAAACACAGGGACGAAAGAACGTGCTTTGTCCATTTTTAGCCAAACTGAGGTCAAGATGTTATCAGTTAGCTCTGTGAAGGGTCTATGAATTGTACAATAGATTTGTACTTTTTCCATCCATTACAAAAAAAAAAAAGTTGTGATTGTGTATACAGGGAATGAACGAGCTCATGGCCATGCGAACAGGGAAATAAGGTGCTCTCCTGTAAAATCAATAAGACGGACAAAGCACGTTCTTTCCCTGTAGTCTTCATATGATCACTCGTACCCAACGTCATCACTCTATTTTTCTTTCTTCCACAATATACCCAGGGGTAGAAAAATACAAGACGCCCGGTTGCCATGCCGCCTGAAAATTTCCACTTGGCGCTTGTTTTAAAATAACGATTACAGTATGTATTTATAATGTGTGTGTGTGTGTGTGTGTGTTTTCTGTATCATGTAATAAATCAGAATAATACACATGCCATAATAACTTTTTACACTGTAGCTAGCCTACTTTAAAAATATGCTGCTATACTATGGTAGAATTGGCCATATAACAGAATGTATTGCATAGCTATTCATGCTGTTATCAGTTGGGCCTTCTTCAGGAAGGCCACTCCGACGCAAGAATTAATTACTTTTAATCCAGTTTTGTATTAATTAATAAATTAATGTTTTAATATTGTAATTAAAAATGTATAGCTTCATGTTAGTTGGTTTCATGGCTTGCTTAGACCGTATTTAAAAAAAGTTGCAT
Organism: Lepisma saccharinum; assembly: GCF_977018435.1. Taxonomy (NCBI): domain Eukaryota; kingdom Metazoa; phylum Arthropoda; class Insecta; order Zygentoma; family Lepismatidae; genus Lepisma; species Lepisma saccharinum. The sequence goes on from NC_139229.1 coordinate 38,679,412, forward strand.
CTGAGAAAAAGGTGCTGGCGCCTGAATTATTTTAATTCTTTTCTATCCCTGACTATATCCACCACTAAAACACGCAATTCTTAACTTAAATACAACTCTTTACTATACGAAAAAATTATTTTTATCCACAAAATCGCTCCACCGTGATCCAATTTCCTTATAGGGGAACAAAAACAGTAATCCCCTTGTCAGCTGATAACAAATCTTAGGGGAGTTCACAATGTCTGAAAGGTATGCTAATAAAGATTGACAGCTCAAGGCTAAAAATAATATTACAGACTCAAGTCGGCAAGATAGTGCCAAGCAGCATTTTCGAATTTGTAAGAAACTGGGAGAAAGTTCGAACTCACAAAGCTGTGGCCCATCGAAAAAATCTGTCTTGGCAATGTCTGTAACAGACTTTTCACTTGAAATGTTTTTCAAGCGCATGGTGAACGTGGCTTGGCTCTCTCACTCCTTCAATTACAAAACGTCAAAGTGGGGAAGTTTGTTCTCTAGAACTTTCCAAACTAGACAGGAAGAATAATTTCTTATCTTGTACTTCTTTCTCTTGACATGCACACAAGCACAAGGTGCCATAAACTGATTCCCATGGACGTGACAAATCCGATAATTCGAAGAAAGACCCTCTATAATCTTTATGACAGATTAAAACTTGCATACTCAACAACAAGCTACTACACCTGGTCATGTGAAGAGGAGACAGCGACAGTCATTTCAAGGTAAGCCCCTCCCACCATACGGTCACATTGGAACCGGTCTCGTCTCGACGAGTATTGCGCTGCCGTGTTCAACGGATCTTCCTTATAGTTATGTGGTGGTCACATTCTGGGGTTCTCTCAGCATGTAATGCATGGGCACAGGGAGGGGATAAAGGTGGCCTGTGTATGGTGCTGACCACACCTCCACAAATGACAGATTTGGAATGTGCAGCGGGGTACCTTTACCTTTCTATTACAATTATAATGGGTGCCACTACGCAGGATTTTATTTTTTTCGGAAGGGACTGGGATTGTAAAGGAGGATGGATTGAATGAAAATTGTGGGAGCGTCACGATACGAGTATCAGCCAGGGTGGGAAATCCTGGGGGGGGGGGGGTCCCCCATCAAAAATTTCCGGGGGAGAGTTTTTGTTATAACAAACAAAAGATAAGCAAATACTTTTAATTTCAAATATACTTTACTAAGAATAATATCGGAAACACACACTCATTAGTGTAGTTATGATTATTGAATGCTTTCTCTCTCAAGAGATCATTAACAAATCTACATCAATACGCACAATAAAAGTAAAACAAGAATGCAAAACAATAATAACTGTGAAATCTAACTGATTTATCATAAAGCACAAACTAAACAAAAACTTACACATAATAAAACCAATTGAACTATTTCATAATTTATTAACATCTTTAACCAGTTAGTGAAGTAATTAATTAGCTGCTTTGCAATATATGTATAAAGTAACAAAATAATTTCCTTTATGTAATTAATAATAATAGTAATAATAATAATAATATATTTTATATGAGTAATTTATTTTTACTTTTAATAACGTTAAAAATATGTATCGTATAATTTACACATATGTTTGTGGAGAGGGGGTTTGTAGACGAAGAACTTTCTCCCCCCACCAGATTTCAATGATTTCGCACCCTGGTATCAGCCCCTTACCGTAACTACGTAGGACCAACGTCTGTTTTTGAGGACTAATATCCTAACTAAAATCTGAGGCTGTAAAGGGGCACTGATATCCAGATAGTACAGATTTTATGAAGGATTTGTACAAAATTAGTACAGTGAAATACGAATAGAAGAATACTACTGTATGTGGATAGCCCGTAAAACGGATAAACGATAAAATTGTCCGGATAATGCACACATTTGGATAATCAGAATATTCGGTTATTTGAAATCCGGATATAAAACTATCCGATATCCGGATTTGGCCATCCCTAATAGGGACAGAAAAGGCCTCTAACGGTTTTTAACCTTTATTTCTCCGGTGTCACCTGAGACGCAAAACGACGGTCTTGTCCGCCGTTGTCACCGTAAGGTGACAAGAAGAATTAGGTAAAATTCCCATGCTACCTGCACCTTGATACTTTTATATTGTGGTGGAAACACTAACAGGCTTTCTGGGAAAAGCCTTCGTCAAGGTTGGAGAACTTTTTCACCCTTTTAACACGTCCAGGTCACGTGTTCGAGTCCTTGTTTTTCGAGCTGTACATTGTCAGCGTGAAGCTTATAACACGTGCTGTTTTCGTTCCTCCTAAAAGCACTTAAAAAGAACATGAAATAACTTTCATTTAATTACGAAAGGTCCATACTATGAAAAGAAGGCTAAAGTTTGCGTCCTTTTCCCATAGAAGTGGGGAAAAGATGGGGCGAAGTCTAGATTTTTATTCTTTTTCATGGAAATTTTTGGGGCACGACTCATTCCACCCCGTCCATTTCACTTCGGCGTTCTGCATTGTACGCAGTTGCATGCCCTCTTGGCTTGAAAACAAAACTTACCCGAAGCAGATTGGTCCAATAGTCTACGAGTTGTAACGTTTTTCCGAAATAAGTGTAAACATTTAAAAATTGCGCGGAAAAGCCTCGGCGAATCAGGGGTTACATTCGGCAGCCTACTTCTTCTATCCAGGAAAAGGAACAGAAGATACATTTTACAGCAAATCCTCAGCCTACTTAAGACATGCATTATTGCATAAAATTATAAAACAAATCTCCGAGTTCAGTCCACCCAATGTTCCTCAAAAGTTGGCGCTACTGGAACTCGAGTATATATCAATAGCCATGTGGTCTTGCTTATATTAACTTCGTTCTTCAGTGGACAGATTACGTAGAAACTAACAGTGAAGAGAATCTAATCCATGAAGTCTTAAAGGCTTCAAACTTTTTGTCGGAGTTACCGTGAGCCATAAATTTTCAAACTTGGAACATCAAGATAAAACTGCCCGCAGAATATGAAAGGGTAATTCGTAAAGATTTATTGATGTCTCTGACTGGAAGATTGTGATGACTGCAAGAATGCGTGTGCATTGGATTTTTTAAACAAACTGCTTCATCACAACGCCATGTCGTTAGGTAGGAGACTATAGTATGGAAAAGATAACACTGTCTCATAATGTTACGCGAGAAAGCGATATTGTTCTGGGCCAAAAGAAGCGGGAAAATCTAACACTTTCTAACAGTATGGCCAGTTAGGCTGATTTATTTTAAAATTATGGGTACATTAGCACATAGGCTATGTACGGCCGTCACGAATTATGGGAATATGCTCGTTAACAAAATCAAAATGGAAGACAGAGCCTAACAAGAAACAAATATGTGTTAAAAACTTCCTCAATCGACATCTAAAACTAAAACTTTATTTATTTATTTACCAAAAGTTTCAGATACAGTACAGTATTACCATTTTATACTGAAACAGTAACAGCAGAAAAACAACATAATAATAATAAAAACAAAACAATAGAGTACAAGATGACAGAAAAAGAGATTACACATTCCCTTAATAATTTTCTAAAAATGTGCTCTGGTAGGAATATGTCAACATTTGGAGGTAGGTTATTACACGAGCGAGGAAGCCTGTAGAAAAAGTCTCTTGTAGTGAGATTGTGAAAAAACTTTGTTGCGGGTTGCTGTGTGGGGACTAGTTTTACTACTATTACTAGACTATTGTCAACAATTATATTGTTTTTTAGATAAAATCTCCATACACTAGTTAAAAAGAGGCTGTAGGAGGCACTCAGCACACATGACAAGCACGGGACAACACGACCCTGCTGAGGATTATACTGACCGTGAGTCCACGCGCCAGAGCTTCGTTAGCTTGAAAGAAGAAGTTACCGGGCGTATAGTTTCATATCCTATAAGGGGGAGGGGTTGTCTTGTTTCTGTTTTGAAAGTTGAAATTTGTAGGCTGCAGACATCCCGATAATCGACGACATAAAAAATCCCAATCGCATTTTGCGACAGCCAATTTCTATTTTGGTTACTTTAAGTCTCAATTCTACCTCTTGAGTTAATCCAGACGATGAGTTGAACTGATGAAATTGCTGATGGAAAAATACTGAATGAATGAACCTGTGATTGGCAATTTGCCGACGATTTATATATGCCGTTGGCTGAACACGCCTCCAATGGTACCGGAAGTCTATTACAATATTCAAATCAACTGATAAGGACAAACATTAACTCGTTTTAGACGTGTCGCTATCAGTAAGACATAACTATCTAATATGTTTACTACTTCCATTTAATATATGGGCTCATATATTTGCGTTAACCTCTGAGGTTTTAAAAAAAATTGATAACACTACAAAAAAAATTATGCTGACGTTTCATACGTCACGTATATCCGCAGTTACAATGTCTACATTAATAATTACGCTTAGACTCGAATAGCCACGTCACTTACGAGTTACGACAATTCTTACGAAAGCTATTAGAAGAAACGCGTCCACATTGATATGAATGGAATCGTAAGGATCAGGTCATTAGGTCGTAAATCGTCCATCACTTATGAATCATGGAAGCAGGTTTCAATGTCACGTTTCCCAATATTTTCGGTATTATGCCAAACCCCAGCATACAGGCGCCGACCTGAAGGACAAGGTTCTCCCCAACCCAAATCCATGGCGAGGGGCATCTTACTAGAGACACGGTAGTTTTTCACGGAAACACGAAATGTGAACCAGCAAGCTGTAATGATCATTTTTATGTTTCTTAAAAGTGTGAGATGCATTTCTTACCTATATCACGAATTGATGCGAAGTAAACTCAAATACGAAATTTGGAGTTTATTTACCACACACAGTGGCGTGCCCCGGGATTTTCGAAAGGGTAGGGTTACGTAACCTTTTTTTGTAGTCAGCCCTCATTTTGTCATCTTCTCCTGCCTCTAACTTTTTATTTAAGGGATACTAGGCCAAATGGGGGTTATGACTCCACCAACTATACCCCTTGGGGACGCCACTGTCCACACACTAGTTCCTGAAGTCTGAATTATCTAGCGAGTTACACAAAATCACGAACAACTTATTTCTGCGGTAAATTTCGAGATGCAAAAATGGACACCTTTACATAGGAATGAATTTAATACTCTCACATAAATGTGCCATTTGAAAGGAAATGTTTATTTTATGAAATAAGTTAGTTTTTAAATAAAAATTAGGATTATATTCACCATTTCTATACCGAAATGCCATTTTATATACCGCGTTTGATGCCGAAATGTTGTTCATTTATTCATCACAAATATGTCTCTCCAACGATATTACAAAAAGGAGATTGAGATTGAGTACATGGAATATCTTCCTGATGACGTAACGACTGTAGGTGAATTTATCCATGAAACGAATACTAGCGTTGTGTACTAAAATTCTAGCGTTGCACTATGCAGATAGGAAAACTGTCAGACAACTGAACAAATTAATCGAGCACACAAATGTGCAGTTCCAAATATATTAATCTCATATTCGTAAGCAATAAACTTATTTACAGTTTCTGGGTTCAGATAAATTGAAAATACTGACGGGTGCTTATTATTCATAATGTGAAATAAAAACTACTGCTCGATGTTTACAATGAACAATAAGATTTATTTTGTTTCAATGTTTCAAAAACAATGTAATACAAATACCACACTATACGAGGGTCACTATTTATATTTTGAGCCTTGGCAACACTGATTGAAGTTAGGCGCGATTTAACGTTTGCACGGAATCGTCTGGCATTATTGACCATAACGTACTTCAAATGTTTTGTCAATAGCTTCATTTGTGTTGTTTATGTTGCCTTGGAGATTGCGCGACAACAATAAAATGGAACTAACTCGTGAACATTTTCGTGCGATGATTTTTTTACGATTTTCAACGTGGATTATCAAGACAAGAGTGCATCGATCAACTTACTTCCACATTTGGCGATGAAGCCCCATCCTTTGTCACTGTGAAACGCTGGTATAACGAATTCAATCGTGGCCGCCATTCGCTCACCGACGAGATTCGCGAAGGTTGTCCAAAATCAGTTGTTGTTCAAGAAAACATTGATGCTGTGCAAAACCTAATACTGCAAGATCGTCATGTGACATACTGTGACATTGAGGCAACCATAGGCATTAGTTCCACCAGCATATATATAATATTACATGATCATTTAGCTGTGAGAAAGGTATGTTCTCGTTGGATCCCACACAATTTGACAAAAACTCAAAAAGACGCTCGCGTCAATTGGTGCAAACAAATGTTCGATAAATACAATCGTGGTGCTTCAAAAGACGTATATAAGATTGTAACAGGTGACGAATCATGGATATATGCATATGAGCCGGAACGTAAACAGCAGTCGACTGTATGGGTGTTTCGAGATGAACCCAATCCAACAAAAGTTGTTCGCGCTCGAAGCACATCGAAACAAATGGTCGCCTGTTTTTTCGGGAAAACTGGTCATGTGCCAACTGTGCCTTTAGAGGAACGTAGAACGGTCAACTCTGAATGGTACACAACAATTTGTTTGCCAGAGGTCTTCGGTCAAATACGGAAAACAAACAAACGCCGTCGGATCATTCTTCATCAAGACAATGCCAGCCAGCTGTCACACATCTCGTCTAACAACAGACTTTATGAACAGTCAAAAAATCGAATTGATGGGTCATCCGCCGTACAGTCCTGATTTGGCACCCAATGACCTCTTCTTGTTCCCGAATGTCAAGAATAAATTGCGAGGACAACGATTTTCGTCAGCGGAAGACGCCGTTGATGCGTTCAAAAACAATATTATGGAGGTGTCTCAAGAAGATGGGAAAAACTGCTTTGACAAATGGTTCGAACGAATGCAAAAGTGTATTGACCATAAAGGAGAATACTTCGAAAAACAATAAAGCAGTTTTCAATGCCAAATTCCTGTTTTTTTCATTGTTAGGCTCAAAATATAAATAGTGACCCTCGTACTAGGGGTTTTCATACTTTTAGCTCTCGTAGTTACCTTCCGCTGCCACAATCTGCAACCGCCTCCCTCCAATAATAAATACATGTGACTGTAAAAGACCAACACAAAATCCCTCAACGTGTTTGTTTGTGGTTGGTACATATACAAGTAATGAAAATATAATGTGTGTGATTAATGCAAGTGGTGTACAATTTTTTAATGTTTATAAGGTGCTGCCAATTCATTCAGCGATATGATATTCATGAAATGAAAAGGATAAATGCAGACAGTAAGAAAAGCTGGAAAATAGATCAGGGTGTCTACAGAAATAACAAATCTAAAATTCTTGACTTTTTCTTGACTGCTCTTTCCTTTTTATTAACATTTATTGAATCCCCCCTACTTAGGTAAGGTTGGAAATTAAGAAAATAGATACTTTCATTCAATTAAAAACCTCTACCAAGGCCGGTTAAGATGATAACTGAAGCTATACTTAACAAAAGATTTAGACTTGCTGGATGTAAAAATTAATGCTTCAGACTTCATCCTGGATGGGGAAAAGCACGTTTCTTTATTTAATATTTTTATAAAACTTTGCGCATACAAGAATGTAATTCTTAAGAAACAAAGTGAACAAATCTTAACCACAAAGCAATATAATTTTAGATTTCTAAATATTCAATTTTATCAAATCCCAATACAGGTATATAACAATGTAAATTCATTATACTGTAAAAAAAAACAAACACCCTGTAGATGTTCAAAACAGGCATAAAAAAATGTTTGGATTTCTCCCTTAATTTAATTGTAGTCCTGTTTCTTCTAAGAACATGCTCAACGTGCGAAAGCAATCATCAATGCTTTAATCTTCCTGCTACAAAGCAGCAACTTCCTTTGAAAGGCTGACATTTTGTCTCATAGGTGAAGGATACCATTGTACGTAGAATACCTTGTCGAGATCAGAAATGGCCATTTCACGTCGGCCAGGTAGGCCTCCGGCCTCACACGGCCTTAGCCTTCGACCTCCAACTCAGTTTCCGGCCTCACAGGGCCTCAGCCTCCGAACTCCAACTCGGCCTCAGCCTCCGAGCTCCATCTCCTCCGACCTTCAACTCGGCCTTCGGCCTCAGCCTCCGAACTCCATCTCGGCCTCCGGCCTCACACGGCCTCAGCCTCCAAGCTCAAGGTCGGCCTCCAGCTTCAGCCTCCGAACTCCAACTCGGCCTCGCACAACCTCAGCCTCATTCAATTTGTGAACAAGATCAGAAAGGCAGTGGCGGCGGCAAAATTTGAGGGGAGGGCTAAGTTGCCAAAACTGTGGGGAGGGAGGTAAGAATAATTTAATTTCCCTTGGTAGATAAGGTTTAGCATAGTGCGGGGAAAAGTGACAAAAAGTGAGGGGAGCCACTGCAGAAGGGTGTGCTAATTTCTGTTCAAAGGCACTATCAATTAGATTTTTAGCATTGGAATGATAGTCTTCTACAGGGTACAGTAAGAGTGCAGTTTCTGTCTCAAGATGACATTACCGATGGATAACCAACGTGAATTGCAGTTATACAGATGAAGAAATTGGCATTTCTTTAAAAATTAACACATTTTAAACTTTGAGATATTTTCTCTTTTTTTCGGAATTCTCGCGCCTCCCCTGCGAAACTTCGGCGCCTCACAGTATGAATGCCACTGCACTATACAATGTAATTTGATGAAATTTAATTAATCACTTTACGAGTTGCATGTCGGCCGTGAACTAATCGCACAAATTGTTACTTTCCCATGGTTTTGTAACTTAAAGTTGCCGCCTAACCGTTTGATGGCGCTAGTGACTTCTACATATATTCGCTTCTCCATATGTCTACTATGGATTACCAAGATATTGTTCTTGACGAATAGCACATGCTTCCGCCGTGAATATAGACAATTCTGCTGGTAATGGGTAGATTTTGTATTCCATTAGATAATTACAATATATTGCTGCTCCAGTGTTACCAGATGCAGGTTTAGATGCACCTGTATGCATGTAAAAAATCTTCATGCACTCAAATAATGGGTTGATTGAATATGGAAGCTTGGGAACAACAATGCTGAAGTAATAATTATGCATTGTTGACTCACACGACTGTTTCTATGTAACTACAATCAAAGTTCATCTCTGAATGAATGGAACCGTGAGTATCTCACAGTTTATTTATTCTAATTTTAAGTAAATTTTTGACATCATCTGTGAATAAATGTTATCAGCGCAGTTTTATAATATTAATTAGCGATATTATTCAAGTGCTCGCAATACAAGACACGTGGTTCTTTTTTTCATTCTTCGTTGGCAGGTGTGTATCTGGTAGTTTCTTTCGTTTGGAGGGGGAAAGATAGAAAACAGAGAATAAAATATAATGAAGGCCCTATCACATATTAAATAATGACAATAATTCATATATATATATACCGCGTTTGGTAGAACCTGTCCCGGTTCCCGCGCTAGTTGCTCCCTGTCTTTTCTCGGTGCTGGGGAAAGTCAAAGCCAGGCAGCCAATTAAAATACGCAACGTCGCAACAGCGTCTACGTAAGCGCCTCTCTTCTGGCTTCCATTCGCTCCTCGCTGCCCAGCAGACGATTTTCTTCCTTGTTTCTCATTGGCACCGAAACTGTCGAGCGCTCCCTAGCGCGGGAAGCGGGACAGGTTCTACCAAACGCGGTATAATGCAGGTTCGTAGATGTATTTTCATCTTAACCGTCGAAAAGTGACAAATCGTTCTTGTTACAATTTCGAAGATCTTTTACTTACGCAGTGTTGGAATTAAAATTTTGCATGGAGCAGTAGTTCATGGTGTAGTACAGTGCGTCCCTTTTTGGCTTTGGGTCGAGATAGCTCGTGAACAACATTGAACAAATCTTATAACGCAGGTTAGTACTTGTTAGGCAAAATAAATATAATTGTCTACATGCTAAAGATATGTGCGTAAATATGCGGGACGAAAATCCCGGCATGTGCGCTATGTTACGCGCTAGCTCGGCCCAGAGCCGAAACGAACGCACTGTACTAACATTAGTATTATTTATTATTACCAATTAACGAAGAGGTGGAGAAGAAGATATGAGAAGAAGAGATAAAGGGCCTGTTGTTTGCTGATGACTTACAGTTAGTAACATGGGGAAACAGCGAAGAAGTAGTACATGAGAGAGAGAGAGAGAGAGAGAGAGAGAGAGAGAGAGAGAGAGAGCGATAGCGATGTACAGAGACAGCTTGATAGTTGGAATGAAATTCAGTGCAGAAAAGAGCGAGGTGCTAATAACAACACGAAACAGAGCCAGAAATGAACCAAGAATCAAGATTGGCACGGAAGAGTTGAGGGTAGTGGAGAGCTTCAAATATCTAGGAAGCATAATTGAGAGTAGTGGAAGAATAGATGAGGAGTTAAACAGAAGAGGTCAAATGGGTGGAGGACTATATCAAAGCATTAGAAGATTAATATGGAACAGGGAGGTACGTATGAAATGCAAGAAGGTAATATATAACACATACTATGTGCCAATAATTAAGTATGGAGCAGACTTGGATAATGACAGAGAGAGACAGCAGAAAGATACAGGCAGTGGAGATGAAATTTTTAAGGAGTATATTGGGGAAGACTAGAAGGGATAGAATAAGGAATGAGAAGATTCGACACACAGTGAGTGTGGTGAAGCTTCAGGACAGGATAGATCAGGCACAGATGAGATGGTTCGAATACATGAAGAGGATGAATGCAGATAGACTACCAGTAAGAGCTTCCTGCCATGCACAAGGAGTGGGAAAAAGGCCAAGGGGGAGACCAAGATGTCGGTGGAAAGAGCAGATAGTGGAGAGTTTTAGGAGAAGATGACAACATTGGAGCACCGTGGAAAGAGAGGAGTGGTGGAAGGCCAGGAAAAAAATGGAGAGGCTTGACTTCTATGCCGACCCAGCCAGAGGTAGGAAACTGCGAACGATGATGATGACTAACAAAATTGAAGGAAAACCTTAAGATAATAAATAACTGCATAATATTTTTTAAAAATGTCTTACACTTATCTCTTTCCTGACACTATCTTTCTGTTAATTCTACAGATTTCTTTATTATTCATCCACTGCTTCATTTCTGACATATTCCAGAACTTTTGTTACACAAGAAAGCAAACTGTTTTAATGGAACTAATATTTAAATTTATGAATATTTACTCTGGATCTGTATGTGAAATTCCGAGAACAGCCTATCAACGAAACAAGAAGCCTTCCCTTCAATTAATACCTTCAATTACTAAGAAGTTATCTTAGCCTAGTGTTATATTGCTCAAACACAAAAACTGTAGTTTTTAAATATTATTACTATTGTAAGAATTAAGAAGATAGATTTCATTATGTTGTGAAAAGGAAAATTGTTACATTCTAACTTTTTAAGCGTCGGTTAGAAGAAAGACTTTGCTGAATATCACACGTACACTAACCAATTATTTTAACATTTAGTGTACGATGTATCTAAACCTTCTTTAACTCAAACCTTTTCAGTTATTTCCGACACACACATTGCATTTCTCTATTCACACACATGTAAACAATGTGGTATTTGAAGGGGGTATTTGGAGAATTCCCCTCTGGTTTGTGCATCCCTTTCTGGTTGCTAACGTTTGGAGTAGTTGTATTGGTGATATTATAAACTCAGGAAAGGAAGAGCTCTCCCCAAGCATATTTGGCTATACTTAAAACTAGCTCAACATGCCCATATGAGTTTTTTGCTCAAGTGTAGCACCCCCTCTAATCCAAGATTTTTGTAAAAAAGCCCTCATGGATTCCATGAGAAAGGAAGAGCCTCCTCAGATTGTTTTGCTAATACTTACAAAAGTTGCATCAGCCAAATTTTTGTCCATAAACTTGTCAAAAATTGATATTTTTTTGGCCACACCAGAAATTAAGCCAAGACACACACACATACACACCCATATACACATGTATTTACTTCCAATTTAAGTTTAATTGGACCTCAGCCTCAATCCAATATTAAAACAATGCAATATGCAGAGAACCTCTAGAATTGCTCCGTGACCCTCTCATTTCTTACATCATAAACATATGATTTTTCTCCTATGAGAATAACACTACATATGGTGTCATCAGGTAAAGCCTCGTGGAATTCACAGATAATTTTAATATTTGTTCTGTCATTCACCACAACCTGTTTCCTTTTTGAAGTGTTAATTACAAACATGGGTCTCTGTACCTTGAATTCATCTGGTGTGTAATACATGTCAGTATTGCCAATTGTGACCCTCTTGAAAGCCGAAAAAGCCTCATATAATTTGAGGAAATCATCCTTGGACATGTCTAAATTGTAATTTTCTCTAGGAAAGACCTCATTTCTGCCATTTTTAAGATATATGTTCTTGATGTTGCAGTTATCAAATTTGCTTGAATTTTTTTCCTGATTGTTGTGTCTTCCAGTCTGAAACAGTACTACCACAAAATCAGGCATGTCATATTGAATACTGGAGAATGAATTTGTAGCATCAAACTCATAATATGTACCAGATGCAGGCTTCTGTACACATTGATATGTATAAAATTGCAGAGGAACCTGTGGATTTTTTATTATATCAGCTTTGTATTTAAGACCATAACTGGCTTCATACTCAACAACAGGGATTCTTAGCTCCATGGTCTGAATAATGCATTTGCCTGCATCTGGTAGGGTATCAGGCAGAGCTTCTCCTGTAGGGTTTATTGTACTGTACCTCATCAAAGCATTGTTATCATTTGCAGCTCTTCTAAATGTGATTCTTAACCCACCATTCCACATAATTTCTTTGTAATCTGAGAAGAATCCTGGCAACAGGCGCATAGGGAACAGCACAGTGTGGTTCTTAGATAATATCTTATCACCAGCCTCAAATCCCCCGATTTTGTAATATGAAGCCTCGGTTTTGGATAATTTTAATGTGGCCAAAGCTGTGGAGGTAATGCCGGGATAATCCACTCTGTTTATAACAACACCGTGCTTTCTGATCTCAATTTCAGAGAATAGATGCGGCACAAAATTGTCTACAAGTCTTATATTTGAATTTGCAGGATAATCTGTACCATCGAGCTTTACAACATCAAATTTGATGTATAGATCTGCTCTGTGGGGGTGTATAAAGCCATCCCCTACATCAAGATCAACCTCGATTTCTGTGTTGGGTTGATTTAAATTTGCAAATGTCCTCCTGTTTGGAGGGAATGATTGTAGCTCATAACTCTCAATATTTTCCATTGTATGTATTTTTATTTAAATATTAATCTCTATGATAGCAGTTGTTGTGGCTCCAGCAAAATCAACTAATTCTTCTTTTTCATTAGTGACCATCAATTCAATATAATCTATTCTATTATGACACACAGGAAAATATAATGTTGGGGATGGATTGTAGATGATGGGCTCCATGAATTCAGAATTAGGCTTGAATGTTGCAATGATGCCTGTTTGTTTGTGAGTGCCTATGCCATTCGATTTGGTGATCATACCCTCAGCCACATTGCAGTGAATATTCAGAGTTTCTATGGCTAAGAATTTAGGTATATTCATAGCAGTGTGTTTGATGCCTGCTTCAAGTTTTGTGTTGTTCTCAAAGCCTAACAGCTCTCCTATAGTAGCCAGATCCACTGTTTCTGTGGCAGATACAATTTCTACTCTGTGAGTGACAGAATTTTGACTTAACACTACACCTCTGGGTAATTGAGCATTTAGAGTGGAGAGATTATATTGCCCTGGAGTAATGACAATTTTTTCATCCCCTACTGCAATTGTGTTGTTGTGGTGTGTAATATTGGGGATTAGGTACATGCCATAAAATGCTCTGAGAGCTATTGTTTTGGGATATACTATGTCATCATGCAATTTGAGTTTCAATATTGAATTTTGGCTGGTGAGATGGAATACCCCCATGATGTTTCAGATACCACAAGGCTTTTTGAAAATCTTCAATTGATGGTTTATTTATTTGAGACATATATCTAAGAACATACAAACACAAATGTCCACAATTAACATCTTTGAAGTTTTGAACACGGGCATTATTGTAATAAAGATTAGCTGATTTTAGATATTTTACTAAATTTTCAGGTGGAACACCTCCAAATGAATCAAACACAAATGCCTTATTTTTTACATATTTAAGATAACAAATCCAGTGAGTGCCCTGATTTTTGTACTCATCCAAATTAACAATGCCATACTCTTTGTTGAGTGGTTGTTCCGGTAAAGAATCAGACATATACACACCTCTAAAATATTTGATGCCCAATGGCTTGATTAAAGCTTCAATATCTTGGTTTGTAAGCGGCTCTTGTTTTTTTTAAACTTATTCATGGCTCTCTTAATACCTTTGCCTTGTTTCTCCATTGCCAGGTTATGGCGCTTCTGCTCATCTAATTCTGCCCTATTTTTCTTGGCATCTATTACTGTTTTTGCTATGGCGGCTGATCCCCCAGCCAAGCTCCCAACAGCCCCGAGAGCAGCTAAGATGGCAGGGATGGTAAATATAAATCCCCCCACATGTGATTTTTTTCTTGATTGCTGTAATTTTTTTAATTGGGGGGTGCTAAGTAACAATTTCATACCATGTCCCTTTGCAATACAAGAATTTTTTTTCTTGCGCTGCTTTTTGGTTAAGAGACTGTCAATAGTTTTAAGAGATTTGAGACCTGCATAAGGTACTTGATACATAACACCCTTGGCCTTCATTGTAGGTTTATTATATACATATTCACAACCCCCACCCCAGTTTTTGTTTCGTGCTCATAGCTATGGTGGTTCCCAATGCTGCTATTTTTTCACTCAAAGAAGCATCTTTGCTTACAAATCTGCCAAATGCAACCTCTTCTAATTTCTTGTCTGCAACATGTCTCTTGTCAAGATCAGAATGTGTGTTGTATGCAATATCATGGTCTCTACAAGCAGCATCTAAAGGATTAACACCAGGATCCCCTCTGTTGAATCTATGATCCAGTTTTGTACCGGGACCACAATACTGATAGCCTGGAATATGCAGTTCAAATGGCAGCTTGTTTATAATGTCATTAACAAGACCCCGACCCTCAGAAATATTCCAAAATTTGGGGGGTAGAGTATTAATAATTTTTATGAGATATCCAATCCCCTTAGTGTCATTCACTATAAAATTAGACAATTTGGTGCTTATCATGTCCATAATTCCAACCTTTTCATTGTAAAAATTGTGGTTCCCAGCATTTTCCTCCCCAGCTATCACCAATAGCCTATCTACAAGTTTCCTGACATCATCAACCCACACAAATTCTTTAGGCAGGGTGTTGTATTGTTTGATTCCACTGCCAGTCTTGATCTGTGACCATATGGGCTTGATTAAATTGTTGTATTTTGCCCCACTGCTCGACTTGACTCTTTTTTGTGTGGGATCATTGTTCTGGTATAGAGCATCTGATTTTATTAATATTTCTTTGTAATCCTCATAATCTTGATCTGTATAGCTGCCAGGCCTTTTCCTAGTCATGAGTTCCCACAATCCAGGCGTGCCGGTGTACTTAACAAAAGCACCTTTTTCTCCAAGTCGAGATTCTGAATATACAATTATATCATCTCCCATAAATGTTACTCTGAAATTGCCAATTCTATGAATAATGCTGCCATCAAGCTCTGTGTCAGCATATAAGCCAAACACCTCATCTTTATTGTCTTTAGGTGTTGTTAAATATTTTTGAGCAAGAAGACCCAATTCAATAGGATCCTGACTAGCCTCAATTCTTCGAGGAGGACTAGGTGTATGAATACTTGAAAGTGGGGTGAATGGATAATCTAATATGTTCCTAGCAGCTACAGGTACAAGCTCTGTGAGCAAATTTTGATTTTGCTCTGTAACAGTTTTGATATTCTTACCTAAATTATTAATAGCATCAATTACAGGCTGTTCTGTTTGTTTGTGTTTTTCATAAATTCCTCGGTTCTCTGATTTCCATCCCTTAAATCTTTTTACAAGATAATCTCTTAACTTAAGATCATCAATGATTGGCCTTTTCATGTTTATTTATATACGTCTCTACGTCTAGAAAATTGTTGATTTTATTTCTGTATTTACCAGTATTAGGTGTTCTTGTCATATCAATTGTGACAAAGCCATAACTGTCCTGGCTCCAGCACCTGCTGCAAAATATGGAAAAATCATTGTAGCTCAGGTCCCCACCTACATATTCATCATGTATGTGTTTGAGGTTGGTATGGTCTTGATGAAATACACATATAAAATTGCTGTTGTCTCGGATCAGTTGCTTGGGTATTTTTGAAAAAGTCTGTGCCAGGTAGAAGCAATCAATGTTTTTGTGCCGGCCCTGTGTGAAGAAATTCCTAACCTTGTTTTGATTATCCAGTATAATGTCATCAAACACAACAACAGAATTATCGAGACACTCATCAAGTGGCTTAACATCTGGTTCAAAAGTGGCAATATCCAATCCATCATATAGCTTCATCAGCTGCTGATATTTTAATTGTTCCAAGCTCTTAGAGAAGATATACAAGTGCCTGTTTTTCCAGTCTAACCAGTTGGGTGCCAATAAAAAATTATCAACCATTAGTGTAGTTTTACCACAAGCAGATGGCCCAACAATAAGACACCTAATATTATCAGGTAGCAATTTTCCATTTCTCTTATTCTGTTGTTCAGGTTCTGGCAGCCTTTTTATAACATCCCAGGTGTTCATATTATTATTTTGTTTGCATCGATCCAGCTGTTTTCCGGATGACCCAGCCATTTGACAAGTAACTTTTTGCCTTTTCTGCGGATAATTTTTTCTGAGATATGTGTCAGGCTGTTTAGTTTTGCTGAGCTCTTGTTCATAGAACCTGCCTTTGAGAATTTCTCCTCGGTGATCCTTTATTATATATGTGTTAAGGGTCCCGGGTTTAACTTGAACCACTGTAAATAATTCAGTGCTCCAGTTTCTTGTAAAGCCTCTCTTGAATAAGTGCTTATATTTGCTTATTCTTACTTGATCCCCAATCTTGTATTTTGCCTTTCTTGTTGTTGGCCGGTATCTAGGATAATAAACAGTGCTGATTAATTTTTGCTCATCAGATGAAGTTACTTCAGAGGGTTTCATGTTGATTGTGGAATGGACCGAGTTGTTATATTTATGTAGAAGTTCTGGAAGAATATTAATCCATTTATAATTACCCTGCAGTGTAAATTGTTTATACATAAGATTTTTTAAGGTTCTGTTGAATCTCTCTACAATTGAGGCCTTGAGATCACTGTAACTCGAATAATGTTTAATTGCCTGGCTTTTAATAAATTGTTGAAACACTGAATTATAAAATTCTTTGCCATTATCTGTTTGCAAATAGCGCGGGGATCTTCCACTCTGATTGATGATTGTTCTGATGGCTTCTGTAACACATGTTCCAGTCTTGGATTTGAGTGGCACAGCCCAGGCAAATTTTGAAAATGTATCTATTACAGTGAGTAGATACTTGTAGCCCTTGTTGATTTTGTCTAAGTTTTTCAACTGTCCACTTGACAACTCAATCAAGTCGCTTTGCCATAAATCATCTATGCCCTTTGTGACTACTGGCAGTCTCTTATAATTATGTCTGGCTTGTCTGTGTAATTCATCAACAATAATTTTTCTAGACATAATATGTAAACAAGAATATTGCAACTATAGGGTGTTCAGCAGCTGAGACTGCAGGATTTTCTAAATATAATTTGTCCCCTATCTGTATTTTAAATTCCAGAGTGCCATCATCTTCAGTATAGGCTGTTTCCAATGTATTGGGATCTGTAAAGTCCTCCAATTCTACACTGGTGATTTTCACTTTGTTATCAGCATTTGTTATTGATAAGGTAGGGTAGTGGTGTGCCTGTGGCTGTAGCCAATATTTGATCTTGATTGGTCTCAATGTGCCCCCAACAAAAAACTGGTAATAAAATTGTGCAGGGGACAGCATATATATTTTGCCTCCTGGTGTAAATGGAGAATCATATTCTTTGTTGGGGATGCTGTACAATTCAAGAATTACTGAATGTTTTGGATTCTCGATTATGCCTGTTATTTCTTTTTCTGCTGTGAGCAATCTGCTTGTTACAGATTCAAGGTGCTCATTGATAGTCCTAACAATCTCATCGTGCCCCGGCTTGATTCTTATGTCAACAGCAAGTTTTTTGTATTGTTGCACAATTTCTTGAAGCTGGGTGGCAAAAACAGACAGAGCATTTGCTTGATTGGATTCCATGGTCCCTAGCTGTTGCTTGATATTAGCTACAATTTGTTGCAAATTTTCAACAACTGCCAATTTTGAATTTTGAGCTGTAAGATCATGGACCTGTCTTCTGATATCCTCAAACAGGGAATGCAGTTCATTAATATGTTGATTGGTTGGAAGAGTGGCCACTGTCTGAGTGAGATGTTTGATCTCTGCCTGGATATTCTTGATATCTTCTGATTTCAATATCCTATTCACTGCTCTCTTAATATTTTTAAGTTCCTGTGATGTAGGAAGATTTGATACAGTATTCTGCAAAGATTCAAGTGCCAATTTTACATTGTGTAATTCAGAAGCATCAGCCACATTTTGCATTGCATTTTGGAGCAGGGCTATATCTGCCTGAGAGGGTGTGGATTGTTGTAAAATTTCAAGTTTTGTTTGGATATCATCTATCAAGTGATGAAAATGAGATAGTTCAGATTCAGTGTTGAGGTTTTCAAGCTTTGTGATTTGTTGCTGGACACTGACAAGGGTATCTACAATCCCGGGCAATCTGGATTCTAGTACATTTGCCAAATCACTTTGCACTGCTGCTATTGTACCTTCAAGATGGGTTATGGAACTTTGAATTTTTCCAAAATCTTCATATGTTTCAAGTTGCAGCTTGATGTTTGCAACACTCCGAGTTATTGCATTCAAAGCATCAGAAGATGGCAAATTGTTCATAAAATTTTCAAGTGTCTCAATTTTTTCTTTAACCTCGGCTATGGCATTGTTCAGAGGATCCAGATTAGGTATTTGGAGTGACTGAATCTGTTCTTTTAGAGTGGAAATCACTAGATCAAAATCTTCTTGTGATTTTATGCTTTTGACAATTGTTTGGAGCTGTGCCTGGACATTATTTATCTGCTCTTCTAATTGCTGTTTCAATTGCTCAGAGTTGTTAGCCTGGGTCTTAAATTTGGCTTGAAGAGCTGCAACAGCTTCTTCCAAACTTTGAAAATTATCCAGTGTCGCCAGGTCAGTATATTTCTGAAGCAGCAATTTAAGTTCAGAATCAATTTTAAGAAGAGGGTCCATGCATTGTGATTGCAAATTTGTAATTTCTAATTGAAGACTGGCATTGAGTGTGGTTTGTAAAGCTTGTAAATCACTTCTTAATTTCTTGACTCTGACATCAAGCATCAGAATCTCATCACTGTGATCTTCATGCCTTGTATGGCCAAATATATCATTAGGCATTTTGTTTAGTAGTTATTTATTATAGAGTATCTGATTCTTAATTCTATAAAAAAGGGTATAAGCTTGTCATAGGATCCAGGGACCTCAATATATAAGCAGTCACCAGCAGAAACAGTATATACAGTGCCAGAAACCATGTTTGAGTGCTTAATTCTGTAAATATTTCTCCCTACTGAAATCTTGACATCACCCTCAGGGGTTGTAATAAATTGCAATTGCCCACCTACAGGTAATTGGTAATAATTTAAATTATTGTTAAATATGTACAATATTTTGCCTGTTTCATCATCAATATCTGTAAGTATGCTGTTCAGATGAATAATTAACAAGCCACTCAGTTTAGACAACATATCAGAAGAGGGTTGTGGGGTTGGCAGGTCCATAATATCTTGTTTTTTAAACCCAAATAAGTTCATAGGCATGTTTATTTATTTCAAATCATGCTCTGGAATTGGGCATTGATTGCCATTTTTCAAATACCAATGACCCCATGGTAGAGTATGTATGCCACATGATAAAATGCATCTCTTATCATCATGTGGGTCCAGAGACACTTTTCTTACAACATTTGAAGTCAATAAGTGATCCACACTCTGAATTCTGGATTCTGATGTTCTGATTAAACTCTGGGATTTGAGGCAATTTTTGTAATCTTCAAATTGGAGCTCTTTTTCCACAGCTACTTTGCCAATACCCTTGGCTTTTTTGACAACAGCACTACATGTTTTAAAACTGTACATCTTGGCACTTAACCCAGCAAATTCCATAATAACATCACCAAGTGTCTCATCTTTTAACTTGCCGGGCACCTTTTTGTTGTGGTGTTGAATATTCAAATGGCTTGGCAATTCACTGGTATCAAAGTATTGAAACAATTCAGGCTGTGCAATATCTTGATAAACATCTTCTGTTTTAATATCAAGAATAAAACTATCCGTGTCCATGTACATCAATTTTATATTATCACCATAAAAAGGTTTCAGCACATCATAATACAATGTTAACATATGTAATTTGGACAATTCCAATATTGCAGCCCCTACATAAATAGGTTTATCAAACTTAATCTTTGTTTTTTTCATGTTGAAAAGTGCCATATTCTCATCATAAATTCTTCTGTAATTGAAGTTGGGCTTTGCAACCAATTTTTTGCTCAGGCTGGGGTCAGTAATTATTTTAACATCGGTATGTTTTCTGACATTTTCAATTGTTTTGCCATATACAGAATTTACCATCAATTTAAACAATCCCTTATCAAATTCGCTCTTTGCAGATGTTCGAAGCTCCGTGTTTGTATCAATATATGGCTTCAACCATTCTGAGTGCCTGAACCTTAAGACTTTGCCAAGTTTGGTCACTTGAACACCATGTTTCATCAGGAACTGGAGGTTTTTGTAATATATGACACAACCCTGTTTTGGCTCCAGAGTCATCATGAGCTTCTTCTGTTTAGAGCCAGGTGAGCACTGAACCTCAGGAATTGGGGGCAGATCAGAAAATTTGTTGTGTAAATGATCTGGAATTGTCAGATCAACCTCTAAGAAGAGGCCACAGTCTCTGTCATCAAAACCCTGAAGATCTTCAATATTGAAATCTTCGACCCATTCAAGCCCTGCATATGGCAGTTTTTGCATCATTGCCTGACCATAGAGGCTGTTTGCATCTACATACACTATATAATTTGATGGCCGTGCTGGATTATAATTGGGAATATGCTTGTTATTTGCTCTGGCATATCTCTGAGAACATTGCACCACCCCTCCTCGTATACATTGCTCCATAAACAGATACATGTCCTGATCCTGGATCAGATCCAATTGCATTTTGGTGTTTAAAAACATTGCAGACCATGCTAGGCCCGGGGCACTGTAAAAATATATTGGGTCCAGTCCATAATTTTGGATACAAGATTTTCTGAATGCCTGCAATATATCAGCTAAGATGGTCACATCAAGTTTCAAATATGCCATGTGATAATCACCAAATGTCCGGCATTTTAAATTGTTCCACACCAATTGGGCATGGTGATAATCTTCATCAGTGATTCCAGATCCTCTGATTTTGCTGTAAAACTCTTCTTGTGGTGGCAGGGAGCACTCATCAAATTTAGAAAAATCTGTGACATAATCATATGGATATACACCCTTCCGCCTAATTAATTTCAGGTCCTGATTTGGAAACACTGCACGTGTGATTTTGAATCGATCATCAGGTAATTGAGCAGCCAGTGTATCCAGGCTAGCAGGTAAAAATCTGTAAGAATCAAGACATCTTATTTGAATAGAAAATCCATTAATTTTAATTGTTTTGCTAATAGATATATATTTCTCATCATTTTCAGCTAAAATATTTAAATTCTGCTTGTCAAACCCCTCATATCTGATCAAATGATGGAAATCATAATTGAATGCTCCATGGCAAAATATGGGGACAAATCTTGGTC
This sequence comes from Lepisma saccharinum, assembly GCF_977018435.1. NCBI lineage: Eukaryota > Metazoa > Arthropoda > Insecta > Zygentoma > Lepismatidae > Lepisma > Lepisma saccharinum. Next base: position 38,701,256 of record NC_139229.1, read on the forward strand.
TCTTGATCTTAATATTACAACTATTACACAGGGCCATTAAAAATTTACCATCTGTATGAGAATGGTGTTTCACCTTGATAATTGTATCTGAAAATTCAGAATCACATACCGGGCATTTTTCTGCATTGTTGAAATCTTCAATCTGTTTCTCTGTTAAAGGCAACATGGGTTTTGATTTTAATAAGATGTTAGATGCTATGTCACGGCACTCATTTTCTATTCTATGTGCAAATATTTTGATGGCATCTGGCCCCATGTATGAATATTCTTTAGTAACAACACCATCCTGTACAACCACATAACAAAAACTGGAAGGTTCATGTAGCTGGTATGGTGTAATAGAAGATTCTTCAGGATCCGGATTGCAGAATGCAAGAGGTTTGAGGATTGATTCAAAATCACAGAGAATATATGCTGGGTGTTCCAACAAGGCTTCAAACTTTTTGAATTTGCAATTTTCACTTGGCATTGGCATTACCATATGAACAGGTTTATGATTGCCACAATATTTCAGATGCTCAATTAATTTGTTTTTAGCAATTTCTGTATTCTCTTCCCGAACCCCATTCACCATTTTCCTGCCATCAAATACAGTTAAACATCTTCTGCACAACTTGAATATTCTATTAGATTTGTCTAGTTGTGTTCTCACTAAAGCTAGAAGATTATGTATCAGAGTATAATGATATTTGTCATCCCCTTCAATTAAGAGCAAATCAATCGGAATAGCAGAATTATCATCAAATGTACTAATTCTGAGAGGTGCTATCAAGCAATTGTCACGGCCAGTGGAACAAATATATACATTAATAGATAATTGTTTGCCATTCATATCCCGGGCTCTTTTTTCAAATTTATCAATATTCTGAACAGACATTGGATATTCTAAACCCTCCATTGCATCGTCAAAAAAATATTCATGTTGTTTGTAATAATTTATTCTCTGAGGATTCCTTGAAACTGGAAACAAAGCAGCTAATATACACCACAAAAAGCATTTATTATCATTATTTTCTATATTAACCACGGCTCTTCTGTTTTTAATATTGATAGGTAATGGCAAATATGTAGAACCTTGTAATGGGCTGAATTCAGAAATATTAACATATAACCTGTGTGGAGAGCCACATAGGCTCCATCCAGACTCTTTTCCAGCAAATTCAGAGTGTTTAATGTTCAATTGATCTATCAAACTGCTTATTATTGTGTCTGAATTTGCATTTGAATATACTGGTACAGTTTCTGTCATGTGGGGCTGTGTAAATTTTGTGCCGTTTGGCTTCTTATATTGCACAAACAATTTGAGAGAGAGCTTATAAGAGCCATTTTGTGCATTTAGAATTGCCTGTACATCAGGTTTTTTACTGTTCAAAAAATTCTGAATACCACATCTTGGCTCTGATACAAACCGATAATCCCTAAGTTGAGCATTAAAACTGCTATGGATAGGTTCATAGCGTGGCTGCTTTGCTGCTCTGGCATTAATAGGTGCTTCTTGCTTCCTTTTGAGACCAGATGTGGATGGTTGTGGGGGCAATATTGATGACTGTGCAGAACAAGTATTTTTATGTGTATATGTGAAGTATTGCATGCTGTATTTTTTATTGCATTTGGGGCAAATTTTTGTGGGAGCTCTGCATTTGTCTGGGTTACAAATCTTTTGGTGTCTAGCCCAATTAGAGCTAAATATATTCTTATTGCATTGGTCACAATATTTTTGATTCGGCATTTTTGTTGTTGGTTTATTATATACAATTTCCTGGGTTTCAATTCAAAATTTTATACTGGATCAGTTGGGTTCAGCACTGTGCTTTGTATACCTAGTGTGTATACCTAGTGCATGTATATGTATGTTTGGCTATGGAATTTATGTTGTTGTTTATTATATACAATTTCTTGGGAATCAAATCAAAACTTTATACTGGATCAGTTGGGTTCAGTGCAGACAAAAAAACTGCATAGCTCTATGTCAATTAGTTCTTGAGATTTGTATTTAGGAACCACTTTGGCCCCTCCTGCCAAAAATTTGGCTTTTATTGTATTAGTGTATATTGTTTCTATGACATTACTTGGGTTATTCCGCCAAATTATATGCTTCAATTCTCCTATACTTTGGTGGAGCCTGTTCAGGTTCTATCCCCCACTTGTGGGTGACTCTGCATGGCTGGAGTATTTTCTCCTGTGCGTACCTCCCATTTTTCTGCTGGGTGTACATGCAATCAGCACTGCACGCCATACCCTGGCGCTCGCAGGAACTAATCCATCAAGGCTGCCTCCACCCCTACACACCCACACCTCGGGAATCCGAGGTACTAATATATTGATCCAATGCTCACAGCAATCCGATGCTCACAGCGCCATGCGGGAATTTGAGGAACTGCTCCTCCAACTGGCAATAAAACTACTAATGGAATTGCTGAATACAAAAGAACAAATCAATATATTGATTCCCAGGCCGGTTGAGAACCGGGTCTTGAGAAGAAAGCAGCGGCCTTCAGAGGCACTGACCTAGCACAAATGGCTGCACGAACATGCATGTCCCAGAAGGCACTGACCCAGCACTGAGTGTTATGTATTGATTTTTGTATAACAAGCTGTGACAGGTATAGGCCCGACCCTAAATAAGAGTGGATTACAACAAATAAGCTAGATGTAACAGATTTTGTATAAAAAAAATGCAAAATATCCCAGTTTCAATTCGATCCATTTATCTGAATCGAAGAAACCAACAATTCACATATCCCCATATCATTGTATGCTTGCCCTATTAGCACCTCTTTTGCTGTTGTGCTCAATTAATTTTCACTAATTGGCAATTTTCTTGAAGAGACCTAATAGAACAAGATATGGCGGTATGAGAAATATGTGAATTAAAGATATTTTAGTAATATACGACGTCTTAAGAAAGGCATATTCGGCTCCAAAGTACTTTGTCTAATGCTTACTACCATTCCCTATTACTAACAGAAAGAGTTAAAAATGATGTAGTATTGAAAAAAGTTGGCTTGTTCCCAAGTGTTCACCGAGTTCAGACATTTGCTCATAGATGGCCCCTGTTGTTGTTGCTTATATATTTTTTGGAATATCTCTAAAACAAGCAAATTTTGTTTACTGTTTTCTACAATTGGCAATACTGACATGTATTACACACCAGATGAATTCAAGGTACAGAGACCCATGTTTGTAATTAACACTTCAAAAAGGAAACAGGTTGTGGTGAATGACAGAACAAATATTAAAATTATCTGTGAATTCCACGAGGCTTTACCTGATGACACCATATGTAGTGTTATTCTCATAGGAGAAAAATCATATGTTTATGATGTAAGAAATGAGAGGGTCACGGAGCAATTCTAGAGGTTCTCTGCATATTGCATTGTTTTAATATTGGATTGAGGCTGAGGTCCAATTAAACTTAAATTGGAAGTAAATACATGTGTATATGGGTGTGTATGTGTGTGTGTCTTGGCTTAATTTCTGGTGTGGCCAAAAAAATATCAATTTTTGACAAGTTTATGGACAAAAATTTGGCTGATGCAACTTTTGTAAGTATTAGCAAAACAATCTGAGGAGGCTCTTCCTTTCTCATGGAATCCATGAGGGCTTTTTTACAAAAATCTTGGATTAGAGGGGGTGCTACACTTGAGCAAAAAACTCATATGGGCATGTTGAGCTAGTTTTAAGTATAGCCAAATATGCTTGGGGAGAGCTCTTCCTTTCCTGAGTTTATAATATCACCAATACAACTACTGTTTGGCACTTGGTGGGGTGGGAGAAATGTGTAGGCTATAATTCAAATAATATACTGATGCTTCAGGGGTAGTTATGGAAATCTTCCAATCTTCCGTGGGAAATTTTCAAATACCGCAATGATGTACAGCCAAGGAAATTTCTGGGTTGTTAAAAACCCATTGAAAAGATTGTTACAACCTAGAAGTGTTCGTGACTATATAGTTGGTTCTCCGACGCAAGGCCGTACGGTACTAGCGGCCTTGCGCCCCTCTCCAACTGAAAAAAAAGAGGCCCCCGCAGATGGTAGCCACGTTGACGCCGTTGCGGGGCTTTTCTACAGTGCCACTTTTCACAGTTTTTGCAATTCAGAGGAATCAAATGCATGTATCTATCTACAAGAAACAAAGATCCTAGTGGCGAACAATGCCTTCAGTACTCGGCACCTCTGCCTAGAACTCGCTTAAATGCGATATGAGCCAATAAAAGAAGAAGCAGCAGCCTTCCGAAGAGAGGTGAAGCTGGAAGACACCACCTGAATCCTCATATTTTATCAAAAGCAGGGTAAGTCAGGCCCGCACCCAAGATGGGGCATGAGGGCTATGCCCCCCCCCCCCATTTCATCTATGAAATATTTTAGTAAGAACCTACAAAAACCTACGAAATAACTGACGATTTTTGAGATTTTGCAACAATTTTGATTTTGATATGATTTAGTTTATTTTTCTGCCACTTTGGGCTAATCGTAAAGGTGAGAATGAATGGAGATGAGATGGATAAAGGGAAAAACACATAAGGACAGCGCATAACACGAGACCCACGGAGGATTATACTGGCCTGAGTCCAGACGCCAGAGCCTCGCTAGTCTGCAAATTGCGGTGGGGGACACTTAGATATATTCTTCATTATGAGAATCGTTGCTAATATGTATCATTTAATTTACAAATATATATTATTTTTTAAGCATAGAATTATCATGTCTGTACAATCAACAGCAAATGAATTAGGAGAAAAAATATTTTCTCGACGAAAAATGAGTTGGCAATGCTGTGAACACCGAGGCATTTGCGATAGGACGCTTGAGGAGCCTCAAGCAAAGTTTTCTCAACGCACAACTTCAGTACCGAAGGTCATGTCGATTGGCAACTTTCGGGAGCATGTTGTCTGTCTACCTCTACACAGTTCTCCCCAAATGCCTGTTTGAAAATGATCTGGTGTTCACTTTTTTTTGCCAACGTAGTTCTGACATTGCAGTAATGTTACAATATTTCTTTTCTTATTTTGCTTTGTTTTTACCATGACACATTTATAATTTGTCGCAACTATGAGGATGGATGATAATTACATTAAATTGATAAGGAAACACTGCAGAGATAGAACTCCATGCTGAGACCAGGAAATTACAATTTTTTCCATCCCATGAATAAGCTATATCGTCCCTGGGCTAGTGTGCTGCATGATTTCTACATTTAATTTGAGAAATCATTTTAAAAGATCTATATTTTTGTTCCTCAGGTCCCAGGAGCTTAACAAAAATATCCTTAACTAGTAAATGTTAACAAACCTGAAACTTTTGGGGCCAAGTGTCCCTCTTTCAGATGCCAGGGTTTGAACCCTAAAATAATAATTCTGAATTTACGAATAGTAGCGTGTCGAATGGCAGTGGGTAATTAGAGGTGCTGTGCGTATTATTTTCGTTCTGAAGAAAGTTGCCATTCCGATACAGACAGAATATTTCGAAAAGTCTTTAATCATTCTGAGTCTGAGTTTTATGCACAAATAGGCAAACCGGGACGAGATCTACAGATTAAACTAGAATCCGAATCACTATGTGCCTCCACCGGGCATCGAACCGAGAACTCCTTGATTACAATGCGGCGACGATTTCCTTGCGCCATCGTGGAGGCTCTCTTAATCAGTTGCATATGCATAAATTAGTATAAATTAAAGTATATTTCTCATACTACATAGAATTCATTATCACCACAGTCGGGGAAAATAGTTTTAGAGAAAATTGAAAATAGAGGAATATCTATCGCTCTTCCCGTTTTACTATTTATTATAAAATCAGAAGTATTTCACATCACTGTCACAATCTAGAGCCGCTATTGAATGCAAAAACAGCAATACTTCAAACTTTGAAATCGACACCGAGGGTGATATTTTTGTTATTTCACGTCACTGTTCTACCAGTCTCGGATAATCGCAATGATGAAGGTTGAAGATGTGATGTATGGAAGTGGGATGCAGACAATGACACATCCTCATCTTACTTCGAAGCGCGTGCGCTAACCAATTAGCCACGGGGTTGGCTTTTTTGTGTTTATCAGTTCACCAAATTAATTTATTCGTCATTCAAGATCCAGAGGTAGAAAAGCAACGTAAAATAACGAAAACAGAAAAAATACCATTCACTTATCATCAGGCAACAATTTCATTCTGACCAAATCCACACACGAACCTCTTTTGGCATTCGTTTTGCAGAATGGCCTTGGGGATTAAACATCGCCCATTTACTGGTTCAGCTCGAGACAATTCAGGTGACCATGTTATCGAAGCTTATCTTGAATCCTTCACACAACTTCGCCATTTGCTTCTTACAGGTTTGACATCTTAACAGAACTTCTATCGAACATGGCTCATAGAGTATATTTTACCTATCAGCTCTTAATTAACCTTCTAATTTTCACATATTTTTTATTTTTATTTAGCGTCGCTTTTCTTCCACTTTCGGGCAATCGCGACGACGAAGATCAGTGAAGATAAAATAAATAAATAGAACATTCAGAAACAACACCAATGCCCAGACCGGTATTCGAACCTAGGATCCTTGACGTAAAACCGTCTAGTGCTACCACTCAGTCAATTTTCACATAGAAACTTACACTTACACACCTCTTCCTTACATATGTGTTTTGTTTTACCTGCTGCACTTCTCTTATGGTGAATTCTAACCGCTCATTTCAGGTTTATCTCATGTTTATAGCTATTGCTTTGTAGTGAATGATAATCCTATTACGCCATGTGAATCTTACTCCAACAAAAACCCTGATAGAGGATGGAAACGTTACGTGTGTAATGTTGTTAAAAGTCTGCTTTGGTTAGCTTTTTTAGTGTATTGAATGAATATTGCATTTTCATTTCGTGTTGAGGCATATTTTCGTCACCTAGATTTTGCATTTTAAATATGTAGGTCCAGTATATATTAGTCATTGTGCATTCGAGTCAATTAAAACATTTTGCGTTGTTGCGAGATTATCTATGAGGCATAATGAATAAGTAGAGAAAATGCAACTTGTATATCAAAATTGCTATGTCCAACTGATCTCCGAAAGTATTGTTTAGCACGTCACATTTCAAGTATAGTCCATGATTGTATCTAGTAGGCTATATGAACGAGATGTGTCCCTCCTCTCAAACAATACGTGGCTTGTCCCCACCGAACGAAGTGTGTCGCTTATAAATTAAGTGTCCGAAAGCAGGTATTAGTCATGAACAGAACAAAAAATGCTCCTGAGCAATTACAAATTTTATACTACAGTTCATGGCCGGGAGTTATTGACGGTCACCCCACCTTATCCGCTTTAGGTTCCGGGTTCGAGTCCTGGTCTGGAAATATCTTTTTTAAGTGTCTCTTCATCAATTTAATCTCATTATCATCCATCTTCATAGTTTCGATTAATTGTAAAGGTGACATAAAAGCAAAGCAAAATAAGAACAAATACAAATAATTGTAATATGACTACAACGTCAGAAGTACATTTGAAAAATAAAATGCGAGCAGAAGGTTCATCTTCAAACAGGCATTTGGGGAGAATTGTGTAGACAGACAGCATGCTCCCGAAAGTTGCCAATCCACGTGTAGCATGACCTTCGATACTGGAGTTGAGTTGTGCTTTTCAGGAAAGTTTGCTCGACGCTCCTCAAGCCTCTTATCAAGATTGCCTCGGTGTTCGCAGCATTGCCAACTCATTTTTCGTGGAGAAAATCTTTTTTCTCCTAATTCATTTGCTGTTGATTGTACAATGGTGTAGGTACAGAAAAAGTTAAGGAAATTTGACATGATTGTTAATTTGTGGAATGAAATACTATTCGAATACTTCTCACAATCAAATGTAAACAAACACCAAGCTGTACGCCATGTAATAGCTTTTGTCTGTAGGCGACTGTGTTGCTGATTGTCGGAACGAGGGGAAGGGGTCTATGTGTGACTTGATTGTTTGCCTTGCTTTGGACCCTAATATTGCAATTCTACAATTGTATGTCTAGCTGCTGTAATACCACAGCTTTGATGATCACATCTAATACTCCAACAACACTTCGAATCTAGCCGCCGCCGCCCCCCCCTCTCCCCCTTTAAAAGAATCCTGGGTACGGGTCTGGGTGCAAGTGATGAAATATCACACACACAGAAACGCTCATATCCAGATTGGATTGATTGATTGCTTGAGTTTATTTTACTTCGCGTTTTGTGCCTCTTGGCTAATTTGCGAAGATGGGGATGAGTGATGAAATGATGAAATTGATGAATGGACATTCACAAAGAACCAAGCCCGACCGGGATTCGAACCCGGGACCCTTGGCGTCGATATCCAGATTGGAACTTGTAACGACCGCCATGTTAGGCAGATTTAAGTTGTATATTGGCATTTATCTTATTCGTATACTTTTAAGTTAAGAACTTGGATTAAATTATTTATACTTAATTGTTTTTATAATTCATGTATATATTTACGTTTTATCTTATGTTATAATATTATTCGCGTATTTTTGCAACATTTATTCAGAATTCATACGCTAATAATTATCCCAAATAATATATGCAACGTTTTCATTGTTTAAGCACAAGTTAAATACATCTCTTCTTAATATCGATTTTTGTTCAACAATGTACAAGATTGAAGTAATTTATCTTCGTTATAAACTAAATCTTTATTTAATCATTTTTATGTGCAAGGGCAAATATGATTTATTTGATAAAATCAGTTTAGTTATTTCTATATAGTTTAATATTGTAATATTACAGCAAAGTATTTCTCCCTCGTTTTCAATAAAATATCGTTTTCCTATTGGCTGTTTATGTTAGGAGTGGGGGAACCACGCTTCGTGTTCTTGGCGATGTAAAAACTTCCACGTTGGCATTTTTAATTGTTGCCAACCCTAACTTTAGCTTACTATCGCTAATTAACATTGATGTGTTATATAAATTATCAGTTTTTCTTGTGTTATTTTATGTTATGAGTTTGTATTGTAAGTTAGAACAATCTGTTATGCTGCGCCTCGCGCTTGAGGTAGGCAGTTGAGGTCTTGCTATTAACTGTGAGGGCGGTGCGCGGACTCTCGTGTCAAATAAATTGCTTATCACTGCCTGCGAGCGTGCATGACCCAACAAATTATAACTTTTAACTTGTGCGAATCAGTATGTACGCGCGCGATTCGTGATTAAAGATTTTGGACATTTTAATTATAAAGTATTTGGAATTTTATTTACTGTCACGTGTCGCAATTCGGTGGTTTCCTTCCTGGAGGAAGGGTGGATCGTCTTAATCTCGATCCCTGGGTGAGAACTGGTGCTCCCAACTCACCAGCCGGAGCAAGGAGCGGTGTGTTGCCAATTCGGATCTCCATACCCTGGAGTTACTTACGAGTGGTGGCAAAATGCATTGCAAACTTGAGCCTGGAATGTGTTCTCATTTTGAATATTAATTTTACAATTTACTAACAGTACAGGCACATCCGTCACTTGTCTATTTTCAGAGACAATGGCATTTCTTTGTCGCAAAAGCTAAGCTGAAACTGTTCAACAACTTTTTCATCTAATGCGATACTTAAGTATATGTCCATAAATTTGGATACATTTTTCATGATTTAAGGCCGAATCACACGGAACTGGCTTTCCAGTTAGTTGGCGCTGAACTGGCTACCTGGCTGGCTTTGAGGAATAGGTCATGTTCTAATTGCAACTGGCTTTCCTCGACTGGATTCTGTGGAACCGCCAATCAGAGCGTAGTTTGGCCATGTGAAGATAATCTTTGTTTGCGGAAGGAAATTTTTTGTCTGTGGTTTCCGAGTATTGATTTGTTTTCTTCGCTTCTCCATAAAAGAAAAAGTGACTGAAATGATTGGCGTTTGTGTTCAGTTCGTTAGGTATGTATGCAAAGTGATGCGATTTATCCATGACAAATATGATTAGTCGATAATGAAAATCCTTATTATTACAAGTGCATTGAATGTTTGATGTATTTAGTTCAAAAAATATCGTTTTAATGAATGAATCCTGCGAATCTCGTGCATAAATATACATACCAGAGTTCGTTAAAAAGCTTGTTCAGTATGCATTGATTACCATATTTTCTCGCGAGCCAATTTCTAGTCCATACTTTCATTTATTTATTTTTTAAATACAGTACTAATTCTCCTATAACGTTCTTCAAATTGCTCGTCCATCTTTTTAGTTTGCCTGCTCTGCGGAATGTCTTATGCAGGGCCGGCTCTACCGTATGTGGAACACGTGCATTTGCACGGGGCGGTAAACTCAAGGGGGCTGCAAAATGTATAAAAAATAGAAGCTGCATTATTTGAGGCAGTTTGGTCTTCTTGGGGCGGAGAAAATTCAAATCAAATCCATTTGCATACGCAGTATAAAGCAGAAACGGATAAGAAAAGCAAAGAGAAAGCGGCGGTGCCAAAAGTTTATATTAATTGTCCTCTTACAAAAGCAGCTATTATTGTTTTGTCTTTGAAAGTGCTAAACAACGTCTACTGTGCGCGTGCGGTGCCATGTTACAACGCTATCTATTGTTTGATCCCGCGCTAGCCCGCCAGTAGTGTTGCCCACGGGACGAGACAGGCTTTTAAAAATTCCAGACGAGACGAGATTGACCATGTGTCATGAGACAAACGAATATTTTCGAGACGAGACAGCATTTCCACGAGACGAGACAGGCGAAAGTCTCGTCTCGTGGGCAACACTATCCGCCAGTCCTCCGCCCCCGCCCCCTGTTATCGAGGTTTGAGTTAAACTGAGTGTCGCATTCGGTAGTCGGAAACAGAGCTGCATTGTTCTTTGACGTGCTGATTGCGAAAGGTGGCGATGATAGGTATTGCCGAATCGCGCAATAGTAAGTATGATTATCCGCGGTTTTTGTCGTTGCTGGTTGCACCTCATTTACGATCTTGACGGTGTAACGATAGTGAAGTTAGTGTATGTTTGTGTGAGAACGCGCACGCGTTTGAGTGTGACAATGTATTGAGAGACTTGTGTATTTGTGCTGTCATTAAAACAACTGGTTTGTCAAGTCGTCGTAAGAGATTTAAGATCGTCGTAAGATCCACTGTGACAAAAAAAGGAAGAAATCGTACTTTTTCCGCTGTGTTTTTTGCAAATATTATCTGAAGCTCCGTTTCACTCACTGTTGCATTGCGAAGAATCGAATGAGGCTCACCCTGTGAGAAAAACGGCCTTCTGAAACCGCGCGACTCTTGGACAATAATTGCCAGCGACACCTCTACCAGCCAGCCATTTGCTTCTTTTGTGGGCACAGGCTACTCTCTCATGAACATAATATTGGTACATAGGTTTAACATCTGCATAATGTGACACTGTCGATTCACGACATTGTGATACATAACTTCGCCGATAACCGGTGGAGGCACATAGTAGTTCGGATCCCACTTTAAGTTGTAGGCCTAATCTGTGCATAAAGTGGATTTAAAATAAATACTTAATACGTACTAGAAAAATCCTTTCTTTAATAAGCCAGTATTTTTACGAAAGAACACAACGGACTGACGGACGTGATAGGTCTTGTCTTTATATATTTACTTTGGATACAATAGTAATTATAATAAACACCAGTGTTATTATAATATACATTTATTAGTAGTGTACTACCACGACCAGTGTTAATAAATTTGTGCTTGTCTTTCCGGCTATTAACTCGTTGATTGATATAGTTTATTTTACTTCGAATTTTTGCTACTTTTGGCTAATAGCGAACATGAATATGAGTCATGATATCATATTGATGAAGGTACATCCATTCCGGAATTCGAACCTGGGACCGTTGGCGTTTTAGCGCTCTGTAATAACCACTGCGACAAGGAGGCCGGCAGACTATTGGCTAAAACCACTGCTTTTCCCCCTACACTATTGTTTCTTCACATTTTATGGTCAAACCAGCAAAAAAAAAAAAGCAAGCAGCTGACTCTGTGCCCTATCAACTTATGGTCTCACTACCGAAGTTCTTGAGAGTGCCCACCACTTTCATCTGTTTATCCTCATGAGCGTAAAGTGGCAGAAAAATATCGTAAAATAAAAATTACAAAAAGTAAGTTAGTGGCAGAAGTGGTAAGAACATTTGACAGGAAGAGGTTGTGTAGCTCATTCTACAGGTTGAACCAAAAGTCGCAATACATAGGAAAAATAAATATGTTGTGATAAGAAACAATGTATTCATATAATACGTGGTTGCCATTGGTTTGCAATACGTTTTTCCCATTCTTGATGAACACGCATTAGAAAAGAACACGTTAAAAAGAATATGGAAACTTAAAAACAAAATTTTATTTCCCTATGTATTGCGACTTTTGGTCCACCCTGTAGAAAGCCAGTTATTTCTGTCAATAAATTTACCACGACGGGAAAAGATGAAAGAACAAGCAATCGACAACCCGAAAAAAAAACTTTCTTTCTGGAATTTCCATCCAATCGATGCGAGGAGGGAAAGGGAGAACCAAGGGCCGACACACCGCCCAACTCGTCTAAGCAAGAAAAAAACTACAGAAATAAATAGTTTTTTCCAAGTATGCATATTCTGTATCATGGGCGTAACTTGAGGAATAACTTTGGAAGGCCAGAATCGAAAAGTTTTACATTCCATTGTTAAATAACTGTTCAATTATCATCATAAAAAATACTCTTTATTGCTCTGCTCCTTAGATCCCGAAAATTTGGAGGTCAAGAAGAACCCCCGCCAAGTTACGACTATGTTCTGTATTTAGGAGTATATTAAGAGTAAGAGTGCCCTTTCAAAAATGTTTGTTCTTTCCAACCCAGTCACTGCTCTCCCAGCACGTATAATAGATATATTAACCTAAGTGAGTTTTTCGATTATCCATGACATTAAAGCTCGCTTTAGACGCAAGCATTTTCCTTAACATTTGTGCCATGGCATATTTCATGGCATTTCTGAAGGTTAGAACCAGTCTTATATTTCCGTAGCATTTTTCGTAGCATAAGCAATCAGAAGCAACCTCTAGGTCACGATAACTATTGAACCGAGAGGAATAACGTTTCGTATAAAACATTATTAGGTATAAAACAATGGCGCTGCTTAAATACATACTTTACAACGTTTACTGAACACGTATGGAATAATATTTTACTTGTTTCAATTGTAAACACCGTGCACTCAGCATAGATGGTGTAACTCAACGTGCCTTTCATATTCATGCTGTATATAATCGCAAAAGCTAGCCGAAAAGTTACATGAAATGCTTCCGTGTCAAGTACTATATGCTATGAGATTTTTGGAAGCATTTTCATAGCATTTATGCTAGCAAAATAACAGTTTCACAGTAGGAAATTTAGACATACGAACTATTTATTTAAAACAATAATAATTAGTAGACTCTTCACTCAACAAACAAATAAAATATTCGTCCCAATCATTTATATAGGTGTATTGGTCGAATCTCTTCCTTCTTCAGCTGCCTTGAATAAATAGTCGAAGATCTATTGCCTTTCTTCTTCTACTACTTCAGTTGGAAAGTGTGCTCCTCAATTCTGATTGGTAGTTCTATGGTATTAACGATGGATTTAGAGACGGTTCCTAATTCTGTCAGGTACCTTCGTTAAAAATAATCAGTGTCTTCGGAGATAGTTGTTGCAGAAACTGAAGTTTGTCCCGGAAAGGCGGCACTCGAAGATGGACAGGAGGTGACTCAGGTGAGTGGTGATTATGAAAAACTTCCCAAACGTGATCCCATTTCTCAAGAAAAATCAGAGGACGTTAGCTGTGCTAAAAAAGACATTGGCAATTATGTACTTAAGTTGTGATCAAGTTTTGTCTGACACTGAAAGAAACGGACTATTAACAGTGACGTGCACTGAGGAGTAGCTAGTATAGCAGAGATAGATCAATCAATCTCACGTCTCTAATTATTTTCAAATCACAATATCTATTATCTTGAAGCCTCAGTTCATATGCAACATTTCTTTCCACGCGCTTCTCGCCCCTCGATGTGATCAGCTGGCAAGGCTGGATACCCTAGCTGGCTCTTCTTCCGCCTTACCAGATCCAGGTATAGACAACCGCCCGAAAGCAAAGGGAAGATTTCTGCCTGTACCTCCCTTGCCCCTTCGCCCCCCGCTCCCATGGTTGAAAGCTCGTAGTTTCAGGTCCTCCAGTCTATCTCCTATAGGACAGATAGGGGATTGGTTTCTCTTCGATTTCTTTGTAAATCCTCTAAAGAACTCAGGGTAAAATTTTCTGCAGTACTTATGTTCTCTGTATTTACACAACCTTTTAATCGTTGTACAATATTATGTATAATATGGGATGTAGTTTTATTTGTATATGAATGGGAACGTACTTGTATTATGTGCAGAAAAAAATGTTATGGTTTCTTTTCTTTTTTTCAAATATGGATTATATCATGATTAAATAACAAATATTTGCTCACGCTCTCGTTTTAGTAGTGTTTTATTTAAATATACTAAAAATTTGACCTACAATAAAAAAAACAGGTAAGTTAAACAGTCATAAATACGGATGTATTAATTTGGGCAAGAAAAAGCGCGTTCTAATTGTTGTGGTTGGTTTGGTTTATTTTACTTCACCTTTCTGCTACATTTGGTTATCGCGATAATGAGGATGAGTGATGATATAATGAAATTGATGAAGGGACCTCACAATGAACAATTTAGGCCAGGATTCGAACCCGTGACGAGTGCACATTCTTGTTCCTATGTGTTGTACTCTGCAGTGAATAATGAAATAATTTGGAATGTAAAATGTATCCCAGAACTGAAAAAGCCAAATGAATATTGTTGAAGAAACTACAAAAAAGTGTGTTTTGTTACCTGTACATCCCCTCTAATATATTTTTGCCATCTTCCAGCGATAAGTAGCTAATGAGCTTATGGAAGTCACGAGGGACAATCATAAACAGAGAACTCTGTACTCCTGATTTCACAGTGCCCTGCAGATGCACTGCGAGGAAATTATTTGTATCTTCTTTTTCCTTTCTTTAGCGTGGCTTTTCCATCACTTTACCTAACTTCTGTCAGTACGATGAACGTCGATTAAATTTAACGGATGAAAAGTGGTTACAAAGGAACACTCATGCACAGGCCAGGGCTCGAGCCCGGATCCTTCAGTAACGAGATCGTGAGATGGAGAAATTAGGGAAATCAAGCAATGCAATTTTTTTGGAAAAACGTTAATCATATGCAAATATGGTGTTTCAAAAATCCAATTGAAATTTACGTACCACTGAGTAAATACACAGTTTGCTTTACCGATACCCAAGTATCCGAATAGTTAGAGCTTTCCACTCATCATTGTTGTCGGCCGATCTCCGTGGGGGAGTGCAAGTGGCCCCGGATCGGTACCAGGTGGACGCACATAGTGGTTTGGATCCAACTTTAAACTGTGGGTCCAGTCCCGATTAGCTTTTATGTGCATAAAGTGGATTTAAACACCAAATCAACCAACCGCGGGGTAATGGTTATCACTGCACGCTATGACACCAGGAGTTCTGGGTTCGAACCCCGACCTCGGCATTGGTGTTTTTTGTGTTTGTCTCTTCATTAATTGTATTGTACCATCTTCGCGATTAACCAAATATGACAGCGACGCTAAATAGCATAAATCAAATTATTAACTGATTGTTTCATTTGGTTTGTTTTACTTCTCTTTTCCTACACTTTTGGCTAATCGTTAAGATGGTACGATAAAAGTGATGAAGGGACAAACACAAATAACACCCATGCCCAGGTCGGGGTTCGAGCCCGGGATCTCTGGCTTAATAGTCAAATCAACATGTTTTGGATTTTCGAAAGTGGGTGAGATTAACACGTGCTTCTTTTCAGTAGTCCTTCCTCATTTTGCAATCCTTTCCTTTCTTTGACGTTCTATTTTTAGGAATACTGGGCCCTAAAGGGGGGAGGGGGATTATGACCCACACCAACCTCCCTTGGGCACGCCACTGATTACTACCCCAAGTGTCGACATCACCGCACGTCACTGACTATTAACATCGCCGTGGAAGTAGTAGTAGTAATATAATAATAATAATAATTTAAAATACCGACAATGCAATAATTTTAAAAATCAATTCACCCCCCCCCCCCCCCCCCGTTGACAAACTTCTGCATATGTGTGTGAAAACCTTTCAACAGTCTGGAATTGAACTACCGGATACGAATCAAGCGTATACCAGATAACATGCATGTTGACATAAGGACAATGAGAGATGCACACAAGAACTCAAACAAACGCTCCTCGCAGACAAGGTCAGTGTTATATCTTTCCTGTGCGAAATCGTGACTTTATGGGGAAGTAGAAGGGAGAAAGATTCACGGCGAACCCGGATGCGAAGTAGGGAAAATGGATCGATAATACATTTGATTAGCTACATTCACACGCTGCCGCGAGGTGCAGAGGTGGGTGCCTATTGTTGGTTGACATTCAAATGATCAAGACATTCGTTAATAAACACTTTTAAAAGCTGGAACAAGAATTGTCCCGACTAAAACTGGGCGTCTGGTAGCGTCAGGAATGAGGAGCTGTGTTACGGTAAAGTGCGTGACCCCCAAGCGAGGTACTTGGGTTCGATTTCCCGGAAATGCTATCTCCGGCAGAATGTTTTCCATCAATATTGCGCGTCAAATCTCCTGCATATGGCCTTGAACGGCTGAACAGCACCATCGAATCACAGACGTGCGGGGTTGCCTTGTTCCATGACAAGGTGTTTCGCTCAACCAGACTGTCTCTATTCCGTGTGAGATTTCGACATGACACCGCTGCAGTGCGCTGCTATTGGCTATCGCCATATGCAGGAGATTTGACGCGCACTGTAACCTCTCATCAATGGGTAATGTTCTTGCTCGCTTCGCTCGCAATGTTGTTAGTATTTTCAATATAATGCATTGTAAATTACTGGAGAGAGAAGTAAGACCAAATGTGTACTTCAGACTGCTGTTGCTAAACAGTTTTGTTTTAAATGTATGAACAATCGTTTTGAGGAAATGGAGCACACACATGTGGGAGACAATTTATTTCTGTTGGTTTGTTATGAGGTGGATGAATTGATTATGTAATGTACTTAAATACGCAGTATAAATATATTAAAGCAACATTGAATACGTGCACAATTTTACGTTGACATGTTGCATGCGTATTTTCTTATTTTACGTCGCTTCATGTTGCATATGTGTAAACATATGTTGTACATGAAAGTTACACATGTCATATATGTACAAAAGGAATTATATTCGTAATTTTTGTCTCAAAAATACAGTTTGTGTGCTTGTTTTCATTATTAGCTAATGTGAAATTGAGTGTTGAAAAGATGCCTATTGCCACGTTTATCCTGCTGGTAGCCTACTTGCCCCCCCCCCCCGACAAAATTTTGTTGTTGCGCCTCCGAGTGAGAGCAGCTGACTGACGTGTACCCCAGTGCCACTTGAGCAACGATGAAAAACAATTAGGCGAACTACAACTATCAATCTTATTAGCTTGCTGCAAGAGCGAATTAAAGGTTTGAGGTTGAGGGTGTAATCATTCATCTCCTGCACCCCTCACAAGGGATTCATTTTTGCTATTTTTAGTTATTTATAAATTTGCAAAGCTGTAATGAAATACATCAAACATCGTGGTATTTTATGACATACCCCAAGAGCTAAAAAATATCAACCATTTGAGGTGACACAGCAGTGCTTTCTTTTGACATCGTCACTGTTCTCGACAGTCACATCTTTGTAATAAAAAAATAATTTATTGTAATTTTTTTGAAAATCTGTTATAATCTTTATTTTATTGAAGTTAAACAACTTAGAATGACTGGTGTGTTCAACAAACGTTGTAGCATTTTATACAGTGCTATAAAAACAGGAGGTGCAAGCGGTGCTCCAAGGTCTGGGGCCAAGCGTCCCCATATCCAGCTTTTTTTTCTTCCTTTGTAACTTAGGATGTATATTCCTTCCTATTGTTGTGCTACAGTTAAATAAAGATGAAATTGGAGAAAACGATAATTTATCACTTTTATTAAGTAACGATGCGGCAAGATAAGAGTATAATATATGCTTTGCGGGCTTTTAACAAAATAGTTTCTTTTTGCTTTGGTGCTCCTTGATTTTTCAGAAGACGAAAAGTGTACTAGCGACGTCAGTTATAATCTCGTAGGGAGAAGGCAAAATCATGACACTCACCTGGGCCTCCAACGTTTTAGTTACAACAATGATTTTATGACATACATGGTAGGACGTTAGTTTGGGACGGAAGTATGCTAGGCGCCGAAAGTTTGGGGGAGAGGGGGAATCGTAATGGAAGTCCGCTCCCTCCGAGAGAACGTCTTTAATCCACCACTGTCTAGGATTGACTTCGACGCCCCTACAAAGAATTCCTGGCTACGGACCTGCTACATGTGTTGTGAAATTTAGAGACAAATTTACCCCTTCCACTCACCCTATTGTTTTTGCCCTTTCTCTAGCTACGTTAGAAAATAAATCTAACTGTTTTACCTTGCGTAATCCTGAAAGTAGGATGTACCTTTAGTCTGCCGTGCGGGTCCGACGAAAGTAAGCCCAGTGTCGCCGAGGCTTTCGAGCGCGAAATTTAAATTTGTATACTTATTGGAGAAAAATCGTAATCTGGCACTATGGGACCAATCTACTTCGGATAACTTTTGTTTTGCAGCTAAAACATCAGCGCATGCAACCATGTACAGTTTGGAAGCTCCAACCGCGGGGGGGGGGGGGGGGGGGTTTACGGGCGGTGTCAATGAAAAAAAATGTGGAGTATGCCCCCTCTTTCTTTTGCAATATTGGGAAGATCACACGAACTTTTGTCTTTTTTTTTCAACGAATGGACCTTGCGCAACAGAATGAAACTTGTTCTATGTTTGTGGGTGCAATACAATTTGAATAATGAGCCAAAATGTAATTTTGTAAATGTTGTTTTTACAAAAAATAGCCAATTTGCATATTACTAATAAAATCGTTACAACTCTGACACTATGGGGCCAATCAACTTCGGATAACTTTGTATGCAGCTAAAACATCAGGGCATGCAAACGTGTACAATTCAGAACTTCCAACCGAAGGGGGGTTTCAGGCGGGGTACGCCACCCCCGAATTTCAATGAGAAAATAAAGAAAATCTGGAGTTCGCCCCCTCTTCTCCGGCTATTTTGGGAAGAAGGCTCGAACTGACCCCACCCTTTAGCGAGACCTCCTGTTGAAAGCAAGCTCAAAAACTTAAAGAACAAAAACGATTCTGTGTGTCATTTTTTACCCTGGTAAGCGTTTATGGCTTCTCTGTTACTCAGGACTCGAACACGTCACGTGGGCTTGTTGGAAGGGAGAAAGTTTGGATCCTATTTCTAATCTGTGGTTTGGATGACATGATGGCGAAACTTGTTCGGAAAACGACTGTCAGTGTTTCCACCCCAATATAAAAATATAAGTGTGGCAAACCCTCGATAATTTTATCTAAAGCTGCATGGTTCAAAAATAAACCAAATTACGACAAGACACTAATTTTTTTTGTTTAAATTTAAACCAAAGGATAATCATCAAGTCTTGATTTTCGAAACTTCGTATTTAACAATATATATATTTACTCACATTTTGTTTCGCTATACAGACAAGCCATTCCACGATACACTCATAAAACAACATGAGGCAACAAACACTCGATAATAGCACCAACCCTAACTTTCTAGAATGGCATTTGCTATTAATTGTATTGTATGACAATAACAACAGTCAAGGGTGTCCGCACGATTTGTTTTCCAGGGGAAGAGTAAGAACTAACCGTTTCCGTTTGAACTACCGTGTTCCTCCCAACAATTCATACTAGTCCATTACAATAACTGGCGCATTATTGTGACTGAAATGTATAAATTTTCGCTGACATTCATTTTCAAGAGGGCAACGCCCTACTGTCCCACCGAACCTCCACAACAACTCCAAACACCCTGTACTTTTTTCTTAGTGTTCAATTATCGTTACACTCCTAAAATGAAAAACCCTTCTAAACCCTTAACATACATTGACAATTAAAACATTTTTACCACAGCTCAATTACCGCGCTTTCATCCCTTTAGAAAAATCAAAACATTCCCTTCACTTACCTACTTCGCCCGGCACTCCAACAGGTGCCCCGAACAACGTGCCTCTCAGCTGTGTGCCATCGTCAAGCACAAGTGTTGCTACCTGTTCACCATCCATTCTAAAGATATCAATACAAATATTCACAGCTACACCACGTGTTCGCCTGCCTATTTACAAATAACCACACTTCCACTGAAGATTAGTCCTCTTCATCACCAATTATTCACTTCAACAACAGTAATGAATGATTTGCTTCTGCAGTTTACAGTTTCTACACACTTTAAACGTTAAATACACACGCTTCCAGCTGATTGTACTCGCACATGCACGTCACACTGCCCGCGCGCCAAGAAGAGAGTGGTGGTGGAAACTCGCTCTGGAAGTTCTGTCTGGGCGCTGCGCAGCGGTAATCGCTTCCTTCATGCCAATCAGCGAGCCTGCAATATCACTGCGTTCTGCAGACGGAAAGCCAAGCTGCTGTCACAGATATGAACTTGATAGTGGCAATTTGCTTTCTTTCCTTATGAAAATGAAAATACCAGTTGATTACTGATTGTTCTGAATGCAGGGGAACTCCTCGTCACGCAAGATTTACAAAATATATTGAAATGGTGAAGAAGAAATCGCTATTATACAAAT
Organism: Lepisma saccharinum; assembly: GCF_977018435.1. Taxonomy (NCBI): domain Eukaryota; kingdom Metazoa; phylum Arthropoda; class Insecta; order Zygentoma; family Lepismatidae; genus Lepisma; species Lepisma saccharinum. The sequence continues at coordinate 38,721,965 of NC_139229.1, forward strand.
TTTGCCGTAGGTTACAGACAAGGAGACGCGCGACCTTGTCCTTCGATTTCCTCATCCACGTGGTGCTGATTACATCAAAACGAGTCGTTGCCACTCCAGCATTTTTATCTATTGTAGTCTGTTTATTCACTTCTTATCAATTGTTGCATTGGGCTACGCTGACTGCAACGATAGCGGGAAAAGACGACTGCTAAAATTGGCTTTCCAGGATTAACTGTCAACTTTCAACATACATTTTCAAGCAATTGCAATGACCTTGCCGGCTAACCAGTTTACAATCGACAATTGCTTAAGTCTACACAGCATGTCATAAGGTTTGAAAAGCATTTCAGTCGTTTCTAGAACGAAAGACCCTACAGAAAAGGGTTGCTATATTTTCAAGAGTGGATATTTGGACAACATCCGTATTCATTTCGAAAAAGAGAAAAAGAAAGTTCAATATGGGATCTTTCAAACCAAAGCGACGAACGACAAACACCCCAAAAAATCATTCACCGAACGTACGAGGTCTACCAACAGACCGAGCCAACAGAATGCGCGTGTACGCTATTGAGAACACGGCCCGGTTCGAACGGCACGCAAGCGACAAGAGGCACATGCAGCTTTTCGTGTCACTTTTGTTGCGAAAAGTTGCATTTGTTTCTAAAGGTTCGTTGTCGAGTGATATGTCGCTTGTCTATCCCTGTAGTCTAAAAGCTTCCTAAAACGACACGCATCAATTGGAAATGAGCATTCAAAAACACTGGCGTAAGCACGGGGGCTCATGGGGCGGCTACAGCTCTCCAGAAATTTTGAGAAAATCAACATTTTCAAATGGAAGCAGCAAAGACCTCGGGGGGGGGGGGGGGACTTAAAATGATCCCCGATTACCATTTCTGTCTTTGAACAACTTTCAAAACGAAATTTTAAAAATGATAATTACGAAATATTTTATTTTGAATCCCGCCTCCTCTAGAACGTAGGTATATAATATCCAAATTATAATTCCAGGGGCGGCGCCAGAAATTTTCTACCAGGTGGGAAGAAGCTCCATATTGATAGATTAGGGTGGGTAGTATAAATGTAAGACCTTCTAAGACGTATGTATCCCCTTCTCTCTTACACTCCCGATTTTTACTTCGTTTCCCTTTCCTTTTCCTGTTTATTCTTCTCTAATCTATTCTCGCATCTTGTTCCATTTCCTTTCGCTTTGTCTCTGATGGACACAATTAGTTCAAGGAAGTGTTTACCCATGCGCAGCCATACACCAGCCATACATTCTAATCACATTCTTTCATGCACGTTAATACAGTGAAATAAATGTGAATTAGATTTAAGCTTGTGTTGCAAATACAAGGCACATACTTGATTTTATGTATTCCGCGACAGTGATAGAAAGTGTGATGGTAGACAATGGTGAAGTTTCTCGTAATTTAAATGCATGTTCCTGAGCATAGTATTTTCATCGTATGAGTTTTTGACTGAAAGAGTTTTCTTACTCCTTGGGGGTCACATTTCTTAGCTTACAAGGTTTGTACAACTGAGAAATCTATCTGAATGTTTGTAGTAGCGGCGATTGGGTGCCAACATTTGAGGGGCAAGGACAATTAACTTTTTCTTGGTAGAAAAGGCTTAGCATGAAGAGGCCATAGTGCGTCGGCAAAAAGTGGCAAAATGTGGCGGGGGAACTGCATCCCCCACTTCCCGTTCCTCTTAATCGTCGCCACTGAATGTTTGGATTAAAATGAACGTCTTATTAGGAATGATTTAAAACACACACGGAAAACCAATTCTTTGTTCATTGTCCATGAAGTATACCTAGGCTAATGAAAGGCTATTTTGACAAAATATCACTCATAAGTAAGTAAGATTGAAAAATCTGTTCAGAATTGAAGAGATTATTAGCTAAGTTGCTATTCGTTTTCTGAACTGTCGTGTTACTAATGCGGGAGAAGCAATATATTATGGTTACATGAACATATTTTTTGAGGTAACAAAATTATTTAGGATACAAAGAATTCATCGAAGTTGATCACCGTACCAGTAATACTTCATCGATTTTTCATAGATGACTTGGGTTGTATGGCGTGACCATTTGGAACACACTAGAATGTCAAACTCTATCCTGTGCAGCATACCCTGGAAACTATTCTTTCAGGGCAACGATTCCCTGGCGCCTGGAACCGCTGTCAAAGTAACAATTTATAAGGGTTTGTATTTTGAGTGTCAGCGTGTGTTTGTTTTCGCCCCTTCGTTACTTTCATCTAATCACCATTGAACCTTACACGTCATCATTATTAAAATTAGCAGAAAAGTGACTTACAATAAAACAAAGCAACCAGAACTTACTCTTCCAAAAATGGAGCTTCATTAGTTTATACCTCTTAGAAAGTTTACGTGGTAATTTCAATCGCACAGCGTTTCATTAGTGGATCAAGGCAGCTAATTCCGTGAACAATGACGTTGTTTTCCGAAAGTCTCAAATATTTGTCTCAGGGCAATCACCCTCTTAAAATGGACGCATCTTCTGTGGTGATAAAATGACACGTTTGGTGCGAGTTCTTTCTGTATATTTTCTCTCCCAATGGCATAACGCTGTCGTTATAATAGAGAGGTCCTGTGTTCGACCCCCCCCCTTTCCTCTGGTGGAAGAACAATGCACATTGGTTCGGACTACACGTTAAACTGTAGGTTTAGTCCCGATTAGCCTATCTGAGCATAAAAGTGTGCTTAAAAACAAACTAACAAAATCGTCTTCTGGATACTTCGTGATATATATTTTTTCTTTACTTCAGCTGCATCTACAGATTCTGTCGACATTTTCGGTTGATTCATGTGGCAAAATTTATGTGTGGAACGAGGATTTCTAAATAGGATAAGCCACTCATTAGCAATTGAATAATTCTGTAGCTTTTTTCATACATAACTGGTTTATTAAAATGTATTCACTTTGGTATTCCATCTTATTAGTAGAATGAATATAAAGTTGATATTTCGCATAATGGCGGATCCAGATGGGGGGGCACGTGCCCCCTCCAAATACTCGAGCAAATTATACTCGTAATATGTCATTTACAAAATTAATTTTAAAAAATCTGATTAATTATGTGTACACTTTCGAAAAGTGGTGCACCCCATATATCGTTAAAAATTGCTGAGTGCCGAACATCATTTGAAGTTGGTGCCTCCTGTGTATTGTTGAAAGTTGGTCCTGCCCATTACTCTTCCTTTGTCAATCCAACTACAGAGCAAGCAAATTTATTTAAAGCAATCATCAAACTTGGTTCAGCTTGTTTACTCATAAGAAAGAACAGTATGCTCAAGAGTTTGATAAAGTCTTTCAGGAAAGTAAAGCACTTGCTGAAGAGCTGAATGTTGATGTAAAAATCCCAAGAATTGCACAGAATCAAAGACATAGGTCAAATATTCCCTCAGAGAATGTCATCGATTATTTCAGATGTGTTGTTTTCATCCCTTTTATGGATTATTTAATATCTGAATTTGATTATAGATTTCAAAGAAACCAGATTGAAGTCTTAAGCACTCTACAGAAAGTAATTTCGAAATTCATTGTTGAAGAAGATGACCCAGCTGAAGATATAATTGAGGCAGATAAATTTTATGAAGATGATGTGCAGTCCATTTTAGCAATAGAAGGGGAACTCAAGTTATGGAAACAATTCTGGTTATTGGAAAAATCTACCCCAGATAATCCAGAAGAGGCGTACAAATTTTCTTCCTTGTATCCCAACATTTGAAGTTTGCTTCACCTGTTGTGTGTGATTCCAATCACAACGGCTGCAGATGTGCGTTCATTCTCCAATCTCCGAAAAATCAAGACCTACCTTAGACCTAAAATGGGTAATGAACGATTGAATGGCTTGGCTCTCCTGACCGATCATCCATAAAGACAAATACCAAGTGAAACCAGAAGAGGTTATTGACATATTTGCAAGGGAACATTCACGAAAACTACAGCTACAGTATTGGTGAGTTAAATGTCTTTAGTAAGTTCCAATTATTTGACGATTGAAAAGTTAAACTGGTGTCCAAATTACTAGCAGCTTTATCATGTATCATGCATGTTACTGAAAAGGACTCACGTGCTACATTAAACTAATTTTAAGCAGAAAAGAATTAAGAAATAAAATAAAACAGACTGTTTATAATATGAAAATACTTCTGTAACTTGTACGTTTCTGTGTTCGCGAGGAATAGGCTATTTTTAATAATTTTTTTTACAATGTAATTTTTAAATATATTTGTTCTTAATAACTTGGGCGCATACAGATATGACTGGTATTGGTACTTAAATAAATATTAAAGTATAAAAGACTTGTTTCACCATGGTAAACTTTAATTTAAAGTAGTACTGTAATCTTCATTAGTATTTATGTGTACACTTTTGGTTTTTAATTTTTTTGATTTTGATTTGATTTATTTTACTTCGCTTCTTGTGCCACTTTTGGCTAATTTGCGAAGATGGGGATGAGTGATGATATGATGAAATTGATGAATAGACATCACAAACGTCCATGACCAAGCCAGGATTCGAACCCGGGACCCTTGGTGTCGCAGCGCGGTGTGCTAACCACTCCGCCATGGGGGCCGACGTGTACGCTTTTGGAAATTGGTGCCCCCACAAAACCGAATCCTGGATCCGCCCCTGACCATATTGATATTTGAAGATGACAGGTATATAAAAATATACTGGCCGCGGTGGCTCAGTCGGTAACGCGTCTGACTACCATGCTAAAGGTCCCGGGTTCGATCCCCGGCCGGTTCAAATCCGGGAACTTTTCTAACGATGGAAGCGGCCCCGGCGCCCACCCAGCGTCGAATAACATGGGTACCTGAGGGAAACCCTGAGGGGTAAAGGCGGTAAGGGGCGTGATGCTGATCACATCACCCCCACTCACGACCGGATCAAGAAAGTGTGGGGCGTTACCCCCACCCCCCTATACGCCTTAATGCACAGGGGAGAACTTTACCTTTTTAGGTATATAAAAATTGTAATGAAATCAAAAAGGGACACTTCTGGAATTTCAATGCAAGCTAATTAAAACTATATTATACTCTCTAGCATACTTAAACCCGAAGGTTTATGGCTGCAGCAACACAAGCCTTCCATCTCTCCCTATCCGGGGCAAGATCAATCCAATCTTTCCCATCCTTACCGATTTATTTTAGGTTCATCTCAACGTTATCCCTCCATCCTCGTCCTTGCCTTCTACTGGTTTCTTACCATCAGGTTTCCCAACAGGAATCCTGTAAACTATTCTTTCCTCTGCCATTCGTGTCACATGGCCTGCCCATCTAAGTCTTCTTGATTAAATTATTCTAATAATAATTAAAAAGTCGAAATAATTTATTGTATTGCTGGAGGAAGTAACGCTAAGATGGATGTTTTTATTTGTTTATTTCGAGATTATTTTAACCATTCCCAGGCCGAGATTTATATCCGTATGTGGAGGCCTGGAACTGCAGTCTTCAAGTTCACCCTAAATTCTGATCTAATCTTGATCGTACCCTGCATAATTTTGAGCCTCCTAAACCTACTAGCTGCTTTTAATCATGGAAGTATTCATTTGATCACAGTTTCTGTTTCAATAGCTCTAGTAATTACCTTCACATTCTAATGACAAAATTGGCTATTTATGGATTGATATGTGAACATTTCTAGCATAGATAATATGCAGAAGTAAAATATACATGTTATGAACACCAGAATACACTTATTTATTGAATCATTCATATATTCCCAAGTATAGGTACTTAGTGAATTTGATTGGGTGGGCGCTTGCCACCCGTGCCCATCCCTGTCGCCGTCCCTGTAATAATTCCGACCCCCTCCGAAAAAAAAATCCCACATATGCTAGCGTTCAGAAATGAATGCAACCTTTCGTACTGAAGTGACACGACAAACTGCATCCTGCACCAGTGGCGCAACCACAGCGAGGTATTGCCTTCAACCTTGGACGGAATAAATTCTAGGGGGGGGGGCAAACGTTGAAGTAAAAAAAAGCAAGTCTAACGGGATCTAAGAGTAGCAGGACAAAATGATACTCAAGATGATGGAATTAGTTTTCACGATGTTAGAAATGTGAATTTGATAATATTTATTTTTCTGTTTTATCGGGTAACGTACAAGGTGTTAACATATGAAGTACACTTAGTACAACTATCACAGCATACAGGAAATCAATAATACAATAATATTGCTAATAAAAGTACACCATCCAAATGATGCACCTGCTTAAATTAAGCACTAAACCAACACTAAGCATTTTAAGAAGTGAGACACTATTGCGAACCCCTACCCCTCCATGACAGTGTTCATTCGTGGAACCGTCTCGGGTCACTCTACTTGCGCAGAGAATTTTTCTCGTTCGTTTGCTCCACGGTATAACTAAAATACCCGTCATAATCGAAGACGTAACACTGATATTGAAGAGTTGGATGTATTGTCCCCCCAAAAATGTAATTCTCAATCCCCCCAGAATCCAAGTGTCAATTTAAGGCCTAATATGTAAGATTTGGATATTGCCCCCCCCCCAATAACACATATTACCCGTTACAATTCCCTTGGAAGTCTACAAATTGATATCTATATAGCGGCAATGGTTAATTGACGTGAACAATGTAGTATTGGACACAAGCTGAATTACCATTGAAATTTCAATTATAAAAATACCCAAAGCTCCAAAGTTGAGTGGACACAACATGCGTCCAGAAACTCCCTGTGGGCACCCCTACCCCTAAATACTTTATTTTTTCATCTAATGGATTCAATATGGTGGATTTAAGGTGTAAACATTTTACATATACGTATTTTAGAAAAATATATAAATGTTGAATTTTATATTATTTGAAGGTAAAAAAAATCCCCCAAAAAAATTTCGATGGCGCAGTCTGCGCCATAATACCCCCTCTGTGGGCACCCCTGCATATTACAACGCACTATCAGGCGTGAATGCCTTTCCCGGTCCCCGGTGACATATCTTTCATTCCCCGGCATGGGGACAAATGTCACAATAGGCGGGAGCATGGGCGTCCGGACCGTGCCCCCCCCCCCCCCCCCTGGAAAATGAAAGTCAACCAAAAAATATGTACTTCACACTTCATTTTAGCCACAATAATGTGTGTTAATTATTGCATCAACACCATAAATTCAAATTTCAGCAATGTTTTTTAGGGAACAACACTATTTTTGGGGAAAATTTGCCTTCGTTTGGCCCCCCCTGGAAAAAATACCTTCCTTGCCCCTCCCTAGAAAAAATCCTGCGGACGTCCATGGGCGGGAGGTGCCATTCATGCGATTGCAAACGGTCCAGGTTTAGTTCGGGTTCTGAGACGGTCATTGTTGTCGTACTAGTGCAAGGCGGGGATAAAATACCTTGAAATATTACACCTTAAAATCTACCTGACATCTGTCGGCATTGAAACACACCAAATTGCATTGTACCTGAAAGAATCAAATGATAACTCGGACGAACAGTAAAATATGAATATATTGTAATCAAAGAAATATTGGGATAACAAACGTCTTACAAGTCCCCCTGATTCATTCTCTCACTCATTCACACTCCTGGCGAATGTCAACATGGAAATACACATGCATGTCACGGATTTAATCAACGCACCATTTGCTTTTTGTTTAAACATTAAATTGAATTTAGGTCGTTTGTCTGCCCGCTCCTGTGCTCATTTCTATCAATATGCGCCAGCCCTCGGAAAAACAATTATCTGAAACAATTAGGTCGGCGTAGTTTCTCTCTCTTTCTCTCTCTGAACCTTTCGTTCTAATGAACATACGCATCAATGCCGCAAGTACGACATTTATCAAATTTCTTGGACGGGGGTAATACACACAAGCCTCTCTCGTCCCTTGAGAACAATTACAACTCTACCCAGATAGCATATAAGCTTGTGGCAAGCTTGCGATAGCTTCCTTTTAGCTTTTCAAAGCAAGCTTGACATGGCAAGCTCGTCGTAAGCCTGATGCATGTGATAACTAGCGTGATAGGATGCATTTTTTAAAAAATAAAACAATAGACACACCCATTTAATATAAAAATAAAGATACTTATTATTAAACATAAACAATAGTGACAAAATGAAATAAAACCGAAATACAGTGGAATGAATTCCAGTACGAATAAGCACCAAAGCTTTTATTACATGTGGCATACACTATTTAGATGGCAGTGCGACTCAAATGTTAAACAAACATAAGTTTTAGATACTTCTATACTTCTAATAACCTTGAGTTTTAATAACATCAGTAACGATAACTTTGATTGTAATAAGTGAAAAAATGTGTTTTATTATCCTTTGAAAGGTATGTGAATATTTAAGTTGCAAGGAAGATCAGAAAATAAAATGTGGTGAATAAAAGTGAAACTCCCATGATAAATATTTTTATCCTAGACTATATAATCAGGAGCTAAGTACTGCAAAGACACAAATTCCAACTTCCTCAATGCTACATTCACCTTATCCATTCGTTCCTGGCAGGCTGCATGCCATACATCTCTCTGAACTCGACAACATCCTATCCCATCTTCTAGCACACAGGAGTCCCTCAGGGGTCTGTTTTGTCACCGCTGTTATATTTAATGTATGTAACAGATATGCCGACCATGGATATCAGCACACACGTATTCCAATTTGCAGATGACACTGCTTTCCTAACTCTTGGGAAAACAGTTCAATCCATTAATAAAACACTCCAAAAGGCCGTAGACTCGTTTATTCGCTGATGCAACCAATGGAAACTATCAATAAACTCTTCAAAAACTCAGGCAGTAGTTTTCCTACCTCCCCACTGTCGCTCCAAAGTACACCGAAACCCCAAACTCTTGGAGATTAAAATAGAGGGAAGACGCATCTTACCTTCAAAACACGTAACATACTAAACTGACCTGGCGTCCACACTTAGAAGGGATAAAGAAGAAGGTAAAGAACCGCCTAAACCTATTATGGAAACTGGTGGGTACATCTTGGGGATTACACCCAACAACAGTCCTAACCACCTACAAAATGTTCTTGCGCCCAGCCATCACTCACGGGCATATTGCTTGGATTGACGCTTCTGCCTCCTCCTACGACCAATTGGAAATCTTTGAATGACACGCATTTAATTAAATTAAATGCGTGTCCGGATTAAATTACCTTATCCCACAGCACTACTGTATGACAGAATTTCCTTCCCGCGAGAGCCTTCGCCAACGATACATAAACAAAGCCATGATATCCGAAAACTCAGTATTCTGGAATACCATTCATCTTGATAGCCGACATGATGCAGCACCTACACATATTTATACGCCATTACAACACCTGCTCACCATGTATTCATGTTATCTAGATGATCTAGACCCACAGAAACACGAGTACGATATACCGTGCGTCCATTTCGATCTGCAGCCGAGAGATCGGGAGAAGCGTGGCGGGCGGCGCTGACGGAGATGCCGACATTTGCGGCCTGAAATGCCCGCTTATTTTTATGGACATATGCAGACATTTATATAAATATTGCAAAACGAGCACTAACCTGTGTTATAAGAGTATGGTTTTAATTTTAGTAGCTTAGTGACTGTATGTGCCGATGATTTTGACACGCCCACCTCTTGTGAAACACGGCGTAGAGGTTTGTTTGGAGAACGTTCTAACGCTGCACCAATATCATCGAGTTTTGCTTCGGTTAGAATCCGTCGTTTTTGCTTAGGTGTTTTAAAATTTAACGATACAGTTTCTCGTAATTTAAGGACAAGATGTCTAACTGTATCTCTGTGTGGAGTTGAAACGCATGGGAATTTCTGTACAAATTACCTACACACGTCTCGACACGAGTTTGTTTTCACGTACGTGTCATACATAAAAAATCTTTGTTCTAACGTGAATCTTGCGGCTGGCATTCCAATCGTGTCACTGACACGTCACACATACACACTACATTAACACAAACAAGTAACTGCAAGTAACCAAGAATAACACTCTTGCGCACAGTACGAAATTAACACGCTCTTGGTTTACATTGCTCGCCACTATATTTACAACTCTGTCTTCATCTAGTCGCGAAGGAACAAAAAACTCGAGCTCGGATATTTCGGATTGCAAGGAAGCTCACGAAAACCATTCACTTTTATCGGTTTCGTCTGCAGTGTAATCCTGATACAGTGTTGCACATTCGAAACCTCCAAACGATTCCCATGGCCACAAAACTCTTTCAAGGATATAAACTTAAACAGGACGTTACTGGTCAAAACTATGATTAAAATGCTTTATTATCTGTGGCTCTTAACATCGTTTCTATAGCGTATTTATTTGTGTATATAAGAGCAGAACTTGGATGAATTACAGAAGAACTTTTGCGTGTTATAACACAGGTTAGTACTCGTTTTGCAATATTTATATAAATGTCTGCATATGTCTATAAAAATAAGCGGGCATTACAGGCCGCAAATGTCGGCATCTCCGTCAGCGCCGCCCGCCACGCTTCTCCCGATCTCTCGGCTGCAGATCGAAATGGACGCACGGTATATCATCCATCGCAGCTATCACGCCATATTTATCCCAGCACTACAGCCTAGGCAGTACCAACAATACTCCGACTCCAAATATCGAAATCCATATTTACAATCTTCTCAACCATGCCCAAAAGTAAGTTAACACATACGAATCACCAATCTTAATAAGAAAAAATATTCTGCAATATAAAAAAGCACTTAGACCATCCAAAATGATGAAAGACACATAACTTACAATGAAATCACTTACCGAAGTGAGGGCATAACCCTCTCAACGGGTTAACACTAGAAAAAAAAAAAAACTGCAAAGAAAATTTGAATACCAGTGTATAGTTAGAGATTGTTCGATTATTGATTAGTTCTTTGACCTCTTCATCCTAACTATTGCATATTTTGGGGGAGCACAAAAAGTTTCTATAAGTTGCAAAGAGAAACTGTTGTTAATTAGCCCCAATTGTTTCTAATTTTGCATGCCTTGGCAAGCTTTCTGCAACTTCCAATTGTGGTAACTAGATTGCTTAATGCAAGCTTGCTGCTAGCTACTTAGCTTGCCATGGTAAGCTTGCTTCATGCTTGCAGCAAGCTGTCTGTGCTATCTGGGTACATAGTGATGCAAAACTTAATCGGCTCCAGCTGCCGGAATACACAAATTAATCATCGGCGTGAGCAAAAATTACAAAATCACTATACAATAAGGAATACCACACTCGCACGACCTTGCAATTTAACATACGCTTTCAACAAATAAAAGACTAATCAGTCAACCTTCGATAATCTAATTGAAACAACAGGGCGGTTAGTTATTCTAAAATGGAGCACACTTTGACAAGTTACATGAAAAATTAACGTAATAAAAAGGAGCTTTTTATCTTTAAATGCAGACAATCAAAATATTAAAAACATAAACATGAAATGACCTTTTATATAACATTACTCAAAATACAAGACATGAAAGTTAGGTTCGGAATTCCTGAGTCACGTTGCGAATCAATGTGGTAGTTCTTGTACTAAATTTATCTCCAGTCGGCGGGCAGTCAGAAGGTGCCAGACATTTCATGGTGACAAGACAGGTTTCGTTTATCACGTTTTTTTGTTGGTAGATGTTAATTGCAAAGCTTCGGAAGAGCGATGGATTACCTAGAAGCGGAATATAAGCTTCTAGGAAGAGAATTATTTCCTATTGCTGTCAGTTATGCGCTATGAAATGCCCCTTTTTTTTTCTGTAGTTGGTTCATCTGCGGCCTTATAATTTTTTCCCTTGTGTAATATACCAGAGTTCCATGAAACTTGGCAGGTGTATAGAGGGGCCCAAAGGAAGAAATACGTGTTTTTGTGTTTCAGCTAAAAAAAAACGGTTTTAGGGGGCAAAACCCCACCTCAAATGTCAAGATGAAGACAAATTGATGCAAGGATCTGACCACTGTGTGCCACTCCGATTTCCATTAAATTTGGCAGGTTTATGGAGGGGCCCAAAGGAAGAAGTACGTGCTTTTGTGTTTCAACTAAAAAACTGTTTTACGGGGGGGAAACCCTGCCCCCTTAAATGTCAAGATGAGGAGAAATTGAAGTGGGGATCTGACCCCGAAACCACGTAAATTAAATATGGCATAGAAAGAAACAGGGGGCATGGGACCCCTCTATACATCTGCCAAATTTCATGGAAATCGGAGGAGGACACAGGGGTCAGATCACCACGTCAATTTGTCCTCATCTTGACATTTGAGGGGGTTTTGCCCCCTAAAACAGTTTTTTAGCTGAAACAAAAAAACATGTATTTCTTCCTTTGGGTCCCTTTATACACCTGCCAAGTTCCATGGAAATTGGAGGGGGACATTTAGATAACCTCCCTTGTTAGTCTTACACTTTGTAATTATATAACACTGCATATATTATAATGTTTTATTTTAAGTTGTAAAACTGTAACTGTAGAACAATTGTATAATTTTTGTATAACATTTCTATCTTGTTAAATGTGTTAAAGGTTTCATCCTGGAATGGAATGTCTCACATTTATCTTGTGTTTCCATTTCCAATACATCCGAATGAATACATATTCGTTTCAATGGCATTTACAAAATCACCTCTGACATTTTATGTTAAACAAGTACGATTATTTTTGTGCACGAGTGTGTTAGCCGATGCGTAGCAAAGTATTTTAGGAACAACACTTGAAGGACTAACTAATGAAAAATTTCTTTGTAATCATAATACCTTTTAAGGTGTGGTAATATTATAATGGGATTGAGATACGAAACTCTCAGATCCGGATCTGAAACTTTCAGACCCGGATCCATAACTTTTGGATCCGGATCTGGATTTTTCGGATCCGTTTGGCCATCCCTAATCTATACCTGTGTGTACACAAAGAGTTAACTATCTCATTATCATGGAGGCACCAAGATTTAATAAATGCATTATTACAACAATAGTTGCATGTTACAGTCATCTTAAACAACAACTTATTCTTCAAACAAACTGTGAAAAGTTGAACTCGCTTTCTTGTTTATTTGACATAAGAAGTATTTAGAGGGGGTTTGGAACACCAGTGAAGGAGTTGCCACCAAAAAATACACATAGTTCTTTACAATTTCTCAAAAAAGAAATAGTTTTTTACAATTTCTCCATCACCAGTGGCATATTCTGATAACTTGACCTGGTTTACTGCAATAATTCTTATTTGTTGTATATAGTTATTAGATACTATAAAACACCAATGCAGGAATGTAAGTAAAACAAAAACAGAACATCTGATGAGTTCAAATTTTCCGGCAATTTCTATATGCAAGATAAAAGTTGGTTTACCAGCAGTAAACCAGGTAACATGGGAGAATACGTTACTGAGCATCACAAATATTTAGAGAATAAATTGCACAAATGATTTTGTTGAAGTCTACTTTATGCACAGAAAGGCTAATCAGGATTGGACCTACAGTTTAAAGTGGGATCCGAACCAATATGTGCATCCACTGGGTATTGAACACAGGACCCCTTGATTACAAGATGACGACATTACCACTATGCCACTGGGGAGCACAAATATTCACTTCAATGATATAAGACTATTTATAAACATGAAAATTTGCAGAATCTTGATTGTCTCTTAGCAGTTTTCTGAGAAGAGAGATATTTTTTGAAACAACTCTGTTCCTAAATACCCAATCGAGTCTTAAAAGTTTATTTCTGCAGTTTACTTATTTTCTTTAAACATTCTAAAGAACATAATTCACTGTCCAGGTCTTCGTCCACCAGACTCTTGAATCTCTAGAGTATAATTTAGTCACTTACTATGTTGAATTTAACTAGGGATGAGCCAATATCGATGTTGAGTATCAGTATCCGCTGATAGCAGTGGTATTGGTATCGGAAAGTATCAGTTGAATTTTACTTAACGATACAGGTCAGTACTTTTCTGGCATCTTGGTATTTCACGAGGTACACAAAAATGCCAGTCTAATTATCCTGAAATTTATGCAAAAATTGAAGTTACGAGTGATTTTATACCAATATTGTGTGAACAACCAGTATGTTGTGATTACATAACATTTATTTTAATTTAATTATGTAATTTTGAAATATTTTCAAGGCAAAATTTGTCAAATTTATGCTTGTAAATTGTAGTGGAGTACATTCATTTTGCACTAATATTCTGTGAAAAAAATGTATTTTGTGATTACATAAGGTATTTTCTGGGTAGCTTTGACGTAGTATCACCAGAGTGCCACTTCAAGATTCCTTGAAACGATTAGAGCAACACTTCGCACCAGATATCATGTCTCTTCAAACATACACTGACTTCAACCCACTTCATCTACAAGGGCAGGTAGTACAAACAGACCAACGAAGTGGCAATTGGATCCGTGCTCGCCTGCAATAGCCAATTTCTTCATGGAGAACTTCATACATGAAGCATTTCCTTCAGTTCCACAGAAACCTGCGGCATTTTAGATACGTATACGACACCTTTGTCATCTGGCCGCACGGAGAAGCAGCACTACAAACGTTCCTGGATCACCTTAACAACCAACACCCAAACAACAAATTCACTATGGAAATAGCGACCAATGGAAGCCTTCCGTTCCTGGACATCCTCATCACACACAAACTGGTCGGGAACTTATAAGTTATAACACAGTGTATACAGGAAACCTACTCACATAGATCTATACCACAATGCCAGGAGCTTTCAGTATCCAGAGCAGCAGTCAACTGTACTGTCTACAATGTTTTACCGGGACATCTCGATCAGCAACACAGAGCACCTTCAAGATGAAATAAGACACCTGCGCACAGCTTTCAGATAGAATGAATACACTGAAGACATCAGACATCTCAAGGGCAGACAGATTTCTACGCTTAACAGGGCTACAGTAGAAAAGATTTGTACACTACAGAGAAATATGTTTTGCAGGAACTCAATTTCAATTTAGCTGTGGCAGAACCAATGATTTTTGTTAATTTTTACATGATCAAGATGAGACTCAATGATGAAAATGTTAAACATACGTGTAACTACATATTTGACCTTCTCTTAATAGATGCACATTACAGTGAAGTCCTCCCATCCCTCAAGGCATCTGCAGCTATTTACTGTGCACTAGTGCTTTACGGTGATGCATCTCGTTACATCTTCTTCTCAAGAAAGCACAACTTCCACCCAAAACCACAAATTCAAGAACTAGTCTCAAACATAAGGGTGGTGCTAATAATTGTGCAGGATCCAAAGTTTCCACACACTGGTGCTTTAAAGAAATTCAGCAGTTCTAAATATCGAAATTTAAGTACAGTTTCAAAGTTAAGAAAAAATTCCTTGTGGAAAATTTCCCCGATTTTTGGTAATACAATGTTTTAATTAACATTAATTGGTTGTAAAAGTTTGTTTATAAGAGGGTTCATTTGTGTATTATATTTTAAAATTATTTTACAGCTAAAAAATTCTAAAATTCAAATTGAAATTAGAGTGGTTACTCTATAACCATGATAAAATTCAAGGCGATTTTAAAAATTCACGGCTACAAGCACGTTTTCTCCATTTCAATTTGTGTAATACCGCCTGTCACCACCCCCACACAAATATATTAACAATATAAAGGGTGTGTGTGATTCCAGTGTGTCAAAAAAATATAATTAAATTAAACTGTATTCAAAATATTTAAGGTGCGGATTTTACATTTGCCACTTCCCATACTCACGACTAAAAATACAGTACATCTACGATTATATTCTAAGAAAAATTGTTAACTGTATACATATTTCAGACTACAATTTTCCTAATCATCTTGAAGATATGTCAGGGGTGCCCATCCCCCCCCCCCCAAGGCCAATGGCGCAATCCCCACCAAATCTCGTCAAGCATCCCCCCCCCCCAAATCATGTGGTAATCCACATGAAGTATTTAATTATGATAGCGTGTCTACTGAAAGTAACGTTTTTTTAAGCTTTATTGAACACGATACTTGATCTGCCCTTCCTCCTTAAACAGAGGTTTCCATCCCCCAGCTAGACCGTGGATGCATTACCCCTCAAAATATTTTGTGTGACTACATAATAATTATTTTTACTTGTTAAACTGTCCATATTTTTTTAATGGTTCGAATTTTCAAAATAACTGAAAGCTAGCAATCTCAAATGTCATAATTATATAAATATGTATTTAAACAGTGTTTGTGGTTGGAGAACAAGATTTTAATAACCCACAATTTGGGTATTTAACTCAAAGTCTTACACAACTAAAGATCGAGCATTACAGAACCCTAGCTAGAAATTCCTAAGGCCGGGACGAGAATATAATAAGGTGCCTCCTTCAAAGAACTCACCCCCTCTGCTTTGTAACTACAATTTTTTTTAGTAATCCATAGCAATAATTACATGGATTTCATCTTCAGTGCAAATTTCACTTGCTGAAGCAAAATTACCCTGCAACAATAAGTTAGAAATGCAAATTTGACACTATTTATTTTTCTGTTTTATCGAGTAATGTGCAAGACGTTACTATGAAGTACACAGTTAGTATAACTATTGCAGCATAGCCTACAGGGAATCAATAATACAATAATATTGCTAATAGAACCGTATCATCAAAATGACTCACCTGTTTTAAATTAGGCAATATACCGACACTAAGCATTATATTTTAAGAAATTATATTATTAATAAATACTGAAAATATTGTTTGTCTTGTAATGCAGGTACAGTATAATTCTTCACAATCGTCCCATGAAAATACCAGACACGCATTTTCGCAACGTAATACTGCGAGCAAAGCGAGGCAGAAAATTTTTATATCCATTTCTTTGCAGGCTTGCAAGAATATTAATTTAGTGGGACGTCAATACTTTCATAGGATCCCTCGATATTTACTCTTTTCAAGCTTCTCTTTTCCCATGTTGGGCGCCAAAACGTGTGCCTACCATATCGCTAAATATAGTTCCCAAATACAATGTCCGAACCCTAAAGAAATCCCTTGACATTCTAAGATCTTACACTTTATTAAGAACTCCATATCTCCTCCCCTCAAATTTAATATTCAATTCTCCAACCAAAATTTTGGACTTACTGTCTATGTTGAAGAATACCTAGATATTACCCCTCCAAAAGAAAAATCTCTGTCCACAAACCACATTTTCCGCTGCAATATCAGACGTAATATTAACACACAAGAGTTGGATATCCCCCCAAATTTAATGTTCAGTCCCCCTAACTAAAATTCCAAGGATAATCTAAGATTTAACACTGATATTCAATAGTCGAATATTGCCCCCTCCCTCCCCCAACGTTTAGTCCTCAATCCCCCACCAGAATCCACATGTCGATTTAAGACCCAATGTGTAAGAGTTGAATATCCCCCCTTCCTTAATAATAATATTACCCGTTACAATTTCCTTGGCAGTCTATAATTTGATATTTATGTAACAGCAATGGATAGTTAATAACTTAATTCAACTTGTGCCAAATATGCTGTACTGTTTCACATCAAATTTCCATCACAAAAAATTGTCCCCCACCAAAAAAATAAGTTGCTGTTGCTTGGACATAACGAGAGTCCACAAACCCACCTGTGGGCATCGCTACCTCAAAATACTTCATTTTCTTCATCTCAATGATTAAATATGGTGTACCTAAGGTGTTTACATTTATTTTGGCAAAATATATAAATGTTGAATGTAGCCATCCTGGACATCAACAAGACACTAGAGCGAGTAACGCACAAGAACAACAAACAAACATGCCCCCCCCCCCCCCCTGCCGAAAGCCTATCCGGAAATCACCTGGTTGATATTATTTTGAAGCAAATATTTGCTAAATTTGTGATTATAATTGGAGTGGAATATTAATATTTTGAACAACTTCTAAACGTTACAATTTTTCAAGCATCGTTATTGTTATCAGTGGGAATCAGTTCAAAGTGGTATTGACTCAACCCTAAATTTTACATAAGTGTCATGTGAAAAAAAAATACTTAACAACATAAATAAACAACTTTTTAATAATTCATCAGTACTTTAATAAAATATTCTGAAAACGTAATAATATATCCAACCATTAACAAACTTTTCCCTAGCCCCATAAAAAACATTATTTCCAGCCTTTTATTATCACAGTATCATAAAGAAGGAGAAAAAACACCTCATGTTGCTATTCTCTTTCGTTCCCAAGCACCCTCCGTCTTCGTAAACAACAGCCTGTCTGCGATGGCATTAGTATATGCTTCATAAAAATCCATAAGGTCTGGAACGAGCCTGTACCAAATTCTGTAAGGAAAGAAAAATATATTTTTATATTTTTTACATAATTCTCAGCATGCAGAAAACAGCCTGCTTTTAAGTTAGCATTATACACAAACAAGCTAAGAGAAATGGACCTACAGTTAATATTGGGACTGAAACTACTAACATGTATTCCCACGGGAATCAAACTCAGGATGACTTGATTGCTTAACCACAGGTTATATCAGGAGGGCTCCATACCCGAACATAATGAAGCTGTCTTTAGAAATACCTCATTGAATTTACATACAATTACATTAGTAATGGTGTAGCAAAATGGACATCACACATTAAAACGTGGAAGTCACAAGCATACGTTTAACAGTGGTAAACATTACAAAGAACAAAATAAGAAAAAATCATAATCCTGAATTGAGGAAATACAGTTTTACGAGATTTTAACATTGAAACACTGATTTTAAAACTGAGCTGATGTTGATGCTTATGTATTGGTTGAATTTTATTTACTGATACTGGTGATACTTTTCTAGTTTTTGATTGATTGATTTTTATAATATGGGTATATCAGCACATAAGCTACTTTTACCCACCACCTTGCACTTTCAACCTTTTTCAAGGGCCTTTTTACATAGCTTTTTTTTTAAAACTCTTAAGTACGGATTTTAGATAAGGGAATATTTGCCTGTATACAGTGAAGGGTGCAAAATGCCCATATGTGCTGAAGCGCCCAACAATTTTACATCCCTCAATCAATCACACATAAGGACAAGACCATAACTAGAAAATAAAATATGGCTAAAGAAAGTCCTAACAATTTCTTTAAAAGTAATACATTTATTCATTACTTAAAATGGAATTATAACTATGCTGTCTCTGAGGATATAATCTCCTTACCTTAGTTAAAAGCTGAGGCTGTAACAACACTAAGCACATGTATGGACAAAACACAGGACAACACACCATACTACAGAGTGTAGCATGGCAGAGGGAAGATCGGTGGGAGTCATACCCCCCTACCCAGTTTTCTTTTTCTTTTTTTTTTTTTTTAAAAAAAAAGGGGTAGCCACCCTATGACCATGATGAAATTCACGTATAATTCCCGGTTTTCAAGGCGAGCTTTCCAAAACTTTAAGGATATGATCAGATGTTTTCTCCATTTCAACCTTACATATTTCAACCTCTCTCCCCCCCTCCTCACATACAAATATACTAACAATATAAAGAGTCTGTGTGCATGTGGTTCCAATGTATCCAAGAATTATAGTTCAATTCAATTAAACGGTATATATATTTAAAATATTTAAGGTACGGAATTTCCATTTGACATTTCACATACTTAGACTCGAAATGTATGTACAAACACTAGTCCCAAATGTTACTAATATACGAAAAATTGTTAAATGTATAAGAATTGGAACTCAAACTCAAATTTATCTCAAGATATCTTATCTTGCAATAATCTTCCGTATGTAAGATAGAATGTTCTGCAAAGGACACTAACAAAGTAAAGGATTGAGAGAATTCTGTTTTATTTTCCATGCAGCTTTCATTTCCTTCTTCGATAAAAATTAAAGCTAAACTAGGTTGTAATTTCTTCACGTCTACGGATAAAAATTCTTGTAGAATTCACGCATAATTCCCGGAGACAATAATTCATGCATAATTCCCGGAATTCAAGGTGAGTAGCCACCCTGAAGAACGTGAAATGCAGGAAAAAAATAGCAAAATGAGGGCTGACGACTAAAAAAAAAAAGTATATGTAACCTCTCTCCCCTTTCGAAAAACTTGGGCATGCCACTGCCTACATAGGATTATACTGGTCATAGGTCGAGACACCAGTCTCATTGGCCTGCAAGCCTGCAGTCACGGGGCTGTACTATGTGGAAGTGAGCTTGACTTTTGGGTGCCTTACCAGAAGGTCACCTCTTTCTTACACTCTGATACTTGCTGGTATTTTGGTCTTTTGCATTGTCTGTAAAAATGCTGGGCACAACATTTTCAGTCTAATTTTCTTGGAAATTATGCAAAATTCGAAGTTTCCATATATTTTGCACCAATACTGTGTGAAAAACTATACTTTGTGATAACATAACAAATATTTTAATTTCTGATTTAATTCTTGAATATATCTGATAATTTGATGCTTTTAATCACCCACTAATATTAATCAATATTTTGACAACTTTTACAGAGCTTCAGATTGAAGCAACAAGCAACATGTGTCACTTGGCAGTGAACACTCAGAGTCAACACAACCGTTCAAACCAAAGTGACAAGACAAGTTGCACGTATCACTTGTGTGACGCTCGAACTAGGCTCATTTCTCAATGTTGTATCACCTCGGTCTGTTGTTCTCGCATGCACAATGAATGCTTGCTTATAGACTGAAGGGGCACCTGTCACTTGTCACTTCGGTCTGAAATCTCCCTCAATTGTTACACTTTTTAAGAGTATCAACAAGGGCGTGTGTACCAGTTCAAAGTAATTATCGGCTCAGCCATATTAACTTCAACTATTTCTATACATCTGGCACTTTTGATGATGTTAGTATAGCATTCTGTTCAATCCTCTGTTCTTAACTTCATGCACTATCGAAACTAAACTCCATCGCACAGAAACACTTGAAGACCAAATGGTGTATCATTGTCAGTGCATTGAGTGCCATCATCATCATCTAGCTTTCTAGACCAGAGCTTACTGTTATTTCCAGGTAGCTCTCCAATTCTCAGCATGTGTAAAAAATAGATGAAATGAAAACAGAAAAACTTGTTTACGTGAACAACATGCAATAACTGGGGGTCTAGCGGGAGATGTCCAGTTTTCAAAATACCCTGAAAATTACATTTTTCTAACATTAGTTGCATATTTTTCTTTTTTTTTCTTTTCAAGATTGGGAGCCAGGTATTACACGTACTTGTAGTGTAGTCCTTTGTCATGCTTCTTTTTTATCCATCCAGCATCCATAGTGCCAGTGCTAGAAGTGATTTCTGAAAAAAATTTCACAAGATGGCAACACTGTTT
Organism: Lepisma saccharinum; assembly: GCF_977018435.1. Lineage (NCBI taxonomy): Eukaryota > Metazoa > Arthropoda > Insecta > Zygentoma > Lepismatidae > Lepisma > Lepisma saccharinum. The sequence goes on from NC_139229.1 coordinate 38,743,221, forward strand.
TCTTACACATTGTAATTATTTTTTCTCCAAGAAGTATCTTGCCTATTTTCAACACGATTTTAAATAGATGTAGGGAGTATACCAGCGCTACATCCTACATTTTCCTTGTTCATTTTGATCTACTGTGGTAGCCACAGAGGTATGACAAATATAAATTTGGAACAGTTCTTTTCTATCACTGTTCATATCTACATTTTACTTCTAATTATTTTTCTCATATCATTTAACAATTCTATCATTTCTTCATATTTCTAGATTTTTCCAGCATTTCTCTGATTTCGCAGCAACTTCTTGCCAGTATTGCTGTAAGATTCCCCCTCGCAAACCCTAATTCGCCACACATGGACCATAGGGTATTCGCCCCGAGTCTAGCCTCGCATCACAGCTATCTTTACTTCCGAAATCCCTATGTCTTCATACTAACCTTTCCTGCGATTATCTTAAATCTGGCAACTATCTACTAACCCTAGCTCTCTTTTCTATTCATCTTTCCACTAATGACCCAGAGGCAGCCACTGCTATTGTCAACTATGTGTCTTTCTATAGTCATTCTGGCGACACAAGTCATAAAACTCAATTCTCCACAATAACCCCTTTTATAAGTTCTGATCATCTGGTCTGCATCCTCTTGTACTGGTTGCAAACTCCAAAGATATAGTACATGAGTGAATCAAAAAGTAAGTTACACCTGACCCGTGTTCCTGTACTAAGAGAGATAAAATAATCACGCTTGGTGGCAACACTGTCTGGAATGTTTTCTTCACACATCAGAAGCAGCCGTGCTTCAGCTGGTTTAGAATGTGAGTAGTCACAGTGTGAATATGGCACGTTGTATTGAGCAGTGACGTGCACTGAGGAGTAGCTAGTCTAGCAGAGATAGATAAATCAATCTCACATCTCGAATTATATTCAAATCACAATATTTATTGTCTTGTTAAAGCCATCACAGCTCATACGCAACACCTTTTTTCCCACGCTCTTCTCGTCCATCGGTGTTCTCCGCGGGTAAAGCTGGCTGGATACCCTAGCTCGCTCTTCTTCCGCCAGACCAGTTTCCAGGTAGAAACGGCCGCCCGAAAAAGAAGGAAGGTTTCTACCTCTACCTCCCTTGCCCCCTCTCCCCGCTGCAATGGTTGAAAACCCGTGCTTTCAGGTCCCCCAGTCTATCTCCTATAGGACAGATAGGGGATTGGTTTCTCATAGATTTTTTGTAAATCCTCTTAAGAACTCAGTGTAAAATTTTCTGCAGTTCTCTGTATTTACACAACATTTTACACGTTGTACAATATGTATGTATAATATGGGATGTAGTTTTATTATTTATAAAATGGGAACGTGTTATGTGCAGACAATAATGTTATGCTTTCTTTCTTTTTTTTCAAGTATGGAATATATAATGATTAAATTACAAATATGTGCTCGGGCTCTCTCTCACTCTCGTTTTAGTAGTGTTTTATTTAAATATACTACTCTTGGCCTCTAAAAGTCATAAATACGGATGTATTTATTTGGGCAAGAGAACGGGCGTTCATATTGTTGTTGGATTTGTTTATTTTACTTCGCTTTTCTGCCACATTTAGTTATTGCGAAAATGAGGATGAGTGATGATATGATGCAATTGATGAAGGGACCTCATATGAACAATCCAGGCCTGGATTCGAATCCGTGATGAGTGCGCATTCTTGTCCTATGTGTTGTACTCTGCAGTGAATGATGAAATAATTTGGAATGAAAAATGTATCTCAGAACTCAAAAAGCCAAATGAATATTATTGAAGGAACTACAAAAAAGTGTGTTTTGTTTCCTGTTTTGTTTCTGTGCATAAAGTGGACTTAAAACACCAAGTCAACCAACTGTGCGGGAGTGGTTATCACAGCGCGCTACGACGCCAGGAGTTCCGGGTTATACCCCGTCCTGGGCATGGGTGTTCTTTGTGTTTGTACCTTCATTAGTTTTATCGTATCATCTTCGCAATTAACCAAATGTGACAAAAAAGCGATGCTAAGTAACAAAAATGAAATCAAATCATTGATTGATTGCTCGATTTGGTTTATTTTACTTAGTTTTTCCGCTACTTTTGGCTAATCGCGAAGATGATACGATAAAATTGATGAAGGGTCACACACAAAGAATACCCATGGCAAAGCCGAGATTCTAACCCAGGATCTCTGGCTTAGTAATCAAATCAAATCGTTTTTTATTTTCGAATGTCGGTGAGGTTTACGTGTACTTTTTTTTTTAGTACTCATTCATCATTTTGTAATCTTTCCCTGTTATTGACATTCTTTTTTTTTTTTTAGGGATACTGGGCCCTAAAGGGGGGAGGGGTGTGACCCACACCAACCCCAACCCCTCCCTTGAGCACGCCACTGACTGCTACCCCAAGTGTCGACGTCACCGCACGTCACTGGTATTGAGGTGGCGTCCAATATTGAGGTGCGCTCCGTCGTCTGATTTTTGTGGGCACAAAGGCATAATCGGAGTGAAATCCATCACCAAATTGTCTAGGTGTATGGTGAGAATGCGATGTCATGCCCCATGATCACAAAATGGTGCCAGATGTTGAAAGAGGGAAGATCGAACGTGAACGACGAACCGCGTGTCGGGCAGCCTGCAACTATGAACACTATCGACAACGCGGAGCGTGTGAATGCAATCATTGTTGCTAACTGCCACGTAAAAACTAAAGAGATTGCAAGTGAACTGAACATATCCTATTGTAGTGTGTCTATGCTGATTTGTGATCAGATGGGTTATCGTAAACTGTGCTCTCAGTGGGTGCCACGCTTGCTAACCGACGGGCACAAAAATCACCGTTATTCCATGGAGGGTCCGCAGTTTCTGAGCAAAATCATCACAGGAGATGAGTCTTGGGTGCACCAATACACTCCCGAGACAAATAGGGCATCAATGGAATGGAGATACAAGGATTCGCCACCACCAAGAAAAGCCAAAACCTGTCCAATGGTTCGAAAGGTTATGTTGGCGATCTTCTTCGATTCCGAAGGCGTTGTTTACAGTGAGTTTGTGCCCCAAGGAACAACAATCAATGCCGCAACATACTGTGAGACTTTAAAGAAGCTGAGAAAAGCCATTCAAGTTCGAAGGCCCGGAGGATTGAGTGATGGGGTGGTTGTTCTTCACGACAACGCTACCCCCATACAGCTGGTGTCACAAAGGATTTGCTGCAGAAATTCAAGTGGGAAGTGTGGTCTCACCCTCCCTATAGCCCTGATTTGGCACACTGTGACTACCACATTTTTGGTCCTCTCAAACAAGACCTAGGGGATCAGCGTTTCGCGTCAGATGAGGAAGTGCAGGAACCAGTCTCAAAGTGGTTCAAAGAAATTGGATGGAATTTTTACACACAAGGAATTGAAAAACTGGTCACACGATACGAAAAGTGCTTGGAACACCTTGGTGACTATGTCGAAAAAAGTTAAATGTTCATGCGTTTTCGTCCAATAACATTTTTCTTTCTAATTTGTTTTGTTTGTTTTTACAGGAGGGGTGTAACTTACTTTTTGATTCACCCTAGTAATATGATAATATGGTTGGATACTTTGCTTTGGTGTAATGGGAATATATTACCTGAAGTCATAGGAGGTTTGACATCACTGTAAACTGTCTTTTGCTTCTTGTAACGTTTCCCTCCAAATTTCCACCAATAGAATTCAAAAAGTCAATTCAATTTCGGCATAATTGTAACCAAAATTTTGTGGAAACAGTTTTGATTCGAGTACTGATTTGAGACGGACGTGTCGAGCACCAGCGAGATCGGTCAGTAATAAGTTCTAGTTCACACTAGCCGAGGAACAGTTCAATTTCAGTCGTATTGACGTGGCACTAGCATTGCGAACACCCCAATGTGTTAGTGTGTGAGAACACACGAGTGAAGTGTGTGAGAACACACGAGTGAAGTGTGTGATGTGCATATGACTACGACCGAACGCACTAAGTATTGTTGTGCACAGTCCTGTGTATATATGTGTGTGATGTGCATGTGACTACGACCGAACGTACTAAGTATTGTGGTGCACATTACTATATATATATATATATATATGCATGTGATGAGCATATGACTAAGACTAAATGACTGAGTATTGTTGTGTACATTTATGTGTTATATATGTGTGTGTGACATGCATATGAGTACGACAGTGTTCTTGTGTGGAGTGTGTCCCAACCAAGGATCATAAGGACCCAAGGATAGGAGCTGCTCCAGGGCAGTGTTGTCTAGAAACCCATTGAGTGGGCAAAACAAAAGCAACAGTGAACAACAGTGCGCCGGCCCAAGTATTACCATAATTATCCCCTTTACAAAATTCTCTAATGAAAAGAACTGAAATCATTTGTAATCAAATTTTGTTTCTTTACTTCAATACACATCAAAATTAAACTCAAGTTAAATTGTTTCCAATTTTATTAGTAATCATTTCTTTATTTTGCAATGAAAACCTTCAGTGGTATCCCACCCCTATCGACTAGCTAGCTGGAGGCAGATTGTGGTGATTGTTTCATTGATACTTGGTTATATCTACCGAAGGATAAGCTCTTAATCCTGAAGGTAGCAGCACCCAAATATCCGTGCATCACCGGCATTTACCACTGTTCGCCGATGCAATGGAAGAGACCATTGCATCTAAGGATGCTAATTTGTACCATCGCAAATTTCAATTTTCTTTTTCTTCTTTCTTTATTTAATTTTCATTATTGGGACGTAAAATGTGTAAATTTCACCCTTGCTAAGAGTCCTGCCATTCCGGGGGTAAAAAAAGATTTTGTCTTTCTACCATTAGTTATCTTGCTACTACACTTTCTTCTTCTTCATCATCGTCCTCGTCATCATCATCATCATGGGGTCATTCCACGCCAAACGATCCATTGGTGGTTGCATGACCATTTTAGAAAAAAGTCATTTTTAGTACATACGTTTGTACATGTTTCTAAATATCAAAACCAATGTTCAAAAAAATTTATTGTCTTTAGTTCTCCTGGGGCAGCCATTTTTCCAACATGGCTTTTTTTTAGCTCATGTAGCAGTATACAGAAACCTTAATATTTCAAAAATCATTACAGCTAGAGACCTGAGACAAAATTCATTTTGTAGCTAATGAAGTATACTTTCTATGATATTCAAGTATCTTTTGCTCAAAATTGCATCGTAAGTACGAAAATTAGGGTGGAAATTGGGGTAACAACAGTTAAAAAATTGGATTTTTAAGCCTGATTTTTTCAATGAAGGGGTTTAGTCTAAGGCTTGATGTTTTTTTCATGTGTAGACCTGCCTGCAGGGTGTCTGTTAATAAAATATCAGTGCTTAGAAATGCCACCCTTTTTTACAGCATGGGCTCAAACATGGCTGTTCGTAGAATTTTGACAGTTTTCGGATTTAAATATCTTAGATGGATCCTCTTGAAAAATTCTGAAATTTGGCACAAAGAAAGCCCTGCATGAACCTAACACAGTAAAAATCTCAACTTGTTCATTCAACTCGTTTTGGTCAATATGAGGTAACGTATGTCACCTAATTTCTGATGTTGTAAGGTAAGGTTAAACTACATCCCATTAATATCCCAATAATTAAGTTTTTTCTTTTTCTCTTTTAAATTTGGGTTAAATAAAGCCTCAGAAAATATAGTAACATAAGATTTTAATACTTGACTTACAAGAAATTGAAATTACAAGGTATGACAATTGAAAATCTGCGAAATCTCTTTGCAAAGGTTTGATTTATTAGGTACCCTTGACTAGTTGGTGTTGTCAGCTCCAGTTTCCTATTCATTCTCTTTGTCAAATCAGGCATAATTCTTTGTTCTTTCACTATGTTCCCAAGTACATTATCAGAAACCTTCAGTTCATCACATATATTTTTTTTTGACCAAGTGGTAGCAATCAAACTGATGATTCTGATCTTTTCAACATTAGTTTTCCCCAATTTACATTTTTCTTCTTATAATTTCAACTATATGATTGTACTGGCCATGCAAAGTATTTTCACACTTGTCTTCCTTTTCTTCAGTTCTAATACTTTGTGTAAAGCAACTTTCTAGTTTCCTTTGCACTTCTTGTATGATGTGAATAGTTTTTCGAGCAAGAGCACTTTATTGTTTTTCTGCAATCAGCTTCCTCAGTTTTGAAACAGGAGATACATCAAAAACAGAACAGACTTCATGCATTCCCTTTAGTTTTTCTTGGGTTGGCACAAATACATCATTTCTATTCTGGCATTTAAGTGTGTCACTTTCTCCAGATATGAAAATTTTACTCCAACATGTCAGGCCTATTGATTTAACTGGTATAAGGCTTACTTGACACATTTTTGCCTTACCATATGATGCAAATTGATTTTAAAAATTCCCTTACTTAACTTTTTCTTTAAGTGGTACTTCTGAAGATCACAACATACTTTACCATATAAAAAACTATTTTCAATGGTATTTGCATATTGTCTCTAAGCCATCCACCTCTAGTCTTGACCTAAGAAGTGTTTTATCATTTTCACTGAGTTCGTTAAGATTAATTAGGTCTTTGGGAACCTTACCAGTTAAAAATTCTACAGAACACTCCATTTCCATTCACAGATAACGAACATTCACAAGTCACTACTCTCAGCACATTAGGCAAAGAATGAAAGCAGAGATTGTCCGTGCACAGATCAAATCCAGGCTTGCCTCACATCCTAACAAAACATGTCTCTGAATCTTCTGCTGTGCATGACTCACATCTATTTTAACGAATGTCTTTTCTTGAAGAAAAAAGAATAATATCTTCTACCAACTTTGACCCTCCAAAAAAAATAGCCTACTTCAACGGAGTGCCCAATGAAGGGTTGGTGGGGGTAATAAACCAATACCTTTGGCCTAGTATTCCATAAACAATTACCTCAAAGGCAGGATAATGTGGCAAAAACAGGGCTGTATACTACAAATGTATATGTAAATCCCTCCCCTCCCTTTTGAAATTCCTGGGCATGCCACTGCCTATCTTAAGCTGCATGTACTGCTACATTTAAAAAATGTGGGTGAAGCTCAGTCTTGGAGCTGACAATACCAACTGGTCGTGAGTACCTAATAAATCAAACCTTTTGTAATGAGATTTTACAGATTTTCAATTGTCATACCTTGTAATTTCAATTTCTTGGAAGTCAAGTATTAAAACCTTATGTTACTATATTTTCCGAGGCTTTATTTAACCCAAATTTAAAAGAGAAAAAAAAAAAAACTTAATTATTGGGATATTAATGGGATGTAGTTTAACCTTACCTTACGTCAGAAATTAGGTGACATACGTTACCTCATATTGACCAAATCGAGTTGAATGTACACGTTGAGATTTTTACTGTGAGTTAGGTTCATGCAGGGCTTTCTTTGTGCCAAATTTCAGAATTTTTCAAGAGGACCCATCCAAGATATTTAACTCCGAAAACTGTCAAAATTCTACGAACAGCCATGTTTGAGCCCATGCTGTAAAAAAGGGTGGCATTTCTAAGCACTGATATTTTATTTACAGACACCCTGCAGGCAGGTCTGCACATGAAAAAAACATCAAGCCTTAGACTAAACCCCTTCATTGAAAAAATCAGGCTTAAAAATCCAGTTTTTTAACTATTGTTACCCCAATTTCCACTCTAACTTTCGTACTTACGATGCAATTTTGAGCAAAACGTACTTGAATATCATAGAAAGTATACTTCATTAGCTACAAAATGAAATTTTGTCTCAGGTCTCTAGCTGTAATGATTTTTGAGATATTAAGGTTTCTGTATACTGCTACATGAGCAAAAAAAAGCCATGCACCATGTTGGAAAAATGGCTGCCCCAGGAGAACTAAAAACAATAAATTTTTTTTGAACATTGGTTTTGATATTTAGAAACATGTACAAACGTATGTACTAAAAATGATTTTTTTCTAAAATGGTCATGCAACCAATTATTTTAAAATTGGTTCACTTGACATGGAATGACCCCATTATTATTATTATTTTGTACATCGCAGCAAGCGTAAAAAAGTGGACATGTGAAAAGTTTCCATCCAAAGAGGCTAACATGCGGGAGAGGCTCCTGTTGCCTAAAGGTTAAATGAGACCGCCTTGTAATCAAGGGGTCCTGAGTTTGACTCCCAGTGAAGGCACAAGACACGGTGGTTCGAATTCTACTTTAAGCTGTAGATCTAGTCCCGATTAACCTATCTGAGCTAAAGTGGGATTAATACAAACTTTTGACTAAAACTGGATTGATATTAATAGCAAGGATATCCTGCAACACATCTGATTTTTAGAAAATGGATGTCATCTCAACAGCTGTCATGTTAGCAAAGGTACCCAAAATTAATATTTGTATGACAAATGTAAAAACATTGTTTCTCTTTGATACTACATAATCATAATTCAGAAATGATTAATTCAAATTTATATTTGCACTCATCATTTTGAGTAACTTTCCAATAAAGATACAAGAACTTGAACAGCTCAACATCCTGCTAGAAATGTGTATTGGTTCCAATTGAAATTTCAAATGGATTGAATTTTGAATTTGAATTTGAATTTTTGGGTGGCTCAGCACTTAAAGGCTATTTTGCACCCGTCACATTATATGGGGTCCAGTCTCTTACCTTACCTAAATTAACTATAATGTCGTTAACTAAAATATTAAAACATTCTGAATTTGGTTAAAAGCTGATGCTGTAAAGGGGCACTCAGCACACATAAGGACAAAACACAGATGCCAGAGCCTCGTTAGTTTGCGAAATGCAGTACAGGGTGTCCTACGTGGAAGGATCACCGATTGAATTGGTTTCAATTTTGGAATGTAATGGAAATTATTGGATACCCAAAAAGGTATTGGAATGAACTGGTCTCAATCGGAATCTCAACCGAAACCAATTGGGAATGTATGACAATTGTATTGAATTGTAAGTGTGTATGTATTGTAGAATGAATATGTTAGAAATTCATTTATTGACTCAAAGCATAGGTAGTTTAATTCTTGACACCACATTTCCTGTGATTTAGAAGTTCATTGAAAAAACAGCACATTTGAACTGATTTTTTTCTGAATTCTAATGCATACTACTGAAGTCAGATTTACCTTATTTTAGACTCTTTCTTAAGAACTAACTCAGCCTTAAAGCAGCTAGTACTTGTAATAAATGTTCATATTAGTTCTTGTCTTTTCAATATGGAATTTCCATGGTTATTCTTACGTCTGTGTAATGCAATAAGAAAAATGAGCAACCATTTGATCAACTTAGTCGACATCTAGTGTGTTTTGTTTATCACTTTTGGCAAGTGGTGAGAGTTATATTCTTTATTTAACCTGATTTTTTGCTGTTTTTGCATGTACATAGGAAGAACAACATGCCAATTTATGACTGAAACAGTATGTTTTAACAGCATTAAAAATATATATCATAAGTAGTAATAAGTACTTACATATCTTCCGGCATTGGCAAAGGCGTTCCGTTCTCAGTCACCTCCTTCAGAAGCATATCATGCTTCTCCTTCAGCTCATCCCAATCAACAGCTTCACCCTGATTACAGATGTGGCTTCGAATTTTACAGTACAACGGTTCCCTCTCGAATAAGTCAACATACTGACTGGAATCCAGCACTTCAACATGGCCTTGCACTTTAACCTATGCAGATAAAAAAATTAATATGAACATTATGAAAATATTAATTATAGGGAGACCGGGGTAATTAGAGCAGGAAACAGCCTGTAGAAATTCCACTGTAAATTACTCAGAAAGTTACTGATGGATTTTTTTAAAAATTTCTACGATTTAAAAGGACATCTTTTGTATATTTTTGAAAAAAATAATGACCATACCTGCATTGCAAATACTCGTCCAAAAAAAAAATTGTCATGACATCATAAAATTGTTCCAATTACCCCATTTGGGGTTAATGGAACATAAGTTAGAAATTTCAACTGAATAGCTTTAGATTGCTGTTGGGGTAATAAGAACATCATATATAAATATCCCATTTACCCTGCAAATTTGAACACAATAGCTCTACTTCTTCTGGAGTTATCAATGCTTGTTTAAATAAAATCCCAAGTTAACGTCTTTTTTCATAAAGTTCAATTTCCCAGCTGTGAAGCAAACATGTGTGAATGAAAATCAGTGTTCTATGATTTATTTGAAAGGTTACAGGCCATTCTACAATGTAGTAAAGAAAAAACTTCTCATAGTTACATGTACAATCTAGTATACCCAAGTGAAATCAAGCAAATTACGCAATGTTCTAATAACCCCTTTGCAGAAATTTTTTGGGTAATAAGAACTTTGCTTATAAAAACCAGGCAAATTGCCCATAGACAACCAAACTCACATGAAAAGATGTGTGCCCTTATGTTTTATTATAGGGGTGAAGAAAATTTTGCAAGGGTTCTTTCATTCACATCCAGTATATGCAGAAGCAGAGAAACACCAAGCATGTGTCACATCATTTTTTGCAGGTGTATAATAAAAGTCAAGTAAAACTTACTTTTGTGTAGTTATTCCAATAACAAATTTTCTGCATGTAGGTTTAGTGTAGGTACATAGCTATGAAATGTTGTTACACCAGTCTTTTCGTTTTAAATTATTCTACATTAATATGTTCCAATAACCCCATGTTCTAATTACCCCGGTCTCCCCTACTTAGAGACATGCACATTTTGTTTCTGACTGAAGCAGAAAATATGAAATAACATTTTGTATTATTCATTTTTCCATATTTTTCGAAAGGTGCAGAGTGCATTTGCCTATCACGTTTTGTGACAAAATGATGCGAAATAAACACTTAAACATAAAATTTTGAGTATCTTTACACACAATGCTCTCCAGAGCCTGAATTACCCTGTGAGTAATCCCAGAAAATTGACTAATTCTGCTGCAAAAATTTAGATAAGCAAAAATGGACTCCTTTACATGGGAATAAACTAAAGACTCTGACAGCTACATAAAATGTGTTATTAGAAAGAAAATGCTTATTTTGTGTAATAGGCATCATTATTAAATCTAATTTAGGGTTATATTCAACATTTTAATACTGATATGCCTTTTATATACTGCTTTTCATCCTGTAATGTGCCGTTTATGTACCGAAATCTTGATACTCAATTTGCCATAAATATGTGGCCCTAATAATATTACATATAACGAGAATGGATGTATATTAGACAAGTGGTGTGTTTTTAACAAAGCAATTCAACTGTGGTAACTGAGAAATGGTTCAACTATGACTCAAACACAAGTCTGGCACATTAAGACACTTCTCTACCAACTAATTCAATTTTTCACTTCTGCTGTACCTGTGTGGATTGTCTTACTGAGAATATCGGTAAAGATTGTCTTGTTTTAAAATTTCCTTTACTCTATAATTTCTCTCATAGAATGAATATACTCGACTCGGTGTTCAGTTCTTGATGGAGTCACATTTCCACCGAGTTTCTAACATACACACCATTTTTGTGAATCATAACTGAATAAGACAAATGCACTATGACAATATAAATGTAAACAACAATGTACGAAGTGAAATAAAAAAGCTGTACTTATAAGTGGTTCAACTCTAAATATTTCTTTACAACATTTTTTTTTTTTTTTGTTCCTTCTACAGGTATGCCCAGGAATTAATACAAGGGTTATTTTTTAATGCTGCGGCTCAAACTCAAGATCTGATCGAATCTTTTGGCTGGGAGGTATTCGATCATCCAACATACAGTCCAGACCTTGCACCTAGCGACTACCATCTCTCCCGCCATCTGAAGACCTTCCTGGGCAGCAAGTGTTTACCCCGATGAAGAAGTAAAAATGACCGTGAGTAACTGGCTATCATCACAGGCGGCAGAGTTCTATGAGGAGGGTATACAAAAACTCATAGTTCATTACGATAAATGTTTAAACCAGAAAGGCAATTATGTAGAAAAATAGAGAAGTGTATGTAAAATCAGAAAATAAATGTATGTAAAAATCAGAAAATAAATGTTTTTTTTTAAAAAAAAAAATTTACTTACTTTGTTTTTATTGCAAAATGGACCTTACTTAAAAAATAACCCTCGTACATTAAAAAAAAAGCTTAAAATTAATCAAATGTGAAGGCATGATCATGCAAGTAAGGCTGACCCACAAGTTGAGGTCCTTGTCAATAGTGTCATTATTCACATTTCTTTGGACAGGTATTATTTCATTCACATTATCTCCAGTGGCTATGAGAACAGCAGACTGCTTCTGGTACCAAATATTCATGTGATTATACAGATCTTACTTTATTTTTTTGCATAACCCTATGAACACAATCATCTGTATCTTACCTGTTTCATTATTGTGACATTGTTTTTCATGTACACCCAGAAGAACACAGCATTCGCTACAGGATTCTCAGCCTGCAAAGTGAAAAAGGAAATAGTCTGCATTTGGTTTGTATTTTGCTCAAATTTTGAAAAAGTATTATTAACCAATACCTCCCAGTAAATAATGTGATATTTCACAAGATATCTTTCAACATGATAAAAAAAATACAAAATACATTTTATTTAATTAAATATTTTCATTAGAAACAGTAATAATTATTATTATGATAATGATAATTATTACATGATATGTATTACAGTCCCGTGCGAATTAATCGGAACAACCTCCTTATTTGTCTGAATTGTCAGCACTTGCCCAGTAGGTGGCAGCAATGTACACGCCGTGGCTATTTTTATCTCTTGCGTTTTCTGTGCATTAACTTGAGCATTGTTGACAAGGTCAAGCGTCTCGTGCGTTGATCCTTTGCGTTTGTGTACATATCTATGCGTTCGTAAGTGTATTTTGTTCCATATAATCAGTAGGCTAATTGTGGCGGAGGTGTCAGTGAGATTCTGCCAATGGATACGACACCTAGGAAACGTTCTGCGACTGTGACTTTATCGCAAAATATGTCTATGACGAAAAGGGAGATAGCTGCAAAATTCTCTGTTGGTGTAGCTACCTAAATCGAACTATCAAGCAGTACAGACAAACTGGTTCCATTTCACCTAATAAAAAGGGGAAATGTGGGAGGAAGAAGACGACGTCGCCATATGATGATCGATTTCTTCTCAGGAAAAGTAAACAAAACCCGGCTCTAACTGCAGTGGATTTGACATGGGAATTGAGGGACAAAGGAGTGCACTTGGACGTTTCCAATGTACGACAGACTTCTTGCAGCTGGACGGAAAGCCAGGAAACCAGTGAAGAAACAATTTATTTCGGCTGCAATGCGCAAGAAACGTCTCTCGTGGGCCCATGCTAATCGAAATTGGACAGAGGACGACTGGAAAAAAGTTGTGGTCTCAGATGAAACACATTTTGAGGTCCAGGGACAGAGGGTTCAATACATGCGTCGGTCGAGTAATGAATCCATAACGTCAGCACATCTGCAACAGACCGTAAAACATCCTGACAAGAAGATGTTTTTGGGATTCTTAACCCATGAAGGACCAGGATCATTAGTGCCAATTAATGGTATGATGAACGCTGACAAATACATACATGTTCTGAGAAGGAAAATTATTCCAGTGCTCAAGGAGAAGTTTCCAAATGGTGACGGCATTTTCCAGCAAGATTTGGCTTCTTGTCACGATGCCAAAAAAGTAAAGAATTTTATGAGTGAGAACAATATTCAAGTGTTAAAGTGGCCAGGGAACTCCCCGGATCTAAATCCAATCCAGAATTTGTGGGCTATTTGCAAACGACGAATATCAAAACTGAACTGTTCGACAAAGCAAGCAGTAGTCTCTTGTTCGTGTTTGGTTGCATGACAATGAACTTCATGCAATATGTTCAAAGCTTGTAGAATCTATGCCAAAACATGTAATGGAAGTTATAAAACAACAAGGAGGACATGTTAACTATTAGAAATGATTATCTGTTTGTACCTTATGTGAAAAATGAATATATGTACAAATGTGTTTGAAAAAGTTGAAGTATTCTATGTTGTAAGACAATAAATGTAAATTTTTGAATATAATTATTGTGTTCCGATTAATTCGCACGGGACTTTATAAACCAATAGCAATAAATTAATTGTATTCCAAATTTATTAATATTAATAATATATCATCATTACACTCTTGAGGAGACTTCTAGTATGTACATGCATCAAATGAGTGAATATTCAATAAAACTATTTTTCATTACTTTTTTTAAAAAAATTCAAACCATTAGTGTAATGAAATGTGTGTGTATACCCTTGTTCAAGAACAAGCTCTAAAAGTTAGGAGGAAAATTTAACCATAAACTTTCATGTTCTGTGACCTCTCGTGAAAATATAATTTTTGGAATTTTGAAAACTGTGAAACCACTGGATTAAATGGCAAAATGTGGAAAAAAAAATCCCAGTTCTGCATATTACACTAAATTTTTCCATGTAATGAATTATTGTAACATTTATTATTCTGATTGATACTAACTAACTGACCTTTATTTGTTATTTAGTATAAAAATTACAAGCATCTTTTTTTTACTTGAAAAGAAATATGTTACTTTCAGAAGGTGGGAGGCTGAAACAGTTCACTGACCCCCTGCTTTCCGATGCCCAAGGGCTGAGGAGCAAAGCAATAGAGTAACATTTGTGATTTCGCAAATGTCATTGTTATTTATCAAATAGTCCCACGTCATGGTCATCTGATCAAAGGCGTCAAGCTATGGGACGTGTGCAGGTTTCAGTCTCCTGGGTGAAGCATAATAACTAGGGCTCCCTATCTTTGAAATTCTGTAAAGTAAATCAAAAATGGGTTGTCCGATCGTCATGAAACTTTTGTAGGGTGCAAGCATAAAGGTTTCAAACACAATTATTAATTTTCAAGTTTTCAAAATTTCTCCAAAAAGTTTTTAGCATTTTTGTGAAACAATGTTTCCTTATTGTAGATTAGGCACACACAGGAGATGTACTATGTCGTACAACGTATTCTTAGTATTGGGTAGTCCTACAAATACAATATTGGCCTTGTTTTGAAGCAATTTGCATCTGTTTTAAAAATGCATTATCTTTGTCAATCAATTCACATTGCGAAACCGATTATATACAGATTTTTATTCAGCTGAGTAAAGTGGAATGTGACACCACAGCACACAGTGAAGTCCGTTAAACCACGGAGACTGCCAGCAGGCGCTGCGAGTCAATGCTTGCTGTGTTGCCACGTCGCACGTACAGCTTTACTCGGCTGAATAAAAATCTGTATAAAATCGGTTTCACAATGTGAATTGATTGACAAAGATAATGCATTTTAAAAAGAGATGCAAAGAGCTTCAAAACAAGGCCAATATTGTATTTGTAGGACCCAATACTAAGAAAATGTTGTTTCGCAAAAATGCTAAAAACTGGTTTTTGAGAAATTTTGAAAACCTGAAAATTAATAATTGTTTTTAAAATCTTTCTGCCTGCACCCTACTAAAGTTTCATGACGATCGGACAACCCTTTTTTGATTTACTTTACAGAATTTCAAAGATAGCGATCGTTTGCACAAAAAAAAGAGGCCCTTTTTTTGTTTTCACGACGATAAAAAACAGAAGGCATACTCGAAAAAAAAAATGATTAGCATAGATTAACACAGAATTAAATAAGCTAAATTTTGATGTAACTCGTTTTAATGTAGGTCTACTGGTAAATTTTTAATTGGAGTCCAAACTCGAGTATCTAAAATGTTTAATCCGATAGTAGTGAGGCTCTAGCGTGTGGACTCACAGCAGTACAACCTTGTGTGTAGCTTGTCTTGTCATTCCTATATATTTCCAATTGTTCCTTCATCCATCTTATCTTAGCACCATTCATGCTCATCTTTGCGATTAGCCAACGGGGATAAAAGTGAAGTAAAATAAACTAAAAGTCATTGTGATAGCAAAAATTCTTGACTACAAGTATAATTTCTTGACCAACTTGTTGACTTTGTTACATTTCCTTGACTTTCGTGACTGGTAGACACCCTGTAATAACAAACACAAGGGGTGGCACTTGGAGCATTAATTACAGACTAAGCATAATTAAAAGAATCTCTCCTCACTTTGCACTTAAGGTAAGGTAAAGATACTCCTGTGCATGTGCACACATGCCATGAAGGCATATAGGGTGATTTGGAGGAATAGAGCTCCACATATTCTTGATCTCGGCCATAGTTGGGATCACCTGATCAGCATCATGCCTTGTCACCTTTACCCCAAAGGGTTGTTTCCAGGTACCCATTATGTGAGGCTGGGTGGGCCTCAGAGAGTCATGCAGAAACACAGGATCAAATACCGTACGTCTTCGATTGATTGATTTGATTTATTTTACTTCACTTTCCTGTCACTTCTGGCTAATCAGAGTGACAGAGGATGAGTGGTTATATGATGAAGGGATACTCACAAACAACACCTGTGCCCAGGATGTGATTTGAACTTGGGGCCCCTGGCATTGTTGCACACTGTGCTAACTACTCCACCATGGAGGTCGGCCATATGTTGCATCCACAGAAACATTTTAATTTTCATTCCTAGCTGAGTGTGTTATTAACACATTGGGGTCTCACGACGGGCATAGTCCGCAGTGCACTTAAAGTCAAAGTGGACGAACGACGGGCATAGGCCGTCCTGTGGTATGCAATCGTATTTCCGATTGAACGACGGGCTATGCTCGTACTTAGCCTCATGTGCGTGTTCATTCAAGCCCCTCTGTTGAAATTCCGAAAGCTAGGTGACTCATGTGCTATTTTTATCTCGCACCTGTGACTGTTTGTTGTTGGGTTGATGTACTGTGCATTGTTTAGAATGGCGTCGTTAGATCCAGACTGCATAGCGGAAATTCTGCATGAGGATTCCGCCTCAAAGTTTGAATTTAGCGACCATTTTGATGATGCAGATGAATTTGAAGATTTGTAAGGTAGGTTAAATTTGTAATAATTATTGTTGACCATATAAACAGTGTTGCAAACTCTAGTATTTTATGAATGAAGTGAGAAGAGGTAATTTTTTTGGGTCTATTCATCTTGCCTCTTGCTTGATTCTCCTACATGCACTTATGTATTTTTAGTTTTTCCATTTATTATTTTGTGTAGTGTATGTCAAATGAAAATTTATTATATTTATTTAGTTTATTTATTTGTTTAATTTTTACAGATGACGCAGAACTAACTGATACATCGTCTGGTCCTGCAGCCACTTTTTCATACAAAAGCTAATTACCTGTAATTTGTAATTATTTTTTGTTATGTGCACATAAGAAGTATTCTTATGCAAGATTCAAAAGATGTATTGATAGTTTATGTAGTTAATTATTGAAATTTCCAGATTACGAACTTAAAATATCTCTATATTAACATTTGTTACAATGTTGTATTCTTTTTTCACAAAACTTTAACTTTGCTGAAAAAAATATTCAAAAATGTCTGAAAATGAAAAGAAAATTTAACAAATTTTTGTTCATTCAAAAGAGGAAGTTTTGTAGATTTAAGAAATATGTGGTAAATAAAAACAAATTAAAAATATTTTTTCTATGATTTTTTTTTAAAAACGACCAAAACCAGCAGACCAGAGGTAAAAATGCTGTATTATGAGGCCAGACCCGAATGTGTTAATCAAATTAATTTACAGCATGCATGTGTCTAATATTAAGACACCTCTGCTCAAGAAACATGAGAATGAATTTACTCACCAAATCACGAGATTTTCTGCTTTTTTGATTTGTCATAAAAAGCAACCCATCATTGTCCAGTCTTCTTAAAACCATCATACGGGAAGTTACTTGCCCACATCTGAAGGACAAAATAAGCAACTCTAGCAATGTGTATTGTATTGTTCTTCAAGGTTACAGCTGTTACAAGCATTTAAACACTTTCTTAAATATAAAGTTTTAGGACAATACACACTACTTATTTCAGATATGTATTTGTACACTGGTGTTCAAAATTAAGAGAATAAACACATGTTTTCGAATTTCTCCAAAACTAATGGACATAATGTAATGCAATTTGGTATGGATACAGAGTAATAGCCTACAGCAATACACACCATACAACAGTGAACGTACTCACATATGACCGTGAGTAATGCCCATGAGAGCAGGAATGTCCAACACTGCTGTTGCAAGATGGTGCCGAAAGTAAGGCTAATATGGGGTATGGTCACCTCTAACACACACACAGGTGGTACAGCGAGTCGGCATACTGTTCACGAGACTGGTGAGAAGTGTCTCTGGCAGTCGCACACACTCCTGCTCCAGAGCAGTTCAAAGCTCAAGGATGGTCCTCTGAGGCAGTCAGCGACCTGCAATGACCCTCCCAAGTGCATCCCAGACATGTTCAATTGGGTTCAGGTCTGGAGATCAGGTTGGCCAATCCATCTGCCGAATATAATCACTTTCCAGAAAATTAACAACCAGGAGAGCACTATGTGGACAGGCATTGTTGTCCATAAAAGTGAACTGAGGGCCAATTGCGCCCCTGAAAAGTTTCACGTAGGGCTCTAAGATCTCCTCTCCTCTCGATACTTCTGCACAGTCAGCATGCCTCTGTCAAACACATGGGAGTAGTGTGCAGCCATCCAACATGATGGTGGCTCATACCATGACATAGTGATCCTTTTCCTGATGTTGGTGGCATGGTATCAGGTTCCAGGTTCTCTCAGATCAAGGTCCATCGCAAATCAGTGTCGAGGCTGAATCGTGACTCATCAGTGAAGAGGACGTGGGTCCACTGACGTTGGGTAAACTGCTAATGTTCTCTGTACCATGCCAGATGCATTCTCCTGTGCGCAGGGGTGAGCAGGATGCAAACAGCGGGTTGTCTGGCATACAGCCTTAGGGAAACAGTAACAATGGAAACTGAGATCCCAGTGGCAGCACAGAGCTCACAAGTGAGCTGTGTGGCTGTTGCTGCCCTCTGACACCTGGCGGACAGTGCCAAATACTGATCCTCATTAGCCATCGAGGCTTTTGGATGGCCTTGGCCAGGCCGTCGGGATATGGATCCGGTCTCCTGAAACTGTTTCCACAATTGCAGATGACACTAGGCATTACATTGAACTCATGTGCAACCTGAACTTGAGATCGCCCAGCCTCTAATCATCCAACGATTCTCCATCTCATGCCATCCTCTAAACGTTTGTGGTTACCCCAGTGCTTCTCCACCAGTCCCAAATTTGACCACTACTGTTCTTCATCTCACTGATGTGTACGAACGAAGTCCGAACGATGTATGCACGGAACACCACCCGGCCGCTAATCATTCCTACCGCTGTCTCAGCATCACCTCCACGTTCGCGTAAGATACCGTAGTCATACCTGTAGTCGATACCAGCGGAGGTGCATGCTTTGGTAAGCTCAGACTTTCCAGTTTTGGGAGATATTCGCAAACAGGTGTGAATTCTCTTAATTCTGTATACTAGTGTAGATTGATCAATGTTACAGTCATAACCAGGGGTAGATAAATACAGGATGCCCGGTCGCCATGGCACCTGAATTTTCAAATTCAGTTCTAAAAATATTGTTTTCTAATATTTTGAGTTCATATCTGGAAATTTATATTACCTTCCTTTTAAAACAATACGGAGTATAGTATATAAATATTTTTAATGTAATGACGTGTATCATGAAATCTGAACAATAAACACACCATTAACAATTTTGCTACCATATTTTAAATCTCCTGCAATATGGTGGCGTCAGACATATATCATAAAGTATTGCAGTGTTGAATAGTTATTCATACTCTTATCAGTTCAGCCTTCTTTTGTGACATCACATCAGTGCAAGAATTAATTATTTTTAATCCACTCTTGTATTAATTAACAAATTAAATGTTTTAAGATTGCATTTCAAAATATGAAGCTTTTTCTTAGCTGGATGCATGGCTTTCTTAGTCCGTATTTGAAAAAAAAATATTATGGCTCCTGAGAAAAACTGGGCTGGCTGCTGAATTAATTTTAATATTGTCTATCCCTGGTTATAACAATACAATAAATTTAACAAAAACAAAAACCTGACATTCCCAG
The DNA here is from genome assembly GCF_977018435.1 of Lepisma saccharinum. Lineage (NCBI taxonomy): Eukaryota > Metazoa > Arthropoda > Insecta > Zygentoma > Lepismatidae > Lepisma > Lepisma saccharinum. The sequence goes on from NC_139229.1 coordinate 38,763,202, forward strand.
CTTTTCCCATCCAAATATGATTATTTTTCCAAATATGTATATTATCATGGTTTTTGCTTTTCAACCTTGTGTTTTCCAACTAAATACACAGGTCCATTATGAATATTAAATTTTATAACTTTTTTTAAAAAAAATCATTCCACACACACAAAAACACATGAGCATTCAAAGAATACCGTAAAATTGCAATTGGCATCAAATGTGTCAGGTGTTATAATCATTTGCATCTAGTCTTCAGGCTAAGGTAACAGAGGTACATTATTTCACCATAACACATCTATCTCCATGATATGTTTATGAAATCGTTCATAAACACAATCTTCATAATTCACACAAAATGTTTCACTCTGTAGTAGATTTGCTATACAATTCCTGTAGATGGGTTTCATGTGATGTCAAGATGCACACATCATCCTTTAACATGGCTGATGTGTATTTATTTACTTTGGATTCCTCTAAATGTTCATGCAAACTGTTATCTAGCTTAGCAATTTCATTTACTAAATCTAGAAAGATGCCTCTGTTTAAAGATTCTTCTCTTTCATTATGTGCTCGCAGAGCAAGTCCATGTAGACCACAGAATTTTAAGCAATCGATAATTCTATTTAATATAGGCCTATTTTTCTGGACTAATTCATTGCATCTTGTAATTGACAGCCTATATCCTTCATCAATTTTTGTTCGAACACCAACCTTTCGAAACAAACTCAATTTTAACAAGTTTTTCAATGTGCAAAGAACTAGTTTCATGTGACTTAATTCTTTCAGAGATGTTTGAGATCACTTATACCATGAACTGTCCATGAAGCATCACCACCAAACAAAAGGAAATTAAAACAAAAGAGAGTTTTCTTGCTAGCTGTCAATCATGGTTTCCTGTTGTACCAGTCTGGATTGAAAGAGCGTGATTGTGATTTGTGTTTTTGTATTATTGATGGTCAGGACCTAATTGTTTAACATGTTTTTCTTGGTCACTCAACATCTGAAATGGCGTTGCCAACAAGAAATCCACTTTGTTCATAGTGAATAAAAACCACCACAACACTACAGTACAACACGCGAGATCGAACGCAACGCGACGGAACTAGCCCCGTTTCAGCACTCAAACCCATTGCACTCCCCTTCTCTCTCTCTCTCTCCTAGCACGTGACCTTCACTGTAGCATAGGCCACGACATCTCATGCGACGAGCCCCGAAGACCAATAACTGACATCAATGGCGATAGGAGCGCTGTAGCAGACGATGAACTTAAGTGGGTAAAAATCGCCTTTTAAAAGATTGTGTGCTAGTAATGTGTTATGGTGATTGATAATTATGTGAATACCTCCATTTTTCTTTAGGGGCTAAAATCCGGAAGCCCCAAGGGACGAGACAACACTGATAGTACTTACACTAACTTTTCTTCCAGTGAAAATAAAACATTCTGGCGAGCACACTGACTTGGACGCACTGAGTTCACATTAAGATATTCTGTGTTGCATTTGTTTACACCTACTTTGCATTCGATGGAGTTAAACAAATGTCTTCTCTTAAAATTGAGTGAAGAAATTCAATGAGAACTTTCAGTAAATGAATTATTTAAGTAACTACCAATTCTAGGTAAAACGTTGATGCCTATCTGCATGGCGCAGTGGTTATCATACCAAGCCAGACTCACCAACTTTAAACCCTGTATCAATGAGTTTATCCCATCATGCTCACCATACTTCCATTTTTCTTTTCTGCAGAATAAAACACTACATTTCAATATACTGATTTTACAAAGCAGCTATTTTCGTTCATACATTCTTCACAATGATTAAAATTTCCCAATTTCCCCCGACTGTTGACAAGAAAAGGTCACCAGGTTAGGCAGCGAGAGCCCGGCGCACCTCTGGCGCAGTGAACTCCCTCTGCTGTATTCTTCCCGTGTTCTATCTAGCTCAACAGAAGAAGTCGAAAAAGCAAGGGGGGAAACTGGGAATCGGAGGACATGCCCTTCCGAAAGAACACTCAACAGATGACAGCAACTGTTCGGAGAATGCTGATAGTGGCCGAGTGCAAGGTATTTAATTTTTTGTTTTGTTTAGCTTCTGTATTGGGGAAAGTAAGCAGTCATCAAGATGATATAATGCAAGCACTGTTTGCATGTATTGTTATAGTAATTCCTAAGATCTTCGATGTCTTAGATCAAATTGCTTGATTGATTGATTTGCTTTATTGTATTTCGCTTTTTGTGCCACTTTTGGCTAATTTGCAAAGATGGGGATGAGTGATGATGATATGATGAAATTGATTAATGGACACTCACAAACATCCATGCCCAGGCCAGGATTCGAACCCGGGACCCCTGGCATCATAGTGCGATGTGCTAACCACTCCGCCACGGGGGCCGGCTCGCGAATTGCAATTCACATCATGAAGTTTCAGCATTGCCAGAGACTTACTTACCAAACTGCTGTGAAATTACAAATGGCAATTGAATTTTTTTTAAAAAATCAAACATATTCGTCGATATCATGGTCAGTGGAAATGGTGGAGGTTAATTCTTAGGAACAGCAAAAATAATTTCCAATGAGGAGAGAAGTAAGGCATTTCAATAATTTAAACGGGAAAAAATGTATTGTATACCTTAGTAATGTTTCCTTGTTTTTGAGGGCATTGAACGGCGAGGAGTGAGGGAAGGGGGGGAGGTGTTAAGCAGAAATTAGTACTCTAAAATTTATTAATGAAATATATTCTGATTTCACTAGAACAGTTCTGTACTGTTCAAATTTGTATAACTAAAATATAAATTATATTTATATACATGAATAAATTTATACAATAAAGGAGAAAAGGTTTATTTAAAAAACAGAGGAATTCTTAAACATTCGCAGAAAAGACACCCAAGGTTTATTTTATTTATTATATATATAATAACCCATGGTGCGACAGCCCTCGAAGGGCCTTGGCACATCTCCCGATTGCCAGTCTCCCTCCCACAATCCTACCTAGAGGTGTGGAGTTCTTCAACAGGTAATGGGGTGACGTGTGGTCAACATGTGTTCTTTCTGAATTAGTGGTTGATGTATCAATGATTCACAATTGGGAGGTCGTGGGTTAAAATTTCGTGGCTCGACATTCTGAAGTTATCCGTGGCCTCCTTCAGTCACTCCCGATGGATGGTGGGGTGATACATTTGATGGAACACCGCTTACCATTTCTAGGGCTTTCCTGCATTCTGTCATAACGTCCAGATGAATGACGTTAATCAAATCGATCAGCATAGGTTTTTGTAGCCTTGTTTAAAAATTGGTAAACAGTGATATGTTTTTGCGAGTATTGATGCAGAATAGTTGATAGTTGTTCGTAGTGTCAACTTGAAAAGTTTCAGCTCTTAATGTTTATTAAATTTGCTTACTATTTTTGTCCTCAGAAACTCTAGACAAATACCGAGATAATCTTTTTACTTTGCTAGTGTAGAACACTCTAAAAACGGAAGTCATAGCTTCGATTCTTGGCTCAAATTTCGCCTCTTTGTATGCTCAATTAATCAGTTGTCCACATTTACCGTTTTCTTCTCTGTGATTGTGATCAACAAATTGGTTCTCAATGTGTTTGTATCCCCCCCCCCCCCCAGCCTTGGCAACTTGACTATTCTTGTACTATCTCCTGAGGAAGCCACATGATGTGGTGAAAGCTAGAGAACAAAGTACATGCCAAAACTGGTCTTTATTGCTGGTTATGTTGGCAGATTCTGAGAGAATACTGATTAACTGAGTGCACCTCTAATAAATACTACTACTTAGCTTTATACACACACACATAAGCAAAAGAGAGTTTTCTTTTTCCCTTACTTGGTAGCAGTGGAAAGACATACACAGCCGGGAAACAACACGTCTTTAGCACCCTTCACTTCCTCATACCATGTCTGCAGGAGAACAAATGGGTCATCTGATGAGCACTGTATTTTAGCCAAAGTCGATTGGGGTAGTATTATTCCCTCCTGAAATACAAGAAAAGATAAAATATTAGTCACACCTTCGTTACTTCAAATTATGTGATAAAATTTAACCCACGATCGGTCACGCTCTCTTGAGTCACACCATCAGTCGCAGGTGAGCATGGCACTTTTCAGGCATATTTCACCATATTTTTTTTTTTTGCACTTCAAATTATCTTCTTTATTACATTTTTCAATTTTTCTTTTGTTTGCAAACAGCGTAATATATCGAAGCGAAGAACTCTCCACCCTAACAAAAAAAAATGCATGTTACTCAAAGCTTCCCTAAAGAAGTTCCAACTGTGCTTGACAAATCTAATACAGGGTGAGCAAAAAGACGCCAGACTGAAAGTTTAAAAAATCATTTTCAAAGTTTGGTTCCATTCCGCAGGACCAAACGTGCAAGTCATGTTGACCAAACGTGCAAGACTTGTTTGGACAACCCTTGGGAAGGGGAGGAGCCTATTTTGAAAGCGACGCTGGTGTTGTAACTGCAGCAGTGGCTGTTTGTTGACCGCTCAGTGCAAGATGTTTTTTAATCGCGAGAAGTGTGTTGCTTTGTTGGAGGCTTACTTTGAGCTGAAGACCTATACTTTGTTTCTGGAAAAGTGGAGAAGACTGTATCCCGATGTTACCCCGTATTAATTTTGTGCATTTGCTTTCTTTATCATCTTATCTTATCTTTTTTAACATTGCACTAAGATCTATGTTAATAATAGTAATCATAACAATAACAATAAATAGCAAATTTCAGGAATAAGACATATTATTGAATACAGGAAGATACATCCTACATTGTGCATATTTAAATCTGTTGAATTTATAGATAAATAGCTATAAAAAAAAAATTAGTTGAGTCCGATGACATTTCGTTTGCCCTGTATAATATAAAGTCAATTAGACACTTTTAGTATTTTCTTTTAACACAAAAGAAACAAATAGGTATGAAAACTCATTAGAAACAGTGTATTTGAATTTGAATTTAAAATTTTGGGTGTGTCAGCACTTAGGCTTAGGGTGACCATAATAATTTGACTCCAAAACGGGACATCCCAAGGAGATCCTTAAAAAATCGGTTAAGCCTAATTATAAAATTATCAACCTTTGATGTTAGTCCTACGCTGAAGTTGAGGAGTGCCAGAAGTATTTAACAGAAAAAAACAATCTTCTTGAGAACAACTTTATTCTTCCCCAATCATTCATAAATTTCCAAATTTCCCCCAAAACCTTACCCCACAAATAAGACACACAAAGAGAGATTTGTCTATTGAGTTTGTGTGAACATGGCAGTGGAGGCGATTAAGGGGGTCGAGGGGGGGGGAAGTTGCCCCACCCCAACTTTTTGCCACTTTTGCCCTTGCACTATGTTAAACCTTATCTACCAAGGGAAAGTAAACTGGCCTTGCTCCCTAAGTTTTTGCACCTTCGTTCCCTTGTTTTGGAACCCATCGCCGCCACTGCTTCTTGTCCATGCTAATTCACTGCTCTACAAATAACGGAACACACACAAAACAATACATCTTTTTTTAGCATGAAATGTCTCTCAAATTTAGATTTGGTTTTCAAGGTAACTCCTAGACTTTTATAAAATGCACAATAGTGGCTTTTTAATAATATCAACAGGACGACCGGGACATGCCTTTGAAATGGGACTGTCCCAGTCAAAATGGGACGTATGGTCACCCTACTTAGGCTATTTTGTACCCGTCACATTATACTGGGTCCAGCCAATTACCGTAACTGAAATAGCATAATTGCAATGTCGTGTTACTAAAATATTAAAATATCCTGACTTTTGTTAAAAGGTCAGGCTGTAAAAGGAACTCAGCACACATAAGGACAAAAACAGGACAACACACAGAATTATACTGGCCATAAGCCCAGATGGCAGAGCCTCCTCGTTAGTCTGCAAAATGCAGTCCAGGGTGTACTACGTGGAAGTGGGGTTGATAATTGGGTGTACTATATGGAAGGATCACCACTTGTTCACCCCTAGGAACATTGTAGACATATTGACTAAATAATGCACAAATCTAAATTTGAAGAAAAAAGTAATTTAAATGGTCGCGAGTGTCTGACAACACTCCTTCAACAACAATGTCTCTCCTACTACCATCTCATTAGAATGTGATGAGGCCACTAATGACATTCTTAAAGCCAGCTAGAGAACACAAAAGGCGAATATTCTAAATACTGTTCAAATGACACTTCATTAAAATTACAAGTGAGCTCATCGGCAACTGATCATGGGTTAAAAGATACTGATTCTGAGTCCCATATCTTTATAACCAACTTAATGTTGACCTTCTACTTATGAAATTGACACCAAACATACTCTTAGGCAAATTGTTCATCGCTATTTTCTCATTCTTTTATTTTACTTGTGTACTTTTATAACAAAATGTAATATCATGATGACACACAATTTGCATGCTATTATCATTGCACTGATTGTACAGCAGTGGCGTGCCCAGGATCTTCGATAAAGGGGGGGGGGGGGTACATATACTTTTTTAGTAGTCAGTCCTCATTTTGCAATCTTTTCCTGCCTTTGATGATGTTTTTTTTCTTAAGGAATACTGGGTCAAAATCAGGGATGGGGGATTATGCCCCTCCAACCTCCCTTGGAAATGCCACAGCTGTCCAATACATAACAGCTCTACCAAGATGAGTAAACCCTCAGCAAACTTTTCCCTTAGCTTAGTTTTTAAAAATTCAACAACATAAAATATTATGCCTCTGCTTTCACCATGTAGGAAAATTGTGAAATGTACAAAAATCAGGCATCTAGCAACACTGTTTTTCCTCCCTTGAAACTCCCACAACTGGAGGCGAAAACTCTGGGTTCCCTGAAGTTTCTTCTTTGGCAGGTCGAACTTTAAATGTCATTAGTTTCAGCAACGCCCATTATTGCAAAATGTCTAAGGTTTTTTCAGTTTCTTTCCTAATAGCCTCACGAACACATGATCAGGATGCAGCACAAGCTCCACAAAGGCTTATAATACTGAAGAGATAAGAGAACCTTGTTGGTCAGAAATAATGCAGTCCAGGGTGCATTACATGGATGAGAAGTGGATCTTTGGATGCCTTACAGTCCAGAGCACTGTCGCAACAGTGCCAGTGATATATCCTGTTAAATTTTAAAAGACTGTTCAAACCTGATATTGTGTAGAAATTAATACGCCGAACTGAACTGGAAACTAGTTATTTCTGAAGCCACAGCACAAAATGAACAGAAAAAAATTGAGTCGCCTCACAGAATATATAACTAGACCTCTGATTTTTAGGTTCCTAAAATAGGCTCTAAAAATCCTAAAATAGGTTCGAAAAACCCTAAAATAGGTTCTAAGAATCCTGAAGTAGGTTAAAAAAAACTAAAATGAAAAAATCTTTTTTTAATGTTATCCACAGTCAAACTCTGCAATTTTGTCTGGGAGGATCATCTTATATGCTGAAAATAATCTTTCAACAAAAACATAGTCAGTGGTAAAGGTACCCATGTTATTTGACGCTGGGTGGACGCCGGGGCCGATTCTGTTAGAAAAGTTCCCGGATTTGAACCAGCCGGGGATCGAACTCGGGACCTTTAGCATGGTAGTCAGACGCGTTACCGACTCAGCCTGCAAACTTCAATGCTAGTTTGCAAAGCGTGAATGCCACAAATCACTGAAGTGGCCCAAAGGTGAGCAAGACCACACAGATCAGACCACTTTGGAATGTACAGGTAACAGTGTCACCAGACATTTTGCTTTGTTTAGAGCTTTGAAAAATCACCATGGACTTGGAGGAAGGGAAATCGACAGAGAGTATGTTTCAAATATGTTCGTCGTTGAATTTTTTCGTGACCAAACAAAGCAAATGCCTCTGTGCGACACAAAAATTCTGTAAAACCTTTAAAAATATATAAAAACCTAAAAAAGGCTTGATTTAGATGCATAAACCTAAAATAGGTCCTAATAAGCAAAATAGTTTTTTTTAGGCACTATAAAACTTCATCAGTCGTTGCATTTTTTAACGAAACTCTGACATAACTTATTATTTCTTACATTCCTGTAAAGGAAAAATAGGTTAAAACCCTAAAATCAGAGGTCTAAATATAACATATATGAAAAAGTTGCGTGAACATATTTGAGTATGAGAATCTATTGGAACAAAACATTTTAACATATCCACACACCTCCAACTCGCCCCAAAAACTTTCCCAACACATACTAAAATTTTGCACAAAGGCTCAATTTACGGCCATTTTGCTATAAATTTACCCTTACACCCCCCACCGAAAATTCTGGAAAAACCCCTGGGTCATGTGACTTTTGCGCTCTGAAACAGGCCTGATTTCTTTCTATATACAGAGATATATGAATTCATATTTTGTATGCGTGCGACTTACTTATATAAGCATAAAATCAAAATTTGTAATTTACTTACGTACAGTGAGTATATACTTGTCAAAGACAACGTTCCGGTGGCAACTGGCCCCTTCTTAACAGTTTTTATATGGGTTTTAAGGGATTTTAAAATGTGGGAATAGTCCTGTTTTAGTCATTCGTTATCCTAGCATTCAACCTGTCCACAAAATAACCTATATCCTTTCTAAATGACGAAGCTTTGGAGATTTCCGTAAAGCCGACTTCTTGACCTGAAGAAGGGGGCAGTTGCCACCGAAACGCTGTCTTTGACAAGTATATACTCACTGTACGTAAGTAAATAACAAATTTTGATTTTATGCTTATATTAGAGATATATGTACACCTGATAATTGAAAATATTCTTCCAATCCATGCTTTTCACACTGCACCTAAGACTTGGTAGGAAGGGTATGAAAGTTAACAGGCACATCTATTTACATTTATTTACATCAACAACTACAACTTCTGTACCATATTTACCATCATGTATAAGTTGGTTATCATTATCAGAAGTCATCTCTTTGTATCTCTGACTCTTCCTGCAAACTTTTCTGGCAACCACAGTGAAATGCATTATGTACAACATTTCTATGTTATATTCCCATCAATGCAGGCGCGGCTCGTGCATTATTTACCCGGGGGTTCACTGAAGTCATGTGACATATATTCAGTTTCCGCAAAATAAACTTCCTTCGCCTAACAAAAGGATGGGGGGCGGGCTTAAAAGATTTGTCCAGAAATTTTTTTATATGGGAGTATAAGGTTTTGTATTAGGGGTGTGCGAATAAATTTAGTGCTGAAACTACAATAAATTGTGCCTTTATGAAAAAAGTTGAGTTTTGTTGGAATGGACGTCCTCAAGTAGGGGCAAGTAATATATTTTTTCCTCAGGAGGAGCAAAAGACACTCCTTCAGTCTGAAGTTACTGCAACGCTTTTATAATAATTACCAAAAATTACTGTGACTGAAATTAAATTATATGCGTGTAATATATAATTTTTGGTTTACATTCAATTTCCATGGGGGGCTGCCCCCTTTTCCCCTTCCGGACGTCCATGCCGACTAATCAGAACTGGTCCTACATTTATTAAAGGGAAATGGCAACTAATGGCATGTGCATACTAGAAATCGAACCTGAGACCCTTTCATTGATACAAGATAGCTTTGTTCAAATTTGGGGCTGGTCGACCAGCACACGCTTTTTTTCAGTGGACAAGGAAGTTCGTTTACGTTAATTATGTGCATTTCTATCGGTCATTTCTTACCTGCGCGGACAGCAACGCCTACACTGCATCATGTGACATAACCTAGGTAAAGTCCATCCCTCGCTTCCCTCGCAGCATCACTTAATACTTTCCAACAAGTATCCAAGCACTTCAAAAACTAACAAACTTGAGACGATTGACACCGAGCGACAGCGAGTCACGTCTTCGCGCCATTCTTTCTCTTTCGCGAACCCGAAGTGTTTCCACCTTTAAGGAAAAACCTCTGAATGCATGCACGAGCTATTTTGGTAATGTATCTCCTTTATTTTAATTCATCGCATCTAATTCCAGCTTTTATTTGTTTCCACTCATCCATCTCTGCCACAATTTTGCATTTATTCCAAGAAGTTCAGTACAAAAATGATACAAAGAGAATATTGAATATGTAATGTGTGCGCTTCAAACTTGAACCGCACACAGCAACACTGGAAGGGAGGAAGCAGCGAGATCGGAGCCTTGTCCCGCGCCTTCTGCGAGAGAACGAACTGCGCATGACCGTTGGGTTGAACATAGGTTCTGCAAATCTCAACTCCCATGTATTTTGTCCTATACCCTCCTCGCGCTTCTCCTCCCGCACGAAGCTTTCACAATGGCACGAGCTGTCCTGTGGGGGTTCAACTGAGGGTCTGTATCAGGGCGGCCGATTCGAGGTTTCTTCTTTTCAGCAAGAGAGTTCGCCGTGTTACGGGCACAAATACATGACTTATTGTGTAGAATTTTTAGCGAAATAATGTGAAAATGTAAAGACATTGTTTATTGTTCATTCTCGAGGTGATTATCGTATATTACTGGGGGTTCACTGATCCTGTGCGCTATAGGGCCAACCGCGCCTGCATCAATGTCACATAATTAGGACATCCATGAAGTCACATATGGATGTGCATCAATGAAACTTACTGTAAGTGTAGTAAGGCAGATTCTTGTGGAGGGAGATGAGTCCCACACCATGCATTGAGTTCAAGTTCACACTAACATTCCATGATACAATACTTAAAATAAGTAGAAATTTTCAGCAAAAAATGCAGGCTCAACCAGGAGTCGACCCCCAGGTCTCTGGCATACCGTGCCACTGCTCTACCATTGAGCTACCGAGCCAGCCTGGCCTCGCCTGATTGTCTCCTGTGTGTGCCTAATCTACAATAATTAAAATAAGTAGCATAAAATTTTTAACTGCTGCCATATTTTCTAGTTGAGAGTTACACCACAGACAAGAGAAGTTTGTATTATTGCAAAGCCTGATATATTGAAGTCTCTCTAAGAAGTAGTAGTAGTTTCGTTGGGTACATACGATGTAATTAATAATTGAAATTTCAGATAGAACAATTGCACACAACACTAGCTTTGATTTCAGTGTGCCAACCAGATATAACACTGCATTCTGGAAACGACATGGAGACCAAACAATTTCATTATAAATTTGTCATTCGGTACCAAAGTAAAATAAATAATTCATATTTCGGGGAATGAATCAACTATTTGATTACACTATTACAAAATTTGGTAACAGTTTCATATATCGGAGACACATTTCTTCATTTTTACAGAAGAAACTACTTACGGAAATGAGTTTCTCTACAGTTTCCAACATTCGTCGAGGTATTTTCTTTCATCGTAGAATCTATTTGACCCGGAAATCATGTATTTTTCAAGAGAAATATCTCACCGACGCACAATTGCCATTGCTTTCCCTATGTGAACCGGATGCTGCATACGTTTGATGACATAACCCCCTGTAGTGTTTCCAACCCTCCCTTTTTTTAACTATGCTTGCCTAACCTAACCAAACCTAACCTTATTGGAATGGTTCGTGGAGCTAACCGTAAATGGTTCATGGGGCTATCTGTCAGCTACCCGTACATAATGTACAATTTGCACACGTGACGAACACGATATTAGGTATTTTTCATACACATTACAGTAGTCAAGTTTTGCCCACCATATTGTGTGTTAAGTGGCGAAAAAAGGAATAACAAAAATTACTATGTGAAAAATTGTATATGTTTTTGTGTAAAAAGCATAATGGCACCTTGAACTATGTTCCCCAATACACAATTGGTAAGTACAAACCATGCGAAACACAAAATATCCGATTTTAATGTGTCTCCGATCTATGAAACTGATACCCAAAATTTTTGTCTGTTAACAACAAAAGGAAGAACTGAAGAACACTACTATTGCTAAGCATCTCCCACAAGTCACTGAGGTTAGAATGCAAGTGGTTTATGTTACACTCAGATGGCACTTGTGGTTTGTTGAGGAAATTTCATTGCTGTTGAACTTTGCATTCTCGTGGCTGCTTCCACATTCTGCACATGGACCAAAAAGACACTCAATATATCAATATTGGTTGTACAAGAGTCGTTCAAGGTTGACCGGGACTTTTATTTCTGCAGAGGAAATAGGTAGCAGAAGAAACACCAAACTATGTCAGTTTTTCAAAGTATTCTCCGTGCGCGCAGAGGCACCGTTGCCATCGTTCTGGCAGCTCCCGAATTCCTTTGGCGTAGAAAGAACTTGGTTGTTGTCGTAGCCACTGGAGGACATTGCTACGCAGTGCTTCGTTTGTCGTGAATTTCTTCCCTCCCAGATGGTCTTTAAGGGGTGCAAACAAATGATAATCACTGGGGGCTAAATCCGAACTGTAGGGGGGATGGGGCAGAACTTCCCAGTGCATGTCGGCCAGAGTTGTTGTTGTCACATTGGCCGTGTGAGAGCGGGCATTGTCATGGAGAAGAATGACATTTCCAGACAACATCCCAGGTCTTTTCTTGCGAATGGACTTTCGTACAGCACCACTCAACAATGTGGAGTAATACTGGGCATTAATCATGCTCCCTTTGTCCAGAAAATCCACATGGATAACGCCCTTCATGTCCCAGAAGACACTTGCCATGATCTTTCCAGCGGACGGCTGCGTTTTGCTTTTCTTGGGGGGCGGGGAACCTTTATGCCGCCACTCCATGCTGCGTCTTTTGGTCTCTGGGGTTGAATTGTGCAACCATGTTTCATCACACGTGATGATGGATTGCAACAATTCATCACCTTCTGCACGAAACTGATTCAGATGATGTTCACAGACCGTCCTGCGTGTCCACTTCTCATCGAATGTCAGCTGGCAGGGAACCCACCTTGCACAGATTTAGCGGAAGCGTAAGTGGTTGTGAATGATTGTCTCAACACTCCGACACTGATATTCACCTCGGCAGCAATATCCCGCACTGTTACTTGTCGGTTCTCAAGAATCATTTGCTCAACACGTGCGATATTCACTGGTGTCTCTGCAGTCGGGAGAATGTGTCCATGCGCTTCATTTGTCACCAGCTCCCGTCCTTCGCGGAACTGCTCACACCATTCATACACTCTTGTCTGCGACATTGTTTGTTCACCATACTGTGCTTGCAATCGTCTGAAAATCTCAGCTGGTTTCACTTTCTCCTTCACGAGAAATTTGATTACACACCGCTGCTCCACAGCCACAGACACACTGCTTGCTGCCATGTTCGCTGCAACTGCTGCGCATGCGCGAAATACGTCATGCCGGGCGCTAGTTACTCGCGAAGGAATACATTACGTCACCCGCATGTTTCATCATGATCCGGCTATTCATCGAGTTTTTACGTACGAAAATCCCGGTCAACCTTGAACGATTCTTGTATGTAGGCATAAGACGATAGCAGAGATGAAACAATTGCATCCTAAATAGACCACAGCCAAAATATCTCTATTTGCTTACAATTTGGAGAAAGAACATTTGCACTCTCAATGGACGAAATATCATGATTATACGGAATTGAACTCGAGTAACATACAATGCATTCAGAAATACAACACTTTCTCAAACATAATCTTCCCGAGGCTTCCAATATGATAACACACTATTCCGAACATACAAACCATACAACATACGATAGTTGTACTGTTACAGCTCTGAACTATCTACAAAATAGGGTAACAGTTCATTATATCGGAGACACATTTCTTCATTTTTACAGAAGAAACTACTTAAGGAAATGAGTTTCTCCAAGCTTTCCAACGTTTGTCGAGATATTTTCTTTCATCGTGGAATATATTTGACAGATAAATCATATATTTTTCAAGAGAAATATCTGACTGACGTACAATTGCCATTACTTTCGCTATGTGAATTGCATGCTGCGTACGTTTGATGACATAAGCCTCGGTCAGTGTTTCCAACCCCTTTTTTTCACTATACTTGCCTAACCCAACCAAACCTAACCTTATCGGAAATGATTCGTGGGGCTATCTGTCAGCTACCGTGCATAATGTAAAATTTTCACACATGACTAACACGATACTAGGTATTTTTCGATGAAGAAGGTTGGAAATACTGCATACCCACAAGTCAAAATGTGCCCGCCATATTGTGTGTTACAGAAGCAAAGATATTGTGTGTTACAGAAGCAAAGATATTGTGTGTTACAGAAGCAAAGAAAGGAATCAAAAAAATCACTCTGTATGTACAAAAGGCAAAAATGTCAAAGCCGGGAAACGGATTTCTTCAAATTTACAGGAGAAAGGACTTACGGAATTGAGTTTCTGTGCAATTTCGGAAGGTCGTAGAAGTGTTTTCTCGCATTTTTCAATGTATTTGGCCGCTAATTCATGAATTTTTCTATAATAATGTCCGTCCTATGCACGAAAGCATCTGATGACGTAATCCCCGGTGTTTCCAAACACAGTTTTTTTTACTATATTGCCCAACCTAACCTAACCTTACCGTGAGTTAAGGTCGGAGTATTCGTTACATTTTTTTTTGCCATTACCATTCTGTAAGTCACCGGATGCACTTTCCTGCCTAAGGAAAGAAAACGGCAATTTATTGCTCTACAAAAAGATAGCATTCGTTAGTGTCACTCGATCTTGAATTCCCTGGATCTTGTCTTGAAGGCCAGCTGATAACTAACACGTGAAAAGGCAGGAACAAGACAAGGAACCTGTATAAGGAACTCCGGGAACTCCTTTGGTCGGTAAAGCGGAGCTGACATCGCGCACTTTATTGCACTACGGTATACCAACTTCGTGCTCTGACGTCATACAAGAAATGCCTACGTTAGGTTAGGTTAAGTTTGGTTCCCTTAGCATAAATACACATAAAATGCATTGTTTACCCTAAGCGACTAAACCACACAGGCCTAACCTAACAAATTAGGCATTTAGCGTAACAATGACGAACTTTACGATGACGTCAGAATGCAACGTTGCTATAGCATTGTGCGATAAGGGAAAAACTCGCTCCAATGGTATCAATGTTGCCAGTATCAAATTAGGAGTTTGCGGAATGAAAAGTTTAGGTCGGGACGGGAAAAATTCTCATTATTTAAATTTTATAATAAATATGTCCTTTGCCAGTCTTGTAGAATAGTTTTGTCTCGTATCGAGTCTCCAAATAAAATAATAATGCAACAAAGGAGTGATTGTACTACGTTAGCTTTTGTTCAGACACACGATACATCAAAATAAATCAATTATGAAAAATAAATATATAATGTCTTCAATCAATAAGTTCGATGGAAATAAATATCACTCGATTGAAAAATAAATGTTATACAACGTATTTTTTCAATATCCAATTTTTGTACTTGTTAAATCTTCCCGGGAGGAATTCCGGACCCCCCCCTTAAATACGTCCTTGAGGCTATATCCACAGACTAAGGGGCAGCAAGTCCAAGGGGTCGCACAAAAATGAGATGCTGAAGAGGCAGAAGTGCAAAGACCATCGACTATTAAAATTCCCTAATATTGTGATACTAGCAAAATAAAACAACGTCAAGTTCTCTTACTTGCTTATTTCATGAAAGAAGGTAGAAGGAAAGAGTTTCTAGCGTATAAATTACATTTTGCATAACCCTATTTTCAGTACGGTCTTGTGTCGAGCCCCGTGGCGGAGTGGTTAGCTCATCGCGCTACGACGCCAGGGGTCCCAGATTCGAATTCCGGCCTGGGCATGGGTGTTTGTGAGTGTCCATTCATAAATTTCATCACATCTTCGCAAATTATCCAAAAGTGGCACAAGAAACGAAGTAAAATAAAGCAAATCAATCAATCAAAGTACGGTCTTGTATTATAACTAGGGCCTAGGACTTTATGTCCTATAAAACTGTAAAATATGTTTGTAATTATGTCATAAAAGTGGGAAAATATGTCATGAAAAATGCAGAAATATTCCCAGTAAAGCCAATAATATGCACAACATTATTTTCGAATTTCTCATTATACAAGATGTCAGTGTCTTCCAGGGAAGATCGACTAGGGTGGGGGGTAGGGTATTAAATGAAGCCAGAATCCCTTCAACCGAAGAATGCAGTGGAAAAATACTGAAAATATCGTGAGATTCACTGCAATTATCCTAAGTTTCATTTACTATTACGTCAGATTTACACCTTTGTGGAAACTAAAGCATAATTGACAGCTCGCCACAAAAAAAGGGGGGTATTATTGTTCTGTAATAGTTGGTAAGAAAAGACTGCATCTGCTTTTAATTTCTTCTTATTTTCCTTATCCTGCCATCGATAATATGAACTATCCGTTGGGCTAAAGGTACGAGGAAAAAAATATAAAATAGCCGATTCTATGCAAGATAATTACGAAATTAAGCAGAAATATGTCTTATTACGAGAAAATTGAAGAAATATGTTATAAAAACGCGAAATTGGTAAAATATGTTAAAATATGCCTTATCAAGTTCGTTTACTTCGGCTGATTTTCATCAGATATGTAAAGATCTCACCCCAGTATTCTATCCGATGCCAAATGAAAAATAGGTTATAACATAAAGTCCCGGGCCCTAATTATAACCGGAGATGGCAGACTGGAAAGGATGTGAAACTTATAAAGTACCTAAATTAAATTCATAGCCTATTTATGTTCGGAAAGTTTGTCTAAAACAAATCTGTCTTGTTCAGTAGCCCAATCAACTTCAAGTGTAACGGTCCCTCCGATAGAAACCCCGAAGTTAGAACCACAGGTTGAGACGGATCTCAACTCAGAAAAAAATATGGCTAGAATGTACAATATAGAGAAAGTCCCCAATTTCGTTAATTTTCGGTATACTAACTAATTTTGGCCTCCTAATCACTAATCTGTTGTAAAAAACCGGGGGTCACGTCTGGAAATTGTACATTTTGATGAAATATTGTTCGTTAGCACCAAAAACCATCCACGGGTAGCCCGACAAACCATTGACGTTAGTCCCAAAAACCATCCACGGGTAGTCCCACAAACCATTTACGTTAGCCCAAAAACCATCCACAGGTAGCCCCACGAACCATTCACACGAGGTTAGGTTAGGCCTGTTAGGTTAGGTTCCATTAGCACTCATTTCACCCCTACATTCATCGAATAAATAGGGATCGTACTAGAATTGAACATCATAAATCATTTTCTTGTAAAACAACGGCGTGGTTGGACAAAATGACAGGATATTACATTTTTGTTCGTAAAACTACGCATATACACCTATATATATAAAAAAATCAATCGGCTTTTTTTCAAATTTTCAGACGTGACCCCCGGTTTCTTTCAACAGATTCGTGATTAGGAGGTCAAAATTAGTTAGTATACCGAAAATTAACAAAATTGGAGACTTTCTCTATATTGTAAATTCGCTCCAAAAATATACCTGTATGTAACGTTAAAGGTAAAGTGTTCCCCTGTGCATAGCACCACGCCATGAAGGCGTATAGGGGGTGTGGGGGTAACGCCCCACACTTTCTTGATCCGGTCGTGAGTGGGGGTGATGTGATCAGCATCACGCCCCTGACCGCCTTTACCCCCCAGGGTTTCCCCCAGGTACCCATGTTATTCGACGCTGGGTAGGCGCCGGGGCCGCTTCCACCGTTAGAAAAGTTCCCGGATTTGAACCGGCCGGGGATCGAACCCGGGACCTTTAGCATGGTAGTCAGACGCGTTACCGACTGAGCCACCGCGGCCACGTATGTAACGTTATCGACCTTTAATTTTCCATGGTAATTATGCGTTGCTTGGTGGTCTTCGAGCAGTTGCTCAGACTATCTCCTATGAGGTTAGTTTGGTAACACAGTAAAATAGATCTATATCAATCCCCCCCCCACACACACACCTTGTGGTTAAATTTAACTTCCCATGAAATTGATTAAATCATTCAAAATGTGCCAAAGGAACGTGATGTCGGCAAGACCCAAAACAAAAGTTAGCCTAGGGGCCAAAATTGTATAACTCCCAGTGGACGTGTCCAGGGTTTTTGAAAGGGGAGGGGGTATGCATACTTTTTTATTTTAGTAGTCAGTCCTCATTTTACCATCTTTTCCTGTCTTTGACGTTCTTTTATAGGAATACTTGGCCAAAAGGGGGTTATGACATTCATCCACCTCGTTGGGCATTCCACCGCTTAGAATCAACATGCTTGCCAAACAGATTTAATTCTATTTGCAAAGCTATGAAAAGTACATACTTTCTCGATACATAAACATTTCAGAAAAGGGCGGCAGAGATATAAGTTAATCCCTTATAAATATAGCATCAATTGAAAATTTTACGACTATGGAACTATATATCAATAGAATGTGTCATATTGTTAGACATTTACTCCAAATGTGAATAATAATGATAAAAAAGTTAAGGTAAATTTCTCGTATCGGACAAACGGATTTCTTCAAATTTACAGGAGAAATTACTTACCGAATGCAGTTTCTTTAGACTTGTGGAAGTTCGGGGAAGTGTTTTCTTGCATCGTTCATTGAATTTTCCCGGTAAATCATCTATTTTTCGATATAAATGTGTGACCGATGCACGAAAGCTCTTGCATCCATTTACTTCCATGTGGATGTAACCTGTGTCTGATGACGTAATCCCGGTCAGTGTTTCCAAACACATGTTTTTGTAACTGAAGAAGGTACGTTTCCACAAATGGTTTGTGGGGCTATGTGTCAATGGTTCTTGGGGCTATGTGTCAATGGTTCTTGGGGCTATGTGTCAATGGTTCGTGGGGCTATGCGAGAATGGTGTGTGGGGCTACGCATATTTTTTTCGAAACCAATTTTTCACTATTGTAACCTATAGTGACCCTAACTAACCTAACCTTACCGGAAATGGTTCGTGGGGCTATGTATGAATGGTTCGTGGGGCTATGCATCAATGGTTTGTGGGGTTACGTAAGTATTTTTGGGTGCAGTGGGGTGGAAATACTGCATGCCGAGTACAGTAGTGAAACTGTTACCGCAATTTTGCGTGTTACTGAAGGCAAAAAGAAACGAAGAAAACTTACTCGATATGTCGCAAATAGAGCTTATTTCCGTGAAATAAGCGAAATGCCACCTTCAGCAGTGTTTCTCAATGCAGAATACGTAAGTACGAATATTCAAATTAAATGAACTAGCAAATTTCAGCCGTTTGTCCGATACGAGAAATTTACCAAAGTTAAATTCCTACCAAAAAAAGGGCAAAACTATATTTTTCACTGTTACAGCTATGTAGTTTTATCCCATACATTATTACTTACTACAATTTCTCTTGATGAAAATGTTCCGGTACTCGTGGCACTTAGGCTTAATAAAGTAATTTCACTATCACTTTCACTTGATCTCCGAGAAGAGATGGAATCATTTCCATCCCGATTTACTGCCATGATGGAAGAAAACAGGACTTTTTAATTAAGGTTTAGTCACAGCTTGTTGAAACACATTCATTTGTCATTACAAAACTGTCATTCTTTGATACCCTTATGTAATCAAGAATTCTATATTTCTCTTGTTTACCCTTTTTCCAGGCACGTAGTCAGGGAAGGGCTCTGTGGGCTGAAGCCCCCCCCCCCCCGCAAATTCTACAAATATCTAATTTAAATAATGTATAGTAGTAATAAAGTTTACTTCCTTAGTAAGATTTTAAACATGTAGTATAATAAGTTGTAATATACTGGAAAATTCATGTTCAGGGCTTCTACTCCCCCCACACACACTTTTTTGCCTTTACATGGTGGCTACTGATAAGGGATAAGCGGGCCTGCCTTTTTCCAAAATCATATTTCTTTACCAATGATAAAGTAAAGTAACGGAATTTTCCCAATAAGGTCAGAAATGCTTCACAAAGCACACAAAAATAACAATATTTTATTTACCTAAGTTCATATATAATTACAAAACAGTCAAAATCAACATACAATATACACAATATAAAAAATATGAATCACTCGAACATATTTTCATTCAAAATATTGATAAGAAAATTACATGTTTAGGCACATCGTGGTATACTATGAAATATCTATTATATTCAAAACTTTTTCGATGTAACTCAAGACTGCTCAAAACGAGTCTATAATTTATAAATATGACCGCTTGGCCTTAGCAGTAATTAAATTCTTATGGCTCATTTGTATTCAGAATCAATTCTCGCTTTGTTCAAAATGTTAAACAAATACAAATTAACATTTCTATTAATCAGCATTTGTACCATTGTGTAAACTTAAGACAAAATTAGAATTTGTTCTCCTTTCCCATCAAGATGGAAAAAATGGTTGAGTACATTAAGTAATGCTGATTATTACATAATTTATTAATTGAAAATGCACTAAGCGACTTTAAAACCATTTCTATTAAAGTTGCATATGTAAAATATTTGGACAAATTATCACAAGATTTGGAATAATGATAAATTAATCTAGCTGATTGGTTTAATTTATTACCGATTAAGTATGAATAATAACTTGTTATAATGTGCTTACTTGTACTTGAAATAATTTGAATTGGTATTTCCAACTCTACCAGAAATATTGAGCAAACTGTAGCCTGATTTCTAATCTTAACAAAACGAAGTGTCATGGTCCAATAAATTAAGAAAGCAGTATTTGTACGGAAATATTACAATTTTCACTTCCATACAAAGTAAAATACACGAGAAGTCAAGACAATCATATACGGTGCAACTCTATGAATATCTTTTTAGGAAACTTTATAGAACTGTTTCAGCAGCATTTCTTACAGGTATGGTGTCAAAATTGATACCTATGACGATGGACTTCAATATGACGAAAACAAAATCTTGGAAGATTAAAACATCCGCATATGGTCAACAACATTTTTTGTTTCTGTTCTGGAAACTATCTCATTTATAAGTCACTGTTCATATTCTCACAACGATGTAATTCTGAAGGTTAGGTTCTTTCGCTCTACTAAATCACTAATCGCATAAGCCGAGTGACCACGTTCGCTAGGAAACAATCTCAGAACCTCTGGGGTTAACATTTCACTGGATGGATCGCATTGTCTTATGAATCCATTCCACATTGGACGCCATTTTGTCGTAGAGTCGTGGCCTTTCCGTTCCTGCTTTGGCACAAGCTATTCTCCAGTTGCTCACTCCAGCCAGAATCCATCTCTTCCCTCCTGGAGGAAGGCAAAGCATTGGGCTTCCAGCGAATTCTTCTTCCTGAGATAAATAAACGAAAAAATAAAATGAGTAACACAGAGTCGGCCCTAGGTAGGAGCAGCTCGGGCCCCGCACTTTGGAGGAGGGAGGGTAGATAAAAAATAATTGTGTAGTTTCTTAAGAGTTTGTAGGATGCTAGTGCTTCCAATTAGGCAAGTAATTTGATTTTTGTTTTGACATGCTTAAAAATAAATATCCAAAATTACTAAAGTAATATTTGAAACAAATAACAATTTTTATAATCGTGTTCAAATATTTCAATAAAATAGTTAATGTATGAAGAAATGTAAATTTACACCTGCACACGTTTCTGCAAGTCCGCTTGAATTCCTCAGTGTAAATTTCCCGTAATTTCATACCATACATTGAGGGAGATGCTAAAAATAGCAATTACAATGCAATGATGAATGAATAACTTCCTTTTGAGGGAGGAACTGACTGTTTACTGCTCTCCTACTATGTTCATTTAAGATTTATTGTTGGTTTGAGGGAAAAAGGGGTGGGCACTCGCCCCAGTGATTTATATACACACACCCAATATTCATCAACACCTCCTAAATTTTTTACAAAATAACAATTTATGGTAATTTTGGCTCTAAATATATCCTTTCACCCGCCTGAACACGAATTTACACCCCCCCAAATGGAAAATTTTGAAACCCCTGACTCGTTCCCCTACTTCTTCGGCGCTCTTTGTACCTACAGCAACGTCCCCACTAAAAAGTGAGAGGCTAAGTAAAAAGGGGGCAGTCGAATTTATTATGCATGAAAAATGACAGACAAATAGCAAGTTCGTTAAGAATTTAGTCCAATATCCAAACAAATATGCCTGCGCACATCCTGAAGTAGAACTCCAGTTCAAATGCTATTTCTCGAAGCACTGAAACTGTTTTCGAAAAGATATTCAATCTGTGGTAAACGTACCGTGCATTGATCCGTGATTTCCTCTGGTTCCGTGCAGACACTGTTCACGGTGGTAATGCTGACATTTTCGCATTGTTCCATGGAACTGAGTTGTAGTTTTACCTGTTGCAACTGGTCTCCTAGAAGAGATAAGATAGTAAGTAATTGAAAGAACCAATCCCCAAAGACAAACATTGCATGGCATGAACGTATCTTGGGGCCTAACTTGGGGGAAATAAATTACTGCCGGTATGCAAATGAGCGAGTACATTGCTGACCATTGCGTAGCTGTGCGATCAGCTGCAATAAATGGGTGCGAATATTAAAAATTTACTGCCGGTATCCTGTTTGGCATCTTAATTTACTAACGGTATGTCATACCAGCTCATACCGGCCCAATTCGATCACTGGGGGGAATCGAAGTTGAGACTTAACCCTTGGGATTTAACTTTGGGAGGGCAGAATCAAACTTGATAAGTTTTCCATCACATAAAAATAGCGTCCAAAAACTATTTTGCTAAATAGTTGCGCAATCATAAAAGAAATATTCTTCAATGCTTTGCTCCTCATATCTCAGAAGGTTAACAAAAATATCCTTAACTTAACTTTTAAATTTAGTAACCAGAAAATTTTGGGGGTGGGGTCAAGTGCTCCCCCTTGTCCCGCCAAATGACGCCTATGTTCCATGTCAACTGAACAGGATTTTGACAAGGTGGGGATCGTGACGTTTAAATTTCACTCGGTCCAATGTTAGGTCGTGTTTGTTTAAACTTGTTTTGTCAACAAAAAACAATAAATTGGTGCCAAGAACACTGGCGGCGATTAGAAGGGCATGGGAGGCAGTTGCCCCCCCCCCTTTTTGCGCCACACGTGGCCTTTTAATGCTAAGCCTTGTCTACCAAGATTGTCCTTGCCCCCTTCTCTACTTGGCACACGAATAGAATCAATACCAATCAACATCAACATGTTACAACAAATGTATTGTGGGAATCCCGACGACCTACTTTCCTCATCTGTATTTTTCTGCAAGTGTTAGATGAGTAGGAACTTTGATTTTTCGCAAATGCAATAACACCGAAAGATATTAATTAATTATTGCAAGACACGTTTTTCATTCATTCGAAATTGCAAAATAACACGAATTTGGCATAAAATGCAAATTGTGACCTTTCTCGCGAATTTCAACACATTTTGTGCTTAAAAACGAAAAATACCGCGAAAACGAGAAATTTCTTGTGTTCTAGGCTTAATAAAAATAATATACAGCATTTACGCGTGTCGTGCAGGTTTTCCAAAATGTTATCTCCCACAAAAGTTATGGTGCATGTTATAAATGGAAAAATTGCGACATGTACACGAAACCACATGTTGGTTGGACGTTTCAATGGGTTTTCGCCTTCTAACTAGTGTTGCCCACGGGAAGAGACGGGACAGGCTTTTAAAAATTCGAGACGAGACGAGATTGATCATGTGTCCCGAGACAAACGAATATTTTCGAGACGAGACAGCATTTCACAGCATTTCTACGAGACGAGACAGGCCAAAGTCTCGTCTCGTGGGCAACACTACTTCTAACGGAATATTTTCCATCACCGAGACGGAATCACCGGTGGGATTCTGGCGGGAGATCGAGTCCTCGGCTACCGCCACACGGGAGCAGTAACACCAGTATTTGTTGTCGCCTGAGAAATGGAAAATAACTTCCCCAGAAATCATATCCAAGGTATGAATCACGAACATGTGTAGGCCATGTGTCTTATAAATTAAAATACTAGTTTAATATCATAATAAAGGTGTAATAATAATAATAATAATAATAATAATAATAATGAACTTACTGTTAACTCCCCATCCAAGAGTATAGCACAAAGATTTGTTGCTGAATACATTTTCGTCCTTGGGCAGACAGACTGGCCTCACGTAGTCAGAAAATTCTACCGGCTGCTCAAGTTTCACCATGACGACAGTGCTACCCTCCACGGGGGATTTCACCATTCCAACAATCCTCCTCTCCTGTTGCCATGGGGATGAACCAGTGAGTCTCACGCTTGCAAATTTGGCCACCCACTTGGCCTTAGGCTGCCTGGAAAGCAAATGAATGTTGAGTTAAAATGTTTGAGTGTGTCGGCAAGTATGGCCATCTTGCACCCTTCAATGCCTACGAGCAAAAATCCTCCTACCTAAAATCCTTACCTCAAAGTTAAAACAGGGATATAAAGAGCCCATTGAGAAATTGATTGATTGATTTGGCTCATTTTCCTTCGCTTTATGCAACTTTTGGCTAATCGCGAAGATCATGATGAGTGATGTAACCATGAAATCGATGAAGGGACACTCGCAAAGAACACCCACGTCTAGGCCGCGATTCGAACCCGGGACCCCTGAAGTCGTAGCATGCACTGCTCCGCCACGGAGGTTGGTCCCTTGAGAAAAGTTATAAGTACAAGGTTGTAGAGGATGTACAAACAGATTAGGATTGATTTGGTGTTTTAAGTCCACTTTATGCACAGTAAGGCTAATCGGGACTGGACCTACACTTTAAAGTGGGATCCGTACCACTATGTGTCTCCACAGGGTATCGAACCCGGGACCCCTTGATTACCAGGCGACGACGCTAGCACTGCGCCATCGGGGAGGCAGAGGGTAAGGAGAGACTAAAAATATAAGAATATGCGGAACATTTAACATTACAGACACAACACATTGGAGAGTCCAGCTCCTGCAGAAAGTGACCATGGGTGAGACGGCTGTGTCCAATACGGAGCCGAGTTAAAATGACTGCTTCTCGACGGGAGGGACGGTATAACGAAAGCAATTTGAAGCTCTCGTCAACTAATAGCTAGTAGTTTAATACAGAGGTATATTCTACGTATATGCTCGACAATATACTGACTAATATTAAATTGATATCAGTTTTACAAAATTCCAAGTGAGAAACATTCTCCTCTACTGGTAACATCATGGAGTTGTGATACTCTATGTTGCCCTATGTTGAAAATTCAGTTCTACACAAGGAACATTTTTCATGCCCAGTAATTTCGCAATTAGACGGAAGCATTTCGTTAACATAAATGCTACGTAAATGCTTTTAAAAATTTTACATTTTTTTTTTAGCGGACAATAATACTTTATACGGAAACATTTCATGTAACATTCCTATTATCATTTGTTAATTGCGATGCGAAGCGTGCAGAGAACAACATTAAGTTAACATACACAGCACAAAAGTCGTACCGACTTATGCGTATTCCTTTAATAGTTAATAAATTTAAAGAGGATGTGATTTAAAAGAGGAGCGGCGCCATTGATTTGTGTATAAAACATTGGTTTCACCTCACTCGGCGGCATGCACTTGTTAAATACGCAGAGCTCGCTTTGGTTATGTTACGCGAGGTGCTGAGAAAATTAGAACCGATTCTATCCGTGAAATATGGCAAAGGAGGTTTGTAGCCATTGCCAACCCCTCCGACTGGGCACGCCACAACATTTTGCCTTACGAATGCTTCATGTGTAGAAATTAAACATTACCAGTATAAATAAATGCTTTCTGCTTGGAATTTCGCAGGATGATTGATATCACTTTAAGGTTAGTAAATAATGATGAATGAATAATAATGACTGACATGTTCTCTTTTTTTTCATACAGCATGTCGAGCAAGATCACTAATTAAATTATACCAAAGTAACCTAACTTCAGTTATTCAGTTATTTATACGAGATCCACGCTTTTTTATTTTTTTAAGTATTTACTCTTGACTCCTTACCCCTGAAAGCAAGAAGCTGTTGTCATCAACCACTCTGAAGAAATTAGAGTTGCGTCACAAACATGGACACTGTCTTTGAACAAAGCTGCATGCCACGGCCAATCTCCATGCATCGACACTCCTGCTTCTATCTTGTGAGGCGCTTTGAAAGGTTGGGTTCCACATTCTACATGAAAACACAGATGTATTTAAATGATTAATAATTATGTCTCTATATTATTTCGATGTAATATATATACAATTTAATATACAATATAATTTCAATACAAAAAGTACATAATACACGATTCTAGCATATCTCGTCATTTAAGTCTCAGAGTTGCCAGGTTGTCAAGTGTAACGGATTAGACTTAGCTAGTTTAGGGAATAACTTAAAAATACTCTATGTATACGCTTTGGTGAATATATTGTAAGCAATTTGAAATAGTGTCTTGTACTTTCAAATGTCTCAAGAACTGAGCTACGCACCCCATGTAACGTCTCTATCTCCCCAAGAGCGTTACACAAGTTAAAAATAAAGGACAAACTGGCAATCACGAATAAAAAATAAGGAACAAAATTAGAAAAGCACAGGATAATAACCTTAATAAACATTTACACTCAACTTTTCATCTTCAGAACTTTTCCTTCTTATGAAAAATACTAATAGATGCAATATATATATATATCTTGTTATTCTTATGCTCCCGAGTATGGCGCGTCGAACATGTGCAATTGAATTTTTTTGGTGCAGTATTTGTAATCTGCTTTATATTTTTATTACCACTGTCCTTCAACAACTGGAAATTTTCTTCCTCTAACCATGGCTTGCGAAGAATAAACAGTCGTTTCGTCTTCACGTTTACCACTCATCTTGAAACACATTGAACAGAACTTACATCAGCACATACGCAACATACTCGTTGGAAAGGTGGAAAGGAAGTAGAAAGAGTGCAAAGGAGTGGAATTGAGGAACACCACAAACAGGAGGGGAATTGAGGAACACCTGGCAACCTTGAACAGCCTAGAAATATACCCTGTCTCATACTATATATCTGGAGCAAGGTTGCGCATAGAGTCAAGAGACGTGGGCAGAACGAAGCAGTATACGCTGCTGCAAATGCTGGTAACTGATGTTGCAATACCGTTACCTCTCACATGTTCATTGGTGGAGCCGTCTCGCGTCACTACTTGCGCAGAGACTTGTTTTCGTTCGCCTGCTCCAGAGATAACTGAGACAGGGTATAGTTTGGAGATATCGTGCGAGAGGACGCTCCCCGCAGCACGGACAGACAGATTGAAAGATCGACTCTTGATCTCGCTACCTGAAAGTTCCTGGTTCGAATCTCAGCATGGGCATGGGTGTTCCTTTTTTTTAACTGTCCTTTCATCAAATCACCATTTTATCCTCGTTGTCGTGAATCGTGATAAGCAAATAAAAAACGGCAGACGTGTATTGTGAAACGTCCTGGACATTTCACCGCTAAATTAACATTTATTTATTTCTTATAATGAGTACAGTGAGTAAGGTCCTACAGAGTAGATCTGAAAGGTGAACCGTACCAAAAACTAAAATTTAGCCTCTATGCAATACGTACCAAGGTCCGAGCAAGAAACATACAATACTTCTTTTTTCGGACAAGGAGCTCGAACGAACGTGATTTCTGGGGCGGAGGGGTCTTCCATGTGCACGTAGCTGACTTCTGGTTCATCGTCCTTTCGTAGTTTCACAACGTTCACTTTCCTAAAATAAAGAACAACATTGAGACTCACGAGTTAAGTAATAGTTTCTAGTTCATGATTAGCTGTGTTTCAAGGTCAAGCAGCTGTATATAACCTGTGCCTTAACCAGGGGGTGGAAGATAATCCAACTATTTACGGGGTGACGTGTGGTCAGCACGACGAACCCCAGTTGTTGTAGGTCTCCTTGACCGGATAACGCTACTCATTCGTAGCTCCCCAATTTCCCATCGAGAGTGGGTGGCCAACGGTCCCATACACAGGCCCAAATATCGGGAGAAAAGTTGTTACGCTTCCCCCTGGAGATTCGAAGCCAAAACTTCCCGCCTTTGACCACACGACCACGGATCAGCCTTGTATATGTATAAAAATAAAACTACAAACGACCAGTGTAAAAGTTTCTTTTATCTTAAGGCCATCTTATACCCTTGTCAAGATTTTAGTTTTTCCTTGTCAAGCCTGTGTAAGCTTATGGGGTAACTTTGGTCACGAATATCTGAGGAACAAGTCAACAGATAATTTTCAAATGTTATCTGAGCACTGAGAAAAGGTGTTTCTAGAGAATCACTTGCTTAATATTTTTTAATTTACTGCATCAAAGTTCAAAAAATTAATTAATTTTCCTCTGAAAAAATTCATAAATTCAGTGTTCGAATTGAAGAGAGGAAGCCAGTTTCCAACTGGGGCAAGAACATTTTCTCCCCTCTGAAAGTATATGTACTATCATACTTGAAATTAAAGATAAATATTTTAGAGTACCCAAGGAAAGTTCCCTGGAGCCGATTTGTTACTCAGGTGTAAAGGTGTGTATTCTAAAGCAAGTCCTCGAAACGACCAATGCGTCAACACACACACTACTTACTTGTAGGAAAGCAGATCACAAAGCGAGGCGCCTATAGTCTGCAGTACGGTGTCCCTATTGGGCTCAGGCACTGTCGAGTTGAGATTCTCTGTACACAGTTTTCCAGTGTGTCCTTTTTCATTGAAGACAACGTAGCCTTCATTGTAATACTGATGGACGTAACTGGCGGCTTCTAAGCTGGGCGCTACAGTCACTGGAATTAAATCAAATAATTATAGAAGAAAATATGAAATACAAAGACACAGTACATAAATACTATAAGTAAAGGTAAAGGTGAAAAATTATGCAATAGAATTTTGGGGGAATTCACCGGCAAGTTTAGAAGCATTTAGAAAACAAAAGCAAGCGATTAGGATTATTGCAGGAAGACTAGGGAATCGTGCAAAACGTTGTTTAAAAAATATGAAGTATTAAAGCTCCCTTCACTGAAATTACATTATATGCGATAAAAAATATTATGCCACGAAGCTCAATAGAACATTCATATAACACTCGAAATAAACATCTTCTAAAGCCCTACCTCACCAGGCTAAGTTCAAGAAGGACCCGAATAGATGGCAATTAAAATATTCAATAACCTATCAAACGATATAAGATCAGAAAATATAACAAGGTTCAAAAACAAATTGAAAAAAACTACTATTAAATATGGAATATTATAGTGTCGTTGAATATGGTTTATATGGAGTAAATAAATTCAAATTCAAATTTGATTTCTTTCTCCAGTTATTCCTTACCTTATCCTCTGTAATGTAAGGCATGTGTAATACGAT
Organism: Lepisma saccharinum; assembly: GCF_977018435.1. Classification (NCBI taxonomy): domain Eukaryota; kingdom Metazoa; phylum Arthropoda; class Insecta; order Zygentoma; family Lepismatidae; genus Lepisma; species Lepisma saccharinum. The sequence goes on from NC_139229.1 coordinate 38,792,282, forward strand.
ATCGACGTGTTCGAAATCTCATCTTGAGATTGACGTACGATAGACATTACGATTTGCCACAATTTTAAAAGTTACCGCTTGCGATGGAAAATTCAATGCTATCGCTGACCGATTTGTTTGGACTCAATCTTTGTTCAGTTGTCTGCTCGTGAAGTCACCACTAATGTTTTCAATTGTGTTTCCAAACCAATATTTGAAAGTCTTATTTTTCTTGGTATTCCATTTCTCCTGCATTTCTTTTTTCAAATAAAGCCATTTACAGAAACGCTTGAGAACAGAAGAGGAATTTTGAAACTTTTTTACCTGCAGCGTGCGGAAGAATTAAAGCGCTCGACCACGCCACCTCGCATGATCGGCGAAGCGTCTAAGCAGCGCTTCCGTCCATCTGAGCGACACCTGCTTAGGGCTTCAATATAAAGGGATTTTAATTACATTCTTGGAACGGAAATTGACGTCATTCTGCCACAACTGACCTGAGAACTCGGGACGCCCTGAAAAGTATAACACATCACAATTCCTTAAGAATGGTAACAGACGGGTCTCGTTTTGCTTCTGGCTCCATGCTGTGCAATCCATCTTGAACTCTTCTTCCCAGATCGTGTAGAACAGTGGTTCTCAACCATCATCAGACCGATACTGGTGTAATCATAAAGAGTAACAGTTCGAGTGTGTCTAGGCTAGTTGGCAAATATAAAATAGGTCGAATAGATGACTAAGTTGCTCTATTTCACGTCTTGCTTCTGCAACTTTTGGCTAAGCGCGAAGATAAGGATGAGTGATGATATGAGCGAAATTGATGAAGAGATTTTCGCAAAGAACAACCATGTCCAGGCCTGGATTCAAACCCGGGACTAGTAGCGCTCTGTCCTAAGCACTTACCTTTGAATGGTGCTGCTTGTGTTCATGTATCCTCTTCACTAGAGGGGTTTCAGATTTTCCTATGTAAGCTCGCTTGCATTCACATGGTATGTTGTATAAGCAGTTTTGCTAGCTTGTATGGTTTGGTGTTTGATAGTATGCTTCTTAGTGTCATCTTACTACTGAACACTAGACAATGGGTAATGTCCAACTAACATTGCATGTTAATAAGAAACCACTGTCATAGGCGTGCGCACGGGTGTGCCAGCGTGCCTGGGCAACCCCTTATGTGTCGTGAAAAATACGTAAATATGTAGATGCTACCATAAAAATAATGAAAATAATATCCGTGTTTAAAATAGTAAGGAATTTCGCTCTCCATCTATCTCTCCAAAACAGTGTGATATTATTTACTACAATCAGTAATTGCGTAGTAAAAAATATGTTTTTCACTTTATAAATTCCACTGGACTCCTCCACAAATCTGCCCGCACTTAAGTTGATATAACACATGGTATTAACTATCAAGTGACCAGGTACAATGTTATTTTTTTAGAAAGTAATACGCATTAGAAAACGTGTACAAACTGAACCTACAGATTTTTTTAATGAGAGAGATTCAGCTGATACGTATTACGTGTGAAGATATAGCCTTGTATTGTACTACATTTGCTAGAGCTGATTATTCTGTACGAATATAAATTTCAAATTGTTTACTTACATTATTTAAATAATATAAGTATTGCCACCATGGTAGGAAAACCTGTGCTATAGTGATGACTAGGGCTAGGACTTTTATGACCTAAAAATCATCAAAATATGCAAAATAAAATATGCTCTTATGACCTAAAATTGTACAAAATATGCACTATCATTTGAAAAATATACCCTTATAACTGGACTGTTTCAAACATGAATATCTAAATGCTGAGATATTTTCACATTCGTACTACTTTTAGTTCACTTTATGGGCCCTGAGTTGCAATCCACAATGCAATCTTTCTGTAAATTTTCAAATGAAAATGAAAAAGATTTTGCTGCAGTAAAAAAAAAAAAATACCCTCGAGTGAACTTGGGAGTAAGAATGAATCCACTTAGAAAATGACTGTATATTTCTTGAAAAAGCAAAAATATGCTGAATATGACCGAAAATCCATGAAAATATGCTCTATCACTCAGAAATGGCTAAATATCCCAAAATATGCCCTTAAGAAGCACCTTAATATAATTAGTTTGTTCATAATATGAATTTCTATATATTTAGGGAACACATCACCCTTACCAAAAATAAATATGCTAAGTCATGAAAATCCTAGTCCTAGTGATGACTAATACTCAGACTATAATGTTAAAATTTCATCTTCACATACGTAAAGAGTTTTTGTGAAAAAATAACATGAATATACTACAATTAGGGGGAGATTGTCCAGATAGCAATTGAGACTACCCAAATAAATTAGGCTGCATACGCCACGAATACGACCATTGTCACTAGCATTCAGAGAATTAGTATAGGTTGCTGACAGGGTGGATACAAATCATGAATTTTATTAAAAAAAAATTAAAGAAAACACGCTTTAAATTGCTTGTATGGTTTTTGGCACCATACATATAGATATATGATATTTTATAGGGTAGACTGCCATGTAAAATATTTGAACAATTTGATTAAAACAGATACTTTGTTTGGTAAATATACATTTTTCTATTTCTGATACTGCATATATTTGAACCTACTGGAAAATATTTGGACATAAGGATCTTATTTCAAATACTCTCAATTTATTTTTTCAAGAGGAACATAAATTGAGAGTATTTGAAAATAAGATCCTTAGGTTTGATTGACTGATTGATTTGTTGTTTTAAGTCCACTTTATGCACAGTAAGGCTAATTGGGACTGGACCTACAGTTTAAAGTGGGATCCGAAACACTTGTGCCTCCACCGGGTATCGAACCCGGGGCCCCTTGATTACAATGCGACGACGCTACCACTGCGCCATCGGGGAGGCCCTAAGATCCTTAGGAAAATATTTGGACCTAAAAGGGATGAGGAGACAGGTGAGTGGAGAAGGTTACATAATTTAGAACTACATAATTTGTAATCATGTCCAGATATTATTAGAATAATTAAATCAAGAAGACTTAGGTGGGCAGGCCATGTGGCACGAATGGGAGAAGAAAGAGGAGTTTACAGGATTCTTGTTGGGAAACCTGATGGTAAGAGACCTGTAGGAAGGCCAAGACGAAGATGGAGGGACAACGTTGAGATGGACCTAAAGCAAATCGGTAGGGATGGAAAAGAGTATATAAATCTTGCTCAGGATAGGGACGGATGGAAGGCCTGTGTTGCTGCAGCCATGAACCTTCGGGTTTAAGAAGGCTGGAGAGTTAGTTAGTTGGTAAGTATACATTTATCTATTTCTGATACTGCATATATTTGAACCTACTACGGAAATGTTTGTTAAATGTGTTAATGCAACTATAAAAACTTCAGTAACTTTTATTCTGGTGAAAATGAAATATTCTGGATATACTATATAATTGTAACTTTAAATATTTTCTACCGTTTTTGTAACTGAATTTTGCAATTCTTTTAATGCTAGTTTACAAACTATATGCTGCCATGTTTATTTACAGTTTAATAATAATGACACTATTTACGGTTTAACATGATTAGTATTTTGTATATTATTGTACACAAAGTTTGCTATTTTTCTTATAAAAATTATTGAATTTTAAAATGAAGATAAATTTAAGTGTGTTTACAGTACACATAGGCCTATTACTTTCCTTTCGTATGAGCTCCACCCCATCAGAACATATATTTTGTTCCTTTCTTAGAGCCTAATTAACACAATTAAATGATTACGAGATTAATGTACTTTCGCCGAAAGTGATTCTGGTATCTACAAAATCATTATGCACATTATTCTATAAATTATTTGTTTAAAGTTATCTAAATCAGTATTTTTTTTTAAAAATCACCTCATTTAAATTGCAATTTAAATCAACCTGGTTTAAATCAATCCACCTTGATTGCTAATATCATTTTCTTAAGTTATACATGAAAGTGGCATTTTGGGTTGCTCAAAGAATAGAGAAGCAAATCGCGATCTACTTACAGCATCCCCTCTCGTCGCTGGAGTTGGGGCAGTCGGGGATCCCGTCGCACTTCTTGTAGGCGGGGATGCAGACCTTCCCGGCCCCGCAGTGGATGAAACCGTCGGGGCAGTAGTCGCAGCCGCTCTCGTCGGAGAAGTCAGGGCAGTCGACCATTCCGTCGCACACCCGGGACACCAACCCACGGGCCTGGAGCTCCTCGACGCAACCTAGAAGGAGGCGATATTAGGGTATACTTATGCATTAAATAATATGCAGCTGAGTTGAGATCAAAAGTGGCGGCAACAGGACAGGAGGAATTGGCGTTGTGTAGCACCATCTTTGCTATCTTGTTAAACCCTTTGCATGGAGGCCTTTAACACTCGATTAGGCGCTGCGTAAAATCCATTAGGGTTGTTACACCACATTTGGTGGCAGCTCAGCTGAATAGTGTAGCAAGAAAGACAAATTCGTTTTCGAAAAACCGCTATGATATTGCAAATTCTGAAAAGTTACATCTGCTTAGAATTTCATCTACAGCATTCACGTGAATATTCGCATACTTTGCTTTCGCTTTTGTCTAGATACCTGTTTTAGAGAAGCGGCCCCGGCGCCCACCCAGCGTCGAATAACATGGGTACCTGGGGGAAACCCTGGGGGGTAAAGGCGGTCAGGGACGTGATGCTGATCACATCACCCCCACTCACGACCGGATCAAGAAAGTGAGGGGCGTTACCCCCACACCCCCTATACGCCTTCATGGCGTGGTGCTATGCACAGGGGAGCACTTTACCTTTTTTTACCTGTTTTAGAGAGTATGCTTACTTTTGACACGAAACTATTTGCATGACAATTGGCAATGTAGTCGAGTTTGTTCACTTTTGTTCACAGTAAGGTTAACCGGGACTCATTGATTACAAAGCGCCAACGCCCAATTGCAAAACATACGTACACACGATACGATATATAGAGTAAACTCCGCTTATAACGAATCCCTATACGGAAACGGATTCAGTTAATCTGTTCACTATATCCGAAGTTCACTAAAACCGAAATGCCTTCCCTTAAGCCGAACTGAGATTTGTAGTGGCAAAGGACTAAAGGTTCAAAGTCAAAAGTAGTTTGATTGGCATTGAATCTATCAATGAAACAAAATATCAATATCAATACAAAATTAAACATTTTTTTTTCAGAACAACTTCCTCCAGTTTCATTTGAGTCCCTTTGCATGCTACCAAAATAAAAACAAGCAGGAAAGTAGTTTCTTTATCTTCAAGTTAATATAACAAGGCTTGTCTGAAGTCCTGTCTGTAATTTGGTTCACTATAGTCGACTATTCACAACTGTTCATTGCGTGTATGGGTGTGTGTGGGTGTGTGTCTTCGTGTAATATCAAAGTATTAGAATTCACATACACATGTAGGTAGCAGTATAACCAAACTGCTTTCTCAAATATTCGTGTATAACATTATATAAAATGAACAAATCTCACAAATTATTGCATAACTATTGGGAAAATACGTTCTAAGTTTATTTACTGCTTCTTTCTTTATTGAACCTACCACTTCCAAGTAAAAATATGTTATGTGGGTTGCTCTCTACTCCGTCACACGGTAAGAAATGCAAAGATTGCAACACTACATGACGAAGAGGGAAGTCGGCGCATGTCTGTAGGTACTAGATCTCAATTTTTTGTGCGAAGCGAGTCCGAAAGCCCTCTGATCCAAGCCATAAGAGCCTTTCTGCTTTCTCTACTCGCCGCTGAAAACAGCGGCACTAGGTAGTTCACTTTGAAAGGTTGCTCATGGGAACCTTATTCGAACAGCAACTCTGAAACACTGAAGTAAGGAAGTAAATGGAAGGTGATATGGCCCGGAAACATTTGATGTTTTGAGGAAATGGTGTTGAATGAATACATATAATAAAAATTATTTGCATTACACATTTCAAGAATTTAAACAGGGTGCTACAAAAGAAACTGGTAATTTCCCGTTTCCTACCTGGCTTCGAAATGCAGGAACCCTTTCCTTGGTAAACGGGGAACCTTGAACAGTCCAGCTTGCTCCGGAACCGCTCCGGCAGCCTGTTCTTGCAGTTGGCCCGGAACTCCCTACAGAAGTTTCGACACGGAAGCACCATTTGGTCCCTGACGCAAGACGGCTGAAGGAGCTGACAGACGATTTCGTACGCCAGAGGGTAACACTCGGCATCAACCAGTTCTCTGCATAAGACAATTATTTTAAGCTTGTTAATTTCCTTCCTGTTGGTAAGAATTTTAATGGACGGAAAGAGGATCTGTTAATGAATTTAAAAGATTTCACCCCAAAAGGGGTCTACATTTAATTATAATAATATGGGTATACTAATATAGCAATACATTTGACCAAAAATATGTGTAATAGGTGTGTATATATAGTTTAGTATATTATTCATTATCTAGCTCAGGGGTTCCCAAACTTTTTCGTTTCATGACGCCCTTGCACTTGCAACGCTTAGTTAGTGTGGTTAAGTTGCTTGCCTAAAGTTAAAAACTAAACACAGAATTTAAATTCACAAGCATTGTATGTGTAAAAAGTACTAAATAAGCACATATTTGGAACAATCATATAATTCAAAGAATTTCAGTGAAAATATCGGAACATTTCGCGGCGCCCTCGTAAGCTAACCACGGCGCACCAGGATGCCGCGGCGGACACTTGGGGAACCACTGACCTAGCTTATTTCTAAGAAATACCTATATCATTTGTATTAAAAACAGATTTTCTACCAAAGATATTAATGCCAAAATAGGAAAGAAAACTACAAGATTTTTAGGATAAGGAAAAAAAAATGTTATTCCAGCTAATGAAATTAAAGTACCTGATTATTATTTTATGAATAATATATAACATACCCGTATATATTTTTATTTATCTTTTCATCGTCTTATAACTCGTAGATGCATTGATAACATTTATATCTTGTTATTTATTATCATAGATTATGCATAGATTTTCGTAGACGACTGTCAATACAAAACAATTTCACAACAAACTGTAAAGAAGTAGTTATTATTTTTATTAACAATACATGGCAACACTTTCGAGGTGGTGAGGACCCCCTGGGCGCCTTCTAAATAAGTCCTTGCAAAGAATGCTCATCGAGTTTCTAGTACAGGGTATGCACAAGTATTGCTCGGTAAACTATCAATGACAATTTTCACTCATTTATAGGGAACTGATTTTTACGCATGCTAGTGCAGAGTTTGTCAGCAATTAGTGTGACTTTTTGTGTCAATTCTTGCAGTTTTCATTGAGTAAACAAAGAGAATAAACATGGTGATGGACACTTTGTATGGTAATACTTATGCATCTCACTCTACATATGTATATTATAAGCACATACATATAAATTATGACCTTGTCAAAACCCTACTAAACGTTTTGCCACACGCACAAAGTCTGATGTTTTCGTGTAAGTTTTTCAATTTTTCACGTACAGAGCTACCAGCATTTTGTTCCTAGGCAGAACTCATGCCCACAACCGATCCCGAAGCGAAATGAATACCTGAAAGGGATGACATCCTTCATAATCTCTTCGATGGACATGTGACCCAGGGCGTTGGGGTAGCTGGTGACGTTGTAGGGCAGTCGAGAGCAGTACTCCATCTGGATGGGGGTGCAACGTCGAGGGGGCAGCGAGGTCGTCGTCGAGTAGGGTTCTCTCGATCGGATAGGAATCTCAGGGGTTGGTAACATCGGAGTGGACATCATGAACACCGTACTTCTTTCTGTAAGTAGAAAAATATATATAATTTTAAAAATGCTTCTTGCGCGTCACGGGCGTGGCTACTGTGCTAAAGTTAAATGTGAAATTGTCTTAGCCCACCCCATTCAAACAACACCAATCGTAGGCGTATCTATGGGAGGCTAGGAGGGCATTCGCCCTCAATTTTTTTTTCAGATTTATTAAAATTTACAAGTTAAGGGGCGTGAGGAGCAAAGTAATAAAATGTAAGATTTTGCAATGTAAGTTAGATTTCATATCGAAACGACACGCGACAGGCGACACGTGTCATTTGGAAGAGAACCCTCAGTAATGAATGTAGCCTTTCGAACCGAAGAGACACGACAAGCTGCAGGTTTCGTTTGTCGCTCGGGCTGGGCAGTTTTCTCAATACTGTGCATCGTGTCGCCTAGGTCTGTTGTTCACGCATGCGCGGTGAATGTTTTGCTTTAGGCTGAATCTTAGAGGGTAGAAGACAATGTCACTATAATATGCAGAAATTATGCACTATAAACTGACATTCCACGCTCAAATCGCTACTTCCACCATTGTATCAGCTGTAATTAGCGTGCTACCCAAGATGGCGGTTTTACCTCATCCCCTTCTTCTCACGGCTTCATTCTCCTCGCCTAGAATATAAGCTTGGGCTCCCTTCATACCCTTCTATTCTCTAAGGACTGAAGGGACTCGTGTCGCTTGGGTGTGAATTCTCCGTGTCGCCTGTCGCTTCGGTGTGAAAGATCTCTAATATTTTAATGGGATGCAAAACTTTTCAATTCTGCCTCCCGAAAGTTAGTTCCCAGGTTACGTCCATGACAATAACACATCAATCAATACAAGTAAAAACAAAATGAAATCATAAAGGAGGATGTTTCAACAGCCATATTACCTTGTACTTCCAAGCTGTTTGCATCAATGGTGAGGTTGTCGAAGTAAGGCGACCGGAGTTCGATGTCTCTCGTCAGCACCAGGAACAAGTCCGTGGCATCCACGTCAAGTCTACGCGCATTGAAGTGGAGGTTGAAATGCACCAGGAGATCTCGCCCTTCCGTTCTGGAATGCAAATAAATGTAATAATATAAATACACACATATACACAAATAGGTTAGGCTAGGCTAGGCTCTGCGCATGGCAACGTTCCCTGACGGCATATTGGGAATGCACAGGTAAAGTTCCACACAGTTACAATCTCGGTCATATGTAGAAATGATATCATCAGCACCACGCTTCGGCCGCCTTTAACCCCCACCGTTTCCCCCTCCCCCAATTACCCATTTATTTGAGCCTAGTTAAACCCCAGAGTCCGTTCATGCAGGAGCGTTTCCGCAAAAGTTCCGCCTGAAATCACCCACGCCGCAATCGAAGCCGGTTTTCCCGCGTGACGTTCAGACACCCTATCAAGTGGACCCCCGGCACTATATAAATGTGCACAAACACAGATTTATATTTATATATATATATATAAAATGAACACTATTCAGAAAGTATAATAGAGTGGAATGGCGATAATACTTATTTCTTTCAATATAATGTTCGTAAGTTTTATGTTTTCTCAGTTACAATAACAAGAATTCCGCCAATCAATATTTACAGCTGTTTTCACATTTAAAATTGGACAAGAGCAAAACAAACGACGAGAGAAATTTACTTTGGAATTGGCTACCACAGCGGAAAAGTTTCGTAGTGAACATCCCCTTACAAAAAAAGAACCCTTCTGCGTGCTTCACGAATACCCCAAAACTCTTATTGACCCGCCTGTGCATATACGCCTTGTCTCGCACTATCTACCTTGATCACTATCCGTTATTTTCTTTTACGTGGGAAAAAAAATCGTCGATTTTTCAGAGCGAAACCTCGACGAATCGCGTTCTGGTCCACTTAACCCAAATGAAGATTTATGAAATGTGCTTTCATCCGCCATTTCTTCTGAAATAATAATTGACTTCTCATCCTCCTCGCAAAACACACTCTTTTGGAAAACGAAGACTGGCAAACAGAGGAGAAAGGTTGCAATCAAAACGTGGTTGGAAAGAAATCGAGGACGTTGTTGGAATTTAGAAAAAAGAAACACTATTGTTGGAAGCGAGCAAACTCGGACTGGAACTCCATTTGTAGTATCGTTTTGATTTTTTCACTTATCTTTCTCGTGTTTTGCAATGCACTTTCAGAAAAAAGTCAGATCTGGTATGGAAACAAAGAAATGGAAAAAAGAGAGAAAGAAACAGAGAGAGGGGAAAGAGAAATAAAGATGAGGCACAGAGATATAGAAGTAGAAAAGTAAGAAGAGAGAGAAATAAATAAATAGAGAAGCTAGAAATAAATAAATAAATAAATAGAGAAGCTAGAAAGAAAGAAAGGAAGGAAGAAATAGAGAAGCTAGAAAGATAGAAAGAAATAGACAAGCTAGATAGGAAGAATGAAAGAAATAGGGAAGCGAGAAAGAAAGACATATAGAAGAAAGACAGTCATATAGAGAGAGGGAATGAAGAGGAATAGCAGAAGATCAATGGAAAGGAAGAATAAAAAGAAACAGAGAGAAAATGGGAGAGTACTTCACTAAACTTAGAAAACAAGAACAAAAGAAACAGACAGAAGGGTTTCAAATAAATGGGAAAAGGGAGGAGAAGGAGGCAATTTTCCCTTATCCAGAAGGGGATATGCTATGCTCACAGTCATGATATCAGAGCGGCGTGGCTATTTATTGTGTATTTACGGTTGTCTAGCTGTGAGGATGATTTGAATTGAGAAGTTCATTTTTCTGTATTCCTTTACACCAGAATCCCAACATAGTATTCTGTTTGTCAACAGTGAAAACTTAAGAAAGGGAGAAGCGAAGAAAGCACCCCCTGTGGCGGAGTGGTTAGCACATCGTGCTGCGACGCCAGGGGTCCTGAGTTCGAATCCCGACCTGGGCATGGATGCTTGTGAGTGTCCATTCATCAATTTCATCATGTCATCACTCAACCCCATCTTCGCAAATTAACCAAAAGTGGCACAAAAGCGAAGTAAAATAAAGCAATTCAATCAACAGTAATGTAAAAGAGAGATTCACATTTGTAATATACCTCTTATTTTTACATGTGTAGTGTGCATTTACTGTAAAAGATAGTCCGATTACTAAGTTTATATGGTCCGTTGGGGACTATTTTCAACTTTCTGTACATGTACCTCCAGAAAGGGAACAGAGAAAGCTCCCATGGTGAAAATTACATATGAGATACAGGTGCTTCCATACAGGTAACTTCCAATGAAAAAATATCGCATAAATTATAAAATATATGGATAATTACAAGTAGGACTGTAATCCAAGTTTGGTAGACCGATGGAAATCGGACCACTTTGTCAAAACAATTGTCTATCTCGGTGAAATCTTGTACAATCTATATAGTTAATACAAAAAGCAGACTTCGATGCATCTAAACAACATGCAACACACAACTTCAATTAATTTCTAACCCATTTATGTTGAACAAAAGTCTATTGTGCGTCGGTGATACGGGGTAAGCCGGATCAGTGTGGGAGTAAATGAGTTACACAGCTATTTTATTGTTTGCACATACATATTCCACACACAAACTGTTTGTGTCCAAAGGCATTAACCCAAGGTTCGTGACACCACAATCTACATTCCTGACATTGAATCCAGTCACCTGTCTTCTGACTCGTCACTGTATGACATAACGTTTTAGAGGGTTTTTTTCCTTCTCCTGTTCGGTCTGTTCCCTTTCTACTTCACTAAAATCTGATCTCGTATCTGTTTATACCCTGTTTTCTCCATTTTTTAAAACGTAGAATAAAATTACTGGGAAAGATACATCTTTACACATTTTGCAATTCACAAATTATTTATTTCGCACTTTTCAACACAACGAATTTGTCATGTTGGCAAAATTGCAGGTAAGGGACAAAGTCCCAACATTAACTAGAACAGCAAGGAATTTAATTTCCTACAAAAGATCCCAGGTATTAATAAAATATTTTCATCTAAAGCAATAATCCCCCAGTCTACCCTATCCCATGTTTGGGAGGTCCGCAGGGGTTCGGATCCCACTTTTAACTGTAGGTCCAGTTCCGATTAACCCTTTCGGGTGCAGCTTAGTCGCACAAGTTCAAATTCAAGTCATTTTTTTTCATGGGTGAAGCAGCACAGTTTCAGAAAAATAATGTTTACCCAGGGTGGTATTTGTACGGAGGTGGGGGGAATTCCCCCCTACCCTCTGGATACTTGTGTCCCCCTCTCTGCTTGAGAAATTTTATCCCTGGGGGGAATAATATTTGGGGGGGAAACATGAAATTATTGGCAATTTAGTTACTTTTCCCACTTCGCAATTCAATTGCAACACTTTTCTGCCAAACAACTGGAAGCTCCATTTGACGAAGCTTCAATCGCTGCTATATTTCTGGAAATGTTAAACAAGTGGCCAGGGTCGAAGACCACATCCCTCTCTTCAATTTTCTTTGTTCACGGAATTTGGCAGGAAAATGCATGTGTAAGTTACAAATGAGTTGTTACGTGACTCGAACTTGTCACCACAAAAAGTCTGTATTTGTACGAGTGGAACAATAGTACATGAAGATAGCCTACACGTAATTTTTTGACGCGAACGCGATAATCTCTTGTGAAGTCATTTTTAAAGAACAGTGTTTTTTTTTAGAAGAATGAGCTAGGTTTCTTTGTGAAGCTAGAAAGTTAGTAAAAAAGTTAACAGTATGAGTTCCAGGCTCTGCAACAGAGTTGATCAAATGATCGATTTTGAAAATTTGCAAGTGCATCTATAAGAAGTCAGTAGTTGTAAAGTGGTGAGTTTCTTTTGATTGTTCGTTGCCTATGAAAAATTTATTAAGCGGACAATTACACGGCCATGGGATCTTTATCAACACAGGGGCGAGTTGTGAGGTGATATCCTTTGTTGGAAATAATTTTTTTTGGTTTCACCATGCATTGTCAAGTTGGTAGTTTTGTAATTTTGCATCAAGCTAAACACATTTATAAAACATCATGACTAAAAATACAGATGATTGAATTCGTTCTCTTGATCAGTTCCGTAACAACAATTGATCATGAAATTTCGTACACAATAATGGACGTTAGTTATATAATAGTGGTAATCGTTATTGTCTTGTATTCAAGGAGTTCCGGACTAATTAGGCGTAACTTGGCACTTGGCAGGGGCACTTGCCCACCTAACAAATTTTCGGAATTAAGAAGCTAATGTAACTTGTGTTAACCTTCTGGGACCTGATAAGCAAGTTAATGCGTAATTTTTATGTTTTCGCAAATGAAAAAGTAATTTAGCAAAGTAGTCTTGGTTGCTATTTTTATGGGGTAGAGCACATTGCGCTATTATGCCAGGGGTCCTGTGTTCGAATCCTGGCCTGGGCAGGGATGTTTGCGAGTGTCCATTCATCAATTTCATCACATCATCACTCATTCCCAACTTCGCAAATTAGCCAAAAGTGGCACAAAAAGCGAAGTAAAATAAAGCAAATCAATCAATCAATGAATTTATGGGTAGAAAACTTTTTGATTCTCCCATTCTTCCTCCCACACAAAAAGTTATACCCAAGTTCGATTCAGATACCCAATAGTTAGGTCCCACACTAGATTTCAGGGGGTGGGTGTCAAAACATCACTTTCAAAACTGTTAGCTCAGTTCCGATTAGCTGTGCTGATCATAACGTGGAATTAGCCTTCTCTTTCTGTCAAGATACAAATGTAAATTGGCAATATTTCAGCAATTATTAAAAATATGTTTTGTCCAAATCCATTTTTTTAAAAAAAAAAAAAAAGTTGAGTGATATAAAACGAAGTGAGGAGTGACCCCATTTACCATTAAAAATTGTCGAGATACCCCTCCTGCAACTCCCCTATGTCTATCCATATATATATATAATATATATATATACACACACACACAATTATTATCTCAAGCTGTCTCTTAGTCAGTAGAACTTCCCCCCTCTTGAAATTTCTGAAATACCACACTGTGTTTACCCTTTCCTGAAAAAATGGAGAGGACAACCTTGCCCATGCTTGTGGAGAAAGCAATATAATGTAAAGGTAAACTCGTTTTTTTAAAATGACTTTCTACATTTTCCATTTCAGCTGAAGAAGAAAACAAAAGAGAAGCAAGATGGAAGCGCTAGTTCGTCGTTCTCCCACCAGGTGCTCTGCTGGCAAGGTGGCCGCCGGCCCGGAACAAGACGACCCGCCCAAAGTGACTAACGTGGGAGCATATATAGGCTTCCAGGTCAAGATGCACAGCGGAGAGACAAGCAGAATGAATTTCACTGCGTCAGCTGTTGGCCACTTCACCTCCGGCCATCTTGGTCAGACAAATAACACCACGGGCTTGAGCGAAAGCACTTGTATCTCCGTTTCTCACGAGCAATGAAAGTTGCCCTGTCATGTCGAAAGTGCTTCACGATTTTCTTTTTATCTTGGCCCGACGTGCAGATAAGAGGCAAACAGTAAGCTCAACATTGTTAGAAAGCAAATCAGGTTTTACATTCTTGTTCTCCGCCACTGCAGCTAACAATGCCGGATAGAAATCGAGCTTAAGTGTGCAAAACATCATTTGTCAATTACTATCATGGTGCAATGTGTCGGAAATTCACACGGTACTTTCGAAAACTAGGTGTTGAATTATTTACGAATCAAGCATTTGGAAAATCATGAACAAATCCAAGGGTGGGCTCATGAGGGTTGTAACCTGTTACCCCCAGAAGCATAGCCACAAATTCTTCTTCAGGTGAAACCCAACCTTCGATGAAATGTATGTTTTCTTATTTTAAGTCGCTCTTCTGCCACTTTGTGCTAATCGCGACGACCAGGACGAGTGGTGATTACATGACATTGATGAAGGAACATCCCCAGGAATGGACTCGAACCCGGGAACTTCGGTGGCGAGATCGAAAGTCGACCACTTACGCGCTCGGACACTGAACCAACTGCCTTTCCTTCGACAATTATTTTTAAAATTATAGGTAAAATGTGTATGCGATAATTGATAGGGGGGAAATACTGTGGTTCTAAAGCTACAAGTCAATGTGAATATTGATAGTGACTTTATATTTACACAACACTCAGTGACGTGCCCAAGGGAGGGGTTGGTGGGGGTCATAACCCCTCCTTTGACCCAGTATTCTAAAAGAAAGAACGTCAAAGGCAGGAAAACATGGCAAAATAAGGACTGAATACTAAAAAAAAAAAGTATACATACTTCCCCTTTCAAACATCCTGGGCACCCCACTGAAAACACTACTTCTCAACTAACCATTAATACAATTAGATTTCTTTTCAATTGGCATTGTTTTTGCTCATTCAAAACTATGTTCCATGTAATAGCATGGTCTTCGGCTTCCTTACAAATAGCTTTACAAGTCCTCGTGATTCGAATCAGGAACCCCTATTTTCCAAGATACTATTATAGAGGTATAATAGATGATCTTGCTGGAAGCTATAACTTGAAATACAAATATATCCATGGAATTTTGTACTTTTTACTTGATTTAGTGTTTTATTAGTTTTTATACTGTGCTCAGAACTTAAAATTATTATTATTATTTAGATTCTACTACTATTAAAATTTTACTATCCGTTTGCTGCTGAAAGATGAACCCCTTCCATTATTTCTCTATATAGGGCCATGCCAAAAGATGCAAGTCAATTATATGGAGAGTATCTTAATGATTACATAACAACTGCAATTTTTCTTCTGACCGTACAAAGATGAACAGACATTCCAACGGCCCACGTGGATTAATTTGAACTTTGAAGAAAGCACCGGGTGATACAAAATAATCTTCCACTTACCCGTCGAACGCGAGGACCTCTGTGCCGAGGAAGGCCGTCCTGAAGACGCTTCGCCTGAAGACCAAGTTGACCCTCTCCCTGTACTCGCGGGCTCTCCTCCTGAACGTTTCTGTGGCGGGGTCTGCCAGCTCGGGGGTGAACGAATCCCCCTCCTGGACCCTGAACATCGCCCGGAAGATCTTCTCCATCGGGGTCTCCAGGATGAAGAAATTGTCTGCAAAGGCAAAGAAAAATATCATTAGAATTAGAATATCTACACAGAAGACTTGAATTGAATTTTTGTTTAAGTCCATTTTAAGCACAGGTACAAGACCTGCAGTTTAAAGTGGGATCCGAACCACCATGTGACTCCACACGGTATCGAACCCGGGATCCCTTAATTCCAAGGCGATGACATTATCACACTACACTGTAGAAAGTTTACTCGAGCATAAATGACCTTGACTCTTTTTGAAGTATTACTGGCTATAACATAGTAACACTAATTACTCCCAGGACGGCGTAGCAACCGGGGTGCAATCACAGCGCAGAACGGTTATTTTGACAAAATATTGCTTCTCTACTGGCTGCTTTGGGGGTATTTTTAATGCCGTCCCTTCTTGCCCAAGCACTAGGCCTAATTGGTTGTTTGACCGCGAGTTACTTCGTAGGGAAACGCGGCAACAGAGGGTCACTGCCATAATAGCGGTTCCCGCGCCGGATATAAAAGCGGCGCATAAATAATGCAATTTTTGTAATTAATTAGCTTTTAAAAATATATTTATGTTTTACCAACTGCAATTTATAATCATTGGCTATCTTTATGCGTGATAAAATACTCATTTAAAAAAAACAAAAAAAACAGCTGTGTCCCATTTTTGTAAATGAACGGGGAAACTTAGATTTTAACGGTGGAATATTAATTTTACGTTATATTCTAATACTGAAGACAGCAGAAAAAGTTACAAATAAAAATTGGACAACTTTTTTGTTTTATAAATATTGTTCTACACGCACAAAAATGTACATTTAAATAAAAAAAAACTTGTCCTTTCCTTTTCTAATTGTTATTTCTTTTTATTTTTTTTTGTTTTAATTTTTCAACTACTCACAGTTATTTTTTAAACATTTGATTTAACATGGTATTTCATAAATTTATATACAATATCTTCTAATATAATTTGGTAAGTATATGTACTATTTTCGCGGTTGGATTCCTCGAAAGTGTTGACAGGACGTATGGTGAATAATATCCTGCATAATTTAGCTTCCTCACGCGTAGTTAGTTACATGGAGACGACATTCAAAGATTGTATGATCAACTGGTCCTTCAGTTGCACCACATTGATAGTATGGAGATGTTACTATCTTCCTATTGTGTAAGTCTTTTGACGCAAGGGTGTAATTTGGCCTACATCTACGAAGGGTAAACCTTTATTTCAAATCTAGAAATATAGACAATGCAGTCTTAACATGAATCTGTTGAATTCTGTTAATGATGTTCCGCTCTTTATATTCTCCACGGTTCTTGTACTGCCATTCCAACAATGAAGTACACAGAGATTGACATGAAGCAATCAATGAAATGAAGCAATTGTTTGGAAAGTCCAAGCAGTAAGAATATACGCTGAGGAGAAATGGTGTTGGAACTTACAGATAATTTAATCAATTATGAAAAATGATAGGCCATGAAACAATATGAAGTGACAAAATAAATTCAGTGGCGTAACTAACAACTTCGGCCTCCTAAAGAGAACCTTAAGGCATGAGGGAGCCTTACTCTTCAATCATGTTCAATTTGTCCTTCATCTTTCCAAATCATGATTCCTTTAGCATAGCTGATAAAATTAAACACACAAATTGCTTAGAAGAAAACAATTAGAGCTCACTCCATCTTTCATTTTGATGGAAATTATGCTGGAAAAATTTGGTGAAATCTTTTTTTTCGATTGTCTATAATTTTTTCTGGTGTCGGGTGGCGTATAGACACCTGTCTCCCCCTCCCAAAAATTCCACCTTTATGAAAATTTACAAGTTAGAGTTTCTCTCTGTAACCCGAAGTTCATGTTCTGACACCCCCCAGAAAAAGTTAGACCTCAAATTATCCTGCGCTTTACCTAACATTGAAAACAGGCAACACTGAGTGACATGACATTACGCTTGGCCACGCTGTTTCCAAAAAGTGATGGAGAATTTGAAAGGGCGAGAGCCAGCGTCCAAAATACCACAACGAGGCACATAATATGCAAAATCCTTCTCCGCCTTTCTACAGTGCATTAGAGAGAGAGACTGGCATTTTTTTTTTACCTCGATAATCGAGCGAGTTCGTGAAAGGTCCGAACTCGAATCGAGAAAGCGGTCTCCTACAAGATGGCCCCCTCCCCCTCGAAGTGTGGCATTAGAATTATGAGATCCTCCCTCCAGATCTGGGTCACGGGCCACAAAAAAAAAGATAATGGCGAGAGGATATCGAGAGAAAGCGATATCGGAGCGATTTTGCAAAATGAGAGAAAGGTAGTGATTGGAAAATTTGCAGACAAAAGACGTTGTTATGCCCCGTGCGGAGTAATGAACCTTTCATCGAAAGAAGGAAGACTTCAGAGTGGGCTGATTGATCCCAATCATTCCTTCAGAAAATGAACGATTTCCCCAACAGTGCTAAGTAGAAAGATGAAACTTTGAACGCAGAAACGGTTTTAAAATATCACAAAACTACGTCATACAAGTACAAACTATTTTGGGTAGCTTTTCAGTAATGATATGTTGATCTGATGCAGGCCCGTAGCCAGGCAGGGGCCAGGGAGGGTCTGAGCCCCCTCTTGGCTCTGCAGTCAGCCTCCTTGAAAACTATTTTGTTTAATCGACAGCAGATATTTTGCTCACAACTTGGTGTAGGATAAATTCACAGAACATGAACAGCAGCTATTGTATTCGCTCATCTGGTTTTTGAGCAGAAGTCTAAGAAGATTACCTAGACTAGAAAGTTCTATCATAAGGGATCTTCTTTATCTGTAACTTCGCAGACCTTGTTGCAGCCTTCCGTTTAGACATAAATTTATGACGTTTACGTCACCATCCACGTTCCTTCCACATTTGCG
Organism: Lepisma saccharinum; assembly: GCF_977018435.1. Classification (NCBI taxonomy): domain Eukaryota; kingdom Metazoa; phylum Arthropoda; class Insecta; order Zygentoma; family Lepismatidae; genus Lepisma; species Lepisma saccharinum. The sequence continues at coordinate 38,810,898 of NC_139229.1, forward strand.
TCAAAGGTCAATAGCTCCCAAGTTTTGGGAACGAAGGGGAGTTTTACTGCTTCGGTCGGGGGTGGAATGTACGGCAGGCTCTAAAAAATGGCCTCCCCGATGGCGCAGTGGTAGCGACGTCGCATTGTAATCAAGGGATCCCGGATTCGATACCCGGTGGAGGCACATAGTGGTTCGGATCCCACTTTAAACTGAAGGTCCAGTCCCGATTAGCCTTACTGTGCATAAAGTAGACTCAAAACACCAGCTCAATCAATGAAAAACTATGAATATTACTCATTTTTCTTGTGGGATATAAATATCTGTATCATAATAAGTAGTATGGAGTGTATAATATGGGATAATGTAAGTAAGGCAGTCAATTAACACTTCAAGACATGTTTTAGAAGATATAGAAAACAACCTGTTGTATTTGTATGATATTTCTAAATTTCATATTAATTTAATGACCCCCAAACACACACACATATAATTTACATTTATTTGATACTGTTAAACTTTTGAAAAATGAACTTGGTTTAACAAAGCCCCAATAATATCCCCATGAGATCAATTTTAGCTACGAGCCTCAGCTGATGAAGGGGATTCGAACCCGGGACATCTGGTGTCGTAGCGCGCGGTGATAATCACTCCGCCACGAAAGTCGGCACAACTATCTTGGTGTCCAACGTATTTGAACAGTGAGATCTCACTACATCTACAATTACATTTTAATAACGCTCTGCAGAAGAGAGGATGGAAGTTAGTACGAGGGCTAGTCAAAAAAGAGTGAGAATTTTTTTTTTTATCACACAGTGAACATGCAGCGGTGAAACAAATCTCATGGAATCGGCAGATAAAATTGCAAGCGCAGACTGGCAGTGACACGTTGGGCCAAGTGTATACAACTCGATGGGGACTACTTCGAAAAAGACCACATCAATCTGGACCCTGCCTAATGTTATTTCGTAAGTAAAAAAAAATCGTTCTCATTATTTTTTGACTAGCCCTCGTATATCGCCGTATACCATCTACTACAATCGTGGCTGTTGAACTTGTGATTGATTGATTGGTTTGAAAATTGTGAGCGCGTCAGCACTTAACACTATTTTGCACCCGTTACATTATACAGGGCCCAGCCCCTTACCATAAATAATAACGAGTCTTACCTGGGTTAAAAAGGTGAGGCTCTAAAGAGGCACTCAGAACATATAACGAGCCTCCCAGATGGCGCAGTGGTAGCGTCGTCGCCTTGTAATCAATGGGTCCCGGGTTCGGTACCCGGTGGAGGCACATAGTGGTTCGGATCCCACTTTAAAACTGTAGGTCCAGTCTTGACTACCCTTACTGCGCATAAAGTCGACTTTAAACACCAACTCAATCAATCAATCAAAACACAGGATAACACACACACACAGTCCTACAGAGGATTATACTGGCCGTAGTCCAGACGCCAGAGCCTCGTTTGCCTGCAAAAACCAATTACCAGGGTGTACTACGTGGAAGTGAGGTTGACATTTGGCTGCCTTACCAGAAGGTCACCCCTTACACACCCTATAGTGAACTTGTGGAGTGGGACCTTATCATATGAACCACCCACCTATGGGTAAGCAAATGCAAGTCACATGCTTTTGTTCACCCTCTTTGTGGTTCTTACCACGGACGAAGAATAGTTCTGGTCTGCCATACCAATTGGGTCATCGTATTACCCTAACCGTTACAGCACGGAGTTCGGTTTGAGGTTTGTTTCACGCGGAGCGAGCAAATTTACTTAAATTAACATTCATTGGAGCACCAACATCTTCAGTTTTGTGGTAACCACGAAACAGCTGGCAATTCCAACGCCTGGGCGATCTTCAATAACCCCGCAGGAATTGAAAACTCACGTAAAAAACATCCAGGAAGGTAAACGCAGTGAGTTCATTACACCCACGAACTGATCTTGCATCGCATTTCACCTGCGAGTCCGGAAGATGGCGTCATTTTTGTACTACAGCGCCTACGCAAGCAGATGTGTTACGTCATCATCGAATGTCGGTCACTGGGGATTGACCTCTGAAGTATGCACGCTGCAGGAGGCGTTCTGTCGCCTCGCAAACGGTAACGGAGGATGAACCGTTAGGGACTGAAGAGATGAAAGAAGCTCTAATCTTGCACACACTCCCTCAACACAGATCCTGCACTGATCCTGTAGGAGCGTGTCCAGACATTTCTAAAGGTAGTGGGAAGTCACTTCTAATTTAGTTGTCACTTAGTACCACATTTTCATGTAAAGGACGAATCACACGGAACTGGATTTTCAGTAGGAATGCTCTAGTTGGCGCTGAACTGGCTACCTGGCTGGCATAGGCGTACGCAGACCCTCTGATTATGGGGCAAAAGCCTTGAAGAAAGTTCAATCGGAGAAAGAAAAACGTCATTTCATCTTACTGTTTTATTGTATTGATAGGTATGGGACAGGGGCGTATATAGTGTGTGTCCGGAACCATCGAAAATCACTATATAAGAAGAATTCAAACTTCCGCGACACCAATGTTCTTTGCCCCCTCTTTTGTGGTTCATAGACTATTTTACAAATCATGGTTTCGTACAGCAGATTCAAAACAACTACACATAATTTATTAATTCCCAACAGTGACGGCGATTGGGAGGGGGGAGGCGTGAAGGAGGTAGTTGCCCCCATACTTTTGCCACTTTTGAAACGTAGACTCCCCACATTTTTGTACCTGATCATCACTATTGATTTTCAATGTATGTACAATTTATTCTGCAAACACACAGAGGTAACACAATTAACGAATAAAGTGTGTGGGAGTGTTAATGACAAGAAATTTGCTAGACAACGAAGTTGAAATCTTCAATTTCATCGGAAATAATGCACCTTCCTCCCTCTCCGTATTTGCTTGGAACTTTCATCGGTTTGAAAACACTTAATTTTTAAGAGCATAATATTGTCTAATAACGGTAATAAGAGTACTGAGGGGGAGGGGGGCAAGTGCTCCCTCTTGTCCACCCGTGGGGGCTGGAAATGATAGCTGTCCGGCTAGCTGCTATACTGGTTTTGGCGACTAGACCGTGTGCTAATTGCAACTGGATTCTATACTGGATGCTGTAGTAGCAGCCAATCAGAGCGAAAGTTTTCTCGTGTGAAGGTAATCTGTGAGTTTGGCGAGGAAAAGGGTTTTGGTCTGTGCTTTCTGAATGTTTTTGTTTTTTTGTTCGCCGTTCGATGAAAAAAAAGTAAAATAAATTAGGTGCATTTGTGTTCATTAATGTTTAGGAATTCAGGGGTGCCCATCCCTCCCAAGGCCAATGGCGCATCGCCCCAAAATCATGACATGCGTCCCCCCCAAATCATATAATTCCCGCCCTCAAACCATATCGTAATCTACATAAAGTATTTAATTACGACAGCGTGTCTACCGAAAGCAACTTTTTCTTAGCTTTACTGAACACTATACTTGATCTGCCCCTCCTCCCTAAACAGGGAGCCCAACACTCAAGACCATCCCTAAAATCGTTGATCATAATCGAGAATATCGCTTGTCTTGTAATGCAGCTATAGTATAAAAGCTTCACATTCACCTCATTAAAGCACCAAACACGCATCCTAAGAACACATCATTGCGAGCGAAGCGAGAAAGAAAATTTTTACATCCATTTCTTTGCAGGCTTTTTCAATTTAATAGGATGTCAATACTTTCTTAGTCTTTTCCAGCTTCTCCTTTGACACGTTCGGGGTCGAAAAGAGTTTCGTATCTCAATCCCATTATAATATTACCACAACTTAAAAGGTATTATGATCTTCTATTACAAAGAAATTTTTCGTTAGTCCTACAAGAATTTTTTTCAAGTATTGTTCCTAAAATACTTTGCTACGCATCGGCTAACACACTCGTGCACACATGTCAGAGGTGATTTTGTAAATGCCATTGAAACGAATATGTAGTCATTCGAATGTATTGGAAATGAAAACACACATAAATGTGAGACATTCCATTCCAGGATGAAACCTTTAACACATATAACAAGATAGAAATGTTATACAAAAATTATACAATTGTTCTACAGTTACAGTTCTACAAATTAAAATAAAACATTATAATATATGCAGTGTTAAATAATTACAAGGGAAGTTATCTAAGTATCCCTCTCCGATTCTCATGAAATTTGACAGGTGTATAGACAGTCCGTATGCCCCTTGATTCTTCCTATGCCATATTTACGTGGTTTCAGGGTCAGATCCCCACTTCAATTTCTCCTCATCTTGACATTTGAGTGGGGGGGGGGAAATGAAAACACACATAAATGTGAGAAATTCCATTCCAGGATGAAACCTTTAACACATATAACAAGATAGAAATGTTATACAAAAATTATACAATTGTTCTACAGTTACAGTTCTACAATTTAAAATAAAGTTCTGGATCTGGATCTGACCATCCCTACTATACACCTGCCACGTTTCATGGAAATCGGAGGGGAACACAGGGGTCAGATCCCCACTTCAATTTGTCCTCATCTTGACATTTGAGAGGTGGTTGCCCCCTAGAACAAATTTTTTGCCGAAACAAAAAAACACGTATTTCTTCATTTGGGCCCTGCAAGTTTCATGGAAATCGGAGGGGGAGACTTAGACCTCCCTTGTAAGTGTATTAATTAATTACAAATCGCGCACGCGCGCACACACTACATATATATATGTGTGTATGTATATTATATATATCGGGTGGGCTGAAAAGTTCGTAGGCTGACTCATAGATGGCGTTACTAGAATTAAATCCATGTGATTTTTACTTAGTACTAACCTTCAAAAGATACGTGTATAAATTTCACAGCTGCCGGATAATTAGTTCGTGAGATATAGCATTGTGAGTGAAGCAGCTTTTGTTATTGTGAAAAAATGGATAAAAAAGAATTTCGTGTGTTAATAAAGCATTGCTTTTTGGCGAAAAAAAATACTGTTGAAGCCAAGGCTTGGCTTGATAAACATTATTCGGACTCTGCACCAGGAAAATCAACCATTCAGAAGTGGTTTGCTAAATTTAAACGAGGCGAAATGAGCATCGAAGACGATGCACGCAGTGGACGCCCCAAAGAGGCTGTTACCGACGAAAACATCAAAAAAGTCCACAAAATAATTTTAAATGATCGTAAAGTGAAGTTGATCGAGATAGCTGAGACTTTAAAAATATCAAAGGAACGTGTTGACATATTGTGCATGAATATTTGAACATGCGAAAGCTGTGTGCAAAATGGGTGCCGCGCGTGCTCACAATCGATCAAAAGCAACAACGTTTTGATGATTCGGAGCAATGTTTAGCGATATTCAACCGTAATAAACACGAATTTTTCCGTCGATATATTACAATGGATGAAACATGGCTCCATAACTACACTCCAGAGTCCAATCGACAGTCAGCCGAGTGGACTGCACGTGATGAACCGAATCCAAAGCGTGGAAAGACGCAACAGTCGGCTGGCAAGGTTATGGCATCAGTATTCTGGGATGCGCATGGTATTATATTCATCGATTACCTTAAAAAGGGCCAGACCATCAACAGCGATTATTACATAGCGTTGTTGGAGCGTTTAAAGGATCAAATCACGAAAAAACGGCCCCATTTGAAGAAGAAAAAAGTGCTGTTTCATCAAGACAATGCACCGTGTCACAAATCAATGAAAACGATGGCAAAATTATATGAATTAGACTACGAATTGCTTCCCCATCCACCATATTCTCCAGATCTGGCCCCCAGTGACTTTTTCATGTTTGCAGACCTTAAAAGAATGCTCGCTGGAAAGAAATTTAGCACTGATTAAAAGGTAATCGCCTAAACTGAGGCCTATTTTGAGGCTAAAGAGAAATCGTACTATAAAAATGGCATCGAAAAATTGTATGACCGCTATAATCGTTGTATCGCCCTCGAAGGCAACTATATTGAATAATAAAATCGAATTTTGTCAAAAAAATATTTTTTACTATGTTAGCCTACGAACTTTTCAGCCCAACTTATATGTATATTAGCAAGTAACAATATGTTATAAGCACATTGTTACTTTCCAAAGAAGCGCATGTGGGATGGCAAAACGGATCCGTATCCGAAAATTCCGGATCCGGATCCAAAAGCACCGGATCCGGATCCGAAAGTACCGGATCCGGATCCGAAAGTACCGGATCCGGATCCGAAAGTTTTGGATCCGGATCCGAAAGTTCTGGATCCGGATCCGAAAGTACTGGATCCGGATCCGAAAGTTCTGGATCCGGATCCGAAAGTACTGGATCCGGATCCGAAAATTCTGGATCCGGATCCGAAAGTTCTGGATCCGGATCCGAAAGTACTGGATCCGGATCCGAAAAATTTTAGGATCCGGAACCAACCGGATCCGGATTTCGGATCCGCTAGGATTCAGACATTATTTAGAGAAGTTTTGTGCGTGCTGACCAATTGGAATTATAATGAATAGTGCTGAAATAGGGACAGTAGCTAAGAGTCTGACTCGAACCCATGTCGTTCCGCAGTCGGAGCCTTAGACCGCACGGAGGAGGACAATTGTGATAGTGGTGATACAAAATAGTAATACAAATGGTTCATTTTATTAGTTTATAATAGTTATTTTATAATAATAATCATTAGTATGAAAATAATTATTATTTTTATTACTATCCATTTTTGTCTTTGGCCTGACCCCTACAAAAATGTCTGGCGACTCCAGGTACCTGACCCTCCCCCCCCCCCCCATATACACACACACAAACTTTTGTGGTTGCGCCTCTCTTCCAAACCAATCTTTATCTCTTCGTACATCTTGAAATCTTGTCCAGAAACATAACATGTTTCGAATAACCTAAAATTAATATTTATGAATTTATGACGAGACATAAGACATAAGAAAGTCTTCAAACAGGAGAGTTGGTTGACCTGAACTCCTTGGTCTATTGGTTAGCGTAACGCGCTGCGAAGCCAGAATGAAAGCAAAGGAAAACAAAAACCCAAAATACAAACACAGTGCTTGGACACGAGAAAAGTACTTACATCCGAAGTAGATTCCCGCAGCAGCTCCTAGAACGAGGAACAGGAAGGCAGCGCCAATGCAGCAGCACCACCTGTACTGGCAGCCATGTTTCCTTGTGAACCTAATGTCGCTGTCGGTTGACGAAGGGGTTTCCGACCGAGCCAGCCTCCCAGTGCTCATTGTTCCCACCGACACCTGAAAACCAGGAAAGAAACAAGTCATTCAATGCCTAGACACAAACAGTTGAATGTGTAACATCGTAGTAACTACAGTGTAACACAATACCTAGCCTAATTCGAATATTGCTCGGAAGGCAATGGTGTAATAAGACACTAAGGATGGTGTTACACAACACCAATTTTGCATTAACCCATTGTTCTATTACACTCATGTCATAATCACCAAAATATGCAAAATGAAAATGCTCTAATTAAGAAATCTCAAACAGACATTATAGACTTATCAAAAGCTCTCGACTCAGTGAGTGAACCATAAATTAGTATTACATAAACTGGATATTCTTGCAATATCACCCAAAGGAGTTAAAAAATAAGTGTATTTGTACATAGGAACGGAAAATCCTAAGGAAAATATATGGACCAGTGAATGACAGGGGACTCGGGCGTATAAGAACAAAGAACTCCAGGACCTATATCAGCAGCCAGATATTGTGAATGAAATCAAGAGGATGAGACTAAGATGGTTAGGACATGTGGAAAGCATGGAGGTAAGGAGGTGTGTGTGAAAATTAATGTATGGAAGACCAGAGGAAATAAGAAGGACAGGAAGGCAAAGGAAGAGGTGGCTGGAGGAGGGTGAGGAAGATCTAAGGAAGCTGAGTGTGAAAGGATGGAGGAAGAAAGCAATGGATACATAGACCAGTCTGGCAGTCCATTGTGGAGGAGGGGCTGTAGAGCCACCGGATAAGGTACAGTAAGTAAGTATTTGTACATAAAATACTCTCATCTAAGATTGATAGTGACAATTTCTTGAGTTCTATTGCTTAGAAAATTTCCTAAATATAGGACTAGACGCAATTCTATTACTTCAATAAAGAGTAACAATGGTGGTGAACTGATAAAAACTCTTATAGATAATTTAAACGATAATGTGTCGACCGTGGCCTAATTGTAGAAATATTGGATTTGATGATGTGGCCATTGTTCTCAGCATTAAGTAACAATAAACAATTATGATATGCCGTAACGTAGAACCTTAAATTAATTAGCTTTTTTGATAACACGAATTTCTGTACCTAGTTATTATATAAATAACCTATGGAAAAATATGCGAAGTCATGAAAACCTAGTCCTTCCAATTCGTTATCACAGGCAGATCCGAACCTGTGAGGTGACACTGTAGTTGAACAAAGACGAAATAACGGGACATGCGGCCGACTTATTCCCGTGTGCACTTTTTGTCTGATTTACAAATTGCAATCACGCACTCAGGCATTGCGGTTTCTCAACGCTTTCTTAGCTTTTTGTGGTTTTCGATGCACTGTAGATATAATTAGCGATGACAGTAAAACTTCATACATGTATTCACAAACACTATTTTATCCCAGAAATGAGGGGAAAGTCAATGCTTATTTTTTAAAATTTAAAATCGTAAATGAATACATGGTTGTCGTTATTATGTCGCATATTTTATTTCTGGAAACCTGTGTTTAAGAATTATCATAAAAATGCCAAAATTCCCATGAATGATAAGGTAATCGGGATTCAAATTACCACTATGGCACTGTGTAGCTGTTGTTGCTGCCACTATGTTCCCTGGAATCGTCCTTATACGACGTGATGCGTTGTAAAATAAATAAATAAATAAATAATGGCTTTGTTCAAAATACAGAAAACTGAATTTTCGGAATGTTTTCGTGTGTTGCGAATCCAATGTTTCACCTACGTCAAAACCTGTTGCATTGTGGCTTCGAGCAGCCATGATTGTGCCAGTTCTTGTATGCATACGGTATTCAAGCAGGCGGGCGGCAGAGACTACTAATACAGACATTCGTGATTTAAAATTACTTATTCCCTAACAAACGACAAATAAAATTGGCCGCAAACATGGCAGCTGTGCACATCCTGACTTAATGTGAAACCCACTTATACAAAAGCTGAAAGTATAATTCGTACACCAGAGTGGATGCGGGACCTGGGGCATACACTATACGCGGGGCCTGAAACCAAAATTTTTCAGAGATCTGAAAAAAGTAGAGATTTTGTTCGTTAGTCAGAAGTACAATTAATGTATATATTTCTTACTATTACCTAAGACCAATAAGCAGAACAGAACATGTTGAAGGTTAAAATCAAGATTTATGGAAGTGTTTTTTTTTTCCAATGCGCCACTGGTGCGACGTTCTTTATATTTAACTGCATAACGAGTGTGTGAAATATCAAACTATTACCTCACGTATCAAAATGACAATCTTAATCATATCCAATAACATTCTCTATCATGATTGTCTTTTTGTTTACTTTTCTTTGAATGTTGGTGTTATAGTGTATTTACATCATTTCATATGAAATTATATATTCACTTTCTGATTTCATCTAAAATGAAACAAATAGTGCATACGAACTATTTATGATTGAAATATTGGAACACCATTTTTATGTAGTTCTTTGTTTAGAATATGATTTCAGTAATTTAGGATATTTTAAAGTATATGAAAACAATCTGTGAATATTAGTTGCTTAATTTGAAATAGCAGCTTCCTACAATAATAAACCATGCACAATTATTTTTATGTGGCTTGAGCTGGCTCCCATGAAGCTCGCGGCCTCGGGCGAGTGATCGAGTTGCCCCTCTATCTTGCACAGTTCTTAAAAAAGTTGAGTCACAATAAGTACATATGGATTTACATTGTAAACTAAACACACGTCCATGAAAATAGGCGGCTGGGGAGATTTGAGCTGGTGCCACATATGGCAAAAGCAAGGCGAGAGCGGGACAAAAGTCGCTGGTTCCCGCGAACTGTGTGGCAACGTCAACCGGGCTGCGTTGCTTAGTTCCAGCGTCAGACCGATATCTCTCCGGGGCACTTTTGTGTCATCCCTGACCTATCGAGCATATACTGTCAGTTTGTATCACATGAATTGATTGATTGATTTGCTTTATTTTACGCCACTTTTGGCTAATTTGCGAAGATGGGAATGAGTGATGATATGATGAAATTGATGAATGGACACTCACAAACATCCATGCCGAGGCCTGGCGTTGTACCGCGATGTGCTAACTACTCTCCCACGGGGGCCGGCGTATCACATGGATTACGAAGACCAACTCTACAACGAGATCTTTATTCTCTTAAACCTCCGAACACATGGGATTGTGCTCTGACGGGGCAACAGCGCGAACTTCTGCCACCCGCCTAATTTCATGGCCGTGCGTTTAGTGTTGTTCGTACCTCGTGTTATAACTGCAATTATTCGAGATGACATGTGCATTAAACAAATTTGTGTGAACACAGAAAGCTGTACCTGGTGAAACCTAAAACATATAGTCATCGATTTTATTTACGTAAGCAGGTGAGTAGTGAGAAATTACGAGTATTGCTGCTTCTGGTGACGGATACAGTATTTCAAACCTGTAAACTATATTGTGTAAAACTGCTATAGGAAAAAAATTCGGCTTCAGAAGGATACATTTTGTGGAGTTTTACGTGTTAGAGTGTTTGAAATATTGAAATCAAAACAGATCACCTTCACTGGATTGAAACCGGAAACCGGAAGCAGTACTGGGCATGTTTAAAAAAACGGAGGTGACTACTCAGTCCAGAAGTCACGTGGGATTAACGGTAGCTCGAAGATATTTTTCTGATACGCCACTTGGCCGAGAAAAGACCAACCGTGGTGTTCCGTGGTCACGAACGAAGAAGCGCTGGAGTGGGACTTGCGGAAGTTCAATTAAAGGGAAAGGGGGGGGGGGGTTTAAGTCGTGGGTGGAAATCGGTGAAGTGAATAAAGAAAAAAAAATCTGAATCAATTGTGATATCACGATTAGTATCGCAATCACAATCTGATCATAGCTGCAGGGTGTTCCAAAGTGAATCCCCCCTTTTTTTTTAGCTCGAATCTATCTTCAACTACGTATATACATAATAAAAAAAATACATTGCAAATCCTTCTCAGAGTTATTTTTACGTTCACTTTATGCACAGAGAGGCTAATCGAGACTGGACCTACAGTTGAAAGTAGGATCCGAACCCGTTGTCTGAGCATGCTTTAGTGGTGGCCTTTCTATCTCGTCACCGATGTGTCACGCTTCGGGTCTCAGCCAAGTCATAGGCGAGTGTCCCTTCTTGAATACCATCCATTCACCGCACATTGTCATCGTTGCGATTATGCACAAGTGGAAGGAAGACGACGTTAAATAACAAAAATACAAAATTTGTTTCACGTTCGCTATAGGCTAATCGGAACTGGATCTACTGTTTAAAATGAGATCCGAACCACTATGTGCCTATACCGGGTATCGAACACCACGTGATTAAAATGCGACGACGTTACCACTACGCAACCGGGGAGACCTAACACTACCCTCACCATCCTATTATACAAACATAGCTTCCTATCTGAAATACGAGTTTCTGCGCTACATCTGACAATAATCGATTGAAACAAAGATACATTTACCTCTTGCAATCAAGGGGTCTCGGGTTCGATACCCGGTGGAAGCACATAGTGGTTCGGATCCTACTTTAAACTGTAGGTCCAGTCTCGATTAGCCTCTCTGTGCATAAAGTGGGCTTAAAAACAACACTTCATTCATTCATTCTGTTTTGAAATCTGTTTGTAACTAACCTTATGGTCACATTGGATCTTGCCGAACTTTTGCAATGCCGTGTTCTCCCGAGTTCACTGGCGTACGTAGGGGGGAGCTGATTGGGCTACATGATAATAATAATAGTAATAATAATAATAATAATAAACAATAACAACAACAACCCATTGAGGGCCCGGGCCTACCTACCGACTGTCGGCCACACTCCCACCGGTTACGAGGTGACGTGTGGTCAGCACGACGAACCCCCAGTCGTTGTTGTAGGTTGTTACACTTCCCCAAGGAGACTCGAACCTGCACACGTCCCGTAGCCGGAGCTCAAAGCATGCCTTAGACCCTACGGCCACGGTGGGGCTACACCCACTACCAAAATTGTGAGAAAATCCAAATTTCCAAATAAAAGCAGAAAAGAACTGGGCAAGTCGAAGTGGTAAATGCAATATCCCTCTTAAAATGACTCCCGATTAGCATATTTGCCCTTGAAGAACTTTTAAAGCGAAATTTAAAAAATATGAATTACAGAATTGTATAGCATATCCAGTCACTTCCCTAGAACGCAGGTATATAATATCCATCTTTACAATTCCAGTCCCTCCGAAAAAACATCCTGCTTATGCTAGTGACTGAGTTCGACTGACGGTCGGTATATTCTGAACATTGCATCAGGAAAATCGTCGTGTGCAGGTGACGTGCAGTGAAAAGGATGGGTTAACGAGATATACAGCCGAAACCGGATCAAATGTGACTATACCATTTCAGTATACAATCGAATATAATGCGCACTCCAATTATGAAAACCTTGGAAGGGGGGATGATAATGTAATGCGCACCTACAAAATAAATTGCACAACAACGGGTTTAGGTTATAAATTTAATTTTATGAAAGCATAACATAAAAAAATAAGATAAGTTTTTGAGAAAATGACTACCCAAATTTTGATTACACCACCTTCAAAATTCACCCTCTCCCCTCAATCTTTCAGGTTGTTTCAGATCTTGCTCATACAACAAATAAATATATTTCTTTTAACATGCAAAAAGTAATACGTTTCTGACAACTGGCCGCGGTGGCACAGTCGGTAACGCGTCTGACACGTTCCGGTTTTACAATTATTTAGATGCGTCGTATTATTATACTATTAATATTAACTTAATAATACTCAGCGGTGAACGATGAGACTCGGTGAAGTACACAGACTCCTCTCAGGTACAGGGGTAGTGTTAGGCAAAGACAATATTCACAGCACAGAGAAATAAAATCACCTTATTGCAGTATATATAAACTGAAAGGTTTTATTCTTTATTCATTGCAATTATAATGCAAATATACTTGAGATGAAAGCGAGGATTTCGCTTGGTCGATGAATTGACTCAATTAAAACGCATAAAACTCAATGCGTGGCTATCGGCAAGCCTATGATCACATAGACCTAGCTTGCGCCCCGAACTACCACACCAAGAGATATGCAATGATAACTGAGCCAATATTTGCTCTTTAGCCTTTTATTTCCAAATTAATCTTTAGGCTAACTTTATTATTTTACGTAGAATGGTTGCAGTATTGTGCATATCATCAATGCATGGCTATCGGCGTACCTATGTTCACATAGGCCTAGCTTGCGCCCCGAACTACCATACCAGGATGTATGCACAACACCGAGGAGTTCTTTTTAAGTTTAAAAGCTTCGACGATCCGTGGCGAAAGTGTGATGATTTCTTACGCGATATCCTCGCTTTTATACTCTTTTCGAGAACACAGATTAAAGTACAGATGAATCACTCCCTATCTACAAAAGGATACTATCAACAAAACTGACATCTATACATCTTTAGAAATGCAAATTCGTATAGTGCACTCTTGCAAACATGAAGATACATTAAACTACTTATAACAAAGCATAAAATACAATAAACATTAAACAAAAGATATACATTACAAACCAGGTGCGTTATTACATATAATAACTATAATAACAAAGAAATTACTCTTTCTTTTACAAAAATAAATACATTAGTGACATATTTTCTACTGATGACGTCACATAAAAATATGGATCATATCATCTGCCCCTTCCTTTCGAAAACTAAGTTTCAGGAAGGAAGTTATCTACCTGGAGGAAACTTAGTTTTAAAGTACAAAGTCTTTCTTTTTATCCTCCGAAAAACGCACTAGTTTTAGGTTATCCAAGTTAACCTTATCATATAATTCTTTAGTCCTTGGAATTAGCAATGTCACAACATTATTTTCCACTTTGTCCACTATATAAGGTCCTATCCACAACATAAATAACTTTTGAATGGTCCTATCTAGTGAGGAGCTTAAGGAATGGTTTTTAACCATCACGAAGTCTCCAACTGTCACTGTCTTGGCGTTTCCCTTCTGTTTTAAATCTTTCGACAGCTTCTTCTTCTCCCTGACTTGGGCTAAGAATAATTTGGACTTCCAATCCGGTTGGGCTTCTTCCCGTTCGGGCCAATTGAAATGTGTTAGGATCTCTCTGGGTATAGGATGATTGAAGAATAGTTCAGCAGGCGAATATCCAGTAGTTTCGGAAATAGAATAATTAATTAACCAAACAACTTTTGATATGTATCGCGACCAAGTCTGATGTTCTCGATAACAAAATAAACGAAGTAATCTGACTATCTCTTGATTTGCTCGTTCTACCATGTTCCCCTTTGGATTGTAAGCTGTTGTGCAAACATGATGGATACCACGGCTTTTGGTAAATTCTTTCCACTGCTTAGAGGTAAATTGAGCTCCTCTGTCGCTCAAGGTAAACGTAACGTTTGGATAGTGAGCAAAATATCCTCTCTGAAGCGTATTTATAATTTCTGTGGTGCTGGCAGTCCGTAAAGCATATGCGGAGACAAAACGTGTACCCACATCAATAAGGCTCAAGATGTACTGGTATCCATTAGAACGAGGAAGCTTCCCAATCAAGTCCAGAGAAAGCATCTCATGAGGTTGCTTGGGACTGATATGAAGGGTCTCCTTGAGTATCCCCAATTTGTCTGGTTTACTCTGGGCACAAATTTCACAATCTCGGATGTACTGTATCACGTCATCCTTCATGCCTTTCCAGAAGTATCGTACTGCAAGTCGCTTCAATGTCTTGGATACTCCAAAATGTCCAGCTTCATCATGAATTACTTTCAAGAGAGGTTGCTTCATTACCACCGGAACACACAATTTCCAAAGGGACTGATTGTCTGATCCTCTCTTAAATAAAATTCCTTCTTGAATGCGATAGGAACGATGCAATCTGAGGTTAGGTTCCTGAGAATTTAGAGATTGGAGTAAATTTTTGCAGAATTCATCTTCAGATTGTGCCTCTCTCCACTTGTCGACGTCATTTATTTCTCCTCTTTCGGCCCACAGGTAGTTTATTCTGAATGTCTGCTGGCTATTTTCAGGATGAATCTGGGGTATATCATCAGCAGGATACCGAGATAAAATATCTGCCAGATCGTTCTGGCGACCAGAGACGTATACTATTTTATACTGGTACTGTTGGAGTTTTAGAGACCAGCGAGTCAAACGACTGTTCCAGTTACGGGCGTCTTGTAACCATACCAACCCTTTATGATCACTGTAAATAGTGAAGGGTCTACCTTTCAAATAAACAGCATACTTCTCAACTCCAAAGATTATGGCCAAACATTCTAACTCATGGATGGAGTAATGGCGTTCGTTCTCCTTCAGTTTTCGGCTTGCATACTGAATGACCTTTCTCTCTTCACCATCCATTTGGAAAAGAATACTACTCAATCCTTTCCCAGAAGCATCGCATTGGATACAGAATTCCTGTTCAAAATCAGGCTGTGCTAATTCAGCATCTCTTACAAGTTCATTCTTCAGTAGCTGGAAACTTTGTTCTTCCTCGTCTCGCCAAATCCAACGTTGATTTTTACCTAACAGCTTGGTGAGCGGTTCAGATTTAGCCGCAAAATTTTCAATGAACTTCCGCCTCCAGTTGGCGAGGCCAAGAAATTTCCGAACATCCTTTCTAGTTTTAGGTTTAGGAAATAGCTTAACGGCTGAATTTTTGTCTGGTTGGATTTTGATCGCATCTCCAGAAACAACGTGACCCAAGTAGGTGATTTCCTTTTTTACAAATTCACACTTTCGCAGCTTTACAGTCATCCCCACTTCTTGGAGTCGCTGCAACACTTCGTCCAGATGTTCGAGATGCTTGGAGAGTTCTTTGTCGAAAATCAGCAAGTCATCCATATATTGAGTTAGATACTCTTCGGTTTCAGGACCAAATACAGCATGCATGGCAGCTATGAAAATTGACACAGCACTAGAGATACCAAAAGGCATTCGAGCAAACATCCATTGACGTCCTTTATAGGAGAAGGCAGTACATGGTTGGCAGTCAGCTTTTACAGGGATCTGTAAATATCCAGAAGCCAGATCCATATTTGTAAAATAACGAGCACCTTTAAATTTTTGTAAGGCATCCGAAATGGGCTCAACTGAATTTCGTGGAACACGTACAATTTTATTCAAATTTCTGAAGTCAATGCAAGGGCGTACTGTACCGTCAGGCTTGTCGACTACAATTAAAGGGTTCAAGTAAGGGGAATTACAAGGCATTATAACACCCCATTGTCTCCACTTTGCTAATTCTTCCTCCAGGAGTTTCCTTTTTGCTATGGGTATGGGATATGGAGATCGATACACTGGTTCTGTGGTGGTGAGTTCAATCTCACACTGGAAGTTTTTAATAGTACCTGGTCTCTCGGAAAATACATCTCTATGCTTCAATAAGACTTCTTTCAATTGGCTTCTACCCCTTTCGCATAAAATCTCATTCGCATTGACCTTCTGAAGAATGTCGTCAGGACTAGCCGTCCACTGATCGACATGGGAATCTTCACGGACTTTTCTTACATACGTCCCTGTCGAAGATCCATTATTCACGAGGTCCTGCTCTACCGGAACTCCGTCTACGGTGAGGGATAACTTCTCGCGCTGTAGGTCAATTCCTGCTTCATATTTCCTGAGGAATGGGTAGCCCAAAATAAAGTCAGCTTCGAGACCTTTCAAGACAAACATGTCCTCCAATAAATTTCTTCCAGCAATCTCTAGATATACTTGTCTACATCCCACAACTCTAGTTTTGTTTCTCCCAGTGAAATCAGTCAGCCTAACATCTGGACATGGTTGTAACTGCAATGACGGCAGCTTCTCTTTAATCTTCTTCCAAATGGCGTAGCTCATGAGATTACATTCGCTGCCAGTGTCCAGAACACAAATAAAATCGACGCCTGCTACAGTTGCTTTAATTAATGGAGCCCTGGGTAAATTTTCCTTTCTAACTGCCTGTTGTAGTGCTCTATCAAAACTTTGTTCTCCTTCATTGAGAGTCAGCACAACAAAAAGATGATTGCCTTCACTATTTATAACGCTGTCATCTGTTTCCAGAGAAGTCCAAGATTTTAGCCCAACCGTGATCGGGAACGAAGAATTCACGTTGGGCGACTGGCTAAATCCGACTGCATACCACTCGGATTAGCACTAGTCGATGGTGCCCAACAAAAGTCTCTTGTCATGTCGACGCTTTGACGTTGCTCGTTCGTCAAACGTGAAGCAGAAGGTTCAAACGGAGGCGCCGTCGCTCTGAAGTTACTGGGTTCAGAGGCGTTACGTGAAGAGTCACGGGAATGTTCTTCTGGATCAGATCTGGAACGACGCGGCCCACGTGCGTAGTTGTTCCTGCCATCCCTTCTCGGAGGATTACGCCGCCTGTTGTAATTGGAATATCCATTCCTCTGGTTCTGCATAACTTGTCTGACTCTGGGTTGTTGGTTTCCAATTCTATTTTGTCTGGGAGCATTTCCCTGGCCTGCACCTTCCCTACTCCACACAGGCTTCCAACTGTCCTGTTCCTCAAGCACCTCAAACCTTTTCAGAAAGTCGGCTAGCTGCCGTACAGTTTGAGGAGAATTAGCTAGACTCAGACTGCGAGCTCTATATGGAAGTTGGGAGATGATTAAATTCACAATCTCAGGTTCTATGTAATGGGCAGACAGATTGCGGTAGGCTGAGTAAATAGACCAGGCATATTCCTCCATGCTCATACCGGACTGCTTTAAGTATCGGCGAGATCTCACTGCTGTCAGCTGCCTCTCTTTGGCCTCTTCTGAAGCATATTGTTTGCGAAAACGACGGCAGAAATCAGAATAGGACTTGAACTCTAACTGGTTTGCTCGAAACCAATGCTCAGCCTGGCCCTTGAAAAGCCGAGGAATAATTTCCAATCGGTATTCGTATGGAATCTGCATTAAATCAAAATTGATATTAAGTTCTTTTAAGTATTGCTCAGCATTCTGGGCTTCCAGGTCTCCCTTGAACTTCGACAAGGAATTAAGGTCTGCCATCCTTGGAGTTCCAGTCATTGCTGATCGCTGAGTTCTTGGCGGCGACTCATCTGGCCCGCTCCTTGAATTTCCATGCCTTCGTGTTCGCTTCCTGATTTTTGCTTGATACTGAGAGTCAGATGTGGTGCTGGAAGAGGAGGAACTGCGACCTTTCTTCCTTTCTAGACGTTTCCTCTTTGTCCTTTCTTCATAAAGACTGTGCCGGGCCCTGCGAGATTCACGCTCTCTGTAACCTCTGTCATCGCCCGAAAGACTAAAGGTAGGTGGAACAGCAGACGCCACTTCATTAGCTCTTGAATCAGCAGTAACTCGTGGGCGACAGACTTGTTTGTCTTCTTTAGTTCTCTCTCCACCGGCTCTGTCCATCGCTTCATTTAGTTCAATGTTCATGGTTGGCAACGCTGCACTCTCAGCAACTGCAGACGGATAACCAGCTGTTCGAGATCCAGTTTCTGTTTCCGTTTGGCGGGTAACGTGCATGGTCTCTAACTGATTCGTAAGTTGTTCTACTTGAGTTTTTATTTCCTCAACGTCCTTGCTTCTTTGAGACACAACTACTGAAATCTGACTAATATTTTCTTGGACCTCAGCCCGGAACTGTATTTTGTCAGTCTCGGCCTCGGCCAACATCTGTTCTATTGTCAGCTGTTTTTCGATAATCCTATTGCACTCTCCAGTGAATCTCGAGTTAATATCCTCCACATCTGTGCGAACATTTTCCGTGGCTTTATTTACATCGGCTGCCAAGCTGCGCCGGAAGTCATCAAAGTCTATCTCTCTAGCCTGCCTGATTTCTTCAGAGAATCGAGCCCTAGTTTCCTCGTTCTCAGACTTCAGTTGTTGAATCTCACAGGCCATCTCGCCTATTTCAGCTCTTAATACTTTTATAGATTCATCGTGCTGCTTACCGATATCATCCTTTAGCAACGCACATTGTCTGAGGATATCTTCCTTTAATATGTCAGATTGTCTGCAGATATCAGCCTTCAGTGCTTCAGACTGTTTGCACATATCAGCCTGCAATGTTTCAGACTGTTTGCAGATATCAGCCTTCAGTGCTTCAGACTGTTTACACATATCAGCCTGCAATGTTTCAGACTGTTTGCAGATATCGGCCTTCAAGCTGGTAATGGAATCAGCTTGCTGTTTAATATCAGCTTTCAGTGCTTCAGACTGTTTACTAATATCATTGCTAATATCGGCCTTCAAGTTATTAATGGAATCAGCTTGCTGTTTAATATCAGTCTGTAATTTTTCCATACTTTCGACTTGTTGCTTGCTAATTCCTTCAATCATGTCTTTTAATGCTTTAAACATATTTAATGGATCAGATGAACTATCCGTAGACAATGATTCACAATCTTTACAAACCAAATCGGTAGCATCGTGGCTTTCAGTTCGAATATCTAAGCCACAACATTCAAAATGTAGAAGCTTTGTACATTTCTTGCACACAAATGTGGTTTTATCTTTATCAATGTCCCGACAACAATCGGGAACCTTAAGTCCTGAACTCGAAGTGAGATTTTTATTTGCGCTACGCAAATGCTTCTTGTCCATATCGAAACAAAATAACTCTGTGCTTTTCAATAAATATGAAAGTTCAGTGCTCTTGCACAATTAATCTCAACTTTAAACAATTGTCTTGCCCTTGTACACTACAAAATCGAGCCAACACGTTGAGCTGCCACTTGACACGTTCCGGTTTTACAATTATTTAGATGCGTCGTATTATTATACTATTAATATTAACTTAATAATACTCAGCGGTGAACGATGAGACTCGGTGAAGTACACAGACTCCTCTCAGGTACAGGGGTAGTGTTAGGCAAAGACAATATTCACAGCACAGAGAAATAAAATCACCTTATTGCAGTATATATAAACTGAAAGGTTTTATTCTTTATTCATTGCAATTATAATGCAAATATACTTGAGATGAAAGCGAGGATTTCGCTTGGTCGATGAATTGACTCAATTAAAACGCATAAAACTCAATGCGTGGCTATCGGCAAGCCTATGATCACATAGACCTAGCTTGCGCCCCGAACTACCACACCAAGAGATATGCAATGATAACTGAGCCAATATTTGCTCTTTAGCCTTTTATTTCCAAATTAATCTTTAGGCTAACTTTATTATTTTACGTAGAATGGTTGCAGTATTGTGCATATCATCAATGCATGGCTATCGGCGTACCTATGTTCACATAGGCCTAGCTTGCGCCCCGAACTACCATACCAGGATGTATGCACAACACCAAGAAGTTCTTTTTAAGTTTAAAAGCTTCGACGATCCGTGGCGAAAGTGTGATGATTTCTTACGCGATATCCTCGCTTTTATACTCTTTTCGAGAACACAGATTAAAGTACAGATGAATCACTCCCTATCTACAAAAGGATACTATCAACAAAACTGACATCTATACATCTTTAGAAATGCAAATTCGTATAGTGCACTCTTGCAAACATGAAGATACATTAAACTACTTATAACAAAGCATAAAATACAATAAACATTAAACAAAAGATATACATTACAAACCAGGTGCGTTATTACATATAATAACTATAATAACAAAGAAATTACTCTTTCTTTTACAAAAATAAATACATTAGTGACATATTTTCTACTGATGACGTCACATAAAAATATGGATCATATCACGTCTGACTACCATGCTAAAGGTCCCGGGTTCGATCCCCGGCCGGTTCAAATCCGGGAACTTTTCTAACGGTGGAAGCGGCCCCGGCGTCCACCCAGCGTCGAATAACATGGGTACCTGGGGGAAACCCTGGGGGGTAAAGGCGGTCAGGGGCGTAATGCTGATCACATCACCCCCACTCATGACCGGATCAAGAAAGTGTGGGGCGTTACCCCCACACCCCCTATACGCCTTCATGGTGTGGTGCTATGCACAGGGGAACACTTTACTTTACTTTTTTAACACTACAATGGATTAATATTATGAATTTTCAGTTTTATTACAATGTAACGGGA
Organism: Lepisma saccharinum; assembly: GCF_977018435.1. Lineage (NCBI taxonomy): Eukaryota > Metazoa > Arthropoda > Insecta > Zygentoma > Lepismatidae > Lepisma > Lepisma saccharinum. The sequence continues at coordinate 38,832,072 of NC_139229.1, forward strand.
GGATACAACAATGACTGTATGTTTGGAATTTTGAATTTTATTACAATATAAGGCTATTTTATACAATGGGTTTATGTTACGCATTGCATCGGAATCCAATGAGTCTTCGATTCTAGTCTGCATCTTAAGTTTGGTGGTGAAATTTGACCAAAAAAAGTCTGTATTAAACTCGAGTAACTGATTGATTTATCTTACTTCACTTTTGTGCCACTTTTGGCTAATCGCGAACATGAGGATGAGCAATATGTTGAAATTGATGAAGGGACACTCACAAACAACACCAATGTCGGGATTCGAACTTGGTACTTCTGGTGCCTTAGCACACTGTGATAACCAGTCTGCCACGGAGGTCGGCTAAACTCTAGTGAACATGAAATTGAAGTCCTGCAATTGAGTCCAGGAAACAATAAGCATTTCCAGAAAATGTCGTACTGTCCATAGGTAAAATTGAGGAAGAAGCAACACGATTACCTTCTTCATGATGATGAATACAAAAAAGTGGAAAAGTCGCTGTGCAGATAAAAAGTAAATTTTCGTAAGTAAAGAACGCAGTAGACCAAGAAGTACACATGACCTTGTTACGTGTCACAAAAACATTAATTTTTCATTCAAATGGTTTTGGAGGTGAAAGAAACACGCGACTTGCAAAACACTCACCGCAAGTCGTTCTCATTTCAAATTTCCAGCATGCGTTGCTCGTTTTTTGAGTCACCATTCATCATTTCTTCCTCCCCCGCCCCTATTTCTTCCGCCTTCTTCCAGTTTCCCATTTGGGAGCTAGGCCGTGACGAACGACGTCTGAAAGTTCTGAAAAACGTCACATGATACACACGCGTGCGCACTGCAAGGACATCTCGTGGCGTGTTTGTGCAAAAGCGTTTTCTTCTTATTATTTTTTTAAGGATATGTGCCGAGAGGGCGAGCCGTTGCACACTCCATAACACAATAAACAAGGTAAAAATGAAATTAACAGCTGTTTATATTGTATGTACTAAGAAGAGTAAACATTCTCTCTAAAGTTTGACTGTTGGTATATCTTGGCCAAAAGTTGTGAACGTATTTTCCTGAAAGTTCATGGATTTTTGGCTGCGGATCGTACTGCATCCCTCCTCTCGAAAGAACAAATGAAAATTTCCATCCTGCTGGGGTAGATTCTGCCCTCCCCCTCCCTTCCTTTTGGCAACATAATATTATTAAAAATTAGACTAGGGTAACAGATTGTGCAGCTTATTAGTTTTTTGTGCATTTTTCGAAAAATTACAAAATACCAAAATTTTCAGGACAATAATTTTAAAGCTAAATGATGGGATGTTTTTGATTGATTTCAATTCAGATTTAAATTTCTAAACTGGGACAGTTTCCGCCTCTAACAGTGTTTGCTGCAACCACGTAAGTTGAAAAAGAAAAAAATATTGACGCTTATAACCGCACCATTCATTTGTGTATACCCTGGAGAATTTTTCTTTTCTCCTTTTACCTGAAATTTTACCCGAACATTCCAGGGGAATTTTCCTTAAACATTGCTATGATCCTTCGAAAAACTAGAATTTTATCCTAAATATATACACATCACGCAGCACAAGCTCACGATTGGTTCTAATGGACTGACTGTAGTATAAACAAAACATACCTCGGCTTAGTTACAAATAATGTTACGCTCCCCTGATCAGGTGATACGATACTTAATATGTTACATTGAAAAGAGAATGCTTTTATATTATGACCTTAATTCTGTTATGACGAAATCCTCTAATCCTACCTAAGGATTAATAACTAACTTGTAAGTTTCTTTCTTGGCTGATTCAAAGACATGGAGTTTTGGGGTATTTGGACAAGTGTAACTGAATAAATGTTTCTCGAGATTAATATTATTAATATCTGCTTCAGTGTTTACTTTTCGGTGTTGACTAACAGGAAGCATACACGGATATACGGTGGTTTGTTCGTTTGTTTGAATTTTGAGGTTTAAGTCCACTTTTTGCAGAGAAAGGGTAATCGGGACTGGACCTACAGTTTAAAGTGGGATACGAACAACTGTGCAATGTGCCTCCACCGTGAATCGAACCGATGGTAACCCTTGATTATAAGGAGACGATTTTATCACTACGCCATCGGGGAGGCCCATATAAGGTAATGTGGATGCTTGTGGTATTTCAACCATAAGGTTTATCCAAGATGGCCTCAGGGTAGGGTTCTACAGTGATAAAAGCGGGTAACGTGTCAATAATCAGGCATATAACCTCTCGGTATGTATGGAGAAGTTGCAAAGTAAAGTAAATTGGGTTTAGGTACAGTTGTCAATATCATCTCGAAAGATAGATTGATTTGTTTTTATTTTACTTCGCTTCTCGGTTACTATTGGCTTATGGTGAAGATGAGAATGACGGATGATATGATGAAATTGATGAAGAGAGACTCACAAATGACACCCATGTCCAGGCTGGGATTCGAACCCGGTACCCCTGGCTTCGTAGCGCGTTGTGCTAACCACTCCGCCACAGAGGTCGAGTGATTATCACGAATTCATTTTTAATTACCACTTCGTAATTAGTATGAAAAAATGTAAGACATATCTATAAATAATCATTATTTATAGATATGATTAGTAATTTTTCAATATCTCACCAAAGTCTCGAATGAGAACAAGAGTCCCGGTGTCTTCTCGATTTTACTGAGGTCTGTGTTGTTCTCGTAAATTCACAGTAAGGGTGGAGAAATTTCATTCTGAATAATCCGCCATTGTCGTGCAGAATGTCGTCATCATTGCGTCATCTGCTCTAGTTCGGAGGACTTCTGATGCATCCTCGCATCTCTCCGTGTAGATCCAGAAAAGAGCAGTGCCGTTTCCAGAGGAAAGCGTGGAAAAGTAAGAGAGCGGAACACAATAAACGGAAATTACTAAACAGCAGAAAAACATTTTTCCGGCCTACATACTTTATGACACACGTGCGTTTGCTAAGTGGTAAATTTGTTTTAATTTACGTCACAAAAGTTGCGACAATGACACAAGAATGCAGAGTCAAGGTTTGAGAGATGTCCGGGCACAGGGTCAGAAATCCTCTTTCTGGAACACAAAACGTATAAATTAATGATTCTACCTGATAGATCCAGTGTAGGGGATCCCATATATAGAATACAATAGAACTTTGTGGCTAAAGAGGAAGGAAGGGGTTGAGGTTGAGAACATCTCCCAAGAAGAACCAAGTCGATCAAGTCAATCATCATTGAAATAATATTCAATCGTATATGTGCCAACAAAAACATTTCTCCCATCGACATCCGTGGCGGAGCGTCTACGATGCTAAGGATCCCGGGTTCGAATCCCAGTCTGCGCATGGTTGTAATTTGTGAGTGTGCCTTCGTCAAATTCATCATATCATCACTCATCCTCAGTTGCAGAAAAGCGAAGTAAAATAAACTAAATCAATCAGTAAACCAATCAAAGCATTTCCCGTTGCTGTGAAAAAGAGACACTATTCCATGTTTCTTTTTTATTGCAATGCCGAAAATGGAATTCCGCGTATATTTCGAAATCATTCGAGAATTTGCTTTCTTGCCAAATATGTAGCACTTAAACCCAGGGTGGTATCTGAAGCGGGGCTGCATATGTAGTTTATATAATACGCAATGCTTCGTGGGCTACACATTTGCCTTGCCGTTTAATACTACCTGGTAAATGTGCGAGATATTACAGGCAATAGTTAATAAAAGTTTTTTCGAAGCCCTCGGGCTTATGAATTTCATATCCTCCAAAACAAAGCATTTAAATGTGACGTTACAAGATAAAATTACAAGGCCTGTCATTGAGGTCTTAGCGAAGTCATGAGCACACGAAATCAATGCTTTTACACCGACTAACTAACTAACTCTCTAGCCTTCTTAAACCCGAAGGTTCATGGCTGCAGCAACACAGGCCTTCCATCTGTCCCTATCTTGAGCAAGATCTATATACTCTTTTCCATCCCTACCGATTTCCTTTAGGTCCATCTCAACGTTGTCCCTCCATCTTCGTCTTGGCCTTCCTACAGGTCTCTTACCATCTGGTTTCCCAACAAGAATCCTGTCAACTCCTCTTTCCTCTCCCATTCGTGCCACATGGCCTGCCACCTAAGTCTTCTTGATTTAATTATTCTAATAATATCTGGACATGAATACAAATTATGTAGTTCTAAATTATGTAACCTTCTCCACTCACGTGTCTCCTCATTCCTTTTAGGTCCAAAGATTTTCCTAAGGATCTTATTTTCAAATACTCTCAATTTATGTTCCTCTTTCAATGTAAGGGACCAAGTTTCACACCCATATAATACTACAGGCAAAATTACTGTTTTGTATATTTTAACTTTTAGTTTCTTAGATATTAAACGAGAAGACAAAAGTTTATGAAGAGAGAAGTAACATGCATTTCCTGAATTAAGCCTACTTTTTATTTCCTCCTTAATATAATATTCATTTGTTAATATTACTCCTAAGTATTTGAATTTGGAAACTGGTTCAAACGAGTTGTTATCAATAATTAGATTTTGATTATTACCTAACACTTGGTTTCGGCCTGTAAGCATATATTAAACAGTAGGTCTAGCCCCTATTAAGCTATAAAAGTGGACTTAAAGCCAACTAAAGAAAAAAATCACTTCCACATTCGTAACTTTTTTAAGACTCCCAATGATGGCGTCACGAGAAGTACACTCAGGCCTAGCAAAGAAGCGAGGGTTTCGGCGAATCAACGCGGACACATCACCAAAACACATTAGGTACAAACCTCTGAGAAATCATGTAACCTCAAGTGCTGCCACATATGATAAAATGGCTAGAAGAAATGTTCCCGAACACAGACAAGACACCAAGAGAACACAACCGGACAGCGCGCACTCCACAAAGCTACTCAAGAGTCATGATGGAGCCAAAGTAAAACACGCAGAATACGAAGGGAGGTTGGGGGAAGCATTCTCCTCTCCAAGAAACGATACGCACATAATATTCGCCATTATAGAAATTCGTGTTTTGTTCGCTGATAAAAAGCACGGATATGTATTTAAATATACAACCCGGTTTATGGTTGCGCTCACGTTTTCTTCCAGTTTATGTCCGTTTCTCTGGATAAGAAAGAAAATGTATTCTGGAACCTCACTATCAGGTGCAACCAGGTTGTTCGTTTTGCTTCAGAGCTTCTGGAGACATCTCCAGCACGCAGCCAGTCGCCCCCACCCCCTCTTCTCCTTAAGGCCTCCTAGCTACTTATGTTTACAATAATTATTCCTGAATGTCCTCGGTGTTTGAGATAGGATCTCCACATATTGTCCTTCTCACTTTTCTGTTCATGCAAAGAAATGACACATGAGGTGACTTTCACCGATAGTGGTAAAAGTAGGTGCGCGTCAAAATGGAATGTGATATTCTTACTTTTTACAGACGTATTTAGACGTTTCTGTGTCTGGTAACGCTTGTTACGGAGGTGTTAGGTGTTCAATTAGAACTCCATTGCTCATAATTGTTTACGTTTTGCATATTTCAAGATAGTTCAAGTGTTCAGCTTTTGGCCAACAGTCAGGTAATTGATTGCAACCGATGTGTTTTCTCTGTGATTTCTCTCAAGTATCAAACTCACTCAAAACAAGCCGCTTTCTGCTCAAAGAGGTCACAGATACCTCGCAAAGAATTGAAAAAATAATTTCACCTATGAACAGAATAATATAAATTACTATACTGCTACCAAGTAATGACTGCAGATACAATTTTTAATAACTAATTTTACCCAGTCTCGGAATGTCTTGATCGAGTGAGGAAACATTTTCAAACGTGAGGTCATATGTTTAAACTACAGTACCCATTTCTGACATTACAAAGCAACAAAACAATAATCCAGTTCTAATATTAGTTGCAATGAAAAATCAAACTAGTTCTCCGAGGTATCAAGCAGCTATAACAAAAGCTTAATTGTTGCGGCAGGGTTAAAAATCCATGATCTGATCGGCCCTCCTCAACCAAGTAATATACGCGTATTTCAAAGTTTTTACTACTAAACTGAATATAAATATAATAGAAACTGGCGCTACTTGCGCTCTCTAAGTTTAATCTTTCTTCATTTTAATATTCACATAAACACAGCAACTCAATTACCATGGCGCCAGAAGAAATCCAGAGCAAACAAGATCTATATTTTGTTTCAAGTGTGCGAACTTCAACAAAATTATTTTTAAACTTTAATAACAAAGTTCACTTTGCCTGCGACAAAAAGTTCGAAATGTGCATTTAGCATTATTTATTATTCTGTTCTATGGGTAATTTAGGATGTTTTACTGTGCATTATATATTGAGTGCAATTTTTACGGCATGTAAAAATGATGCATGTGCATTAAATGTAGATAATATAACAGCATTATTTTATAACTGGTAACAATCAATACCAAGATTACTTTCTATATCTCGTAAGCTAAACTTCACAAAGACGCAAAAGCATGTATTTTGCAACTTTGTCTCTTTCTGATTTTCTAAAAGCTCTTGCACATTCTAAATATAACTCGTATACAATAATATTGGATTGGATTGATTGATTGATTTGATTTTTATATTACGGAGAACATGGTATATTTTTGCCCATCAAACAATAAGGGGATAAGCCCCTTAAGTAAAACAAGACTCAGGACAGGACCTGACAAGAAAATAAAATGCGTCTAAAAATACTTCCTCACTCAATTTTTAAAACTATTACAGTCATAAATTCCTTAAGAACTAAAAATATACTATCTCCGAGGATAAAATCTCCACACCCTAGTTTAAAGATGAGACTGTAAAGGGTCATTCCACACAAATAAGGACAATCAGGACAGCAAGACCCCACAGAAGATTATCCTGGTAGTGAATCGAGACGCCACAGCCTCGCTGACCTACAAGACTGCAGTTACTAGAATGTAAGTACTACGTGAAAGTAACGATAACTATTTTAAGGTAAAAACTGTCACTCTCAATAAAATGATATATTTGCTAGCGAAGTAAGTAAGAACATTTTGACTTCACCAGTGATAAATTCAGGGGTGGTCCGAGGGGGAAAATCCCCCCGGAAATTAAAAAGTCCCCCACGACAATTTCAGTAAGCTGGAAGAACAATCGACAATAACTAAGAAATTTGGCTACTATGTTCACTTAGGCTTTCCTTCATTCACAGTAATGTAACGTAAAACGTACTTTTTGGTGGGGGTTTCTTTTAGTAACAAGCACTTGTTTAGTCTTGTTTACGCGTATAATTAAAGGCCAAAATTATGAAATAATTTTAATTACCGTCCGTTTTGATAACTGCTAAATTAAGAAATAGTATGGATAAGGATACGCTTCAAGTTTGTGGAAAGGTGTTAACTGCTGAGGGGGTCGAGGAACACACGGAAAGTGTCATTGATGATGTCATCCACAGATATGCTGTAGAAAGCCTAGACGTTTTAATTGATTAATTAATTGATTGGTGTTTTAAGTCCACTTTATGCACAGTAAGGCTAATCGGGACTGGACCTACAGTTTAAAGTGGGATCCGAACCACTATGTGCCTCCTCCGGTATCGAACCCGTGACCCCTTGATTACGAGGCGACGACGATACCTCTGCGCCATCGGGGAGGCCCTTAGACGTTATAGTTTGCTGTAAATGTAAACCATTGCATGCTATAATAGACTAATACTTTATTGATTCTCACAATCTTATTCTTAAAATGATAGTTAATTATACCTAAACTTAATTTATTTACATATAAGAAGCAAGGGGCAATTTGATATGTCCTCCCCCCCTCTCCGGAGGGAAGTATCTGGATTCCACACTGGACCCCACATTTATTTTTCGGTTGGGGCCTCTTTGGCCCGTTACCCGGGCAAGTTGCCCACTTTGACCCCTCCCGCGATCCTGAAAGTGAACAATACAAACTAAGTATAATAGATAAAAACTCACAAAGAATACTGCACGTGCCAAAAGATTATTCAAATTTCTACTCTGTATACAAATGACGGTCCTACGTCACGAAAAAGCATACAAATGCTGTGTATTATACACCACTACAATGGAAAACTTGTTTTAAAAGTTTTCCTTCAAAATGTACAAGAAAAAAAGAAGACGATCCAGTTTCCACAACGCAACATTTCCGTTGCACTTTTTTTTTTTTTACCTCACGTAAACAACACTTAAAAACAATTGTTGACATACAAAGAAGATTCGAACAAAGAGCATACCTTGTAAATAAATTCCACCTTCACAGAGATTGGGATCTCTTAGATAGAAAGACAGATAAAGGGGGTTTGTTGCTTTGGTAACAAGTGGGAAATTGACGTGACGATGCCAACTTGTACTCAGCTCAACGTTAACTTTTGTGACTCTCGTGTCTCGCTTTCTAAGCAAAGCAATGTCACGCCCGCTGGACCCTGATGTCACAATCCCCTGCTTATTGGATCAGACGTACTTCTGCTCTGACACGCGAGAAGGCGCAAATGACATTAGCACGGCAGTTAGGGAGTGCGATCTCTCGCTGGCGCGGCATGAAAGACGATTGTCGCATGTCTGTAAGGTTACAGTATTTATCCAGGTACCCAGAACACTCTCAACCTTCAAATTTCCCTCACACTGACTCTGAAATTCTGATTTTTAATCTAATTTAGTATTTCTTTACCCTCCGTTTTAAGCTGTAGCATTTCGATGTTCAGGTTCCCGTGTACCCAAATGGTTTGCGCTCCCACCTTTGGTGCAAGAGGTCCCGCGTTCGATCATTATTATTATTACTATTTATTATTTGAAGTAGGGTTACAATTAAGCTTACAGTTTATTTTACACAGAGTATCTTACTATAAAAACAGCTTTTTGCCCTACATTAATTAATTTGTTAAGCTATACAGTTCTGCTAAATGTGTATACATGTTTATAAATGTACAACATATCGCCGCGGTAGCTCAGTCGACTGTCTTCCTCCGTGGCGGAGTGGTTATCAGAGAGCGCTACAACGCCAGGGGTTCCGGGTTCGAGTCCCGGGTAAGGCATGGGTATTTGTGATTGCCTGTCCTGAAAAGTCCTGGAATAGAAATTTGAATGAAATGATATGAGTGAATTAAGTGTTATGGGGAAAGCTTCCGCTTAGGGGCTTTCCTTATATATATAAAAAAAAGTCGTTAGGGCGTCTGACTACTATGCGAGAGACCCAGTTCGATCCCCGGCGGGTGAGAACCGGGATTTTTTCCATCTGTCCAAGTGGCTCCGGCACCCACCCAGCGACATATAAAGTGAGTACCTGGAGGAAACTCTGGGGGTAAAGGCGGCCAGGGGCGTGGTGTGGATCACATCACTCCCACCTTCGCCCGTGATCAAGGAAGTGTGGGGCCCTAACTCCACTCCCCCTATACGCCATCATGGCGTGGTGCAAAGCACAGGGGAGCACTTTACTTTTTTTTACTTTTTACATAATATAGAGCCTCCAATGGGAGCCTCCAAAATTTCGGTGTTCACCCAGTATCGTGAGAACAATACGTGCTTGAAAAGAAGGACAGACTCCGGTCTCGAAAACCAGAAAACAGCGGCGATGGGACTCTAATGCTCTGACCATGCGCCACGCAATGAAAGAGCCGCTCTGGCAGGCCCTGGCCATGACGTTTAGTTTAGTTTATTTCGCTGGAACTTTACTTTGGGAAAATGGATTCTGTTTCTATTTCAATTATACACTTCTCGTCGCTTTCTACCTCTTGGGCTAATCGCGACGATGATGAACTGGGTGATGGGACAAACGACACATTCATGCCCGATGTTGACAAGAATAACGTCTCAAGTAGTTATCTCTTTATGTACAGCATTTATTTACACTTCTGCCCGTCTCCGTATATACATCTTTTCATTACAAATCCAATATCAACTTCTCCCGGTTGCCTTTTGCCCCATAACACAGAGAATTGCACTTATAAAGACTTCACTCTACGAGCGCACTATTTACCATAGCGCTAACCCGCCTCCGCAGTTTATCACGCAGAGGTCCCTAAACATACGGCGCTTACTCTCTGTGTGTATCGATGCATCCAAAAACCTGTCAATCCATTGAGAGACGGCCACTTTCTGCGATCTGCGAGTCTGAAAATCTGAGAGCATAAGAGAGACCGTAACAAGTCTGAACCGGTATTTATACCTCCGACAAACGACCCGCCCCCAACCACCCAGGCAAGGTCCTATTGTTACCTTTCAAAAGGGGAAGCCGTTGAGGGAACCAACCGTTGGCTTCCCCGACTACCGGGCAAAAAGCAACCTAGGCCAGAGCATGTACAAAGAAATACACTTTTATATACATACTTTCCAATTTCCAGCTGTGTGCGAAAAAAAACACACAGCACCGACCAAAGTTCAAACCTGTGACTTATGACCTCGTAGCGCGTTACGCTGACCACCCTCCCACAGAAGCAGGTGAAAAAACTGACATTCGGTTTAACGAGAAGATTTACAGTATACAAGTGGTAACTGCTTATTATCTTTCATCCTCACGTTCGCGATTAGCCAAATATGACAGAAAAGCGGAGTAAAACTAAACAAATCAATCAATCAAACTACCCTCTCGCCCACCTTGTATGTAGTTTTTATATATCGAAAAGCATTCCTAATAAGACACGAAAAATACAGGGTGTTCATAAAGTCCTGGTACCATTACAATGTACATTATGAACACCCTGTATTATATAATTGTAAAGCATGTCGCCCACTGAGACGGCGGAAACGCGTTTGTTGCGTTCTACTGCCTCATTTCTCCGCGTGTCAGTGGACGTTAAGCTTAATTCAAACATGGATGGAGTGATAAAAGCTTTTGACAAGAATTATCATAATATCGATAACAATTCTCCTGTCTGTGCTAAATAATTGTCTCAAATATTAGATTTAAGCTGCTGTACTCAGCAATTAAGGAAAAACTTATTTTTACTATTACAAGAAATCTTGAACAAAATTTGCAAAAAATTGTTCCATGAAAATTCGTATCCGATTTGAACTATTAGCAACATAAAAGAAGATAAAAATTCAAGTCGGTTCAACATCTATTCTCAATTTAAATATGCAACGGTGAACAGAATAAGAATCTCCCCGTCTCAGCAATAAACAGGGCTCTTCAAATATTTGCTCTTTGTGATCCGAGTTCGACTTGATTGTGTGTTCGAGACCTGGGTGCTGACCTTCCGAAGGTAACGGTCTATGGCTGCTTGCTTCGGGAGGACTCCGAAGGTTCGTGTATGGAAAGCATGTGACCCGAACAAAGGAAAGCTTGGCTGCGAGGGTTCCCGTTACCAAGTGCTGCTGAGGATTCTGGGTGAATAAAAGACGCTACCCTTTCGTTTCACTTCCATTTGCCTTTCCATATCATTTTCTTTCTTCATTTATAATAATTCCAATATCCTTGTTTGCTAGTTGAGTGGATTAAAAGTGTTTTATTCACTTACACTAATAATAACAATAGTTTATTTTAAAGTTCTTGAACAGCATGATACTAAATACAGAACTAGGTCAAATAAAAAATACAAAGTTTTTAAGTCCTCTTTATGCACATACCCAGCATGTGCCTTAATAGGGTATTGAGCTCGAGACCCCTTGATTTCGAGGCGACAACGTTTCCTGTACATCAATCGGACCCAAATGAAGAATACCGAAATGTACAGTGGGATACACAAATACTTCTCGGCAAATTGCCCATGATTATTTTTGCCTTTTTACATGTTTTTAAGTAATTGATTTTTACGTAGCTGGTGCAGAGGTTATCAGCAGTTTGTTTGACGTGGTTTTAATTCTTGAAGCTCTGATTGCATAAAACAAAGAGAATAAACAAGCCATGGATAATTTTTGTGCTAATCTTTATGCATCCGACTGTACACACACAACAGTTTCAACCTCGATACAAAAATACTAAAAATATTCTTAGACTCCGCTCACTTATTTTATTTACTTATCTATATCATGCTATTCACACATACAGCTCTGCTAATGTAGAACGACGGTGAGATTTATTTTGTCAATTCCAAATAGAATATTATGAGAACGCATTGCAAGTTCTTCGTACAGGAGGAGATCGAATGAAGTCAGTATCAAGTGTTGAAAAAGCTTACACGAATATTTATGAAACTACTTACTTAAACCTCAATAGTCAAAAGTAGTAATGCAAACAAGATTACAACTTCTTGATATATTAGTTATTTCACTAATCATAATTTCCCTACTTTTATGTTTCAATTTAGGTACAGCACACAATATCACTTTTAAAATGTCAGTGTTGTTATGTTTTCAAGAAATCAATACGAAAAGATTTATGAATTGAGATGTCTAGCAATATTTACGTTTTACACTATTTCCCACCCAGGTTTGTTCTTCTTTTGTAAAGTTTTGAAGCGTGTATCCAGAATTCTCATGCTTCAATATATTGACACGTACAAGATATATTGTATCTAGGGTAATACTACAACACATACAAAATAATTTTTCAACTGGGAAACAAAGTAGCGAAACTCGACTTGAAACTTGACAGTGAAGTATTAGAATATATTATTTTATCTATACTTTCAAGTGTTTAATGAAGACGGTTAATATGTAAAAACATGTGCAAAAATTAGTACGTCCAGATAAACTGTAAAGTGAAAGAAATTACAGAAGCAGAAAATCAAGTAATGACTGATATAGTACTAATTGTGCTACATACGTACAAGTGAAAGTCTGCTTGATAAAAAACATGTTTTAGAGTACACGCACTACAGAGATCTGGATGCCACAAAACCTTGAAGAATCAGTAGCATGTTTCATACAGAGAATGTTTAGGTTGTGTTAACATCTGAAAGGACTTCCTCAAAAACTATCACTTATTGAGGGAGGAAGAGGGGCGGAAACTACATTGAAAACACACCAAAACTTACACTTGTCTATAAATTTATATATATATGTAGTTTGTTATAGTGATTCGCGTACGAAATTCAAATATATTAACGTTTGTGTTATTTAGTAACCTTCAATAAAAATTAGTTTGTCGAAACTAAAGAGTACATTACAGATTGTTGTATCATCTTTATTTCTTAAATACATATAAATGAATGGTTTTATTTATTTGGAGCATTACATTCCCTCATTGATCCAGATATCTTTGAAGAATTAGATACATGGCATGAAAGCAAATACAGAATTGATCAAATGAAATATGAAAATAAACCCTTGAAGCCATATATACTTGAACATACACTGTTCTATAGAACAGGTAAGAATGAAAACGGGATGGGGGGGAACTATGCCACTATATTGTTGATAGGCTAATCGGGACTGCTAATCGGGATCCGAAGCGCTATGTTACTCCACCGGGTATAGAAGTTGAGTTGGTTTGTCTGTTTGAGTTGGTGCTTTAAATCCACTTTATGCACATTAAGGCTAATCGGGACTGGACCTACAGTTTAACGTGGGATTCAGGTATAGAAGTTGAGACTCCTTGATTACAAGGTAATAACCCAATTTACGTACATTGTAATATACCTGGTTGTATCAAGTTATTGTTGAAGTAACTTTCTAGAGAGCAAATAGCTACGGGAAAGATAACTGAAGCATATTTATTTTAAAACTTTTTACATCTGCTGTGTAACATGTATATTTTATTGATTCATTCGTTTCGAATGATTCGTTCACTCTCCTTGCTGTGTGGCAATGTGGTATATTTAATCATGTATTTGACATAAGTGAAGGAAAGCTTCCGTAGGAATTGATAGAACATTCTGTGGCAGCCTGTTTGCCACCGATAGATGGAATGGGAGCCTCACTTGTCGTCTACTGAGATCAGAGCTGATTCCTTTCGTTGTTAGGTTTAGGGCTCTTTAGCATAAATAATACCTTTTTGTTCAAGCCCTGAAATATTGCAGTGTATTTATCGTGTATTTATGCTAAGAGCCATAACCTAAGAACGAATCATATAGATTGATTGATTGATTAATTGATTGAATTACGTTTTTATCACATTTTTGACCAATCGCGACGATGACTATGAGTGGTGATGTGATGAGACAGGTGAAAGGACAATCACAAACATATACGGACGACACAACACATGTCCTACAGAGAATTTTACTGCCAGTCGCCAGAGCCTCGCTAGTGTGCAAAATGCAGTCCAGAGCGTACTTCGTGGAAGGGAGGTTGACATTTGAGTGTACAACGTGGAAAGGTCATCCTCTTAAACACCTCACAATCATACAGAGCAATAGTTCTATTATCTCTAGAATGATTGACAAATATAGGTTTAGCTTTAAATTAATTGCCAACCATTGGATCTATTGAACTCCTATAGTTTCTTCACTCAAACATCATTAATTTGGCAAGTGGTGATTATCATAGGTGATTTACAATTTTGAACACAGAAAAATTCCAAATAACAGCAACTGATTGCGAAATTGACGCCTATATTATTTTACTCGGGAAACTGATAAATTTGATTTTAAATTGCAAATTAAAGGGACTTATATTTAAACATTGGTCCAACATTAGAATGAAATCTTTCTTGCAGTTTTGGTTATTCCAATTTATTTAAATTTATTTATTCCATAGAAAGGAATCGAAAAAGAGATAGTGGAAGGTGTGGAAGACCAGAGTAAGAATAAGAATGAGGAAAGAGAAGGGAGTGAAAGAATCAGGATGATAGAACGAAAGGAAAGAGAGAGAGAGATGTAAGTAAAAATAAAGGGAAGAAGAGATAAACAGAAAAAGAAGAAACAGTAGAAGAAAGAGTGAATTAAAATACAGAAGAAAGGAGAGAGAAGTGATAAGAGGAAAGAGAAAAAGAGAGGTGAAAGCAAAGGTAATGAGGAGGTAGAGAGAGAGAGAAAGAAAAGCATTAAAAGAATGAGTGAGCTACCGAGACAGAAAAAAGAAGAGAGAGAAATGATAATAGAAAAAGACAGAGAAAGGAAAGAAGCACAAAGGGTGAGAGGAAGAGAAACTCGAAAAGGGAAAGATAGAAGAGGGGAAGGCAACCGAGAAATAGTGAATCTGAAAAGAAAGAGAAGAGTGTGGGAACTTCCCGTTGTTTACGCAGAGACCTTGAACTTGTGAACACAGAAAATGCCCATGCCCATGCCCAAGTGGCAGCAACGCATAATGTATCTACACGAACCGGAAACCCTTTTCTTTCACGGTTGGGTTGCTTTGCGTTGCGTACAAGGAATTCACGATTGCACCTATCGTTAAGAGGACATGTACGGGTGCAGGAAAGCCCTATTGGATCGCCGCTGTAAATCTCACTGAAAAGGATATATCACTAAAGTTTACAGTTATTATATATCATTAATCATAATGACATGATGAAAAAAAAAGTGCTGTCAAATTTACCCCTATTTCAACCTCCTAAATTATAGTGTTCTGTACCAAGTAATTGATTAAAAAAGGATCTTGTCATCATGTGAAAAACCATAAAAGTTATTTTATTATTCTTTTTAATACACTTGGTCTTTCATTGATTGGTTGGTTTGGTTATTTACTTCGCTAATCGCGACGATGAGGATGATATGATGAAATTGATGAAGGGAAACTCATAAAGAACATCCATGCCGTGATTCGCCTAGTTTTCCTGGCGTCACAGCGCACCGTGCTAACCACTCCGCCACGAAGATATGCATCTACCACCAATATATTTGAAACCCTATCGTGGTAGCAGTGGCGCTAGTGTCGTTAGTTTAAGTTATGGGGTAGCCTGTAGTTGGCATATTTCCCGAGGTTTAAGAAAGCTTGGTACTACTAGTCTTGACTTTGCAAGGATTTACAATGTACTCTGTATATGTGAAGGTTTGGGGATACATATAATGTCCCTAAATTGTTTGCAACTTATATTGGGGATGTAGGAAGCAGCCCTTTCAGAAGGTACTCAAGTGTCAACCTCCCTTTCACATTGAACACTAACATTGCAGACTAACGAGTCTCTGGCGACTGGACTCACAGTCCTCTGCGGGACTTGTGTTGAATTGCACCTATTGTCGATGTGTGTTTATGATTATTTCATCGTCACGTTTAGAGAAGAGTGGAAGAAAGTGACGTGAAGAAACCAAATAAATCGGTGGCCGCCACCGAAGTTCCCGGGTTCGAGTCCAAGTTTGAGCATGGTAATTGTGAGTGTCCGTTCATCAATTTCATCTTGCTATGACTTCATCATAATCGTC
Organism: Lepisma saccharinum; assembly: GCF_977018435.1. NCBI lineage: Eukaryota > Metazoa > Arthropoda > Insecta > Zygentoma > Lepismatidae > Lepisma > Lepisma saccharinum. The sequence goes on from NC_139229.1 coordinate 38,848,225, forward strand.
GCGATTAGCCAAAAGTGACAGAAAGCGACCTTATATCCTCACATACATAAAACAGCATTAGATTTCAGTTATGCCTAATATTTGTACCTATTTTTCCGTATTTCAAATATCTTTCCCCACCATCTTGTGACTCCTTTGCAGATGGAAAGTCAGGCCGTATCCCCCCACTCTCATCCCTACCCCAGCGTCCACCTAACCTCATGATCGGAACAGCATCATTTAAATAGTGCCTCCAGGATACACAGGGAAAATGTTTTTGAGAGAAAGTGAAGTTGTAACACTTATTCTGGTTTGTACTTAACATTTCACAAACACCTACTTAAGTTTGTATTAGCTTTACTACCTACTTAACTACATGACATGATGAATATGAAGGACGATTTCAAGGCCACAAACAGGATTTTTTCTCGGGGAGGGTGCAACAATGGTCAAAGAGCAAGGAACTTGGAATGATGTTATTGCCCCAGTTAAGAAAATTCTCATAAAGCATCCCACACTTGGATAATTTCCATTGGAACCCTCACCCCCAGCTAGGAATTTCTACCTTTCTACTTCGAGCACTGGCGGTGGGGGGGGGGGGGGGGCAGAGTAAGATTTCATATCTTGCCCCTCTGTCATAAAAACTCTATTTTAACTTTCATTATTATTATTACTGTTGTAGAAATCATAAAATTGAAAGTTCAGACTTGAGTTCACCATTTGAATAGAAAATGGAATCGACTTGCTTCCTTACCATAAACATCTCTCATTTTATTGATGGAAAGTTTTGTTTGTTGTTCTTTTTCACAATGCACAGATATCAGAGACGTCTTTCATGGCACCCCTCGTCTATGTTTTCACGGTACAATTTCATTACAAATCGATTATATGAGGGTTTTGTTCCAGATATCTCGAGGGGTAGGAGGGCAGGTGCCCCTGGATGATTTGATGAAAGAGATGAAATAACAAATACAATAAGCAAACGTACCAGGACTCGAACCCAGAATGCACTCAGTCCAAGGACATTTGCATGCGACATGGAACAGCAGTCCTCGCGATACAATACGTGACCGGCAAGAACCACCATGCAATTCAATGGCGCCTCCTTTCTTGCGTGCAGTTCTTTCTTTCCCCGGAGAGAACCGAAACACGATACAGCACGAATCCAAGAAAATGAAGTAACGGTCCTCGCTGGCCCCCTGACCTAGCCGTGGAAGTGCCCCTGGCGACAGACTCTCCGTCCTCACCTACTTCCACCAGGTGAGCTCTTCGAAAAGGGAAAACCAACAGGCTTCTCCAATTCCGATGAGACCGATGATTCAAGGGAAGTGTGGCGGCAATTCTAGATTCTCTCCTACAGCTTATTTTTAGAATAGAGTTCTATCCTGAATGTTTCCACTTTCACATGATTGACTGATTGATTGATTTGCTTTATTTAACTTCGCTTTTCTTCCACTTTGGCTGCTCGCGAAGATGAGAGTGAGAGGCATGGCCGTATATATACACAGAAATAATGGCAGTCCAAAGACGGTTCATTTTTACTAGCTATAATTTGTTACTATTTATTTATTATTAATAAATACAACAAATAAAATTTTCTCTGTAAACAATTTGGCAATCTGACGTTCAATTATTATATTAACTATAACAATATAATTTTGGTATTTTTCAAACTCCTACTTTGGTATATGTGTGTGTTATTAATACAGCTTTCAGCTTTTCAATCAATGAAATTTTTTGATCAATTTCGAGCTGTTGTTTCTTTGATTATAAATTAGTGAAAAATGTATAAACCAATGGGGTAAGTTTGGACTCGTTAAAACGTCTCCTTATATATGGCCATGATGATAGGTGTAAAGATGAGATTGATGAAAGGACAATCATAAACACATAGGGTCAGGATATAACATGAGCCACACAGAGGATTGTACTGGCTGTGAGTCCTGACGCTCGATCCTCCTTAGTCTGCAAATGTAGTCCATAGTGTACTACGTGAAAGAGAGGTTGCTTTTAAGGTGTCTTTAGAAAGGGCCAACACCCCTACTTTCGTATATGCAATCTACTATATAAAAGGTGGGCCAAAGGTAGCCTTAGGCTACACTTAGTAGGTATGCACTGTACAGTACATTTATATGTTCAATACTGTTTATGCACATTTATTTAACACTTCACTTGCCTTTTTTAACACAGTTTAATCTCGTAAATGCTCAAAATGACCTCCTTCAACATTGCAACATGCTTCGAACCTTTCCATAACACTATGACATAGAGTACGACAGAAAACCTTATCTGCATCAATTTCAGTAAATGCTTCTCAGATGTACGATTCTAATTCATCCACTGTGTGGAAATTTTTCTCGTAAACCTTGCTCTTTACGACACCTACAAAAAAGAAATGCATTGGTGTTAGGTCAGGTGAACGTGGTGGCCATTCGATGCTGCCCCTTCTTCCTAACCAACGGTGTGGAAAGGTTTGGTTAAGGTAGTTCCTTACTGCCAAAGCATAATGGGGAGGTGCTCCATCTTTGCTGAAAGAACAGTTCGGCAAAGTTAGCTCTGGTTCTGAGTTGTGGCACTACCACGTCTAGGTAATTCGCCCCATCCACAGTTCCATCAAAGAGAACTGGTCCGACAGCACCTTCGCTGGACAATGCAGCCCACACTGCGATGCCAGGCTGGTTCAGTTGAGAAATGATGGTAACATGAGGATTGTCATCAGCCCAGTACACGCAGGTATGCCTGTTCACGTGACCTGACAATTTGAAGCAAGCCTCATCTGACCAGATGATCTTATCCAGAAGGTCTGGCTCAAACCGATTTGGTTACGCATCAGTTCGCAGAACGGTAATCGGCGATCGGGGTCGTCGTCCAAAATATCATGCACCAGTCGTGGGCGATATGGTAATATGGATATAAAAACATTTCTATAACGTAGATCAAGGATATAGAATACTGGTTTGGAATTATTGTTTTGAAAAATTAGATAAAAAACGTGAAACCAATAATAAAACAACTGTAACGCTACTTTTGGCCCACTCTGTATATGTCGTGTTCTTTGGCGTTTCTCCTATTATTGCATTCCAATTTAAAGTTGTTAAACAAACAAAAATATTCACGACAAAATTCAGATCTTCGACGCTCCTAGCGTAAATGAAGCTTCAAACAGAAAGTTGTTTGCTCCTAAATGGTGTGAAAGCTTATGTGAGACGCTGTATATACTGGCCGAGCTCCGTGGCGGAGTGGTTACCCCAGTGTGCTACAACATCAATGGTCTCGGGTTCGAATTCCGGTCTGGGCTTGGGTGTTGTCTGCGATTATCCCTTCATCAATTTCATCCTCATCTTCGCAATTACCCGAGCGGCAGAAAAACGAAGTAAAATAAACCAAATCAATCAATCAACGCTGTAAATGATGTTTATACTACATAGAAAGAGACATATATGGAGACTGGGATGGATTCGATACCCGGAGGAGGCACATAGTGGTTCCGATCCCACTTTAAAAATGTAGATCCAGTCCCAATTAGCCTTACTGTGCATCAAGTGGACTTGAAACACCAAATCAATCAATGAAAATCAATCAATCAAGACGAGAACGAGGCAGGCATTTACATCTCGAAACGAGACTATGACCTTGCAAAGTCACCCCCTACAAAAATTACGTAGACAATCCACAAATAATACGAATAAAATAATACTGACACTCCAGCACAGCACATCACCCTCCCACACAGTCACTTTATTTATGATTATACTGTATTACTGCCGCAATAATATTTTATACTTACTTAAATTGTGCACAATAAACTTTACTGCATATTTCAAAAGTTCTTACCATTTCTAATGGACAATTGCATGCCCTTTTAAACCTGAAATTACTGCTTGAAAATGCGCGGTGTGTATATGAGCATTCTAGAAGGTCACCTGCTGGCTGCCCCCAAAACATGGAAACTCCGACAGTTGCGTGGTTAGCCTCTGGTGAGAATATAATTATGAGTATTTTCACGAAAGGACCTTCCACAGATATGACAGTTATCTTCCCAGCTTCTTTCACGCCATCTTCTCTGTGCAAACAGTGCTGGGAATGAGATCGTATCACCACGGCGACAGATCCTTCTCTGATTCTGGCAAGACAACGCCATATTCGCATGGTTATCGTTCTGGCAATGGAGGTCCGGTGACAATTAGCTTCCCCATTGTCTCTCGTGGCGTGATGTCAATGATAAGAATATTGTTATGTCTAAACCTCATTTCCAAACACTTGGAGGACGGGTTTGTATTAATGTCCTGGAGGGGTGTTTGAGTAACGAAAGGCAAGCGCCAAGTTCATTTCGGTTGCTCCTAAGGCAACTTCTGTTAGCAGAATTATTTTATGATCTATCCCAGAGGTCTCCAAACTCACAGAGACATTGGGCTTCTTCCCACATTTGATTGGTTGGTTGATTACACTGCGCCATCGGGGAGGCATATTCCCACATTTGAAAATATATGACAAGCTACCAATTGTGGATTGATTTTCTTTTTACAATCCTTTGTTTAGTTATAACAACTTTAATATATATAATAATTTCTTTGCAGCACTAGGACGCCAGGGGCATTGGGTTCGAATCGCGGCATAAGAATATTATCTTTGTTAGTGTCCATTCATTAAATTTCATCATCATATCATCAGGGGCCTCCCCGATGGCGCAGTGGTAGGGGTCCCGGGTTCGATACCCGGTGGAGACACAAGTGGTTCGGATCCCACTTTAAACTGTAGGTCCAGTCCCAATTAGCCTTACTGTGCAACAAATCAATCAATCAAATCATCATATCATCATTCGCCCTCATCGTCGCCATTAGCCAAAAGTGGCAGAAAGACGACGCTAAATAACAAAAATCAAATCACATCAAATTACTTGTATTATTTTTAATTTCTATGCAACATACAGAGGCTGTCATTACTTAAAGAGAGTTCAAAACATATAAATACTTTTCTTACAAACACAGTAAAATTTAGAAACTTGTTCCTAATCATTATCCTCTTGTTCTTATCATGTTAATGAGGACGACACTCATTTTCATCCACAATATTTGTCAAATTAGGTGAATAGGTTGTCTCAGATATTAGAACGAGTTGTTCTGTTGGGCACAAGCAGATCTTTCTGCAAAAGTTTCACTCAAATATTACCTCTCTTATCTACAGTCTATTCTAGCCAACTAACTCACGAGCTACCAGTAGCTCGCGATCGAAGGTTTGGCGATCCTTGGTCTATCCAAATGTAAATCTACTTTCACAGTATAACTTCAGTGAATTAGTCCTCGGCAACGTGCACTTACAATAAGTAAAAATTGCCTAATTCTCCTTCCTTCCTCTCTCTATTATTTGTCTCCATCTCTTGCAGCTTCTTTCTAGCTTTCGTTATTCATTTCTCAGTTTAGTGAAGCACCCTCCCATTTCCTTGTTTCTTCTTTAGTATTTCTCTCTATCGACTTTTGCAATTCTTCTTACTTCTCTCTCTCTTCTTTCGTTCTCGTTGATTTCTTTCCTTCTCTTTCTCTCACTTTCCTACTTTTCTCTACGTCCTTACTTGTCTTCCTCTCTGTGTGTGTTTTCGCTTCGCTTCTCTAATTCACTTTTCTCTCTCTACTTGTTCGTTATTTCCCTATCTTTATGTCTCTCATTTTTTCTCTTCCATCTCTCTGTCTGGTTGTTCAATTCTCTTCCTTTTTATCATTCTCTTACTTATTATGACAAGTACGTAAGTGACTACTCTTTCTCTCTAATAAGGAACAACAGTATAATAGACTATTCTATCAACCTTAACATTAATGTGCCTGTTCTTATAGCCCTCCCCAAACAAAAAATATTTCATTGTCGAAGAGCAAAAATGACAGCTCTCTCAATCTCTCCGATATGAAGCGACTTTCAACACGATTACAAGTGAAAATAACATCATTGTTTTGGATGAGTTTATACAAGTTTAATGATATTAAGCTCCATCATCAAGCTATCTATATCTATCATTAAGCTATGTCACTATGTATATCAAGTTATATCACTGCATGTCGTCACCTTGTAATAAAAATGCCCTGGGTTCGATATCCGGTTGTGGTTCGGAACTCACTTTAAACTGGAGGTTCAGTCCCAATTAGCTCATCTGTGACTGACTCGTTAATTTGGTTTATTTACTTCGCTTCTCTGCCACTTTTCACTAATCTCGAAGATGAGGATGAGTGATGATGAAATTGATGAAGGGGCACTCACAATGAACACCTATGCTCAGGCCGGGATTCGAACCCAGGACGCCTGGCATCGTAGCGCCACCACGGAGGTCTGCTATCTGGCATAAAGTGGACTTAAAACTAAAATCAAACACACGGACAATGTTAGCTAGCTACACGTTTTGGTGCCTGCAACCCCAGTGCACACAAACCGCCAATTGGCCTAATTGACAAAGGTTTCGAGAGCATGCAACTTCGCACTTAGTCACTGCACGTATTGAAACCTGCAGAGGTGAACGTAGTGACCTTTGGCAGCTGGAGAAAGGGACGCGGAAGGCAAAACGACAGAATGTGGTTACCTAAAAGAAAACAAGAAGGTCACGTGATCGAAACAACGAGTTCCCGCAGTGCCTTTAATTCGGTTTTCAATCGAGTCATTCTTGCCTTTTGAGACAACGCCCTCCCAAGGAGGGGAATTGATACGTTCCCTAGAGACAAGGATTGCTGCGTTGCGCTCCAGATGCAAGGGGCACGCTTCCTACAAGGCAGCTACGTCCTTGCACGAGTCACGACTCTGGGGAGGGCGTAATCCAATCCTCCCCAGGTGGGGATTAAATAATAACAAAGCTGTGAAAACAGAACTGCCCATATGAAGGGAGAATAGCAACGTTTTATACTATGTTATGTCTGTGGAACAACGACGCGCAGAGAAGGGGAGAAAGCGAGTGGGCAGAGTAAAGCGTGTGCATTGCTGCAGCTGCAGTGGCGTTGCCCCTCCGTGCAATCTCCTTCCCTCTCACACGTTCATTAGTCATGTTTTGAGCCACTCACTACTTGCTCAGAGAATCTGTTTAGCTTGCTCCACAGACACCTATACTCTGTCCCGGGAATCTGTGTAGCAAGGACTCGCATAAAGGAAGAAAAGGGGAGAAGACGAGTGGGTGGAGCGAAGCAGTATACGCTCCTGCAAAGGCTGGTCACGGTAGTCGCTTTTCCTCCTCCACGGAATCCCGTTCTCTCGCACGTTCATTGGTCGAGCCCTCTCGAGTCACTAACTTACGCAGAGACTTGCTTTCGTTTGCTTGCTCCAGAGATTCCCGGGACAGGGTATACAACAGAGTATGAGCTGTAGAGGTAAATTTAGGTCTAACGTTGACTACGTAAAATACGTCACAACCCCATTATGATTTTCATCAGTTGCCTTGTGAGTCCCCGAATAACGTAGTGGCTAACGATACAACCTTGTAATAAAACGTGCGATTCACAGTGGAGGCACATTGCACAGTGGTGCAGGTCCTTCTTTGAAAGTAGTTCCAATCCTGATTAGACTACCAGAGCTTACAGTGACTGAAAACAAACTTTTACTTACTGAAAACCCCTTTCATCAATTGGAGAAGTTAATATCCAAAAGTTACTGGAGGGTATTAATTCTAGTTGGAGATCCTGAAATTTTGCCAAATGGTCTACCATTATTGAGCAGTGAGTTGGAGAAATTGGCAAAATACTTTGCAACATGAAACATGAAAATCAGGCTTTCCTTTAAAAGCTACCGCCAATGGAAAATATTACATTGAGAGGGAAGAACTAATAGAAGAACTTATTCATTGACTACCTGTCAAAGAAGAACTGAAGAACATCTGAATGGGCTAACGGTGAGAACTGTGTTCAAGGACTTACAGATCATATCAGAAGTACGATTAACATTTTATCCAATTGCATTAATGCTTAACTTATGAAAAGTCAAAATTGTTATAGAAAGTGAAAGGTATCTTGTAAGTTATTTCAGTGAAGGAGTCGACCCAAATCATCTAAAAATCATTGTTACAGTTCCTTTATATAATAAAGTGATTGAATACATTTGATAACTCAGGGGAACATTTTTTTTTCATTTTCTGTTGCATTTGATTTTTCCACTGTTTCTATGTAATTTTTCAACGCTGATTTGAAATATGAAACTATTTTCACGTATATGCTATAGTTATCATGCAATTTGAAACTTTTACTTTTGCGAAAAAGGACACCCATTGGTATTTACCTACATTGGGGATAGGTGGACAACGACGCTTAGATTCACGCACTAAAACACCTTTGATTAATTGATTGAGTGTGTTTGAAGGCCACTTTGTGTATAGAAAGGCTAATCGGACAGAAACCTCAGCTTAAAGCGGAATCTGACCACTATGTGCCACCACCGGGTATCGAACCCAGGATCCCTTGATTACAAGGCGATGACGTTCCTACATCGTCATCAGTAAGGCCCTAAAACACCTCTTTTTCGGTTTTTCATATCGGATCATGGCTTCATCACTTAGAGAAAGCAGCTGAGTTATTAGCATCCAGGCTGCAAGATAACAAATATACTGCACTGATAAGCAAAAGTGTCATATTTCCGAAAGTGAGAGCAGATTTTTGTGGACTTCTTTTCAGAATACAAGCACTTTGTTTACTGCCATGAGATCCCAGGTCTTCTCACCCAATTAGGTCTTCTTACCTCGTAGAAGAATGGCGATTATTTCTCGATTGCTCTAAGCACAGTATCATGTGTGTTCTCTTGCACAACGGGAATGTTTATGGATCAGTTCCAGTTGGTCACTCAGTGCATTTGCGAGATCATAATGCCATAAAAGAGCATGTGAAAGGCGACGGAGAAGAATATGATGGCAGACTACAGTTGCCAGCGACATTGCCCTGTGCAAGTTCACGGAGCAAGAGCTACAGGCGCAAATTCTTGCCTGAATAGAACCTATTTGAACTTTGCGTGCCATCCATATCAAATTTCTTATATTGCCTTCCGTCTACATGTAGGGATTGTGTTATTTTCTTTTTAAAAAGCCTTAAATTCCTACTCATATTTTACTTTATTGCATACATGTTTAATACTCCAAAAAGTGCTTTTATCTTGCCGAATTTTCAAACTGTAATGCATATTGTGATGCAATTGGCTACAGCCGGATTTCGCACACTTTTCCGGTTTTATCAGAGGTATCTGATAGGCCTTTAACAAGCTGTCACAATGTACAGGATTGCGCACAAAAAAATGAGGCGATGTTGTCAGATGTAAAATGTTCTCAAGCCGTTATCACTTCTGTTGTGTTTGTTTCTGTGTGTGTGTGTCATTAATCTTATCTAACCTAACCTAACCTAACTTTTGAGTTTGAGTAAATTGGTATGATTTACTATTTTATTTCTAATTTATCTCTCTCTTATTGTCTAAAGACAAAAACAGTTTTCCGCACAGACTTTAAAGATATCAAAGTGGCAAAGTTCGATCAAAATCTGTGCGCAAAACAGGTCAGTGAGATTTGTACGCAATCCTGGACCTAAAGTGTGCGCAATTCGGTTGAGGCGATGCAATTACACATGTTTGCGAATACATGAAGAATATCTTCGCCAATATGGTATTCAAGATGGCATCTAACTTTAAAATGTTGAATTGATTTTTGAAAAATGAATATCAAGGCGAAAAATTTAAATATTGCATTCCAAAAAAGTAGATCTTACAGAGAAAAACAAACCTCAGATTTGAAATCAGTGCACCCAAATTAGTTAGAACAAGTGTTGGTATCAAGGTAACAAAAATTTTGTTCCCCCAGTGTAATTATCAGCTTATATCACTGATGATTATCTTCTATAAGATAATAGAGCATTATACAAAGAACGATCATGTGAGGTCTAGGGGAGGTAACAATATCGAACAATCAATTTGGTTTCATACCAGATCAGTCAACAATGAAGGCAGTTGAAAGTTTGGTTAATGAAATAATTACTAGTTTTGAAGCTGGTTCGGTAATGTGTGCAATGTTGACTTAAGCAAAGCATTTGACACAGTAGCCAATACAGTACTACAGTACAATACATTGAACTGGTCTTGATCAAATATCGTAATCCTCAAATTCTGCCCACGCCACGTCGCCGACTTAACTCCTGTCTCTGGGTACCAAAGAAGGAACTAGTCTGACTGACCTGAGCAACGAAAATCCATTCCCGACCCAGGGGAAGAGAGACGCGGAAAACCCACCACTGAAAGCGAAAGTGACGAGCCGTGTGGTTTCTGTTTCCCACGTACCGATCAAACCGATCACACTCCCGCTACGCTGATCGATTCCTTTGGTTCACCGCAGGTTTTCTCGCTTCGACAGCTGCGTCTTAGCTTCCTTCTGCGTTCTGCATGATCCCCGCAGTCTCCTCAAATATTATGCAATACGGATGGACAGCAATTTATATTGAACTCTTTTTCATTGGTCATTTTACGAAAGTGCTCTCTTTACGTTAGTTGTCACTATATCTCCAAATTTTCTGTAGCTTAGAGGAAGTTTTACTTTAAAATTTTAGAAACTCAATTTTCTTTAGAGAACTTTTGATCCACAGATCAAAATTGGTTTCATCTTTTTAAACTGCGCGTCAAATCTCCTGCCAATAGCAGCGCACTGCAATAAAAATAATTTAATATACAGTTACTCACAATGTTGTTCGTACAGGGCACAAGTATCGACAGAGTCGGATTTGCTAAAGCGCATTTACATAAGGATCAGGAGTTTTGGTACAACGTCATCTTGTCCGATTAAACCAAAATAAACCTGCACGGATCAGATGGTGTGACCAGAGTGTGGAGGAAGGCAAATACGCAGGACAATGTTGCCAATGCAACGCCTATGGTAAAATATGGTGGAGGATCCATTATGATCTGGGCCTGCATGTCGGCTAAAGGAGTTGGGAAAATGCAAGTTATTGGTGGAATCATGGACAATAATGTCTGTAATAATATCCTGAAGAATAACGTGAAACAAAATTCCTAGCAAATTGGGTTGCCACGTGCGTTCACATTCCAGCAGGATAATGACAGCAAACATACTGCTCAACTCAACAGGGATTGGTTGATTTTGAACGTATCAAAGCAGTTTAAAACACTAGTTCAAAGTTCAGATCTGAATCCGATTCAGCATTTATGGCCACTTTTGAATAAACTTGTCCATAAACATGAATGCAAGTCAAAAAATGATCTGAAGGGAGCAGTCGCTTTAGAGTGGGAGGGAATCAGCCCAGACACCTGCAAGAGCTTGGTCGCTTCTATTAAGAAGTTAATAAGGTCAAGTGTTATAATTCTGGCTGTTAAATTGTATCATTTTATAACATTTTTACGTATGTTTGTTTTTCTGTTTTCATTGCAACTGTACGAACAGAAATGTGACATCGAAGTAGCATGTTTGCGCTAAAATGTATGTTTTTTCGTTATTAATAAAGTTTATGGAGGAACAAACTGTTGTAAATAAATCACCATGTGTGTTATAACTACATGTAGGGAGACTATCTAATGCACTAAGGCTTAACTTATTGTAATTTTTGCTTTCGTTTATTTCTCACACTTCCTCTGTACGAACAACATTGTGAGTAACTGTATATGAAAACTACTCCGTAGAAAAAATTCACTCCCGAATAATTGTTGAACAAGTAATAAGTTAATGTTTAGTATTAAGAGTAGCTCTTAAAGCAGTTCTCAATCAATGTGGCCATTTCCGCACCCACGTCCAGGGCTCTCCCCAGTAAATTTCCATTTTGGCTGTAGGGATGATTTTAGTGGGTGTAATGGTAAACGCAGTACCAAAACAAACACAGATCAAGGTTTTGTGAAACATTTTATACCGCTAAAAATGTTGGGGCTATGGGATGCTAAAGAGTGCATCTGCAGACATATTTACATGAATACACACAATCGCGAGCCTCCTTAAGGAGGGGACGAACCCATTCTCTTTGGATATTGAATGTTAGACAATATTACTTGTTTCACACGTGTAATTTAATTTCAACCACAATATTTTGAAATAATTAATTATGATGACAACCAAACCAGTCAGCGCATTAAACCCTATTGCCGCTGTCTTCTGTTTCTCGTTACTTGAATCCGCTAATACTTTATGAATAATGTTTGGGAACCGGATTTATTACTGTAGCAGGTCTTGCGCTTTTGATTCTCATTATTTATTAAAAAACTTCGGATGTGTTTTAATATATTATGTAATGACTATTATGAATATATTATATACAGTGCGATCCATTGAAGTGTAGACCTCAGCGTTGGTGTTTGCGTTATCGGCAAGCGAGGCTCTCTCTGCCGTTTGTCGGCATCGTAGAATGTCGATGATGCAAACGCACAACAGTTTCCGTAATTATTTTAAAAAAGTGATTTATTCATTGATTTGCTTTATTTTACTTCGCTTTTTGTGCCACTTTGGGCTAATTTGCGAAGATGGGGATGATATGATGAAATTGATGAATACACACTCACAAACATCCATGCCCAGGCCGGGTTTCGAACTCGGGACCCCTTGCGTCGTAGCGCGATGTACTAACTACTCCACCACGGGAGCCGGCTAAAAAAGAGTTATTCACTTTCACTTACCAGATTTATAAAAGATGTGTTCAAACTAGTCACCTTCGATGCGCACACATTTTTGATACATCTTTATTCAGACACCCACTAACCTAATGCTGGCAAGAGGAGGCGGGGGGTAGAAACCTGTTTTTGCGGAGATCCTTAAGGTAGACAGGCGACTATAAAGTGATAAGGTTCCTTGTTTTGTATTGTGTGCCTGTTTATTAGTCTGGCGACTAAGTGATAGACTACTTGTTATGTATTGTGTGTTTTCTACTGAATTCAACAGCCAAGTGTTTTATGGCTCAGCAAAAGTTTTCTACTGCACAGCGTGTATTTATTTATGATTCATATGTGTTAACTCAATCGGCACGTGAAGTTCAAAGGCGGTTTGAAACAAGATTCCAGGGTGTATAAGTTGAATGCGATTTTAATCTCTGGGGTAGATTAACACACCCTGGAAGAACTGAAACGTAACATCCGCCAAGAAATTGCTAATATTAATCAACTGGAACTGCAGCGAGTTATGGGTAACTTCACCAAGAGGTGTCAAAAATGTGTGGACAATGAAGGCAGCCAGACCTTCTTTCATAAATTGGTAAGTAAATAAATCACTCTTTAAACTAGTTACGGTGGCTTCCCCGATGGCGCAGATGTAGCGTCGTAGCCTTTTAATTAAGGGGTCCCGGGTTCGATACCCGGTGGGGCTCATAGTGCTTCGGGTTCCACTTTTTACTGTACGTCCAGTCCCGATTAGCCTTACTGTGCATAAAGTGGACTTAAACACCAACTTAATCAACCAATGAAACTAGTTACGGATACTTGCGTGCTTGATTGACGGACATCTACAGTGCTGACATACGGCCGCTAACGCCTCGCTTGCCGATAGCGCAAATACCGACGCGGTGGTCTACACTTGAATGGATCGCTCTGCAGAAAACAATATATAATTATGTCATATTAAGTTATACATACACACATATTTCCCCTCAAACAAAGGGGTAAAATAGCATATGATCTGGAAATGTTAAGAGTGAAGTAAGCAAGAATCAAAACAAATTATGTATTACATAAACAAAATAATTATCTCCTTTTACCTTAGACTCCATAGATCCTTTCCTCTTGTCCTTGCGATCCATTGTGGTGTGTTTAGCACCGACTAAACTCCCACGCGGAGTGACTGTCGGCTCATCACCGTCTCTCAAGTGAAGATTGGGCCAGTGGCTCCGGACAGCAGCACCGGACACTCAGTCCGTCCCACGGACGCTCACCATGGCAGGAACTCTCTCGGAAGAAGAGGGAAGAGGATGTTTGAGGAGCGATGAAGCGATGAAGAGTCGCCAGGCGTCTCCTTTCTCCAGATTCACACTTTCACCAGATCTTCTCAGTCCATTCGAGTGCCTGATGGAAAGAAGAGAAGCGTTACCAACACAATATCCACTGAGACCGATTCGAGCAATTTTTTCCCCCGTTCCATATCCGCATTCCCTCTTGCGGTCTTTAGGGAGTTTACAACAATAGGAGAGAGATGTCTTCTACATCGTAACCTAGCACTCAGGTAAAATCGATTATGCGGTTAAATTAAATTTACCGTGAGCTGATCTGTCGTAAGGGTCAGTGTGAGAATTAACGCCATAAAATAATTATTTTGATCCCTGCTATCTAAAAATACATTTCGTGAGTGGGGTCTGACCAAATGTTTCAATACTACTACTACTACTGCTAATAATAATACATTTATATAATTATTGTATTTAATTTCATTAAAATAGTATTAATTAAATGTGTAAAGGTAAAGTGCTCCCCTGTGCTTAGCACCACGCCATGAAGGCGTATAGGGGGTGTGGGAATTAAATGTGTAAATTAATTAATATTGTATTGTTATTGTTACTAGGTAAAAAGAGGACAAATGATATATTCATTATCTAGCTTATGTGTAGTTAAGATCGCTAAAATTCATGTAAAAACATGTAAAGAATTGAATATTTATTAATTACAAAAAAAAAGTTAGATTCAATTGACATAAAGTAAAGTTCCTCATTAATATTTTAATTGATAAGTAGAAGTGTACATAAATCTTTGGAACTGTCCTTCCAAGCCGTAGGGGCCAAATTCTTTGCCTTCCAATAAGTTCGGCGAAAATAAATAACCCTCGATTATGCAACAAATGCTAAACAAGTATATATTGATATAATTTTAGTACTTGGTAAGTCTTTCGGGGGGGGGGGTCAGAACCCCCTGGACCGCCACCCCAAATGCGATGTTTTTATTCCCCTCAAGGAAAATGGGATTGGAAGCATGAAGCATACCATTACAACTACGTAACAGACAGGAGCGTATATTCGAGTCTAGCTAGGCTATCTGCGAAGCCTGAAAAGTAGAGAGTAGAATGCAGAAGAAAAATATATTATAAATTGTGAATAAAATTACTCATTTCAATTATATGATGGTGATTCTGGAGTTGGCAACCTGATTTCTCAGGAGTTGGCAACCTTATTTCTTATGAGTTGGCAACCTAACCGCCGTTGGCATGGTAACGATACTTCCTTGAAGACGCCGAGAAAGAGCAAAATGTGTGTCCATTTATACACGGTGTTTAGGTCGTCTTCCTTCCATAACCACGTGTCATAGTGAGATATCCCATATCTTGGACTTAGCATACGCCACTGGTAACAGACACAATTGAAAAACCATTCGTATCCATTAATGGTTCAGTGATAAAATATTTTCCTGTCGATATTTCTGTTGTTGACGATTTTCTTTTAAAAAAAAAAAAAGTTTTACAGAACTGCTTATTCAGCTATTATATTCCAACATCATTCCTGAAGTTAAGATTAAATTAAACTTACAATTTAATATAATAGCAGCACGTTCAGCATCAAATTTCCCATGTATTTAAATGAGACAGAAATTGCGTGCTGCCACCTACAATAGTTTTCGTTGACCAGTCCCTTTGCATCTTGAATACGTGTATCCACTCATTCAACTCCCACAACCACGCTGGATGTAGGAAGTTCGAAACGGGAAACGAGAAACATCGGAACTACATTAGAAACGTTCATAGCACGACCGAAGACAACGCTGCGGTTATGAGAACGGGGTCAACCTCGCAAATCACGGCGGGGAAAAATCCACAAAACCGCAGGCCGTTGGACGTCATAAGCGTTCATTTGGCCGGTAAACGACCCCGGAGCGTATGGGAAGCTGGCCACAGGTTCTCTATCCGAGTGGCCAGACGGACCAGGCGCTCTCGTGTAGCCTTCGCCCAGAGAAGGGAATTATTCTCGCCTTTCCTCGCCCTTCGTTATGTAATTCGATTTTTCCGCCAAGGTATGTGGTAAGAGCGACAGACAATAGGCAACACGGGGAAAGGAAATGTTCGTTGCTCCGTTTCCTTTGTTATTTAAGGTTGTCTTGCGAGTGTCTTTGCTGAGAACAGCTGCTGTAAATATCAAGAGCGTAGAAAGAAAATAAAATTTACCATAGTTCCGGAAACATTGGACGAAATGCTGAGTTTTGTCCACATCAGGGTTGTGAAAGTTCCAGAAACCCATACATTCTAATGGGTTCTTTTGGGCTCAGCAAGAGGACCGGGACCTTTTTTCTTGCACAATTTAAATTCGGTCCAAGTTGTATTGTTTCAATAAAAAACTGTTCCTGGACCGTATTTAAATTCATTCGGAAAGAAAAGTTCCTGACCGTATTTAAATTGATCCGTAAAGAAAGGTTCCTGGGCTGCATTTACGTAAATTGATCCGTAAGAAAGGTTCCTGGGCTGCATTTACGTAAATTGATCCGTAAAGAAAGGTTCCTGGGCTGCATTTACGTAAATTGATCCGTAAAGAAAGGTTCCTGGGCTGCATTTACGTAAATTGATCCGTAAAGAAAGGTTCCTGGGCTGCATTTACGTAAATTGATCCGTAAAGAAAGGTTCCTGGGCTGCATTTACGTAAATTGATCCGTAAAGAAAGGTTCCTGGGCTGCATTTACGTAAATTGATCCGTAAAGAAAGGTTCCTGGGCTGCATTTACGTAAATTGATCCGTAAAGAAAGGTTCCTGGGCTGCATTTACGTAAATTGATCCGTAAAGAAAGGTTCCTGGGCTGCATTTACGTAAATTGATCCGTAAAGAAAGGTTCCTGGGCTGCATTTACGTAAATTGATCCGTAAAGAAAGGTTCCTGGGCTGCATTTACGTAAATTGATCCGTAAAGAAAGGTTCCTGGGCTGCATTTACGTAAATTGATCCGTAAAGAAAGGTTCCTGGGCTGCATTTACGTAAATTGATCCGTAAAGAAAGGTTCCTGGGCTGCATTTACGTAAATTGATCCGTAAAGAAAGGTTCCTGGGCTGCATTTACGTAAATTGATCCGGAAAAAAGGTTCCTGGACCGTATTTAAATCGGTCCGGAAAAAAGGTTCCTGAACCGAATTGAAATACTTTACAGATACAAAAGGTTCTTTAAGGTCCAGAACCCTGCTGATTTTCTCTCCTGGACCGGAATTGAATTCATTTAAAATTCATGGACCTATAACAACCCTGGTTCACATTTTCATCGCCCCTTTCTGTGTTGTTGACTTATTGGTTGATTTGGTGTTTTCGTTTTTAAGTCTACTTTAAGCAGAGATAGGCTAATCGGGACTGGGTCTGAAACCCTATGCATCCCCACCGGAGATGTAAACCAGGATATCTTGATTACAAGGCGACAACGTTATATTGATTGATGGATTTGGTTTATTTCCCTTCACTTTTACGCCACTATTGGTTAACCGTGAAGATGAGGATGAGTGATGATGTGATTCAATTGATGAAAGGGCCTCACAAAGAACGCGAGCCTCCCCGATGGCGTAGTAGTAAGGTCATCGCCTTGTAATACGGGCTCCCGGGTTCGATACCTGGTGGAGGCACATTGCACGGTGGTTCGGATCCCACTTTAAGCTGTAGATCCAGTCCCGATTAGCCTATCTGTTCATAAAGTTAACTTCAAACCCAGCTCAAACAAAGAGCTCACATAGAACACCCAAAAACCATGGTGTCGCAGCACGCAGTACACACACAGAAGCACCAGCACATGAAGGTACGTATACTGTATGTTTCAACAGTATGTATTTTTTTAAAAAAATAATTTGGGAAGCAAGAAAGAGAAAATAAATTTTGACACACATTTTCAAAAACGAGCTCTATGCATTATGCCGTTCCAAAACCTCTTTCTGATATAAGCGTCGCTACTTTTGCGTTAATGCGTGGGATATGATGTAGAATACACTAATATCTTACATAAACATAATTTTCCCGTTTATTATGTGAACCACCCTCCCCTACGCTGACAACGCCCAAGGATATAGAGAGTTAATTTTTTTCTTAATGTCACAAACTTTAGGATCAGAACTGAATGTTGTGTATATTTGGTTTGATTTTTCTTATTAGGGGGGCATCGCTTTCCAGTCACTTTTAGCTAATCGCGACTTTGAGGATGAAATTGATGAATCGACACTCACAAAGAACACCGATGTCCAAGCTGGGATTCGAACCTGGGATCCTTGGTGTCGTAGCGCACTGTGGTTAACTCCGCCACTGAAGTCGGCCAGAATGTTGCGTACTGAGGGAAGAACTGAACACTCAGACTTCCTTTCGCCGTTAAATATATTCATGTCAGGGACGTATTTGGAGGGGGTCCGGACCCCCCAACCCCACCCCGAAAGACTTTCTAAGTACTAAAATTAAATAATGAAAATAGTGAAATAATAAAATAACTAATGTTAAATAGTGAAAATATACTTCTTCTTTAATCGAAGGTTATTTATTTAAGCCGAACTTATTGTAAGGACAGGATTATATTGGGGTCATACGACTTTGAATGACTTAACCAAAGAAGATTTATGCAAGATTTATTACTTCTTGCAATAATATGCATAAAATATTGACAGAAACTTTACTTTTCGCCAACTGGATCTAACGTCCATTTTCTATATTCAATAAATATTCAATTCATCTCGATTTGACATTAATTTCCTTGCCAGGGCAGTTCTTTTTTTTAACAAACTTTGCCGATCGTAACTATACGTAAGCTAGATAATGAATACGTGCTTTTATATTATTATTATTATTCCGTCTTGTTACCTATTCATGTAATAAAAATATTATATTAATTTCAATAGTTTTAATTAATACTATTTTAATTAATGTAATATAATAATTGTATTATTATTATTATTATACACTTGGGTTGGACCCCCCCCCTTCCAGAAATGTATTTCTAGATACGTGCCTGCTTCATGTAGAGGAGCCGCGCTATATGTGATATTCGCGTCAAAGGATCCCCCATGAAGCGAGGAAGAAGAACCATCACAAATAGTCACGTGACTCGGATATTATGTATGGCCGTGAATTTGTGGGTCGGCGACCTCGGACGACTTCGTGTTTTCTACATTTTTTATTTTTCTCGAGCGGATCTTGCCTCCCGCTAAGTAAGTGGAACACAGGAACTACTTCCGAAATGTTTTGTATCGATGCGATTTTTCCACGTTTCCCACGAATCTTTTTACTCCAGTTCCCACTCGCACACAATGTCATCACAAACATTTTATTTATCTTAAATGATGACGTGTCGGAACTTCTCGTACACGAATCCTGAAAAAGATGACATTCGCGACCTGTTTCCATGTGTCAGGAGGCTTTCCGTTGGCGTCACTGATAGTCCCAGCATCTTTCTATTCGCGATTAAAATTACCACATGAGCGCTAGTGTCGCTTCCAATATGGCCGCTCTACGTAGGATAGATCTTTGTTTACATTCAGTAGTAGTACGTAATAGCAGCGTGTTGTCGTGGCTGGTATGAAAGAAACGTTTAAATTACGCGATATTTTTAAATATTGCGAATGTGATGTGAATTCCAGGAACTATAACGAAGGTGAAGCTGTACTGAGAACGAAGCATTTAAATATGATAGGCAAAAATAACACGGAAAACGCAGACGAAACTAATGCATACGCACTGGCTCTTCAAAGTAGTGCTGCTTCATCTGCACCTCGGTTGTAACTGGGGCTCTCAGAAATGATTTGAAAATAAAGCAATTCACCTGTATTGCAAAGCTTGGTAAGGAGAAAAATGTAAACCTGCCGTTGCAGTTCTTTCCACAAAGAGACAGGCTGGTTTAATAACACAGGATAATAATAATAATACCAACAATAATTTCATTGAGGCTATCTTCAGCCTTCACTGAAAATTGACTTACTGAATGAAACATTAGCATGTCAATTTCCTTTTCTGACTTACCTTTATGGTTACAGACGTTAATTAATTCTCAAACTATTTTCATCTTTGCACTCAATCGACTTGCACCTGTTCCAAATTACATGCCTAATACATTGTTTACGAAAAAAAATGTTATATTCATAAAGAACAATTGAAAACTTACTTTGATGGTAATAAAATAATCGGAAAATAATGTGAACAGACTCGTGCATTCTTCGTAATTTCCTTGCCGCATTTCAGTTTTGCCAATCCTGTCAATCAGTTCTGTTTTCCCTGATTTATTTACAAATTTCATTTTGTTGATTCCACGGGTTGAAAAACACATGTAAGCTTTTCACTTGTCCTGGCCCACAAAACGATTTAGAGCAAAAAACTGAACAGTAGACGTTACTCTCTCGCATGTTCCCCATTTTTGAACGCCTTCAACACAGCAGCGAAGTGTCCTATGTGGAGTGGTTCCTGAAAATCTCACCAGATGGCATATCGGATAATTTTAGCAGATGGCACAAGGAAGCAATTTAAGTAATGTGTACGCTTCGTGTCATACCATTTTTGTTATTAATACGTTGCCAAGTAAACTAAGGGTGCATTTTTTTATTATCACTTGTAAGTTTAGACCCACCCGTTACTTACATGTGATTGTTATTTGGGAAAAACGTTTTTTTCAACGAACCACTTATTTGTTAGCTATCAGAAAACGCTGAAATAAGTTCCATACAATGAGCAGTTTTTTCTCAATTCATCTTTTTATGTGGAAAATTGTCATTTAAAAAAAAAAAACAATAGAAATTCGATTATCTCGAAAACTACTAATTTTCGGACGGGGTATCATATGGTCAAATTTATTGCAAATTTTCTCTACTTTAATCCCTTTCAGGGAATACATCTAATTACCAGTCACCCTGTATATTTAAAAATCATTGGCTAGCGTAAACACTATTCGTCCAACATTAGAATGAAGTATGGCAGTCTTACGAAATTGTCTTTCAGCCACGTTCCCATCTCCTGTCGTTGGTTATTCCAATTTTCCATAATGGCACGATCTCATTCTGTTAATTAATCATTTCTTGTACCAAAAACACAATGAATATGTAATTCATAACTTTACACATGTGTTTAGAGGAGTTGAACATCGTAGTACACAACCAAAAAATGGAAGAAAAGATACAAATGATTTGTTCTCATTCTTAACTGATTTTAACGGTCGTCAAAAGAGACAGTTTGAATATATATATATATATATATATATATACACACACACACACACACACACACGTTAGTCCACACCTCTGCACAGTCGGGATTGAACCTAGGATCCGAACACTGGGCATAGGCGTGCGCACGGGGGGCACTTGCCCCCCCTAATCATAAACGTCCGCAGTTTTTTCCACGGAGGGACAAGCAAGGTATTTTTCCATAGGGCATATGTCCAGAAGTCTATGTCCCTACATTATTACACTTTCACCTAGAAATTTAGTGTACAGGAATTTTATCGCCATTATTAAGCGATATTATACTCGTATTGCTCCCTCCCCAACCTTGGACGGAAATCAATTATAGGGGGCAAGAGGGGCAAACAATGGGGTAAAAGAAAGCAAGAATAGTAGAATCTAAGAGTAGCAGGACAAGACGATAGTCAAGATTGAATTTGTTTTCACGTCTATATATCTTGCATTATTTCTTCCAGATGGCCAAGAACACCTGCAGGGGGGAACAAAGGGGCAATTGCCCCTCCCCCTCGATATCAAGTTTTGTGTAAATAAAAATACATTTCGTAAAATTTTCTTGCTCGCTTTGCTCGCAATTTCTGCTTTTCTTACAGTCTTGTCAACTTAAGAGCCGTGCTAGGGGGCGGCGGGAGTTGGCCGAAATGATTAAAAAAGTTGTAAAAGAACGCCATGGTGGCCCATGAAGTTTTTGTGCCATATTAAATCAATATTGTTTTCAATTTGTCAAATTGTTTTTCTAAAAATTTTCTTGCTCGCTTCGCTCGAAATCTTATTGTTTTCTATAATGCATTGTAAATTACCAGAAAGAGAACTTATAACTAAAAAGTACTTCACACTCTTGCTGCTAAATAGTTTTGTTTTAAGTGCATGAATACAATTGTTTGGAGGAAAAGGACATCACATTTCACAGACAATTTATTCATTCCGTATGGTGCCTCTATGTTGCTGCATTATATACACACACAGTATATCCATCGATCCAATGAAACTAGAACAGCGAGATAAAATGAGGTTTTTCTTTCCCGACTGAACTTTCATAAAGGCTTTGCCCCCTAATCAGAGGGTCTGGGCACGCCTATGACACTGGGATATTGAATCTGGTCATGGGTGTCGTCAAGGGGGTAGACGAACAGGTCGGGACATTGGCATCGTTCATTTAAAGTTACAAAAAATCATAAAGCTAGTTACTTTAATTGTTACTAACGGAAATAAAGTTCAGTTAGTTATTATTGTAACAGAAAAATGGCATTGGATTTAGTGTAAAATACAGGAAACAGTGTGTTTTCCAATTCTACCATTTAAAACAAAGAATAAATGGTTTTACAATTTCATAATTCCAAAATGCGAGACATCAAACAACATAAACACTATGACTAAAATTTCCTCCTAACCTTTAAAGCTTTTTCTTGAACAACGTATGCATTTCGGTACACCAACTGTATGAAATGTCAAAAAGAAAGTTCTGCTGGATATTCACTCATCTGGTGGATTGAGTGGAAAAGTCGCCCAGGATATAATAATAATAAATTTGTAATAAAATTGGTTTGTTTTTAGTAGTTTATAATAGTTATTACTGTATAATAATAATCATAAGCATGTTAATAATAGTTATTATTACTGTTGTTATTTCTACAATTCAAGTTTTATCAATGGTTTGCCCCCCCTAAAAACATTCTGACGACGCTCATGAATCTGGTACCTCTTCTGAAGAGTCCCACGTGCTTGAAACAGATGGTTTGTGCATCATTCATTTACTTTTCAATCACGTTTTCTGAGGGAAAAATTACCAACTACGAAACAATGGTTCCCGCATAAACTCAGGAGTATTAAAACGAAAAATGTATTCAATTGTTCTCGCCAGAGATTACAGTCTCCTCTAACCACATGGGAACTCGTGAGGAGTTCGTTCGTTATGCAAAAGGAGGAGTCGTCTGCAAGTTGGTGCGGAACCTAGCGTTATCTGGCATTACGATGGCCGTTACACTTGCTGCCTCATCTGATAAGCTCGCTCGCAGCTCCTTGCTTACATTCATTTGGAAGAATTATACATGTTGCATGAACTTCATTCTTCGTAATGGCGGCCTTTGTTCTACGCCTACGTATAATCGAGAAGGATTAAAACCATGGACGTCCGCAGGATTTTTTCCAGGGAGGGGCAAGGAAGGTATATTTTTCCAGGGGGGGCCAACATGGCATATTTTCCCCAATAATAGTGTTCATCCCTCAAAAAACATTGCTTAAATATGAATTTATCATGTTCGAGCAATAATTAACACACATTATTGTGGCTGAAATTAAATTATATGTGTGAAATATGTAATTTTTGGTTGATTTTCGTTTTCCAGGGGTGGGCCACGGCCCCCCATTGCCCCCCCTTCCGGACGCCCATGATTAAAACAGAATACCTTTCATGAGTTGGACGTTACTTCTAATAGACAACGCAATTTTGTAATGGTTGTTGGCTAACCTGCAGATTTTGGGCTAGGGAGAATATTAAACGAAACGACACTGTCGAAATATACAGATATTAAACACCTGAAGACCAATTTCTAGGTAAGATGTTTACCATAGACATGGAAAAGCGAATTTGGAAGTCACTAATGCCATCATACGGTTGAATGACAAACTACAAGTTTTATGGACACATTTTTGTAACTTATACAGTTCCAGTTAACGCGGATGTTGCATCCAGTTTGCCGGCAGATGTGCTCTTACTTTCAGGCGCACTTCACGGCCAACCCGACCGTGAAAAGCACTGTAGTTACCAAACTTATAGTTACAAAACCAAGTACAAGTAATGGGCTTTTGCGACTAGTCCATGACACTTAGGTGTAGGTGTAGTTTCTAAAATCTACTCTTAAGTTATATTGGTAGAAGCTCAGTGGCGACAACCGTAACAAAATTAACCTACTGCCAGTGGCGTGTTCAAGGAAGGGTTATCAGATATTAAAAATATTATAAAATACAGCATGAAATTTCTTGAACATATTTCCTGCATCGTATCTCTCCAGTAGTGTAGTGGCTAATGCTAATACCTTGTAATTAAAGTGGGATCCATGAGTATTATTGTCCATGACTATTTTCATTAATTTTTCTCTTACATCCTATGTGTTTTTAAGCGATGGATTTTATGTATGCTGGTGCAGAAGTTGTCAACAGCTTGTTTTGAGTTTTCTTTTAATTCTTGAAGCTCTTATTGGGTCAAAGAAAATGCACGAACATGGTGATGGACAATTTGCACGGTAATACTCATGGATACCGTACATTACACAGGGGTTCGGATGCCACTTTAAACTGTAGGTCCAGTAATGATTGATAGCATATCTAAGTATACAATGGACTTAAATCAAACATTTTTTGTCATGGTGTGTAAAAAATAGGGAGTAAACATTGTCTAAAATAAGTGATAAAGAACACTATATTTGTTATTAGATTATAGCATATGATGCAACCCGCTGTTGTTATCTTCAAGTACGACAATGTGATGTCATTATTATTGTACAAAAAAGATAATATGAATTATGAATAAGACAACAATATAGTCATCCTATCATTTTCAGCAAGCAAAAAGGAATTTACAACAACAGTTACATAGATAATGGCTACGACAATGGACAACCCCTTCTTAAAATGGATGACTTTTCGTTCGCTCCTTGTCATTATCATCTGTTTAAATGGAAAAGATTGCGTCAAGAGAGTGGGTAATCGGACAAACTTTCCATTTCGGCTAGGTCAACGAAAAGTCATCCATTTTAAGTGTTCTTTTCGATGTGCGTTTACTGGTTGAATTGCCAATTCAGATGAGGTTGAGGGTAATTTGGAATGACGGCGTTGGGTTGCTGCAGCATTAATATTCCTCTGTGATGAGTTTTCACTTTCGTGTAAATGGAAGCTTGGAAGATGCGGAGAGCGGTCTTCTGTCTCAGAACTGTTCTCTCTTTTTTTTACCCATTCTTTTTATTGTAGTCAAATCTGGGTCACTTTCTTTGGTTTGACTTCTGTTTATTTCTTCTTCTTTCTGGCCCAAAACAGAACATTTTTAAATGGTGTACTGAACAGAAAAGTGTATAATATAGTCGTATGTCCACTCGTCCATGTTAATTACACTGGTCAAAGGCCAAAATATTTCTGAGACCAAACAAAGTACACGAATTTTAATAATTCGTGGGCGCTGAATAAGAATCTGACAATGGAAATGTCAATTAGTTCAAGTTTTCAAAATTTTTGAAGGAAATCATTAGAAATGGTTTGAAAATCCTACCATTTTAATTGTCAGTACAATATGATGCAATGTCATAAAATGCAAAAACGTTCCACTTATTTACTGTTACACTGTTACATAAGGCATGAGGTATCATGGACGTCCGGAAGGAGGAACAAGGGGGCCACACTCCCACCCCTGGAAGATTAAAATCGACCACAAATTATTTATTTCACACATATAATGTAATTTCGGTCACAGTAATATATGTTAATTATTGCAAGAGCATTGCAGGAACATGACAACTTAGGGGACAACACTATTATGGGGGAAAATGTGCCTTGTTTGCAATCCTCCTGGAGAAATACCTTGCTTGCCCCGCCCTGGAAAAAATCCTGCTGAAGGCCATATGAGGTATGCTTTCTTTCTGCGGAAATATGATGACAACAAAGTTCCCCGGAAAGCTCCTACGTATGCGGGCTGCGGGCGCTATCTGGTGCTGGTTAATATCAAAGATAAACGTATTATACGCGTAATATGTTTATTTGTGTTAATACCAAACACAGACTGAATAATACTTCAGTTGCTGCGTCAGTTTCTGATTGCAAAAGCGAAATATCACTCCACAGACTGCATTTGAAAATTCTATGTATAGTGCTTGTACTTGAACTTCGTTACAGAAAGTACTCTTTGTTTCCTCTGTTGAATGGGATAGCGGAGATCAAAGAGTACATTTTAAAAGAAAAACTTCGTCAAAAGAGGGTATATTGGTGGGACCACAGATTTGCAAGCTGTTTTAGGATTACACTTCGGTAAAGTGCTTCATGGTGCTGAAGAAGAAACTTGCGCTGCTTTCAAGATGGTAGCAAACAATTTCTTTGATACCACAAGGCTGAGAATTACAAAGAACTGGTAGAAAGTATGCTGTCATGATATGAAAAAAAATGGGATGCAACATGTCTTTGAAAATTCATTTTTTGCACTCCCATCTTACCTTTTCTCCGACAACTGTAGTTCTGTCAATGATGAGCATGGAGAGCTTTTACATAAGGCTATTACAGGTGTGGAGAAATGTTACCAAGGACAATGGAGCCATAAATGCTAGCAAACTATTGTTGGGGTGCTACTAGAGAAAGACCTGATGATTTATGCAAAAATAGTGCAAAAAAGTGTGATAATTCTGTGTTCCAACTTTACATTTAAACTGTATTGACTAGATAATTTAGTTATATTGAGACTGTGCATTGTATGTGTAAACTACATAGTGTCCTTCATTAAAGTATATTTATCTTGTTTATCTGAGCATGAAGGAGGGGCAAGGGGGCGGCACGCCTCCTCCCTGGAAAATGAATGTCCACCTATCAAGTTTATATTTCACACATAATTTCATTTCCGTCAAAGTAATTTATGCTAATTATTATAAGGGCGTTGAAGGAACGTGATAATTTCAGACTGAAGCAGTGTTTTTCGAGGGGGCATCACTATATGCCTCCTTTGCCCCCCCCCCCTGAAAAAAAACCTTGTTTGCCCTTAACCTGGGAAAAATCCTGCGGACGTCCATGTATCTGAGCTAATTGAAGGTTTTCATTTTCATTTTTGAACTCATAACATCGAAATCATTAAGAAATGACTTAATTCATTTCGGAAACAAACAAAAAGTTAAAATGTTTTGACCTATCGAAAACTCATCAACTACCATGCAGACATAGGACAAATAAGCATTCTTTGCAGGGAATAACACTTTCCCAGGGAAGGCAATGCTTTATGTTGAATTATTTGAAGAGGAAATGGCATTTATTTTACTTTCCGCGTAAACGGGCACAATGAACAAGATAAAAAAATGTCACCACTTGTTTTCCAGGAGATGGCATGTGCCCCCTTTATCCTCCGCTGATACGCCCATGGAGACTTTTTCCAGGGAACCATACAAAATATTCTCAGGAAGAAAAAGGAATCTAACTTAGAAATTATGGCAATTCTATATTTGATATATTTGAAAAGGAAATAACATTTTGCTCTACAACGTAAAAATCACAGTGAACCAAATGAAAATTTTCCATCGCTCGTTTTCCGTAGGCGGGGTCAAGTGCCCCTTTTCCCGCTGGATATCCGCCAACGCCCTTGAGCCCACTAAATCGAAATTCACTGGCGACGCCATTTACGATTAACCTAAAGGGGCAGAAAAGTGACGTCAAATAACTTTTTTTAAATAGTTGCTTTCAGTGCAATTTTTGCACAGATACGCTAATCAGGACTGGACCCACAGTGCCGAACCCGGGACTCCTTGACTTCAAGGCGACGACGTTACCACTACACCATCGGGTGGACATGTTAAATAACTAATTACAAAGAATGCAAGGATACAAAGGAGATGAAAATATGACTTGAAGTTCATTGAAGCAAAGATGGAGTTTAAAGAGGAACTGATATGCGAGAATAAGTACAAAGTATTCAAATGCTAACCACAACACCACAAATGACAAGAATTATTATCTTCTTGCCTGCCTTGAAAACATTGCACGGCAGCTTTGTTGTGCCGGCACGAGTCTACCAGATCAACTGGCTAAAAATCTTTCTGGGGCGATCTAACGGTGAGACAGGCCAGGTGGCTGAGCTGTCCTGTGACACTGGAAACTTCACACGATTATCCACCCACAAGTCTTCCGCCCGAATCCCGTGTGTAAATAGTCACACGCCCATTGGCTCGAAGGTGAGAAATGTAAGGAAACCAGTAGGAAGGGAAGCAACGGATGTTAACGTTTCATGCAAGGCTTGCTTTGTTTAGACTCTTAGTTGTGGTTCTAAGGCGCCTTGAATTGAGATAGTGTGGCACTCGGCATATGCAGTAGCGTTTCTTGACGAGCGGTTAACGACAGCTTTAGCAACTTGGAGAAATGCTGTCAGCAGTGACTGTTATGACGTCACGTATTTATTGTCCACTGTGCAAAATACGACAACATATGCCTAACCTACTCGCATGCTTATTTCTCATATTAGATGCACACCTAAGTAGGTTAGGCAGGTCAGGTTTGGTGCAGTGAGAATTAAGCTTTTTGCTTTGTGAGGGAAGATCACTCAGTGGCGTATTTCTGATTTCATTTAGGGAGCTGGGCCTTAGTGGGTGTGCAAATTTATGAAGGAGCTCTATACAAGTGGTTTAATGACGGCAATTTTTGATTCTATTATTTTCATTAATTAAATAATATAAATATAGAAAATCATTTGTTAAGGTGATAACGAATACTCAGAGACAATAATGTTAAAATTTCATTTTCATATACCTAATAGTTTCTGTGAGAAACGCACATGAAGTACATCAGGCTAATATTGTGCAGATAGGCAATTGAAAGTCTCCAAATGAATTAGTCTGCACACGCCTATGGTAATAATTGAATGCTCAAAAATGCTTGAAAATATGGAAATTATATGTAAAAATAAGAAAAATACATTCAAAAAGCTAATATATGTATAAAAAAAAGGGTTTTGCATCACGCCATGAAGGCGTATAGGGGTGATGTGATCAGCACCACGCCCATGGTCGCCTTTACCCACCAGAGTTACCTCCAGGTACCCACTTTATTCGACACTGGGTGAGCGCCGGAGCAGCTTGACCAGGTGGGAAAAATCCCGGTTCTCCCCCGCCGGCGATCGAACCCGGGTCTCTCGCATGGTAGTCAGACGCCATAACGACTGAGGTACATGTAAAAATATGAAGAAATAGTATTTTTCGAGCTATCGTCCATGTCGCAGCACATTTACAAGAATCCCTATACCCAAACGAATCAACCTGTAAGTCTTGAAGATTTCAGGGGTACAGGACACATCTACACACCTCTCGACACAGAAACAAAACCAAGTGGAAACAGCCTCCTTAGCGGGAATAAATGATCCACCGTTTCCCAAGGGTCATTAGGTCCTCGCATTAGGGCCACAGCAGCGAAATTTCTCTGCCGTGTTTAATTTCCGGTGGAAAGCCTAATGGTATATTTTGCCCCGAGCCTTTCCATATTTTCCAAGAGGCTCTCTTCACGATTGACACAGATCGACTGGGAATGTTGCTCACACGCAGAATTTGCCGTGATTCCCAGGATATATAAATATATACCTGGTTGACTTTTCGCTGCAAAAACAACAAGACCTTAAATCTCTGCTTGGCCCCAATACATATAGATGGCAGGAAATATCAGGCAAAAGTGAAAATAATGCGAATTGTAATCTTATATTTTTAATCCGGAAATGGGAAATTCTAGCACTAAGGCATCTTTCCATGGTAGAAAAAAACGCTAAAAATGATGACCAAGGGAGTTTTCATTATATAATAAAACATTTTACACGTAACATTTCAACTCTATATCCGGATCTTTCTCAGGCTAAGAACCGAACTAATATCTAAAACGTCTCTAGAACATTTTAGTTGAGACCTTAGCCTGAAGAAGACCCTGACATAGGATTGAAACGTTTCATGTAAACTGTAAAGTGTTTGATTAAATAATAAAGACTACCTTTTTTCAGTATCTTGAGGGAAATTTTATTTCGAAATGGAATAATTTTGTATCAAGTTTGGAATTTTTGAGTTGAAAACGGAAGACATTTTGCTCAAAATTGGAATTTTAATTTAGAGTTGTCAAATTTTATTTCCGAAAAGGAAATCTGTACTCTCTTCAAAGGAAACATTTTCTGTACTGATTTTGATTAGTTATTTAGCGTCGCTATTCTTCAACTTTTGGCTAATCGCGGCGATGAGGATGAGTGATGATAAGTTGAAATTGATGAACGGACACTCACAAAGTACACCCAAAGATCAGGCCGGGATTCGAATGGGAAATGTTACTCCAAAAATAGAAAATTATATTTCAAAGTAGGAAATTTTATTTCAAAAACAGGTAATTATAGTGTTTTGTAGTAAAATGGATACTGTCACAGCTCAATAAGAAATCTTATATTTTTGTAACTGAACAAGCAAACAACATTTGCTTTAAGATCATCTTATGCACAGATAGGCTAATGGGAACCGAAACGTTCAACCACCAGCGATCGAACCCGTGACCCCTTGATCACAAGACGTCATCACTACGCCGTCGGGGAGACCCCGATATTTTTGTAACTAAAAGGGAAATTATTATATACATAATAAATAGTAAATAAAATATTTCTTAGCTGAGCGACGATTTCTTGCAGAAAAATAAGAAAAAAGATGCATCTTATTTATTTCAAAATTGGATATTTGATTCTGAAAATCTGACTTCATTGCGGTACTTGAGAGAAGCGATGCACTACTTTTTAGAGAAAAGTGGAAGGGGGCACCCCATCCGGGAAAGTGAAGGACTTTCAGGTCACAGGAGCATCTGCCTTATCTTCTTTCTTTCTCTCCCAGCTGGACAACTTAGCGAAGACAAGTTTATCCACTAATTGAAATCAACTGGGTGCCCTCGACCTACTTTGCCACGCGCAGATGTACGTACATCCGTGCAAACAAAAATTAATCTTTGTTTTGAAGTAATTAAGTGTACTTCCGCCGTTTCCTGTGAATCTGCAACGGTGTATCACGTGGCAGATGCATCACACAATACAGTGGCGACGTCAAAATGAGGGGAGGGGGGCAGGGGGCATTTGCCCGTTCTCCCCGAGATATCTGGAAAGTTTTCATATAATTTAAATTTTGAAATTGTAGGTGAAAACATGGACGAGGGGTGTTGTGAAAAGCAGCACATTAATACCTATGCAAATTATCATTGTGCTGGCGATGTTTTATGAGAATTATCTTAACTCGGGAAAGCAACACCCCCACCTTTCCCCAACTTTAAGCGCTGTTGCCCCCCTGAGAAAAATCCTCCTGGCAGCCTGGTGGGGGGGGGGTAGAGAGTACTTTAAGGGAGATATCAGACCGAAGCGAAAAGCGACACGGGTATTTCACGCCGAAGTGACAAGCGACACGGACCACTTCAGTGTAAAGCAAAACATCCACTGCTTATGCGCGAACAGACCTAGGCGACGCATGGTTTGAGAAAACAGCCAAGTCAGAGCGACACGCAAGCCATAATCGACATGTGCAGCTTGTCGTGTTGCTTTGGTTCGAAATGTTGCATTGATTACTGCATTAGTAATACGTGTCGCTTGACAGATCGGTATGAAAGTTTGCCTGTTGATAACATATCGGGTAGAACAACAAATTCAAAATTTGGATCTGGAGTGTTGAGAAATAGGGCTTCCAGGCCGAAGCAACATGCGAAAAGTGACACGTACCGCTTGTAAACAAGCCACCAGAAGTAAATACAACCTTTCGAACCGGAGCGACACTACAAGCTGCCCATATCGCTTGTACCGTGCGTCCATATCGATCTGCAGCCGAGAGATCGGGAGAAGCGTGGCGGGCGGCGCTGGCGGAGATGCCGACATTTGCGGCCTGTAATGCTCGCTTATTTTTACGGACATATCCAGACATTTATATAAATATTGCAAAACGATCACTAACCTGGGTTATAATTCATCATCTGTAATTCATCCAAGTTCTGCAATTATATACACAAAAAAATACGCTTTAGAAGTGACGATAAGAGTCACAGATAATAAAACATTTTAATCATAGTTTTGACCAGCAACGTCCTGCTTAAGTTTATATCCTTGAAAGAGTTTTGTGTCGATGGGGATCGTTTGGAGGTTTCGAATGTGCAACACTGTATCAAGATTACGCTGCCGACGAAACCATTAAAAGTCAATGGTTTTCGTGAGCTTCCTCGATGAACTCGATGAAATTGGGGCAGCGTTAGAAAGTTATCCAAACAAACCTCTACGCCGTATTTCACAGGAGATGGGAGTGTCAAAATCATCAGCACATACAGCCACTAAGCTACTAAAATTAAAACCATACTCTTATAACACAGGTTAGTGCTCGTTTTGCAATATTTATATAAATGTCTGCATATGTCCATAAAAATAAGCGGGCATTTCAGGCCGCAAATGTCGGCATCTCCGCCAGCGCCGCCCGCCACGCTTCTCCCGATCTCTCGGCTGCAGATCGAAATGGACGCACGGTAGCTTGCGTGTCGATTGGACTGGACCGTTTTCTCAATGGCGTCCATCGTGACGCTGTGAATGAATGCTTACTTACAGACTGAAAGACCCTTGTCGCTTGTTGCTAGTTATTTCCGTGTCAAACCACCTGTTGCTTGTCGCTGTCTTAATTGATTGAGTTGGAGTTTTTAAGTCCACTTTATGTACAGCAAGGCTAATCGGCACTGGACCTACAATTTAGAAAAAAGGATCCGAATCACTATATTTGCCTCCATCGAGTATCGAACCCAGAACCCCTTGATTAGAAGGCGACAACGTTACTACTACGCCACCTCACATTTCCAGTAACCAAATACATCTGTAGCCAGTAATGACAGTCGAATTTCCAATATACACAGTGCGCTTCTTTTTTTTAAAAAAAAAATGCATCGTTTGTAATTCCTTGTACGTCGTTTTTTATCACTTGACCAATCGCGACGATGATGATGAGTGATGATTAGATTAAATTGATTAAGTGAAACTCACAAAGAATACCCATCCCCTCCAGGACACGAATCCGGTGAAATTCGGTGGAGTAGTCAAAAGTGGACCACTTAGCGCACATTTTTATTTTTAATTTTCCTCTTCATTCTCTCTCTCTCAATTTTTCACATGTATCAGTTTTTACTCAATTGTCTATTTTAAATATTTCGGACAAACGCAAACATCCACGTATTAACCTGGATTCGAACCCGGGAGCATCAACTTATCATATTCCGATGTTTATAGTGTGCTATCTATGCACTTTCTTTTCCCTTACGCAATTGTTACTTGTGTTTCTTGCCGTGTGCTGGGATTCTAATTCGAAAACTAGAGTTAAAGAGAGCAAGGAAGAATGCATCCTGTATGCGGTGAAGGATTTCCTCATTACGTGGGGAGTGAAACCCGCTCTGGTGGCGTTGCCGTCGCACCTGCTGCAGCGGAAACAGAACAAGTCGCCACACCGTCTTTCGCTCGAATCTAGGTGAATCGTTTACTTCGGGCGTGACGACGGGTATTGCTCCTCAAGTTGCGCATTACAGAGTGGTAAATCAAGATATCTTGCTTCGATAGGGGAGATTACAGATACGGATCTTAGGAAGCGGTACAACAGCATTGCGCTTGGTCAAGTTATCAACTCGAAGTTCGAAGGTTGGATTCGGACATGATCATTGGATTGATTTGGTGTTTTAAGTCCATTTTATGCACAGTAAGGCTAATCAGGACTGGACCTACAGTTTAAAGTGTGATCCGAACCACTATGTGCCTCCACCGGGAATCGAACCCGGGACCCCTTGATTACAAGGGGGTGACGCTACCATTGCGCCATCGGGGAGCCCCCCGGACATGATAAATTAGCTCCTTTACCCGTCTTGGATGTGATGAGACAAAGTAGGGGCCGTATGTATCCCCTCAAAACAATACAGCTTGCAACATGGACGCCGCGCCAGAAATTCTTGTCGGGGTCTTGTCTTGTCAGCAGAAATAACAATAATAATAACTATTATCGCGGTTATGATTATGTACAGTCAACGGCAAAAGCCGGCCCCCGTGTCGGAGTGATTAGCACATCGCGCTACGACGCCATGGGTCCCGGGTTCGAATCCCGACCTGGACATGGACGTTTGTTAGTGTTCATTCACCAATTTCATCATATCATCACTCATCCCCATCTTCGCAAATTAGCCAAAAGTGACACAAAAAGCGAAGTAAAATAAAGTGAATCAATCAACCTATCAATCACCGGCAGTAAAAATGTGACAATAGATCTTAAAATAATCGCTTCCCTGCAAGGTGTTATGTGTGTTGCATAACTGCATGACGATAAGTGTAGGTTAATAGCAAATTTTCGATGCCAACTTCTACCACCGCCGTAGAGTTAGGCAACACACATAACGCCCTGCAAGGAAGCGCGTATTTCAGGATCTAGACGTCCCATATTTATTGCCGCTGAGTGTAGATAAAACTAGAAATAATAAAACAATTTTATTAAAAATGTATTGTTATTATATCGTTGTGGAGACTTCTCTACTCGATCCACTAGATGACAATACAACTATTTATCATTTTTTTAAAAAAAAATATTTCGTACAGTTAGTGTGCTGAAATGGATAGTTCTTCTCTTTTTCTATTAACTTATACATAGTTCAAGAAAAAGCTTTAAAGTATTTTAGTCATGAAAACTATAATTTTTGGAATTTTGAAAAATTTATTTTTTTAACTGGGTTAAATGGTAAATTACGAAAACATCCTGTATTTTACACTCATTTCTTTCGATCTAACGTACGTATTTTTTACTTTGGTTTTTCAACTTGTACTGAACGATTCAAATCGTGGGGGGGGGGGGGGGGTGAGGGTCGATGGACCCCCTCAACTCTCCCTCCCGACACCCATAGCTTGCAACATTATCTTAAATGTTTAATGATTCTAACACAATATTAGTTTTAGAAATTGATTGAGGGAGTTTGTACCGGACATACATAAACATACATGCACCAACGGAAGATAAAGATGATAATACTAAAGATGAATTTTATGCCGAGTTAGAACAGGTCTTTGATAAATTTTCCCAGTATGATATGAAAATTCTGTTAGGTGACTGTAATGCACACATCTGTAAAGAAGAGACATTTAAACTCACGATTGGTAAAGAAAGTCTTCACGAATTAAGTAATGATAATGGTATAAGATTAATTACTTTTGCAACCTCAAAGAATTTAATTGTGAACAGTACCACTTTTAAACATAAAGATATCCATAAATGTACCTGGTCTTCTCCAGATGGTAAAACTCATAATCAGATAGATCATATTCTCATAAGAGAAGGCATACTAGTATAATTGACGTTCGTTCACATAGAGGTGCTGACTGTGTCAGTGACCATTATTTAGTAATTGCTATATTAAGAGAAAGACTTGCAGTGATAAATCATAAGCAACAAAATCTAAAAGTTATAAAATTTAATACAGGTAAATTTGCTGATGGAAGAATTAAGAAAGATTACCAAATTAAAGTGTCAAATAGATTCGATATTTTGCAGGATTTAAATGATAATGAAAATATAAATGAAACAGACGTAAATAAGAATTGGGAGCACCTACGTAATGCAATAGAATCAGCAGCTAAAGAATGTATAGGATACCATAAACCAAGAAAAAGTAAGCTATGGTTGATAACGAATGTTATAATCTAACAGAAATAAGAAATCAGGATAGACTTAGGTGGTTAAATAACTCTGATGATACAAATCTAAGCAATTATAATAGAATAAAGCGAGATGTTAACCGCACGTTGAGAAGTAAAAAAAGAGATTGCTTGAAAAGTAAAATTAACGAAATTGAAACAAATAGCAAAAACAAAAATATCAGAGATTTATATAAAGGTGTAAATGAATTTAGAAAGGGGTGGCAACCTAAAGTAAACTTGATAAAAGATAAAGACGGTGATTTTCCAGCTGACCCAAGCGATATTCTAAATAGATGGAAGAACTACTTTAATGACCTTTTAAATGTTCATGTAGGAGATAAATCAGAAGTAAAAGAAGTACACACAGCAGAACCTTTAGTTCCAGAACCTAACTTGACTGAAGTTAAAGATTCTATTAAGAGGCTAAAGAATAACAAAGCACCTGGCATTGATTTAATACCAGCTGAGTTAATTAAATATGGTGGAAATTCATTAATATGTTAAATTCATAAATTAAGTTGTTTAATATGGAATAAAGAAGAAATCCCTCAACAGTGGAAAGAATCCATAATTGTTCCTGTGTTTAAGAAAGGTGATAAAATGAACTGCAATAATTACCGTGGAATTTCTCTACTCTCAACAACATATAAAATATTATCTAACATTCTTTCAACAAGACTAACCCCATATGTTAATGAAATTATATGTGATTATCAATGTGGATTTAAACGTAACAGATCAACTCTACAGATCAAATTTTTCTCATCAGACAGACACTTGAGAAAAAGTGGGAATATAATGAAGGTGTCCATCAGCTATTCATTGATTTCAAGAAAACATATGATTCAGTCAAAAGAGATAAATTATATAATATATTAGTCGAGTTTGGAATACCTAAGAAGCTTGTTAAAATGATAAAAATATGCCCAGTGAAACAGAAAGTAAAATTCGTGTGGGTATTAATATGGTTGACAAATTTACAATTCATGATGGGTCAAAGCAAGGAGATGCATTATCTCCATTGCTCTTTAATTTTCCTTAGAATATGCTGTTGGGAAGGTAAAAGAAACTAACGAAGAACTAAAATTAAACGGTGTGACTCAGTTGTTAGCATATGCATATGATGTAGACTTATTAGGGGATGATATAAATACAATTAAGAGTAATGGTAAAATATTCTTGAAAGCAGCTAAAGAGATAGGTTTGGAAGTTAGCAAAGAGAAAACTAAATATATGCTTACAGGCCGAAACCAAGTGTTAGGTAATAATCAAAATCTAATTATTGATAACAACTCGTTTGAACCAATTTCCAAATTCAAGTACTTAGGAATAATACTAACAAATTAAAATGATATTAAAGAGGAAATAAAAATCAGGCTTAATACAGGAAATGCATGTTACTTTTCTCTTCATAAACCTTTGTCTTCTCGTTTAATATCTAAGAAACTAAAAGTTAAAATATACAAAACAGTAATTTTGTCTGTATTATTATATGGATGCGAAACTTGGTCCCTTACATTGAAAGGGGAACATAAATTGAGAGTATTTGAAAATAAGATCGTTAGGAAAATATTTGCACCTAAAAGGGATGAGGAGACAGGTGAGTGGAGAAGGTTACATAGAAGTACATAATTTGTATTCATGTCCAGATATTATTAGAATGATTAAATCAAGAAGACTTAGATGGGCAGACCATGTGGCACGAATGGGAGAGGAAAGAGGAGTTTACAGGATTCTTGTTGGGAAACCTGATGGTAAGAGACCTGTAGGAAGGCCAAGACGAGGATGGAGGGATAACGTTGAGATGGACCTAGAGGAAATTGGTAGGGATGGAATAGAGTATATAGATCTTGCTCAAGATAGGGACAGATGGAAGGCCTTTGTTGCTGTAGTCGAACCTTTGGGTTTGAGAAGGCTAGAGAATTAGTTAGTTAGTACCGGACATACTATTTTCTAGTTTTTCTTTTGTTTTAGTTAAGGGACCCCACCCCATATTACACGATAGGCCCAAGTAGCCTATGTGCTGACGTTTAAAATAATTCAATATAAACTTATTTTCCGGATTGTCAGAAATGCGGACAGGTATCCATCCAGAAGGCCCTGCCAAGCAATGGTGAAAGATGTGTCTTGAGATCATTTCACATCCTATCACTGAACATTGTCGCAATCTAATATTTCACAAGCAAGATTACAAACAGTGTAAACAATGAGTTAAGAGGTGTTGTAGCAACGCTGTCTTGAGCAACGTAAACGAATTGTTGGTTAGTGATAAGGCAAGACAAATGACACCCCATTCCTTCCTCGGCGCTGTGCTTTTCCCCTTGCCTTTGCAACCGTGAGACCTTGTCCTGGGTTAAATCATGGAGGAACAACTCTTGTGCGTGTGAGTTACGTTTGATGCTGTTAACAGCCTGGGAAACCTTTTGCCACTTCAAAAGATGAAGACTCCCACATAAATCTTTTCACGCTCAGTACTCTTAGCTCATAAACATGACGTTTCCCCCCCTCCCCCCCAAAGACGGTGTTCTCTTACGAGTACAATGCAGAGTCGCCTTTCCTCATTGCAGGGTTCATTAGTAACTGTACATTGCCTGTTTCCTACCGTTCCTTGTAGTACACCATGAAGTACCAGAACTTGCTGTATTTGCTTTCTCATTCCTACTGTCTACTGCAACAAACTCAATTCCTGCTATCAGCTTGTTTCTTGGAGGAGAGATTGTGTAACATTTTTGTAGCAGAATGCCATCTCATTGCACTTCTCAAGAAGGATCCTTTTATATGCAAAACTATACATTAATTTCAGTTAACGCTTTGACAAGCAAGAGCGGCACCAGAATTATCTATGGATGCTGAAGGGGTGCAGAATGAAATTTAGGGCTTGTTGACAATAAAGAAAACATGAAATATTCATGCATGCGCACACAACTCAAAACGTGTCAATTGACTTCAGTAACATATTAAAGTGCATGAACTGCTAATGATGCACTATGGTGCCTAATAAATAGGGCTCGGATTTTTATGACATATGATATTTTCCCAGGGGCTGATTCTCTGTTTGTTAAGTTAGTTTAAGCACGTTTCTTGGTGTTTTGAAATCAATAACACTGTTTTTATTGGTCATATAAATGCATATTTCTACTATATTTTCGGTTTAGGGCATATTATGGCCCAAAAGTGTGGAATAAAAGCATATTTTTATGTTCAACATACTTCCAGCGTTTAAAAAGAAATTCCTGACTTGTTTCGCAAGCTTATCTAAACGGCGGATTTTTTTTTCAGTTTGTTTTATACCTTGGTTGGAAAATAACCAACTGTGTATTTCTCCTGGACGTGATTTATAAAATAAACTGAAATTGTTTTCCAATCGTTCTTTTCGCTGTCCGCAATCGGCTTAAAGATTATTAGGCTATTGTTCATTCCTTATCGTTAGCTGTTCTGCCCCTCCCCTCCCCTTCTACAGGGTGGCTAAATAAGTCACTTAACACCCCCAGTACAACGCCACTGCGGCATGGGACGTGAAAATGGCGATGACCAATCGTTATCAGGCCAAGGGGGAACCACATTGACGTCACCCGCATGGTAGGCAGCCATCTTGATGTCCGCCATCTTGAATTTAACTTCAGACATTTAAATGGGAAGGGGGTCGTGCGACATATCAAAATGGGCTAGAATTTCACCAGGAAAACAACTGTGACATTTGTTTTCACCTAACTTTAATTGTTGCAGAGTTAACAATACCACAAAGTTATGGCTCAATAAGTCACTTAACACCCCCAGTACAAGGTCACTGCGGCATGGAACGTGAAAATGGCGATGACCAATCGTTATCAGGCCAAGAGGGAACCACACTGACGTCACCCGCATGGTCGGCAGCCATCTTGATATCCGCCATCTTGAATTCAACTTCAGAAATTTAAATGGGAAGGGGGTCGTGCGACATATCAAAATGGGCTAGAATTTCACCAGGAAAACAACTGTGACATTTGTTTTCACCTAACTTTAAATTTAAGGGCGATTTCCGCATGGGAGAGTGACACGTCCTTTCCTTTTTGCTTAAATGTTTATTGTTCAAATAATCGTTAGTATGTGATTATGTGGTATTTATTGTTAGACCAATCACTGAAAATGTCCGGATATTGACTTACCGGTATGTACATATCTTGTAGTATTGGTTGGCTTGGGAATTACGATTGTGTTTTGTCTTTACATAAAAGTTTAAAAGAGTGATGATGTGAATTGATCGTGTCAAGAGTAGCATATTTCCTTTTTCACTGATCTGAACGAAAATGCCACTAACACGTGAGGAACGGATTGCCATCATATTGATGTCAGAGGAGAGAAGTACGCGTGACATTGCCGCAGACTTCAATAACCCCAATCCTGCAAGACAACCGGTGTCACATTTGGCCGTCAGCCAGTTGCTGGCAAAGTTCGAAGATACTGGATCTGTGGATGACAAGCCGCGACATGGACGTCCGAAAACAGCCACGGATGAGGGTACTGCTGTAGCGGTGTTGGCATCATTTGCAAAGTCCCCAACCCGTAGCACACGGAGACTGGCGCTGGAAAGCGGTGTCAGCAGGGGTTCAATTCAAAGGATTGTACGTGACCACCACTGGCATCCGTATAAGATACAGCTGCAGCAGCACCTTAGTGAGGACGATCCAGACAGGCGTTTGCAGTTTTGTGAGTGGGCTATAGCACAACTGCAACGTGACCCTGCCGTCGGTAGCAAGATTCTGTTCAGTGATGAGGCTAATTTTTATGTGTCGGGAGAGGTGAATAAGCAAAATCTGCGGTACTGGTCACCCGAAAATCCACATTGGACAGATTCCAGCAAGGTGACGGGAGGCGGGAAGCTAATGGTGTGGTGTGGTACTTGGGGTTCCCGACTTGTTGGTCCATTTTTCATTGAGGGCAACTTAAATGCAGAGGGCTACTTGCTTCTGCTACGGGAGCAGATCTTACCATCCTTACTGTCCGAGGATGGGAGCTATCCTGAATGGTTCCAGCAAGATGGTGCTCCACCGCACTATGGGATGATAGTCCGTCAGTACCTGGATCAACAATTCCCTCACCACTGGATTGGTCGCCGAGGGACTGTGGAATGGCCTGCACGCTCACCTGACCTGACAC
Organism: Lepisma saccharinum; assembly: GCF_977018435.1. Taxonomy (NCBI): domain Eukaryota; kingdom Metazoa; phylum Arthropoda; class Insecta; order Zygentoma; family Lepismatidae; genus Lepisma; species Lepisma saccharinum. Next base: position 38,888,811 of record NC_139229.1, read on the forward strand.
CATTGGACATTTACCTCTGGGGACACCTGAAAGCCATGGTGTATCAGGAAAATCAGGGATCTGGCCCACTTGCGCACACGCATTGTGGATGCCTGTACTGCAATAACTCCTGGGGTTCTTCAGAATGTGGTAAGGTCATGGGAGAGACGATTACACGTGTGTGTTGCGCAAGAGGGACGTCATATTGAGCATGTGTTATAACTTTGTGGTATTGTTAACTCTGCAACAATTAAAGTTAGGTGAAAACAAATGTCACAGTTGTTTTCCTGGTGAAATTCTAGCCCATTTTGATATGTCGCACGACCCCCTTCCCATTTAAATTTCTGAAGTTGAATTCAAGATGGCGGACATCAAGATGGCTGCCGACCATGCGGGTGATGTCAATGTGGTTCCCCCTTGGCCTGATAACGATTGGTCATCGCCATTTTCACGTCCCATGCCGCAGTGGCCTTGTACTGGGGGTGTTAAGTGACTTATTGAGCCACACTGTATACACGGCAACCAGACAGCATTGGATTGGAAGTGTACGTTATTTTCAGTGACGGAGCGTATCAGTGCCAAGGAAGGGTAGAAAGGAATCCTGTCGTTTAGAGTTTGAAGCTTATACTTCGCAGTGCATCCAGAGACCATCTTTGCTCCAGAAAGTAGGGGAACGAATTTTGCAGGTAACGCGTACGTTGCTATAATTTGAAGATGCCGAATGTGAAGTGCCCAGAGAGTGTGAAATTAAAAAGTTTTGTGAGAGAATTCGGTGAAAAGTTTTTCAGTACCGATGGCCGAATTTTATTTTGTAAATTGTGTTTCATATATTTTTTAAATGTCAGTCATTTTAAATTTTACATATTGGCTATCCTATTCGTGATATTTTCAGTTTTTAAGGTCATATTTTGCTAATTTTAAGGGCATAAATGCATGCATATTACAGAAGTTTTTAGGTCATAAAAATCCGAACTCTACTCGGGGTGTAGTGCAGGTATATCCCGGTGTCAGGCTGGTTAGACGAATAGCGGTGTTCAAGTTCAGAAAATTGAACAAATGCCTGTCTGCTGCTTTAAACGTTCATTTGTTAAGTTAGCACGCACCACGTGACACCGCTCCAGAACGTGTAAACGGTGCAAAGAGTACTTTTAGCACCTGCTCTTCCGTGTGATGCACTAAAAATGCATCATTTGGGAAAATGAGACACGACCACTTCAAAGAAACCAAAATTCATTGTGTTAATTGGTCCACAAATAATCCACCGTGGAGTGGTTCGTTAGTGCACCAAATTTGAAGCTGTAGCAAAATCACAACTTTGTCTTCGGTTCGATCCCCACAGCGTCAAAACGAAATTGGTTCACCAAAGACGTGAAAAGAGGTGTACTTTCGAACTTCGGTGAACCAATAAAAGCACTAGACAATCGATAATATCCGTGTCTGTAGCTTGGGACTTAACTTTTGGGGGCAGAATCGACTTTATGGGGGAGGGGGCAGAATCAAAAAGTTTTCTGTCTATTTTGCTAAATAACTGTTAAAGGCCCGTCTTTGAGAAAATGGCTACCAATATTATTTTTTTACCCTGACATAGGCTATTTCTCGTGTGAAAGAATCCTTCAAGACCTTTCCAACGTCTTCTGAATCACTTTTATATGTGGCCTGATTGCCGAAATATTGCAATTTAAAGTTAACAAGAAAACAAAATGGTCAAAATCGCACAGGGACACTGTAATTTCGGAAATGCAAAAGATATGGATCTGCAACTTTTCATATTATCCTACCTCAGGTGGCGCTTCCAGTATGCCAAATTTCAAAAAAATGAAAAAAATGAAAGGTTGGGGAACTTGTTGATTTGACATGGAATGGTCCAAATTATGAAAATTACTCTTTATTGCATTGCCTCTCAGGTTCCAGGAGTATAACAAGTATAATTAACTTGTAAATTTTAACAAACTTGAAATTTTTTTTGGGGGGGGCAAGTGCCCCGCCAAGATACGGCTATGATAATGTCGAATTAATATTACATGTTAATAAAGATAAAGATCCTTTTCCCTGTCACTAACACTCGGAGAATTGTAAGAAATTCTTGCTTGCACCACGTGATAATAACAATGTGAATAAGTATACATCTTTATTTGAAGATGTGACCCAAGCCCAACCAAATCCATGACAGCTATCACACAGCAGTTTGACACTGCAATTTTTCAACATCATACATTGCATTTTGATACCCTGTGTCTGCTTAAAAGTTGCTGTTAATGAATAACTAAAGCTTAATGTGAGATTCCGTATGGCAATAAAAACGGAAAGAGGAAACGACATGTAACGGCAGGTTATAGGCCCTGCATAATAAACTTCTTACGCATGAGGGACACTTTTTAGAAGACTGAAATACACTTCCTCATTGCAATCACCTCCGGTGCAACAATGCCATGTCTCATTGTATGCAGAGCAACAGCGTTTAGGCCTAACGCGTGACTTCGTTTACGCATACTTTTTTTTCAGTTGCTACCGTGTATTTTTACGTTGTCTTTTGTTTCCGGGTCAGGTCAATCTAACAGTAGACACGAAGGATATTAGATGCGAAAGGTCAAAATGCTAAATGGGTACATACACAGCGAAAGCAGAGACGTAGATAATGCTTGTCAAAAACTTCAACAATGACAGTATTACGTCCTTGCTTCTCGCTGTGTATGGTTTTCCCTTTCATGGCGATACCAATACTTGGCATTGAATAAAGGTGAGGAAGATGTGTTGAAGAAAGTCGCACATTGTGGCAACGCAGGGGCAGGATTACTTGCTAAGCTGCGTTACTTTCGCTCCTTCAGGGTTGAAAATTCGACGACGGCGCCAGTGGGTTGCTGTGCAATATGCCTCCATCCGAGATCGAAACTGGAACTATTTTCCTTTAGCCTACCCAAAGGAAAGTCTCTAGCGACGACACTGGGAGAGAGGTTGGTATTTGATCGGACCAGAGATCGTCGTTAGATAGGCTTTGAATTTACCAGGTAAAAGTCTGTCTTTTGAAACGAATACCACTTTTATATTACACAATAACAATGTTAATAAATCATCAAACGATTGATTGATTTGCTTATTTTACTTCGCTTTTCTGTCACTTTTAGCTAATCGCGAAGATGAGGATGAGTGACGATATAATGCAATTGATGAAAGGACATCCATGCTCAGGCCGGGATTCGAACCCAGGAGTCCTGGCGTCGAAGCGTCCTGTGCTAACCACTCTGCCACGGAGGTCGGCAATCATCAAACGAAGAGGAATACTATTTTGTTAGGTTGATAAAAGAAACACATGAACAGCTTCCAATTTTTAAAAAAATGATTCTAACCCTCTCAGATCTGTTTACTACTGTTCCTTAGTTTCCAGTTTTGTCGCTAGATGACAGTAATAACTTAGAGCAAATGTAAGTACATTTGTACAACACTATGCTAGACAAAATTATGGAATGTTTGCCAGTGTTGTATTATATAATTTGTTCATATGAAAGAAAATCATCAGGTTCAAAATTATTAACATTCGGTATGAACGGGCTTAACTAGTTTTTTAAAAGTCGCGTTACAAACATTGTCTGAAGCGTTTAACATTTGAAAATGGAAAAGGAGAGTATTCTAATCTGAAGTGTCGAGAGAAGGTAGTCTTCACGCCCTAACCCTGATAGATCATATTATAAATGCATTTTCTTACTCATTTGATGAGTGAGCTTGTTATTGTCAATGTCTCTTCTATAAGAGCCACCTTAAATAACGTACGATGACGAAATGAGATTCGTATTGTTGCAGTGGGAACCTGTTGTGTATTTTGTGGTTTTCAGACCAAACGGTGTTTTCTGGAGGTAGTTGAACACCTGCCTCTTCCATGGCGGTGGTTCCTCACACCCTTCCTCCTCCATCGAACAGAAACCCGTTAGATTCCCTTCACCTGCCCCAGTTGACCTTCTTTGGGAAAAAGCTCGACACAAAAGTCCATGCGTTTCTGCAGAGCAGTGAAAGCATTATTTTTTTTTATCTGTGACGTGGCGAAGGGGGAACTTCTGACACTTCTGCACATATTTAAATGTAAAGAGACTGGAACTCATGCAGAAACACATATGAACAGAGGTTTGTCCGAGAGATTTTGTTATTAAAAACATAACGAAAGTTCAGCTAGTTAGTATTGCAACAGAATAACCAAATTAAAAACTTCGGTAGAGCGAAAAGAGTTATGTGTAAAAGGCAGGAACCAGGTAATCCAAAGAATAAATAGTTTCACTGTTTTCAAACTTCCAGAAATTAGAATGTTTCGTGAGTTTCACACAACATAAGCTAATTAGACCTACTACAATTTTCCCCCAACTTTTCAAGACTTTTCTTGAACGAGGTATGCAAAAGTTAATAACAAAATAAAGTAAATATACATTTCAGTACACTAACTATGAAATGTTTATAAAAAATGAAAACCAGTTGTGTCAGATATTAACTCATCTGGTGGATCGAGTCTCTCCATGACGATACAATAGCAATAGTAATAATAATAATAATAATAATAAATGTGGGAAAAGTTTTGTTTTATTAGTTTCTAAATGCTATTATTGTATAGTAACAATCATAACCATGCTAATATTGTACTATTCAAGACTTATCAAAGGTCTGATCCTCCCCTACAAAAAATTATGGTGATGTCATGTTTACTTGTGACCTTCCGGATTGCGCAGTGGCAGCGTCGTCACCTTGTAATCAAGGAGTCCCGGGTTCGATACCCGATGGAGGCATATAGTGGTTCGGATCCCACTTTAAACTGTAGCTCCAGTCCCGATTAGCCTTACTGTGCATAAAGTGGACTTAAAACAATAAGTCAACCAACCAACAAGCAGGCATGGTTACTTGTACCTATCTCAAACACTAGAAACCAGAAATACTCGTAGTTCTAGCTGCGAAACCAAATGTCAAGTTCGACACTCGTAGCTCATAGGACGTTTGTTTGCAACTATTCTCGCATCTATGTGGGGCGTCAAAACTTGTGTAATTTTAATACGTTACCTCCAGTAATTGAAATTATATCATTATTGAACCAATACGTACAAAAATAACCATTTTATTAATATGTACAACTTGATATTAATAAATATAAAAATTAATATCAGACTGGCCAGAGCAAATTACTTTACAAGTACCTTGTGTTTTATACCACTGAATTATTAATAAATGTCTTTCTTGGCCGCAAACTTACACTGATACTTACTGTTGTACGAGACAACAAGAATGAAGTACAGTTCATAGAGGCTTGCCCTGATCCGTATGGTAGGCCATTATTTCTTGCAACTAGAGCAAGGCCCTTGATGGCATTTGCATGCTGGTAAGCTATTGACAATATAACCAGAGGACTCTGAAAGAAACGGCAAAGGGTTTTATTTCGCCTCCACATAAATCGGAGAAGTGTGACGGAAACCGCTATAATGAAATTAGGACGCAAATCGCCGAATTATGACTCATGACGAGTGGCCAGGTCTTTAAAAAGTTGGCTGCTTGTACATATCTGACGCAGAAGCCTTGTTGTTTTATTAATGCATGTTCCCGAAGCGCAACGTGAAGTTAAAATTGTACACGCAAGGGACTTTGAAGAACATGAGGTTTTAACATGGAATGTGAAATTATTAACGTGGAGAGATTCTATCACTTCAACAATGCCCATTGTTATAGTTGCTGTCATCGGCGCCTTACCAACTTGGGAGTGGGTTTTGAATGAGGGTACATCGTACCACTTCAAATTTGGGAGCACACAATACCGCCCTAAATTATTTGATCTGAATTGTACCCTCTGTACCCTCTTCGTCAAATTATTTGACAGCTGCCAAATGTCCCGACCTGAGTGGCGGATTGGTTAGCACAACATGCTGTAACGGCAGGATTCTCAGGTTCGAATCCAGGGTGTTCTTTGTGAGTACCCCTTCATCAATTTCATCATACCATCAATCATTCTCATCTTCGCGTTTGGCCGAAAGTGGCAGAAAAGTGGAGTATAATAAACCAAATCAATCAAACTGCAAAATGTTGCCATTCAAAGATTCTTGTTTTCAATAGTTAAACGCAAAAAAGTTTAATTTTACCTATCCAAGAAAATTCAAACCACAGTGAATCTATTATACTACATTGTATTAGCTACCTCACGTGATCTGTGTTCTCGGTAACCTTATAAGGATGTAAAAACTGTCTAAAATGGGTGCAAAAGAATGGAATAAGGATTAGATCTATATCTGTTCCGGAATTGTTTCTAAAACATGTTTAAAACTATATTGAAAATAGACATACCGTATTTGCCGGCGTATAAGACACATTGTACACATTTTTGGGAAGAAAGCTATATCACTGAACATTATAGCTAATTACAGTATTTCAAATATAAAGTAATAGTAGGTCTACTTTCAACAAATAACTTACCTAATCTAAGAAAGAATACGTTTCTTCGTCACACGCCTACCATATTTCGTAACTATTGCTTTTCTTGACAATACAAGGTTATGCAAATTTTATTTCAAAGATTGAGAGCTATGTGGCTTGTTTCTTGATTTATTGATTGAGTTGGTGTTTTAAATTCACTTTATGCACAGATATGGTAATCGGGACTGCACCTACAATGGGATCCAAACCACTATGTGCCTCCACCAGGTATCAAACCCGGGACCCCTTGATTACAAGGCGACGACGTTACCACTACGCCATCGGGGAGGCCCTATATGTGACTTGTTCTAATATGGAATGGTCCATGCTTATGTATATTTGTACCCCCAAATCAAAAACGTTCCTGCGCCACTGGTCGTTAAGTTTGAGTCATTGAGGGGAAAATGCTGTATAAGACGGCAATATCTTACATACACATAATACATTTTGCATATTTTTGGAGGGGACATGCGTACCCTTTTCAAAAACTTTGAGAAACCTTTACGCATTGTGTACTGTGGAGGATTCAGTGAATATAAAACAGTGGCAATGACATCTGTAGCGCTACTTTTCATGTGATTTATTCTGTTTCTTCGTGCATTCTAAAATTTCCCATGAAACTGAAATCTCATCGGATGCTTCATACATGCAATATTTCCTCTCAGGGGAAGGAAGGTTCAAACGTGTGAAGAAACTTGCGAAACGAACTCTTTACGAGTGTTTTTGAAAAGAAATGAAATTTTGAATCAACTTAACTGTTAAAGAAAGAAATAAAATAAAAAGAAATCTCCCTATGATGTAATGTGCTTTATAATTACATATAAAATAGCCTTTTCTGTTTAGCAATGGTGAAGATGAGGTTGAATGGTAAAATGTGTCAAGCCCGTAGCCATGGGAGGGGTAACTGGCGTCATGGGCCCCCCTCAAGCCATGAAATTTTTAAATGTGAACCTTTAAAAAGCTACGAAAATAATATCGACGATTTTTCAAACTTGTAAAAAATTGAATTTTGTTCTTGCATAAATGAATGCGTTTGTTGTATAGACAGGCAGTCTCCAGAAGTCTGCAGTCTGCGATATTGGGTACTTTTAGTTTTACAACCATAGATGCAAAGCTACCAGTAGTGGCGGTGATTGGAGGGGCTTCTGCATTATGGACTCTTAATGCTAAGTCTTGTCTACCCAGACCCGGTGGAGGCATATAGTGATTCGGATCCCACTTTAAACTGTAGGTCCAGTCCCAATTGGTCTATCTGTGCATAAAAGTGAACCTAAAACAAAACTCAAACTTGTCTGCTAAGAGAAAGTAAATTGTCCTTGCCCCCCCAGTTTTGGCACCCAATCGCCGCCACTGGCTACCAGGTGAAAATGTCTCTGCCCCATTTTTTTCGGTTAACTCTAATTTAGAATCCTTTATTGTAATAATTATTGCTAATGCGTGTAATTTAATTTACAAATATATTATTTGGTAAATATAGAATTATAGTGGCTGTTCATTGGTTCTGAAGAAAATAAAGGAAATTTTGAAAACATTTTTAATTTGCAAAAAAACACAGAACTATCCGAATACAATACTTCTGACCAGTATCGGCGAGGGGGCAAGAACAGTTATTTTGCTCTTGGTAGACCAACATTAAGAGGGTATGGTACGAGGGCAAAAGTGGCAAAAAAAAGTCGGGGGCAACTGCCCCCAGGTCCCCCCAAATAACCGCCACTGTGTGTGTGTGTGTGTGTGTGTATATATATATATATATATATATTATTTATATACATATACACCTACAATTAAAAGTAGGATCCGAAACACTCCCTTTAGAAATTCTTGATTTTGAATGATTGATTTCCTTTATTTTACTTCGCTTTTTGTGCCACTTTTGGCAAATTGCGAAGATGGGGATGAGTGATGATGTGATGAAATTGATGAATACACACTCAGAAACATCCATGCCCAGGCCGAGACTCGAACTCTGGACCCCTGGCGTCGTAGCGCGATATGCTAACCACTCCGCCACGGGGGCCTGCTTTTAGAAAATTCTGGATGTTCTTATGGTATTAGATTATACAACTTTTGACAACCTTTCTACCAAGTAGTGCACTTGGACTGCATTTTTCAGGTTAACGCGGTTCTGGTGCCTGGACCCATAGCCAGTATAGTCATCTGTAGGGTTTGTGTTGTGTCGTTCATATGAGTTTGTTTGTTCGAGTTTTTGTTTTTAAGTCCACTTGATGCACAGATAGGGAAATTGGGACTGGACATACAGCCTTAAGTTGAATCCGAACCATTATGTGCCTAAACCGGGTATCGACTTAGCGACTCCTTGATTGCAAGGTGACTTCGCCACTACCCATCGAGGAGACCCTTATGTGATTGCCCCCTTCATCCATCTGATCTTATCAGCATTTATTCCCATGGTCGCGATTAGCCAAAAGTGGTAGAAAAGCGAAGAAATATAACCAAATCAGTGGCGGCGATTGGGTTCAAAAAACCGGAGGACAAGGTGCCAAAACTGAGGGGGCATAAGTGGCGAAAAGTGGGTAGGCAACTGCCCCCCATCACCGCCACTGAACCAAATGAATCACACTTAGAAATGTCGACACAAGGAAAAGGGAAAGTTTTGAGGGTCTCCGAATTGCAATTCATTCAATTAGAATATTTTCAACAAAGAATTGATTGATTGATTTCCTTTATTTTACTTCGCCTGTTGTGTCACTTTTGGCTAATTTGCGAAGATGGGGATGAGAGATGATATGATGAAATTGATACACACTCACAAACATCCATGTCCAGGTTGGGATTCGAACACGGGACCCCTTGCGTCGTAGCGCAATGTGCTAACCACTCCGTCATGGGCGCCGGCTTTTCAACAAAGAAGTTTTGTTGTATAGTGGTAGTATGAAGCAACAATAAACCAACAAGTATTCAGCCAAACCAACACTAAATGAATGGAAACAGTCCTCCGTGGTGGAGTGCTTATTACAGCGCGCTACGACGTCAGGGGTTCCGGGTTCGAGTCCCGGCCTGGGTGTTCTTCTTGAGTGTCCCTTCATCAATGTCATCATTTCATAACTCATCCTCATCTTCATGATTAGCCTAAAGTGGCGGAAAAACGAAGTAAAATAAAGCAAATCAAATTAAATGGCTGGGTTAGGAACGATTTCTACATGAACATGAGCAGCAGCGCAACTTTGTGGTGGGAAAGGGGGCAGAACGTGAATCTCAGGTTCAAGAAGGTTAAAAAAATTGCCCTGAACATGTAAATTTGAATAAACCAGCAAATGGACAAATGCCCCCCATGCCTCTGCTGAGGTACGCCTATGAGCATGAAAACAAATTGCACATAGAGCACTCGTTTGAAGTTTTTTCTCTTTCTTTTCATTAAAAGAGTCAGGGTCTATTATGTTTCCCCTTGGGAAGAAAAGAAGAAAGGTTCGGTCCGTTGAAAGCATGCAATAAAATGTAGTAAAAACGTTCACCTTGCAGCAGTATAGTTTTACTGTCATGTAAAACGGCGTTAATTTCATGTGGTAAGCTTTATCACAAGGACTCTCACTCGATCCTCTCGGGACAATGATGAAGAAGATACGTAGGGAAGGATACAGTTGAATGTGACTTCTGCAGTCAGTCCGGCCAACGTGTTGCCTTTTTTCTTGAATTCGATGTTCTGTTTACATGGAAAACTCCGAGAAATAGGGGGCTATGATACCCACCAACTTTCCTCCCGGGCACGCCACTGTGTGTGTGTGTCCGTACGCACACTACAATGCGCGGTCAGGTCTTTGGTACAAAATTGATGTTGTCAATATTCTTTTCAGTGAGGCAAACAACCCCCTCCCCCACCACCAAAAAAAACTGCGTCATTTCGAAGTTTTCCCATGCCTGCAACAATCCATACCAGCCTTACTTGTAGTTATCAGTCCCTAACAGTGACGGCGATTGGGTTCCAAAACTAGGAGGGGGGCAAGGTTCTAAAACTGGGGGGGGGGGGCAAAACCAGTTTTGTTTCCCTCGTTGATAAGGTTTAGTGCGGGGGCAAAAGCGGCAAAAAGTGGGGGGGTGGCAATTGCCCCCCCTCCCCCTAATCGCCGCCACTGGTCCCTAATAATAATTAACAGAACTTCTTACGAGTGAAATGAACTAGTGAAATATGATTCTTGGCTGACATTCATTTCCTGGAGGGGGGGGGGGGCAATACCCTTCTACGGAAGCTCATGAATATAATAATAGTAACAACAACAGTAAAGTTTTACCACGTGTGTGTATAATTGTTGTAATATTTAATACTCTTACGGAACCATTGTTAGGATTGAATGAATGAATGGAGTTAAAAATTTCGGGTGCATTAACACACTTTGACATTTTGCACCCTTCAAAGGTGAGGAAAATTCCCCTTAACTAAAATCCCTACATGAAAGTTAAAACGGAGATGTAGTAAAATGCCACTTGAGAGAGGACAAGTTGTTCTGTAGATAACAACAACGTTGCATTGCTTACAGAACTATTAGAAAAATAAAACAATTGAAACACTGCCAGATGAGTTTGTAAATTGAAGATACAAGAAGCGGATCCATTACTGTAACTAGTGGGTTATTTGCGTAGATAGTTTATTTTTAAAATGCATACGCGAGGAAAGGTAAAATACAGCACTTACGAAAATCCTGGTCTCATTGCCGACTGTAACCACCAACCACAAGTTGAGCTTTCCATGTACGCAAATCGTAAAAATACAACGTACTAAACACGAGACTGGTCGTAACAATTGATTTATTAAAATAATCTATTATTTAAAGCAAGGATGTTTTTGACATCGGTTCATTTTTTGTGCATAATATTTAAACGTGCTTTGAAAACGAGATTAGAGATTTTCCACTTTTACGAAGAACAATTAAAATCTCAGATCAAAAACAGAATAGCGGTTGGACTGTACCCTTTTTTTATCCTTGTGTAAAAAATTAAAAGGTCGCATTTATGAATGTACACGATATGTTTTTTTGTTGTTGTTTTTTTTGCTGGGAAGGAAAGATTGTTGTATCTTCCTCTCGTGTTTGCTTCGGTTAATTGCAGACTTAATAAGCTGTGTATCCGGGAAGATAATAATTTTACGCCGTTCAATTTATCCCACAAATCAATCAAGGTGTTCAAGGTATAATTCACTCGCCTAATAAAGCTTTCTTTTACATCCAGAATCGCTCTGTTACCTTTAGGAATCTTGAAAAGTGGTATGCATAATTATTACCAGCCAAATTGTGCATTGTCACCAGGCACGAAGCTAGGGGGGGGGGCTGAAGACCCCCCAGAAATCCTACAAATATCTAATTTAAATAATTTTAATCTTCAGAGGTTCTGCCCCCCACACTTTTCGCCCTTAGATAGCGGCTGCTGATAAGGAAAAGCCCCCCCCCGAAATAAAACTCTGGCTACTGGCCTGATTTTCACGTTCATTCATTTTGTTTTACTCACTGTGAGGATGAAAATTTAAATGAAATAAAATGTTAAGCAAGCCGTTAAAAACCTGAGGACATCATCAGGACAATTTTATTCTTCAATACACGTGAAATAAAAGGGAGAAATAGGAATAAACAATTTGCGTGGTAATACTTATTCATCCCACTGTACAGATAAGAACACTGTCACGTATATACAGAATGCGCAATATAATTTTAATTCATTTGATGTGTTTACAGAATATTTCATTGTCAACGATTTGTTTCAATTATCCCAACTTTGAATTGTGTAAAACAAAGTGAATTTTTCAGGTAAAATCCAAAGCTGACTCCACTGAATGTACATAGATATGAATAGTGATATCGAGATTTAAACCTTCCAACATTTCATGTGAATCATGATTGATGATAGAAGACACAGTATATTACTCAACATCAAAGTAAGAACTATGTAGTTAGATCTTACGTCATCCCAAATAATAAAGATAATAAAGTCGTTATAACATAATTGTTATTAATATGTTGTTACAATGTTTCACCATGTTCACCCTTATTCTTTTATATTCACCTTCCATTTTTTACTGTCACTTCTCTTTCTCCTGTCTTTTATAATTGGAGGTGGCGGAGGAGACAAATAACCTAGCAAGTTACTGCACCAGCACCTTTACAATTGTAGACCAAAAGCAAAACTACATTTCAGTAGATGCTGACAAATTGTTTAAACATAAATTTGCCTACGCAATGACAGGTACAGTGGGATCCATGAGTATTACCGCGCAAATTGTCCATCATCATGTTCGTACATCTTATTTGATCCAATAAGAGCTTCGAGAATTAAAAGAAAACTCAAAACAAGCTGTTGACAACTTCTGAACCAGCACACATAAGAATCCATCACTTAAAAACACATAGGATGTAAGAGAAAAATTAATGAAAATAGTCATGGACAATTTGCAGGGTAATACGCATGGATCCCACTGTACATATACGTAGTTCATGCATTCGCGGAATTTTTTATTTCTTTAGTAAAAACTGGAAAATAATAGTTCACAAACTAATATAAAGCGACTTTCAATGTAAACAAATAAAATAATTACTTACCACGTGAGCCTTCAACACAATCCCTGAAATATTGTACAGTAAAAACACCACTCGTAACACTAATAACCAATGCACATTATGTAAATATGGCACAGTAAATGTAAGTTCGTGTCTCTTTTAGATAAATTAAGCAGCACGACACAAAAATCTGGCGTGTTTTGGCTTCGCCTGTTAATCGTTATTTAGCCAGCAGATACAGATTGCTGTCAAATTTCACAGTGCAGCGCCAATCTTGAGTGAACAAGAGAACAGCGATACGCGGTACTCAGCTTGACCTTTCACCACAGCACTGAAAAGAGACCCGACCGACACTGCGTTCGCTCGTGTGTCCCGCACAAGACTGGCTGGAGGATGGAGGGTAAGCAAGTCATGCTCTGCTGAAAAATAAGGACGCGTTCGTACTCGGATGGATGTGGGTCGGCTGAGCAAGAAAAGACCAACGAACCACGGGCTAACTTGAGAGAGCGACCAAAGAAGTTCATAAGTAAAAAAAAAAAAAAGACGTGTGTACACAACAGAAAGAAAGTTTAATTCGAGAATTCAAGCAACAACGAATTGAGCGGTAGATCTCGTTACGTTTCAATTTCAGAAGTAGGCTAATATAGGTTTCTTGATATCCTTGTTCTTCGTAAGTGAATATTAGCGAGATGAAACAAACAAGAATGAAGAAAGTTTTATTTTTTTGTTCTCGGTTCTCTGTTCTTGTGTCTTCTTTTCTTGTTTGTATTCTCGTGGACTTTTACCTTGATTTTCTGTATTTCTAGGTTAATTTGGACAATTTAACCTCGCGCTGTCCAGTGAGTACAAAGAAGTGTATTAGAGACGCAAAATGACACATACCCTCCCCATAAATCTTGACCATCCTGAAAATCGGACTTTATGAACCACTAATTACCATAATAGAAGATTCGGGGGGGAAGTGTTGAAAAAGATTTGGAGAACACCCAAGAATTTCTCTTATCCTTTGAACACACACAATTAATTTATTGTTGTATTAGATATCCACATCGTTAACAGTAGTATACCTATAATTTTGAAAGATTTTCATGCGTCTGCCATTTTGTTGCAAGCAAACTGCCAAAAGGAGGTTATTTCATCAGCTCACCTACCTTGGTACGCCACTGATTATGTAATATGCTACGATGTTTCAGAAGAAAAAACTCATCTTCCGTTCATGGACGTCCGCAGAATTTTTTCCAGGGAGGGGCAAGGAAGGTATTTTTTTCCAGGGGGGGCAAACGAAGGCAAATTTTCCCCCAAAATAGTGTTGTTCCCTAAAAAAACATTGCTTAAATTTGAATTTATGGTGTTCATGCAATAATTAACACATATTATTGTGGCTAAAATGAAATTATATGTGTGAATCCATATTTTTTGATTGACTTTCATTTTCCAGGGGGGGGCACGGCCCCCCTTGTCGCCCCTTCCGGACGCCCATGCTTCCGTTAAGCAATTGATACCACGGACGTATCTAGGGGGGGGGGCTGGGAGTTCTCCCCCGAAAGACTTACCAAGTAGTAAAATTTAATAATGAAAATATATTGTAGAATCGGTAGCTATTGATTTTCACCGAACTTGTAAGAAGGCAAGGATTGTATTTGGATCATGTAGCCTTGAAGGACAAATATGCAGAAAATATTAATCAGGAACTTTACTTTTCGTCAACTGGACAAACAATCTCTTTTCTTATTCAATAAATATTCAGTTTGATACATATCTATTTGATATAAATTTCCTTGTCTGTCAGTGCAGTTGATGTAATTCAAATTGTGACGATCTTAACTACACGTAAACTAGATAATAAATAAGTACTATTATGTCTCCATTCTTAAACCGTCTTTGTATCTATTCATGAAATAATAATAACAATAGGTTATTAAACAATTTACATATTTAATTAATATTATAATATATTTAAATTTAAGAATAATAATAATTATTGTTATTTCTGAGACGCTTGGTTCGGAATCCTCCTCCCGAAATGTATTTCGAGATACATGGCTGATTGATACCTATTCATTACTTATGAATGACACGAGAAAATAATCCGGTGAGGGCACATTGCACAGTGGTTGGTTGATTGATTGATTTGTTGTTTTAAGTCCACTTTTATGCACAGGAAGGCTAATCGGGACTGGACCTACAGTTTTAAAGTGGGGTCCGAACCACTGAGCCATGTACCTCCACCGGGTATCGAACCCGGGACCACTTGATTACAAGGCGACAACGTTACCACTACGCCATCGGGGAGGCCCTGCAGAGTAGTTGGGATTCCACATTAAACTGTAGGTCCAGTCCTCATTAACGTATCTGTTCATAAAGTGTAGTCAATCAAAAATCTCTGAAGAACAGAAATTGTATTATGAGTTGCAGAAATAATATAATGCATAGGCAGCATCCAATGCAAGTGTACAAGGGCTATTACACAACCTGAACTCTAGCCTTCAGAGTCGTTAGATGACGCGTCCTGGTCTGGGTATATCGCAGCTGTTTTTTGGCTTTCGAGATCGGAACGCTATTCTTTTCAAGTAGCTCCCTGTTCTCATGATGTTCGGTCAACACCGAAATTTTGGGGAATCCCACAGGGAATCGAACGATTTAACTACACGGAAGCTCATTATTAACTGCCATAACGTATTTGGTTTCAATATTGGTATGCCTACTCAAAGTTACATTCACTGTTTTGTAGTAACTGTTGAAAAAATCTTAAACATGCATGTAAGCTGTTAGAAATTATGCGATAATTATTAATAGATACCCAGACACGAATGTATAAATTGCTTACATTCACACAACACATCTGAGAACAATTATAGTACAGTTCATACCACAACCGAAATAATTATACCTGTAATGAAGTTCTCATTTGAACAACTCCGGTTTCGAATTTAAACGTTACTCGAACAGGCCAATTCCACTTTGAAGTTTGTAACGTTTGAAAGGTAGCAATTCCGAAGCCTTTGACCTTCCATGCTGTCTCTTTAAAATGCTAGCTTCCGGAAAAGAAGAGCAGTTTCCTGCCACAACACCAGATGGCGCTCACGCTTGAATTTAAAACTCCCTCAACGTATCTTCGTGTAATTCCCCTTTGCTTTTGACAACAAATGAATCCCCTCCCCTAACAGTACGTCTAGCATTTTAAAAATACAGTGGATTGTTAGATAAGCATGAAATAAATTTCCGGTCTGGCTGGAAAGTAAAATGACGTCGACTACAGAGATAAAAGAGCATAATCGAATTAAATATGATTTGCAATTTGCAGTAAGAGCATTTGCTTACATCACAACAGTATGTTTACCAACTCTTCTGTTCAGAGCCGACCCTGAAAGGGGCGACACAACAGACATGGCTATATTTAGAGGGGAAGGGGGGGTTAGGGTTCAACTCCCCCGAAACTTCTGGTATGTTGGATTAATGGAAGTCAGTAGTAACTCAAAATTTCCAAAAAAAAAGTTTCATTCTCGGAATCGCAACTCACTCGCGACCTCTCCATTTTAACTTTCGTTGTCCTCTCTGCAGTGTTGTTCCTGGTTCGGACCGAAAATTCCCTTATGATTTTCCAAAAATTCCCTTTCCAACTTTTATATTCACTGTTCGATAAGGTTTTCAATCCCTCTTGATAGGAGCCGGCCTCCATGGAGGAGTGGTTAGCATAGCACGCTACGACGCCAGTGGTCCCCGGGTTCGAATCTCGGCATGGGCATGGCTGTTCTGTGTGAGTGTCCCTTCATCAAATTCAGCATATCACTCTCAAAGAGTACTCACAATTTCTCCCCCAAACAACGATTTCCAAAAAGTTGTAAAATTACGGGTTTCGAAATTATGGTCTACGAAATGTCATAAAGATTACTAGGTCAGATAAGAAAAACATTGCTAAAACATTCGAGAATACATATTTACGAAAAACCCTTTGAACATAATGTTATGTCATGATTTCAATGGTACATATAGCTTTTTTTTAATGTCTAAAATATTAGCTCAAAAAGTCATGCTTAAAACAAGCAATCAATGGAAATACCATGAGCATTATTAAAAATAAGCCATCCTGGTGGCTGAAAACGCTGTGTTTAGATTCGTGAACCTGCCACCAAAGTTCTGGGTTTAGGCCCCGGCATGTTATTTCTTTGTGAGTGTCCCTTCATCAATTAAATCTAATCATCGTTTAAGTTTATACTCATACAGGGTGGAGCATTTACGACTACACAGTTTGAGGTTGGCAACACTGCAAAACAAATGCATTGGGAGGGAGGTTTCCTCCTGCCTCGTGTACACTGTGACCTATGACTCCTATGACTGTGACTTTGGATTTCAGTAGGAATGGAGCGTTGGCCGCTACAGCAACGTATATTTTGTGTGGAGCAGTTCGTGTTGACGAAGTCAATTGTAGCGGTGCAGCGTACATTCCGCAGGGCAGTGGCGCAGGAACGTTTCTCATTTAGGGGGGTACAGAATTCAGTCTCCCATACATATATATACACACACACACTCTCCTGCACGTATGTAGAAATACATTTTGGGGGGGGGGGTCCAACCAAGTGTCGCAATAATAATACATAATAATAATTAGAATAATTAAATTAAAATATTAATTAAATATGTAAATTAATTAATGTTAAATATTATTACATGAATAGGTAAAAGATAGTAAAAGAATAGATGTATAACAGCACGTACTCATTATCTAGCTTTCGTGTAGTTAAGATCGCCAAAATTTGCATAAAACAACTGCCTTGGTAAGCATTTAATGTCAAATAGAAAAAGAATTGAATATTTATTGAATAACAAAAAGGAGTTAGATCCAATTAACGAAAAGTAAAGTTGCTGATCAATATTTTATGGATATCATTATTAGTACTGTGCATAAATATTTGGAACACTTCAAAGCCGTATCAGCGAAATGTATTGCCTTCCAATAAGTTGAGCGGAAATAGCCATCGATTATATATTTAATGCTACACAATTATATTGATTATTTACTTTTACTACATTGTAAGACTTTCGGGGGTGGGTCCGGACCTCTTGTACCCCCTCCAAATACGTCCTTGATACCTAGGTATAATGTGAAGCCATGAGAAACATTCTATTTTAGAACAGCACACACGAACGTCCTGTTATTTAATGCAAAATTTGCATAAATATACAGTATTTTTCTTTGTTTTTCTTAGATTTTTTAACAGATTTTAAAACCTGATAACAATTGTGAAACACATAAAGCTCTGGACCTCGTTCTGGGCTTATTTGGATTTAACGGAACGGAAAATCAGAAGTTTGAAATGTGAAAATTGCGAACAAAGATACATCTATTCATTTTAATACAGGTTGAAATTAAAGGTGGTGAGGAGGATCTTGAGCCGCTCCAAACAAGAATAATCATCTTCCACCCACTGGATCCGTATATCAAACTAATTGAGTTCTACTTCAGATCAGTTCATTCTAATTTTAAATTCCCATAGCTACGCATAAAAATATCTTTAAACAATTTATGGCAGATGTGTACCACATCCAATGCCTTTTAGAAGCCATGTATTTGGTATTTTCTCAGACATCTGTAGGGCGTTGTATTAAAAAAGAAAGAAAAGAACTGAGTTCAGACGGTTCCTGATCAACTCGTAAGAAATCTAACTTTGAAATATTTATGAAACATTTGACAAAGCATTTATTTGTTACGAGCTGTACCTGACACTCTTCAAGCACTGCAAGTACTATCATTACATATACAAAACCTAAATGCTTCAGATAACGGAGGAAGCAAGAAAAGTTTTTTTTGTTTTGTTTTCAATCTTTGGTGGACAACATGAAGAGCCGGCCAAGGTTTATTTTCGCATGGAGTGGTATTAAATGCAGATACATACGTGTGTTTTAGGGTGACATGTCAATTTCTTGTTTATGTGAAAAGGTAAACTTTAATGTAAGCAAAAGCATGCGCGCCACAGTTAAAGATTTTTGAATCTACAAAGAAAATCCAAAACACATTCCCGCCTCGCCGGCCTCCGTGGCGGAAGGGTTATAGCATAGTGCGCTATGACGCCAGAGGTCCCAGGTTCGAAACCCGGCCTGGGCATGGGTGTTATTTGTGAGTGTCCATCAATTCCATCATATCATCACTCATGGCAGAAATGCGAAGTAAAATAAACCAAATAAATCAATGAAACATTAATATCTCACTCCAAAGACCTAGCGAATCCAATCCAAAATCTACCAATAGAACCTGCAGTGAGTCTAATTTATCTCGTGCATTCATATGACTAATGTAATTTTCTTACAGTTTGACTTTAGTGTTTAACTTAAAATGGCGTTGTGTTTGTGTTGCTTTCGATATGAAAATCATATTTTAAGCAATTAATGTCCAATTATAAGTATACCTAATATATAGGTAAAATAAGTCCCCCTCTGATAAAATCGCAGATTGCACCCTGTTTAAATGTCTCGATAAAATTTCATTTCACCTAGGAATGATATCGCAATGCGATGAGTCGAAAACTGTCACAGCTTCATCTCGTCTCCTGTGTGGTGAGGTCCTTCTCGTTCTTGTTTGTGCTTATTTTTGTTTCGGTTTCCACTCTGAAGTTGTTATAACATATTCTAGATTCACTTCATGCTCAGGTAGGCTAGTCTGGATTCTATTTTATAAAAAAAATCTCTTAATTTTTAATTTTTAATATATAAGTTTAAGTATAGTTTTCCGAACACCCTCTTACAAAGTTATGAAAAATATGGGTGAGGTACAGGAGTGTATTGTACCCCCCAAGTTGGTTTGTCGTGCCTCGTCTCGTTCGTGTAAGTATTTCGTTTAGGAAAATTCCATTTTAAATATTCAAAAGAAAATGGGGCCAGTCATACACTCTTCTTATGAAGATTTGTATTTCATCTTCGAATCGACGTGACCACTTCTTTAGAAAAGTGTACCCCCCATACGCAAAGGAGAATTCGTATGCAGCGTGATTTTCTGGGAGCATATCTGATTCCATTGTTCCACACACATTTTAAACAAATTTCATCTCCTTAAGAAGGTTTCCAAGAACACAGGTCAATGAACTAACTAGTAGCAAGCACAGTGTAGTAGAATCAGTTTACAATGGTTTGAATTTCTGTGCTAAAGATAATGCTTATAGTTATAAAAAATATTCACTTTTTTATTGGGGGAATTTAAAATAGGTTCTTGCGTCTGCTGTCAAATTACCAAAGGGGGGGGGGGTACAGGGGGTACAACTCGATTTACGAGTTTAGGGGGTACAGTACCCCCTTCAAAAATTTGGGGAGGTACAATGTACCCCTGTACCCCTCCGTTCCTGCGCCACTGCCGCAGGGAGTATGGTGATCAACAATGCCGTGGACGAGTTCCTAACAGGAAAACAATCAATGAATGGTGGAAACAATGGCGTGAAGTTGGAAGTGTTCAAAATAAACCGCATGGGAGAAAAAGAGCACCAAAGAACATGGGTCATGCGTAGCTTTCAAGACAGTCTTGCACAATGTGTTGCCTGCCAGGGACGTCATTTGAAATATGTTATTTTCAAGAAATAATTTTGTGTACATTGTTCATGTATACATTTTCTGTAATCCAAAGGTGCGATGTTTGTTCTAGAAATGAAAAATGAAAATAAATGTAATCAGCAAATCATCTGTCTTCATTATAAAATAGGTAGTCGAAAATGCTCTACCCTGTATTTCTTACATGATATTGTCTAGCAAAACATATAACAATGTTATTTTCAGAGATCAAAAACACAATTCTTCCCTCTGCGCATTCATTGTGTTCACATGAAACAGGATTTGTAGCGCCAACACTGTTCAATCAGATATTCTTCTTCAGGACTTTTTGTTCAAAACTGCAATCAGTTTTATTACATTGTATTTATTTTGATCGAAAAGGAACTTGATTGTCACTTTCATAATTTGAAATAGATTCCGACTCCATTCTATATATTTATACCATCACACCATTTTTCTCTTGAGTTACATTGACTCGCTGTTGTTCATATTTCACAAACTAACCGTGATATTAAAAAGACCCACATTTGTTTTGTGTACTGCACATATGATAATTGAAGAGCTTGGTGCAACAACGTGACAAGCCACATCCGGTAAATTTTTCGGCCAGACTTAATAATTTTTGAAAATATATTTTATTTATTTTCTGGCTCAAACGAAAGTATGTTTTAAGTGTTGCTTTACTCAAATTTAATTATTTTCTAAAATAATACACACGCTTTTTTTATATTGTCATGTTCTTGCCCTCGCATAATAAACCAACTGAAAGTCTCTCGGCAACAATATGATAAGCCACATTCTCTAAATATCTTTAATAACTATTACAACATTAAGATTTTTTAAATGTTATGCTCCTGATAATTGTTGTTACTTTAGGGAGACATCCGATTAACTTCAGATTAAAAAGCAGTTTATTTGGTGCCGTAAATAATTTTGTACCCAATACTTTGCCACAGGAAGTTTTAGAAATTACAGACACAATAGTATGACAAGCCACAAATTATTTTATTGTTTACATACTTGACTTGAAGACGATGAATTTTCACCTGATGGTCGATAGTCAATGTCACCATCGCTATGATCTACAAGGGAAGTGGAATCAATCATCACTATAATTAGGCAACAAAGTGCCAAAATTAAACAATACCTCCCGGGATTAAGAAACACGTTACTGCATCACGTCATTTTGAATTGATTGAATTGTTGCATTAAGTCCACTTTATGCACAGATGGTCTAATCGGTACTGGAACTACAGTTTAAAGTGGGATCCGAACCACTGTACCTCCACCGGGTATCGAACTCGGGACCCCTTGATTACAAGGAGACGACGTTACTACTGCGCCATCGGGTAGGCGCACATTACGTCATCTTAAACAGTGGCTTGTCACGTTCTTCAAATACAAAAAGGAGAGAGATTTGGGCAACAACATGGTCTACAGGGTGCCTACATGAAATACGTAGTTGCCTACTTGGATACGGTACCAACATACCTACCACCTGAAGAGAAAAAAATGATTTTCGTGAAAAATGTGGCTTGTCATGATGTTGCGCCAAGCCCTTCAATTATATGTAGTGTATAATATATACAGGGTGTCCCAAAAGGTAATTTATAACTTCAATGTCATATAACAAGACTTGTAATTCACTTAGAGAAACAAAGTAAGTTTTATGTGATGCACCAACTCAAAAAGTTTTGTTCTTTTAGGTAATGGATAACTTCCTTGTCTTTCCATGTGGCAGGAGCAACATCATTTGAGAATGGAGTTATTCATTACCTAACAGAACAAAACTTTTTGAGTTGGTGTATCACATAAAACTTTGTTTCTCTGAGTGAATTACAAGTCTTGTTATATGACATTGAAGTTGTAAAGTACCTTTTGGGACACCCTGTATGTACACACACACACGTATATATATGTATATTTTAAATGCATCTTAAATGTTACCTGTAAAAAGTTTTCAGAAGCTGAAATTGTAAAACAGTCAAGAATAGTAATATTTTCATTCTTGGAAATTGACCTTTTCCTCTAGCAGTAGTAGCTGTGTTACTTCAAAATTTTAGAATTAGATGATAGTGGGAAATTGGAAGATGTTCCCAAACCCCATTTAAAATTTTAATCATGGTTTATTTTTATATGACGCGGATATCTTCAAAATCGTCCGCAATTTTGACGTTTTTCTTGAAATCTCTCCTTTTACCCCCTCTGCCCTCAAAATTATATTCTGCCTGGCGTTCTTTGCGCCAATGATAATTTCCTTTCATGTGGCAACGATGCTACAAGCAGCACCTGGATTAAAGGCATGACTTAGTTTACGAAATGGGCACCAGATGGCAGCAAAGACCAAACATACGTTTGCAGTGACATCCACTGGCGAAACAATTAACTTATAGACATATTTTCCATTGTACACTGTGTTTCAAAATGATTTGAACGATTTCATTTTGTTATATTTTACATAAATGGTCAAAATGAGATGAAATATCACACATATGTAATGTAACTGTCCAAGTTTAAGTGCCAATGGTTATCGCGAAGTTAACTCACAAATGCTCAATGTGGGCACCCTTCGTTACTCTGCACACGTCAATACGGTAATTATTAGCTCCATTCCCAATCCAACGATATGATGTGACAATCCCTCGTCAAGGAACTCATTTACATTAGGGTGCAAGTGACATTGGGCTCCATCGAGCTGATAGATAAAGTCTGCACTGTCATGTGTCGGCTACGGCATAAGCCACGTAGTCAGCATGTTCAAGAATGTCTTTCCAGTTACGGCAGCAATTTTACATTACAATTCTACGTACAGCTTTGGATACTACTTGTGTACGTGTGGGTCATCGTAGTACACCTCTTGCACATGTTGTCTGTCCCCCTCTTCTCTGGGGAATCCCCTTCTGCAGCCTGCTTTTCGGACACTTCCTGGCGAAATGTTCATGTGCTGCGACTTCGTCAACTTCACCAGGACGAGATCTTCGAACACCTGCTAAGTGATGTTGAGAAACGTACATGGAGTTCTTTCGTAGAAGTCTCCAACAATTTTTTGGGAAACAAACGTGCTGAAGACTATGAAAAACTTGTAAATAATTTGGTTTCATCATATCAAAAAATAGGTTGCAATATGTTCCTTAAATTGCATTTTCTACTCTCATCTCAATTTCTTCCCGAAAAGTTGTGGGGAGGTAAGTGATGAACTCAGTGAGCATTTCCACCAACAAATATCTGTAATGGAGAAAAGATCCCAAAGGGAAATGGAGTAGAGGAATGCTTGTCGACTATTGCTGGACAGTAACCAGGGATGATCCTGAACTTCACTACAAGAGGGAAGCAAAGAGGAAGCGGATTTAATCCCACGTAAGTAGTAAAGAACACACCATACAGTAGTATAGTAGAAAATAATTATTTTGAGATTAATGTAAAAACTATGATTCATGAATTTACTTGCAAAGGCAGATGGAAATGTACACACGTTTTGTACTGTTCGCATAATACAGTTCAAGCGTAAAAGTCACATGCACACCAAGCATACGTCATTCCACTACGTTAGAACATTGGGAAACCCGACTTTTCGACAATACCTCGTATAATTCTTAAACCGGAAGTCGAGTGGCATTTTCATTGTCAGTTTCGTGTTCAGCATCATGGATTGATAAAGAAAAGTGAATTTTCATCCATGTCGCAAAAAAAAATTAAAATTTGTTGACCAGTGTATTCAGTAACGCCAAAAACACACTTCTGTTCTGGCCATATATAACGATATTAGTCATTGCTCTGGTGGCCAGTGCAACGCTGAATTAGTGACAACTAGTGTTGGGTCATATATAATCCAGACAATATATCGCGATATTGAAAAAATATCGTCCAGGCTATCTCAACTAGATGATATAATGTCATAATATTTTGGCAATATATATCGTGTCTGCGATATAGCATGATATTTGGCAATATATATCGTGGAGATGATATTGCATCTTCTGTGACGATATATCGCGATATCAGATTTTCGATATCGTCCATCCCTAGTGACAACCTGCCATGTAAACCGAAAGAATGATTACGCTCTGAGCTTTAAGTGCTGTGTTCAATATTTCAGCAATGGCTTCATCTGAGGGAACATCATTATCAACTGAAAATTACTCAATTGTGTAATTGTTGATGGTAAAAGCGTTAAGTGCACAAAAATTCACAAACAACATTATTTCTTAGGTATTAAGCAACTTCATCAATCCTCATACTGTAGTAAATTTCATAATAAAAATGTAAAGTTATTTATGACACTGATGATAGTGAAGGACTCTGTGAATCACCAAATGGAAAAGTTGTGCATATAGTGTAACACTTGTCATCCTACATATGTCACCAAAAGCTGAGGACCTTTCCGATGGTGCAGTGTCACTTTGTAATCAAGGGGTCATGGATTTAATACTTGGTGGAGGCACATACTGGTTCGGATCTCACTTTAAACTGTAGGTCCAGTCCCGATTAGCCTTACTGTGCATAAAGTGGACTTAAAATACCAAGTCAAAGTCAGCTGATTGGGAAAATAGTACTTAAAGTCTACCACTCTTGTTTTGAGTTAAAAATGGCTAACGATCTACACTAATGCATCTTTAATATAGTCTTCTGTGAAATCCATAATTTGTGAACTGGTTACAGAGTTGAAGTTGCTGCAGGAATTGGTCAGTGATTTGAGTTTTTACTAGGATTTCTTAGTTTCTCATACCACTGGTATCATTTTTACATTCAGTCACAAGAAATCTGTAAATAGAGATCTCGGTCAGCAGTGGGATATAGCTATTAATGGGAGTGGGTAGTTTTGAAAGTATTCATTGCATTACAAATACCTTCCATAACTTGGAGAGGTAAAGATCCATCACAACATTTGAAACTCTGGTATGGGAGCACTAGCACTAGCGTCGCTAGGCTAAGTTACGGGAATGTCTGTAGTTTGCACATTTTCAGAAACCTTGGAGCTACGAGGGTAAGTCAATATATAAAGTCACAAAATGGAATAGAAAGAAAAGTTGAAATAGCTACCTGATGAAATGTGGTTTATTTTTCAACATAATCTCCATGAACATTTAGGTACTTGTCCCAGCATTTTAAGAGTCCCTCAAAGCCAGCAGCGAAGAAGGTTTGTGGTTGCTGTCGTATCCAGCTGGTAACCTCCTGATGGAACTCCTCCATATCCTGGAACCGGTGACCACCCAGGTAATTCTTCAGTGCGCCGAAGAGATGAAAGCCGGATGGCACCAAATCCAGACTGTAGGCTGGATGTTCCAGTCGTTCCCTATGAGAGCCACTATGGTATTGGCACTGTATGGACAAGCGTCGTCATCCAACAGAAGAACTCCATCTCTCAAAGCATCTGGACGTTTCCTGACAGTAACTTCGTCAGGGTTCTACAATACGTGGCTGCAGTGAGTGTGACCCTGGGGCAGAAATTCCACGAGTACGATGCCTTTAATATCCCAAAACACTGTGACCATCACCTTCCCTGCTGACTGGGTGACCTTGAACACCTGTCACCTTACCCACTTGGTACTCGAATGACTCGCCACCGCACGAGAATTTTTACGTACCCGCACATGTAAACCATATGGCCAATGATTGAAATAAGGAATCGTAGATGGCAGCATGCAGAAGAAATATTAGGATCGCCGATTATAGTAACAATGTGCAAGCGTTTGGGAGAACCTAAATTAATTGTGCTTACATAAGTTTATGAACTGAGATAAACAATGGAAATGGATAAAGGTGAGATAAAGAAATGATCGACACGTGAGGCATATGTGATTATATGTAAAGATTAATTAAGTTAAAAAGCGATTACAATTTTTTATCTCTACTGTCTTAGTGGGAAGGAGTTTTCCCACTAGACCTTTTTGGTTGTTTTCCCCGGTGTGGTGTCAACTCAGTGGCGGCTGCCAAGCACTTCCGTTGCGGTGCATCTATTGCTGACCCAGATTGAGGTCGAGCGTGGGACAGGCGGCACCCTTTGATTAATCCCCCCCTTTTTTTTTGCTTGTATTAGGCTATTGCACAGCAAAATATTGATTCGAATTATTGTTATATCTTTGATAAAGCCCAAAAAAGAAGGGAAATATAGCAGGGAAGATACGGGAATCAATCCAATGTCTAATAGATGAAGGAATTTTGGATAGAGGTGCCTTTGTAAATAAGAGGTATATTTCCTAGAATAAATATATGAAAGGCATATGATTTCATCAATAGAAGACTAAGTATAGTGATTAGCAGAAGAAGATTATCGACTAAAAGAAGTAGTTTATAGAAGAATAAGTATATTGATTAGTAGAAGAAGAAGACTAACGATTAGAAGAAGTCTATTAACCAATAGAAAATTTTGTCTATCAACTAATAGAAGAAGTAGTCTAGTAATCAATGTGAGAATAAATATATTGAAGAAGTATAAGAAGAATTCTATTAATTAATAGAAGAACCCTATTGACAAATAGAAGAAGCATATTAAATAATAGAAGAATAAGTATATTGATCAATAGAAGTAGTAGTCTACTGAATGGAAGAATAAGTATATTGATTAGAAGAAGAAGACTACCAACTAGTAGAAGCCTATTAACCAATTAATAGTAGTAGTCTATTAACAAATTGATAGAAGCAGCAGCTTCTTAACCAATAGATGAATCAGCCGATTAATTGATAGAAGAAGAGAACGTCTTTAACATAAAGAAGAGGGAGCCTATTAGCAGACGGAAGAAGCCTTCCAGTAGATGAAATATGTTTAATAGAGATATATGTATGTAACCAAGAAACAAAGAGTCAGCTTTAAATACAATTCTGTATATAAATTTAATGTAATATAAAAATTACGAATATACGGTGCATTGTACCTTCTGTAGTAGGTTAAACAAGTTGTTTCCTTTCTCCTATAATAAGATCAATCAGTTTTAGTTGCCCTGAGAATCTCATGTTTTACCCTGGCCTAAGCCGGACTGGTGTCACCCTCTCGGGGGACATGGCAGAACGTGACTACTATAGCCTGACAAGTTAAGTCGCGATATGCGCAGATCGTTGCGGAGCACTTCCTATTATGTCATCCTCCCCACCACTCTTCTACTCACTGGTCTGAGTACCAGTGGTGCCAACTCAGCAAAATTAAGCTAAAACAAATATGACAAACAATTTTCACTGTTAGCGTGACTGTGCATGGAGGTTCCTATTGTATCAGTGGGGTTCATTTAATTTAATCCGGCCTTTGAAAATGCGTGCGGTGCGCCGATCGTAAACTGTAGTATTATGCACGTGCGTTAAGGTTTATAACGAAGAGAAACTACAGGGTGAATGACTTCATTTTCTGAATGCGACATCGAGCAGTGGCCAGGTTTTTTTTTTTTTTAAAAAAACTAGTGGGGTGGTGGTTCGTTTGTTTATCCAACAACAATCACTACGAGAACGCAATCTGATAACATGCTTGCCTGTGTTCTTTTCTAAAGCATTGAAATGTTCATGCTCTTTACTCTTGTCTGCAAGATTCTTACTTTGGAAGAGATGGACTTATGGACGAGCATGTAGATGAACTGAAGTAGACTTGGTGAAGCCGATTCAGACACGGACACAGATTCATCGGTAGACACAGGCTCTGATGAGTGGGAGAGTGAAACTGAAGAAGGAGAACTGGAAAACATTTAGAAGGTGAGCTCAGTTCTATCGTTTATATATTTTTCATTTTTCTATCGTTTTATTTCATACATTTCTTATGCTGGTAAGAAATATCCCTAATATAACTTAATTCATTTCAGGTTTAATGGGAAAATATCAAAATGTATTTAGAATTTAGCATAATCAATAGGTAGGGTAGGTGACGGGATACTAATTCATGCCTTTCACATTCAAATTTCGTTGAAAATTCTCAGACAATTCCGCCTCCCTCCAGGTAGCAACACTGCGAACGAACCTCGCCGCAGACAATGGAGTGGGGAAATGTGATGAGAGGTGCGCAAACAATGGATTGCAGCATCTTGTTTTTAAACTTGTCAAGTTATAACTCTGTATACGATATACGGTGGTGTTGTCACCCACACAGTCACTTGCGGAAAGGATCAGTGCAACGACTGATATTCATAAAACAATTTCATATTGCAGCAATTCGAAGATATTTCATTTTGCAACTTATATATTGACTTCACCTCGTACTATATCTCCAGGCATGCCTCAATGCTGATGGCAACAACTTTCAACACTCACTATGATGCAATCATCCTTCTCGTACAGCTAGGCATGTCCATATCAAATTTCACAGAATTACGGTCATTAGTTTGCATGTTATGAGGGTTCATCAGGGACAAATGAAACACGGTGCATTATTTTCAATTGTAAGCAATGCTTAAATGCATGCCACACCCCTGAATGGCACTATACCTTCTTATACTGCATAATTTTTGTTTCCATCCTTGAAACTTGAACATCTTCAAGCTTAAAATATCCCATTCTAAACATGGAAAATTAGGTGGTCCATTGGAAATAGTACAAAAGAAAACATTGATAATCAACAATGTTGGGTGGGTACACAAAATGTATTCATTGCTGTGCAATACAAACATGCTAAGAATATGGATACACTAAACTCCAGGTCTATTCTTTGAAGATAACATCAGGTAATTGACCTCCACCAGCATCGATGCAGCTTTGCACATCTCCCTGGAATCTTCTCATACAGAATGAATGACCTCAATTTCTTCATGGACTGCTGTCTTCAACTCCCCAATATTCTGCAACCAGCAGAAAAAAAAATCTCTCAGATTATCCCCCAAAAAGAAGTTCTAAGGTCTAGATGAGTAGATCTGCCTCAACATGGCCATGGCAGTATGGGCTGTAGCCCCATCTTGCTGGAACCATGTGTTGTGGAGCTCATGCTGCATGGATACTGCACTCTTCTCATGCACGTAGGCATCCACAGCCTGAAAATGCACCTGGCGAAGGACTTGTGGTGAACCAAATGGCAGACCCTTGTGTTCCACTTAGGCACAACACTTTTCTTCCTGTAAGGTTGCCACTTGTATTTTACTATTTCCCATGGCCCACCCTGTATATATCAAAACAACATACTGATGGTGTTGTTCAGTAAAACAAACAAAATGACCGACTTCCATCCTGTATTTATGCACCCTCTTGTTCCCAAGCTTCAATTGCAATTCCTTAGAATACAAACACATATCTTAGACTTTACAAACTTTTATTTTTATATCCATCTATAAAAGAGTACATCAAATATAACACTACATGAAATTTGCTTACAATGATAAAAATGCCAGAGCAGTCAGAATCTCGCTACCCTGTTAGTTTTTGTGATTGCATAATGGCAGTTCTTTTTTTTCTTTTTTTTTTTCAAAGGGACAGGAACATTAGGTGAAGCATAAGAAGGAGAAACATATACAGTTTACACTTGGTGAGGTTCTCGCTACATCATTTACAATGTCAACAGTTTATTTTGCATACTTCACCAACCGTACAGTTTCCTGTGGAAACTTTACTTATGATAAGTTTACTCACAGTGAGACGGACACAAGATTTAGATAACTGACTCAAATGTCTCCACTATGCAAATGTCACAGTTAGTTTGTAAAATACTTTAACTGAAGGAGTGTAAGAGAGTTTTTAATTTTTTCAGTGACAGTTTGATACTAAAAATATGATCCAAGGTTTCAAGCATTAAAAATGGACACACTTCTGAGTCACTTCGCTAAATTTCATCCCCGTCACACGTTCAATTACGTGATATCGATTGAAGTGTCGTGTGTTTAAAATTTTATACAAGTGTATGAATATTCATGACACAATGGAATGCTACTGCGTACGAAATGTGCATCGTAAACTAAAAAGAATGAATGTTCAATTAATTATGCGCAAGTTTTATAGAAAGATGACCAAAACACAACATGTATTTTTCATACAGCGTTGGGCTTTGAAGGTGATTGTCAGGTATAACCTATGTAAACGATCAAACACATAATTAATAATGAATGTGCTGCCTCAATAAATTACTTCAACCACATGATTACTACCCAATTAAAATAACCACTAAGTACTCTGGCTAATACACAAACATGAAAAAAAAAAGGGGCTTCTTTCATTCATTCATACCAATCTACGATTTCACGCACTAATTTTTTTTTACCTAAAAATTAGTAAACAATTACAGCAATAAAACAACAATGAAACAATGGAAAATAATGGTATCATCGATGATCGTGAGTATAGATATGTTTTCACACATAATGTGAACAATACACACAGTAATCGTACTATATTCACGCACCAAAATCTCTCTTTCTCTCTGTACACTCATGGATCACGCACACTGAATTGGCAAACACATTACACAGTTCACCTGATATTTTTTATATTTCAAATTGTGACACAGAATCAATACCATCGTTTAAAAGTTTCATAACTTTCACAAGTATGATATATATAAAGGATACATCACATATAATACTATGTAGTAAAACACAGAATTTCTATCAGGCTACCAGAGAAGCAAGAAATCGAAATTTGTCGGCTAAAATTCTGCCACGTTATGCTTTTTTTTTGTATAATCTTTTGAAATGAGCTATGCAGACTACTACAGGTCTGTGTCATACCATGCTGCAACCTGATTGTTGTCTTGCGGAGGCTGCGGAAGAGGATCCAGATGATCAAAGTTTAAATCCGAACCAGGTCCACCCACATCCATCGGATCAATTGGTCCATATGTCGATCCGCCGTGGTGCGACCCTATTTCAAGACCTTGCATCGAATCTACTGGTACCTGGTCATAACCTGCAAGGAAAATAAGGTTTAAGACTGTTGTTGTGGCTAATTTCCAAAGAGAAACACAAGGAAAATAATAATAAAAAAGAGAGGACTAACTTTGTACACTACCTCATCTGAAACAAATTTTAATCCAACTGAAATAAACAAAAGTTGGGAATACAAAACAAAATTAATCCAAAAATCTAAACCAAAAAAGCAAAAACTTTGAACTTAATACACTATGAAAAGCAAAAAGCAACAAGCTTGGAGATAAGCAAAAATTATAAAAATGAAGAGGTAGCCGGTAAGTATGGACTGTTATCATTTCTTCTCACATACTTTTCTAGTATTAGTATTAGAGTTGGTACTACTGTTGCTTCTCCTGAAAAAGAGAGAGGTCGTTGAAGGTCACCTACCTTGCTGCGTGTAAGTTCGGCCTCCCTGCCCACTATGTACACTGGGAGGACCCTGTCCATACATACCGTCATATGGTTGGTCAGGGGCTAGCATGTCCTGGAACGGTGATATGCAATGCTTATAGTGCTATTACATAAAAAACTACCAATCAGCAGACAGGTTGCGCTCTACACTAACCATTACCAACAACTCTAAACCAGAAATTGTTTTCAGTGCAAGTGAAATTAAAAGAAAAGGGCAAACTTTGACTGCATAATAAAACTTAAGGTTTATCTTACAAAATGACTGCTTTAAAAATTAAAATAACGGAACTTATCAAAATAGCATCAAATCCAAATAAAACATTAACTTCTAGCAGCTGCAAAATTCTAAAATAATTATCTGAAATGCCTTGAGCACCATGCTGCACAATATTGAAAAATCAACAAAATACACACAAATTGAACAAAATCACAAAAACTATCTTACAGTGTAAAAAAAATAATCATACTGGTGTTTAGAAAAAAAAGGGGTAAGAAACATGCAACTTAATATTTACACTATCAAAATGCAAATTCTCTTCTGAACAAAAAAAAATCAGGCAAAGGTTTACTTAAGAGAAAAGGATGGAGGGGGGGAGGGGGAGGTTTTCATTTCTTTACCTGTAAATCTGGTCCCATTCCCAGTTCCCCACCATTCCACATATTTTGGTCTTCTCTAAACAAGGAATTTGTTAACTCCATGGAGAGCCTTTTCTTATAATCCTGAGGTTTATCTTCTGACATACGGAACAGAACAGCCGCTGCATAAGTAGCTGGAAAGAAACATGTGGATTTGTATTTTTTGTGAATAAGTGAAGTATCCGTAACGTTACCGTGTAATCAAACTAATTTTTGATACAAAAAGTTCCTCTAGCCTCTATACTTACCATCACTTCCTATTTTCCTGCAACTGTGAACATGAACATGACTTAAAGACAGTTCGGCAAAAGAATAAACTTCAAAATTCTATTTTTGTCTTTTCTGTCGATAGCCAGGGAGGGTCACATGAACAGCCGAACCAATCCACTTGGTCCAATTGCCATGGTGAGGGGAAATTCTCGTGGTATTCAGCATTGCAAACTTTTTGTTTAGAGTTGTTTCCGAAACAGGTGTGACCCTCAATAAGGTCAAGCACGGCGAAGCCTAATGGTTGCCACTGCGTAGCAAGCAAATGGGTCTCTTGATTCCCTGTCTCTCCCTGAAATGTGAGCGAAGGGTGGATGTTGACAGCAAAAGAATTTGTGTATGACTGGACAAAAATCAGGTGTGTAGCAGATTTCCTGAAGATTATTCTTTGGCCTGTTTGCTAACAAAAACAACTTCCCTCTAATATGTGAACATCTTTCTAGCATCTTTACGAGAGAAGTGAACAAACTAGAATCACTACAATTAGGCCAGTCAACAAGGGATGATTTTGGGGTCTAGTAAGGAAAAAAATTAGGGAAAGCTGGGACAAATTTTATTATCTTCCTAAAAGGATTCTTAACAACATATTAATTTTGCACCTCTGTGCCACCCTGGATTTGGTCGCCGTCTTTGAAAAATGGCACCCAAAATCAGTTTTTTTGCAAATATCTCGCTTGGAAAGCACTTTACAGCAAAAGAGGTTATGATGAAAAATAATCTACATAAAATTCTATACAAAAAAGTTTGTGAATTTTTGTTCTAAGAAGCACCGTTAGGGTGCTAGAGGAGCGAGTAATTTCACTTATTTTTTCTCCACTATTTTACAAGAGCAAAAGAAACTTTCTTACAAGGTAACTTGAGGGCTTATTTCTTATTATAATACCTATTCTAAATGTATGAGCCACGGTAGCTCAGTCCTGTCAACCTCCGTGGCAGAGTGGTTTTCACAGCAGGATCCCGGGTTCGAATCCCGGCTAGGACATGGATGCTTGTGTATGTCCATAATGTGAAAAACCTAGAATATTAGTAAAAAGTGATATGTGTGAAAGTTGAGAAAATTGTGAATGACTGGGAATACTACCGCATAAGAGTATTTCTTGAGAAAAAAAATAGTAGTTAGGGCATCTGACCACGTGAGAGACCTGGGTTCGATCCCCAGTGGAGAAGAACTGAGATGTTTTCCACCTGATCAAGCGGCTCCAGCACTCACACAGTGTCATATAAAGTGGAGGAAACTGGGGTAAAGGCAGCATAGTGCTGATCACATCACCCCCACCTTCGGCCATGCACAAGAAAATGTGGGGCCCCAACTCCAAACCTCTGCGAGAGACGGAACAGAATTGCGTGGTGGGGGAAAAACTACTGTAGCTACTAGCCGTTTACAGGAGCTTGTAGTGCTTTGCACCGCCCACTCGCTTTATCCCCTTCTCTACTATAATGTGCGCATCCTTGCTCTAGATATTCCCCAGACAGAGTATAGAAAAGTGTCAGGTTATGAACAGGTAAATCTTTGCAATGTTCACAGATCACTGAACACTTAGTCCAATTTTCTACAGCTACAAGGCCCCTTGTGGAACCTTGAAAGCGTTCACAGAATATAATGTGAAGAAACTCTGGCGGTGCAGATTCCTTGTCTGTACCATCTGTGAAACTTTCAGCAAGTGGTTCAAAGAGGATCATAAAGAGAAGACTTTTTGGTTTTCCACATCGCTACCTCATCAGCTACAACGGGTATGGGACAGTTTGTACTCTGAATAGGTCTTGTGATTTTTTAGTAAAATATTATTTTAAATAAAAACTCTGGATCAACTGGATACAATGCATTTCTGATTTTCACTTCAGAAGTGACTGATCCAGTGATAATCTCTCTTATTTCATTCAAACTTGACATTTGCCAAATTCTCAACATTGAAGACATTCTAACATCATGAGCAGCCGAAGGATTGGTTTTCTTGTTTCCTGTTAATCCTGTAATTATTGACTTTATACCATCAAAACCAGTGAATGATGGGTGAGAGACAATCGCTGACAAAAAACCTGGAAGTCTTTGCTTATCTCTTGATTTAAGGGACTTTCGTACATCGACATGCAGCTCATCTATTTTATCTGTGAACTAATAGGCATGCCAAAAATCCACTTGGTTAGCATTGAGTCAGTCACTTCTCTGCCGTCCCCCACAACTCTTCATGGGGCACATCACAACTCAGTCGTCATATCTGACCAGATCAGAGACAAAAACTTTTGTGATCGTGTTATTGTGGTTTGAATTATTGTTTTAAGTCTACTTTATGCACGAATAGGCTAATCGAGACTGGACCCACAGGTCAAAATGGACTCCAAACCTGTCCAAAAAGCACACTGTAAGCACATAGTGTAAGAGAACTCATTTGTGACGTCATGTAGACAAAATATACATGTGACGAAGGTATGGTCTACCATTGCTAAGCTTATGAGCTGGGTGAGCGAGAAGTTTGGCATGGTAGAACCTTGAAGATTGGGAGAGACCAAGGACATTCTGGACTCAGGCTGAGTAGACTGTATCTCCTTATATTACCCTTTTGGGGCCTGCAGGAATGGGTGTAATTTACCTAATATATTGCAAGAGTTTTTGGCTACCCAACCCCTCCTCTGGCTCTGCTTCATCGACGACATCTTCATGCTCTGGACACATGGAGAACCATCCTTGTCAGCTTTCCTGGACCAACTTAACCACTTCCGTTCCCTAAAATTCACCTGGACGCACTCCCCCAACCAGATCACCTTCCTGGATGTGGACGTGCACATCGAGGGAGGACACCTGACTACCTCTATCCACATAAAACCCACCAACCACATGCAATACCTACACTTCTCCAGCTCCCACCCATTCCACACCAAAAAAGCCATGCCATTCTCTCTGGCCCTCAGGGGACAGCACCTGAACACTTCACCCACCTCCCGCCAGAATTATAACCTCCGTCTACACCAGGCCCTGGTCAACCGTGGATATCCCTCCATCCTGGTCACCAACCAAATATCGCGAGCTGCATCACACACCACTACCACCAAGAAACATGCTGCCACCAACCCACCTGCACTCATCACCCAATATCATCCCCACCTCAACAAAATCAGGCACACACTGCACTCTCTTCTCCCAATTCTCCACAGTGATCCTGAAACCAAAAATATATTTCCCGACAAACCCAGTGGTTTTCAAATGCCCCCCCCAACCTCCAAAACATCCTGGTCCACAGCACTCCTTCACCACACATCCAACACCCCCCTGCCCGTAAATGCAACCGGCCCATCCTCATTACCTCTCACCCTCCAGGTGGCAAATTTACCCTCCAACCCAAAGGGACCTGCCATGCCTCAAACCTTATCTACATCCTCACCTGCAACATCTGTGGTGATTTTTACCTGGCGGAAACATCAACGGCCCTCAACCTCCCCATCAATAACCACCGCTCCTCCACCCACAACCTGGACTTCACTGTTGCCGTCCACACCAACCACCACAACATCAGTTTCAACGACTGCTTCCGGGTAGTGATCATCCATCTCCCACCCCAACCAGCCAACACCTCTGTTTGCAAAAGATGGGAGAGGGCCTATATATTGGCCATGAGTGCAACCCTCCACCTGGCCCGAACAAGGCCAACCAGTAATGCCTATCCCTCACCCACCGTCCCTCCCATGCCATCCCATCCCTCCCACCCTCCCTCCCAACTCATCCTACACTCTCACAGTTTATGACGAGCCTGGTGACAAAACAGTGTTTTTTTCGTTCTACGCACCGCTTCTTCTTCGATGGGGACCTGGCAACTCTGCAGGGCCCCAACTTCCGGTTCCGTCTCTTCTCCTCACACCGATGATGCTACGAAGTTAGCAAAAATTTTAAATTTTTCTACTGTCCGGTGAGTGTTTCCTTTTACCTTCTTTGATTTTTTATATATCTATTTAGCCCTTTGAGAAATTTTAAAGGAGAAATTTTGAGTTTTAAGGGTAGATTGCTCCAGGTCATGTTGGCTTTGGGGTTTTGGGTGGGTGTGCAGTGGACTCAGCATAGCCTTTACCTTTATGGACGATTTAATTGAACTGACGGTCATGGATGAATGGGGAGAATATATTATATATATATATATATATATATATAGCCATTATTGTTGTGTTAACAAAGATGAGGTTCTTAGTTATTTAAATTGGTTATGGGTAAACTACGTGATATATATGTATATTTGGAAATTATATTTTATATCATGATTTGTTAATTGAGTTTGACTGAATATTAAGTTTTAAATTGAATAGTATAATTGTCTACTGAAAAAAAATACCTTCCACTGTGGCGATAAGATAATCCTTGTCTCACTTCTTAATCTTCTTTTAACCATTAAGGGGAAATAAGAGACGACGAGGATTACAGCACACACAAACACACCCCAATAACGTCCAAAAATCAAGAACACACACGTCATTATGCATTTTTCCCTTGAACTTAACATTGATAATAGGCAAACTCGCCACATTGGGTATCTGCTACTTGAGCAAGTACAACCAAGCAGTGACAGACGACACAGCAGACAATGGTCATCTACGGAACAGCACAGACTGCAAGGTGATGGCTACAAGTTCCAATGTAGATGCTGACAGTGGTCACTACCATCCAGCAGTTTTACATATGTACAGGGAACCACAATACTCATGGTCCCAATAGTTACAAAATTTTCCCGGATTTTATTATTTCCTTGCATTTTAAAGTTTTTCATTTTCGCTTCCATTTAAAACATAGAAATGAGGTACCACTTCATGCTAAATCAATTAGACCAGCCCCACACCGGACCTGATATGTAGTGTTATGAGCCATTCTCTTTTGCAAATCCTCTTGGGGAAGATTTTATCATAGGCTCTTATGGGCTGCCACACACACACTGGACGAAATATTTGTCGTGTGTCACCTTGTGACAGGTTGTGACACACACTGCACATGCGTGAATGCCACTTCATGTAATTTATTTAAGATTAGATGGTTTCAAATCATTCACCAGTTGCCAAAAATGTGTAAATATATGGCTTTGCTGGCACTTTTGGTAATCCTGACTATGAGGTTGAATGACAAGTGGAAATTAAACAAAAACTACATTAACATGACTGCCCCACCAAAGGCTTACGTACATCTGCTGCTGCTGGTGTCGATACACATAAAGAGCCTGCAATGTTAATAAGTCTCAGATCCACATATCTGTCAAGAACAATTATGTTTTATGTTTTAGATTTCATCCCACCCACTTGGAATACCACACTGACTGTACCATCTACAGTGCCTTTCATGGTCGAGTTGGCCATGGAGCGGAAGCTAGCGTGCCAAACAGCAACAGCATGTATGCGGCAAACTGGATGCAACATCCACGTAACGAGCTGCTAGCTATGGAATGAAATAAGCTCATACAATTACATTGACAGTTACAATTAAAATGAGCACGTATCTTGTCGCAAGAGGTGTTGGAAATAACATCCTTCTGCTTTTACACATTTACGGCATTTTTTAAGGAAATTTTCACTAACAAGTATCAGTTTCACTTTCGAAATTGCTTCTATTTCTCTCCTGATGTCTTCTTTCAATTCTTCTAATGTATGGCTTCAAGTTTAAAAGTTTGATAGCTCGCTATGCATACGTCATGAAAATGTCTGTTTCTTGTGCAAGGTGCCGGAGGGATTTTTGAGGAGTATGTTCCAATCCAATCATGCTCCAACGTCATCTACTTTCTCCTCAGTAAGCACACACAGTTTCACCCTTCCTTTTATATCAAGAACAGACTCTGTTACACTAAATTTCTTCACAAGTTTTCAAAGTCTCGAAACGCCTTCTAATTTCTCTACAAGAATTCATAATGACAAGAGTTGCACCTAAAAATTTGTTGTTTTAAATTGTATGTATCGCGTGACATTATTAAGACTGTAGAAAAGCACCAGTAAGTACTATGTAAACTAAAACAAAACAATCTAAAACACTTGTTAACAACTTAACATTTCACGAACATGTGCAAACTGGACACCAACTATCTGGATAATGAAGCACTGACACATCCAGTGCCAAGGGCAGCACACAGCTGTGGGTCTAAATGCCGGCAAATGGGCTCTCATGCCTGGTGTGCTAACTGCCGCTCCACGGCCAACTCAACCTTGAAAGGTACTGTAGAATGTAACAACACTACTTCATAAGTTATGATCGATCTTCTCAAGGGACATCTGAAGTCATTTTCCATAGAAACATGGATCTCATAATTGTTACATTTATTGGATGTGCCCAGTAGTTTTGGAAGGCTATTTAGTCATCAAAACAACAAATAATATGCACATACTGCAATTGTCTTTTCATCAGTCACCATGTTGACAGAACATGAGAAGATACTTTCATTTGTTTAATTTTGTCGCAAACAAAATGACTTGTCCTGTCGTGTCAGTCATCTCTTGTCAGATCCAGTGTACAGCTGGCCTTACAGCCAAACCTCAATTTTATGTTTTTCAGGGGATAAAGGTGAAAAAATACTTTAAATGTGGGGAAATGTAAGATCTGTGGGAATTTTATAACATGATGATGCTGTTTTCGGGCAAGGTAGACTGCAAATGTAAAATCCAGGAACATAAAATGAAGGATCCTGTGTTTTGTGTAACCTCATTTTGGCAACACAAGTTCACAAGCCTTTGCATTTATGCAGTTATTAAAAATTTCCCCACTATTGAAAAATAATATTAATTATAAAAATAAATCATCTAACGTTCCTGATACTGATCACTGAGTGAAGGGGTTTCTAACTGGACAAGAACAATAATTTTCTTCTGTTTATGGGATTTAACCTGATTTTAACGTAGCGAAATCTCACTAAACCCAATTTACTCTTGTTGCCCAATGTAAAAAATTTGCACCCCTTCTCATGGAATGAAGAATAGTAGCATTTAACTTACCAACGCCTTCATTTCGAGAATGCAGCAATTCCGTGAGAGGGGCTGTTGCACCTTCCTGTTCAATCATCTCGGCTCCTTCTTTGTCTGCTGCAAGCTCACACAGCACCCCGGCAGCCACTCGTTGGATGTTCTCTATTTCATTAAACAGCAGCTGAAATCACAAAATTCACGAATAATATACTCAAAATTCTGAACATGAATTCACCAGGATAGTCCCGTTTCAGAGGCATGTTCCTGATTTGTCCTGTTTTATAAAAATCTAGGAGAGTCTACATTTTAAAAAAAAAGTTGTAATTTTGAAACTATCGTCATGGCAGCACTGTGGCAAACCAGCTGGACTGCATTTGAAGATGTTCATAATCAAAATGTTCCATTGTTGTCGAGAAAATTCTAGCAGACAGCAGTGTGTACTGTTTTGGGTTAGATGTAGAGTAAACCCAGTTGCTTTTACATTCGAAACAACATTTAAATTAGTAAATACTAATATATTTTATACAAGTGAACTTTAACTAATAGTTGCGGTTTTAAGAGTTTGTGAAGAATAAAGCTGTTCAAGTAGGGTTCTTCTGATAAACACTTCTGGCATTCTTCAACTTCAGTGTAGAACTCAAAAAGGTTGATCAGACAGGACCAGAACATTATACCGTGATTATAATAATTAATTTCTTTTAACAATGGGAGATCATATTGAATTTCTTGTTTATGATGAATTATTTATGTGATCAATACTTTAATATTATACATAACAATACATTAATAATAATAATTTTACAAATAAGCCTAACCAATTTTTTTTACGAGGAAGGGGGGTAAACTGATCGATCTCCTGGGATGTCCAGTTTTTGGGTCAAAATATTAGTCACCCTAACAGTAAGGAAAGGATAACTTGTCTAAAGTTTCTTAAATATGCAATTAAAAAGGAAGGAGGGGAGGGAGGGAGGGAGGGAGAGAAAGATGAGGGCTCAAAATCCAATAAAAAAATATGCCTTAACATACATTTTTAATTTGAATTAAAGTACAAATGAAGGAAGTAAATCAGGATGAAATATTAAAGGATACATGCCTATTTACTATTAAATATATTACCACATATGCTGAAATATTTTCACACACTTCTTGTTAGTCTACTTAATGAGCCCAGAGTTGCAATGTACAGTCATGGACACTTCTGGGTTGTAGGTTGTAACAATTTATTCTGAAAGTCAGTAGGGCCGTTCCAACCCAGAAGTGCCCATGACTGTCTAATGGCAGCTTTCATTGTCAGCTCACAAAGCTTTATTAAGTAGAAAAGCTTCCATCTACTTCCGAAATAGCTAAGTGTGCAAAGAAAGTTGTCTATACCTCGGGAAAAAATTAAAATGTACTGAATATGTCTGGAAAATGATTAAAATATGATAAATCATACAAATTGCCAAATATGCATAAATGTACCCTAACGAAGCATCTTAATTAGCTTTTTATGAAAGGAATTTCTATGTTTCAGGCACATGTCATAGTAAGTAATAAAAATAGGCTACATATGAAAAAACAGCCCTATTCTATTCCATCATATTCATTACATCCACCCAATTTGACCATCAAATTTAATTGACATGAAATAAGTATGTCACATACAGAAAATGCTTAGGTATTAATCAGATAAAGTGCAGTTACTGGTGAATGAAGAAAGCGTAGAGCTGAGCCGATGAAAGTGTTGGTTGAAATTTATGCACTGAAAACAATTATATTTTTTAGGGCATTTTGGTCTTGGGGGAAGGTCTGCAAAAACACAAAAATATCATGCAGCACTTTGGCAGTTTAATTATCCAGGAAATTCTGCAAAATTCAGAAAAAATGCAATTTTACAGCAGAAACTTAAAATGTGGGAAAATTTGATAACATTTTGCTGTGTTGGAATCAACAAGATTGAATGCATAATGCAGGAAAATGTAAAATCCGGGAACATAAAATCAGGGTTCCACTGTATACATTTTGGATCATCAATGTTTACAACG
Source organism: Lepisma saccharinum (assembly GCF_977018435.1). Classification (NCBI taxonomy): domain Eukaryota; kingdom Metazoa; phylum Arthropoda; class Insecta; order Zygentoma; family Lepismatidae; genus Lepisma; species Lepisma saccharinum. Next base: position 38,930,307 of record NC_139229.1, read on the forward strand.
TTTACATATGACCAATATAAAAATTATACTTATATTCCCTTTAATTGATTCTTTGATAACAACAGAAAATCGCTGTTTGTGACTTATGTGCTTTCTTGAACACCCTAGAATTACTGTAATGCATGTAATTGAAATGCAATACTTACACACTAATATAAACCAATCTTTAACAATATTTAATCGGGATGGGACATTAGTACATTGGTACTATATTAGTATCAGCTGATAGAGGCATATCGGTGTATGGTAAAATTACTGATATCTTACCAATCTGATGTATCTATAAATATTATAATTTTGCACAAAATTCTGTCATTTTGTTATAATTTACGAATAATCTTCATGCCCTACTTTTTAAAAAAGTAAATGTCGACCACTGCACCATCGAGGAAGCAAGGACCATTTTGAATTTTAATTCAGCTTGGTAGAATATCGGTTATCAGTATTGGCAAATTTTATATAGGCCCATCCGTAATTTGTAATTATGTATGAAAATTGGTATAGGTTCAGCCCTAAAATTAATTTGGCAGGTACAGAGAGGAAACTGTCTCCTATTCTTATAACTTATTCTATTCACACCCTCATGGTGCCATCAGGCATTTAAAAGGATGGCAAAATCAATTTTTTAAAAAGTGTGGAAGAATATATAAGCTGGTTAAGAAAAGAACACCTACATTAAATTCCACAATTTGGTCATTTTATAACTATTAATGGATACAAATTTATGAATACAATAGCCAAAACCGGATGCTACTTCATAATGGAGAAATGGTAAAAAGGCTGCAAGTACAGTACTACACGAAGTAATTTATATTGAATTTTAAAACAACACTCACCTGGACAAATATTGGAATAACTAACTGTCCACGGATAACAGCTCTGTTGTGGGATTCTCTGGCTAATATATGAAGAGCACCAACTGTTCCTTCCACTATTTCCTCCATTCTAACACCTTCTGAATACGCTCCTGCTTGCTGGCTCCCTGTACTTGCGACTGATGACCTCTGAAATCCCAAAGACAACCAGTGGATTGCATGGACTGTACTCTTACAGCATAATATAATCATCAGCTTTACTTTGGAGTAATATTTTACTAAATAACTTTTTCAATGTGCAACAATGACACCAACGGGTGGAAACATACTGTATTTACTCATGTATAATGTGCACTTTTTTCCAAAATTTGTGCCCCCCAAGAAATGTGGTGTGTATTATGCACGGAATAATTCGGACATTTAACATGAAACTCTACAAGGTTATTCCATGATTTTGTAACAATGGCATTGATTTTCCAAGTTTACGGAACCCTATCATGTTATATATATCGTAGTAAAGTTTACATTCTGCAGTTTCTGAACATCGCAACAGTATTCCATTCAAGATGGTGACCCTAATGTGCAATGCGGTTTAAATAAGCTCATCACAAAATGAAGGAACTTTCTGATTTGTATGGTACTTTGGATGAAAGAAAAGACAAAGAAAAAGAAAATAATAATTAAAATGTATTACTGACCAAATAATATAATATACATGGAGTGTGTAAATGCTTTAATGGAAGAAATCTTGTGCTGCTAACTGTTTGAAGGTCCTGAATATGCCTCATATAAATGTTCCATTAATCACGGAAAAGTATATATTTGGAAGTTTTCTTTACAAAAAGTAAAGAGGGAATGAGCAAAACCATGCATAAAAGCTTAACCTTAAGCCACCCGAGCCTCTTTCACATGTAACCCTCTTGCTATCCGAGCAGATTTTCAGCAAAATGCAGTTTTATAAAAATGACTGTAGATTGGACGCTAATTGCCGTAGACAGACAAATGATATATCGTTTTACTCGGAATCAACCATAGATTCGGACTATACAAAATTTATGCACATTCGGTGTATATATGGAGGGAGGGGGTGAGGAAACTGAAAATTCCAAAATTTCTGAAGAAAAATACCCCTTTCCCCCTCCACCCCTGGACAACAAAGTACAGGACATTGTCAAAATACACATGGAAATGATTGCTGGCCTATCTGTAAAAAGAAAATACGAGCAATAGAACACAACTTGTACACCCCAAACGACATGTCTATGCGCCACTGACTCCGTTTCAAAGGAAGCTGCCACTTTCCCACCATCCCCCCCCCCCCCTTTTTATGGAAGAATATACGTGCAAGTGTCTTTACGGTGCAGAATATGTGTTAACAATAATGTAAAAGAAGAAAATTGCAAATCCAGCAAAAAATAGTGACGTTATAATGTAAAAACTATGAGCAAGCTAGAGGATCTCAATCGAGACGCAAGGGCTTACATGTAGGATCTCGATTGAGATGCTCGGGATGCAAAAGTTAAAGGCCATTTCCCAAGATTTTTAACTTTGTAATGTTCTGCGACACCAAGAAAAGCCGTGCCATTCTGCTGGAATTTGAGCATGCACCTCCTGTCACATGGGATGTGTATCAGCCGTATTTGTTGGGTGAAAAAAAATAGAAAAAACTTCCTCAGCACTGCAAATCCATAAGATAATTTTGATCTTGCTTTCTACTATTACAGAATAAATAAGGTGGTTAAAGAGTAAAAGCTTTGGGATGCTAACACAGTGGAGCGAGAGGGGGGAGGTGGCATGTGTTGATGACATTGTTTACACACGTCCTCTTGGTCCACATAGCAGCAGCTGACTCATTGAATAGGTATGATGTCATTCACTCTTGATCCGCATAGCAACGGCTTTATGACCTACAACTAAGAAAGCAATTTCTTGAACCTGAATTGTACTGTACATTATATACAAGATATAATTGTTTGTCACTTTTCCCTATCAAAAACCAGGGTGAGCATTATACATGCGTAAATACGGTATGTTTAAAAAATCCTTAGAACACCTTTTATATATTTGCCAAATGCATGGTTCTTAATATATATTGACAGGTGTCACTCAATTGGCTGTTATTGATAGTCAATGCCATCATTTCAGTTCACATATTGATTAATTGGTAATTTGCTGGCACTTTCGTTGATCTAATTTCTATAAACAACAACAATTTTGTATATTCTTCTTAATTAAAAGCAAATTCAAATCATCTGATTCTAAAGTAAATGTATGTAGATATTTATGTTATTTCAATGAATTGGCCACTGGAAAATTCTATACTTACTATATTGGTAAACACCAAATGTTGGTATCAATATACCCCCACCCCCCCATCACATTATTACATTGCAATGTTTTCAGTTGTGTATTCAAATACATTAAAGTTCTCACATGAAAAAACGTATGACAGTAGAAAACTTCTTACGTCACGTGCCAGCAACATATTTGTTAAAAACACACACAAACAGCATGATAAAAACACTTTAGCAGTTATGCCGAGATTTCAATCAATCATATCCCGGGATCATCCTCAGGGCTGGTCGAGGGGCGATGGAAGGGACAAGGTTCAAGTTCCGCTTCTCACCACAGTGACAGTCAGTGAGTAGTAACCTCAGTGAGTAGTGACCACAGTGAGTAGCAGAACTTGAACCAAGTCCCTTCAGTCGTCCCTCGACCAGCCCTAAGGATGATCCCGGGATGGGATCGAAAGCTCGGCAGAACTGCTGAAGTGTTTTATCGTGCTGTTTGTGTGTTTTAGTATTTTTAACAAATATGAAGATACGTGCGAAATGTGAAACGACATTGTTAAATTTTGGTTATTATTTTTTTTACTTTATTATTTTATGGATTACGACTTGACTTGCAGCAATAGATTCCAATATTAACAGCATGTGTATCTGAGAGTACTGTAAATAATAACTATAGTTAATGCAACAAGTTCCAACAAGGATGGTGGCAATGGCCACCGAAATTAACAAAACAACTCTAAATGGCTTCGCATAAAATGGGAGTATTAAGTTTCCCTGTAATTAACTACAGTTATTCCAAAAATGGCAGCATAATCGTAATTGACAATGAAGGTCAGACTGTCACTTCAAGGTTTTTGAACAATTTATGCAATTGAGTATTAAATTTTATGAAAAAAAATGTGAATCTTAGTATCAACATCACCAGTCATATACATCCACTAGTTGTATAGTAATATGCATTAGTGTGTTGCATCAGATGATGCTCAATTTCCAAGTTAGTGTGAACAACACAAAGAGCGTACGGGATTCAGAGATGCTTACTTGCCATGATGTCGTGAGCAAGCAGTGTTCAGAGTAACTAACACTCGGAACTAGGCAAGTACACTGTCAAGTACGAAATGATTATTTTTTTGTATCTTATTATTTCATAGATTACATCTTCACTCCTCCATGGTTAACAGCAGTGCAAAGTTATTTGCAGCAGTAGATCCCAATATCAACAGCATGTGTAGCTGAGAGTTTGAATTTACATTTTGATCTGGTGGTTTTTTTTATACTTTATAAAAAAAACTTGTTTTGGATTTATGTACAGAATTATTATTTATTTATTATGTTACATTTATTAATATTAAGTTACGTTGAATGCAAATCCAAATACAATTAGGCTCTGAGTGTGTTCCTGATATATGACTTCACGGGCGAAAATATCAACTATTAATCATTCTGAGTGTGGTACACCAGACATCATGAGAGAGTGAATAAGATTGCTCTAATGCATATCGAAAAGATAGCACTTAGCCTAATAAATAGGGGAATTAAGTTTTACGGGAGATACGTAGACGACATCCTTGTCATTGGAGAGGAGGAGGAAGTAGATAAACTATTCGTAAAATTAGGGGAGCAAGAGGAAAGAATAAAATTTACTAAAGAGGAGATGGGTGACCGTAAGATTAATTTCTTAGACCTGGCAATTCGTTTAGAAGGAAAGAAAATTTACACAGGGGTTCATCATAAGGCATTATCGGGAGATCTATACATCAACAAAGAATCGGCCCACGCCAATAGAACAAAGAATAACGTATTTCAAAACTTCTTCTTACGAGCTCACAGATTATGTAACAACCAAGCAGATTTGCATAAAGAGATAGAATGGGTAATGAAAATAGGAATGAGGAACGGGTACAGAGAAGAAGAGTTAAAGGGGAATTTAGGTAAATCTAAAGTCGCATACGGGAAAGAATTAGAAAGGAATAAAAAGAAGAAAGATAATAAAGGTAAAGAAGAAGAAGTTAGGGACGAAGAGGGAGAATATAAATATGTAGGCATTCCATACTTTCCCGGAATATCAGAAAAAATTGAAAGACTTGTAAGAGGGTATGGTGTAAGATGTGGGATGCGAGCTCCAAAAACTTTGGAAAAGCATTTCACCGGGTATAAGAAAGATGGAAAAGAGGAAGAAATAAATGAGGGAGGGATAAAGGGGGTGTACGGAATAGTTTGCCAATGCGGAAAGGAATACGTGGGTCAAACAGGAAGAAGCATGAATGTACGGTGGGGAGAGCATGACAAAGATATAAGGGAGGGGGTTCCCAAAACGGGGCTCTCCGAACATATCCTTGACGAAGGCCACATTATCGCCAAACGGAAAGTGCTTAGGGAAGAAGAAAAACCTATAAGAAGGAATGTATATGAAGGGTCATATATTTGTAAGGGAAGAGAGAATAAATTAAACAGAGACGATGGGAATATCGACGAGATATGGGGGAAAATGTTCAAAAAGTGGGATGGGAAGGAATATGTAAAAATAGGTTTTAACGTAACCCCGGAAGTAGCACGCCAAGCTCAAGTGGAAGAGGAATTCTCACTTGACTTTGCGTGAACTGGAAAGGAGGGGGAGAGGGGGGAAAGATGGGAGGGGAAGGAGAGGGGAGGCGCCCGGCCTCACGCTCTACGAGGAAAACCTGAAGTATTGCAATTGCAGCACACGCGGGCCGTGGCTATTTAGTTTTAAAGTTTTAACGTTCCTAGGAGCAGTTTTAATCAGGAAAACAGCATGGTAAAATGGACGCACACCTGTTATAGGTGTTAAGTATGTACTGTTTAACCACACACACTTAACCAATCCCATATCCTATACTTAATAAAAGGTCGACGCGGTTATGAATTGAGTATAACCTAAAAGTGAACAGCCTGAAGAAGGGAGCAGTTGCGTCCCGAAACGTAGCAGAAGCAGTATAGATACTCGCAAAACGTAAGTTTTTAATATATTTTAATATTATAATTGTGAGTAATTTGCACAACTTTCATCATGAATGCGTGTATAATGTGCACCCTGGTTTTTGATGGGGAAAAGCAAGTCACGATTAGTATATCTCTTATATAATGCACAGTATAATTCAGGTTCAAGAAATGGCTTCTTTAGTTGTAAGTTGTAAAGTTGCTATGATGATCAAGAGCGAATGGCTTCATACCTATTAAATGAGTCATCTGTTGCAATGTGGACAAGAGGAGTATAGAATGTGTATAGAATGAGTCACCAACCCACGCAACCTTGCCCCTCACCTTCCACTGTGTTTATCATCCCAAAGCTTTCACTTCTGTAACCACCCTGTTTATTCTGTAGTAGACGAAAAAGATCAAAATTGTGTTTTGGATTAGCAACACTCACGGTGTTATTTTCTGTTATTTCACGCCCATCAAATACCACTGATACATATTCTGTGTGATGGGAGGTGCATGCTCAAATTCTGCCAGAATGGCACTGTGCCACTTTTCTCTGTGTCGCAAAATGTTCAGTTACAAAGAGAAAAATCATGGGAAATTGCCATGTCATGTCATGACCTGTTGATATATATGTGTTATATGCAGTGACAGTGAAAACATGCGTGGTTTTAATGTTGGCTGTCCGAATTATTCCATGCACAATACACACCACAGTTTTTGGGGGCAAAAATTTTGGAAAAAAGTGCACATTATACATGAGTAAATACGGTATCTATATGTATGAAGCAGTATAATGTTTTTTCAATCAATAGGCTTCTGCAAATTGTGGCAGTCAAAAATCGTTAGTCAATTTATGTTTCTTTGAAAGTTACACAGAATCATGTATTTGTGTAAAAAACAATCTTAGATAAAGACAGACGATCACAAGTAAAAGTAAAAACTAGAGATGGGGTAGATCCTCTGTTGGTATCAGAAAATCAGTAAAATTATGAATAAATCTTTACTGATCCTGTATATCTAAAAATAACCTGCACTTTAGATGAAAAAATTGAACCATCTTGTTACAATTTTTATGAATAAAATGACTCCTGGGTCATAGGTTTGTAAAAAAAATGTCTACACACTGTCCAAACTATCTGTGGAGAAGGCGAATGAAAACAAGTGTGTGCGCAAGTAGTGATGCAAGACGGCTCCACCAATGAACTCTGAAGAGGGAATGGAATTGTGTGGAGGGGAGGGGGGCAATTGAAGTTGCCAGCCTCCCCAGTAGTGTGTACTGCTTTGCTCTGCCCACTCTGTGCCCTCCTCCTCTGCCGCTATGTGCGACTTTGCTCCAGAGATAACTGGGACAGGGTAAAAATACACATTTTTTCAACCACCACTGAAGTGGCCAGGTTACATCAGAATCATTTATGTTCTTCAGGGAAATTGGTATCAGCAAATTTTACATGGTTTTGTTGGCACAGGCCCATCCCTAGTACAAACAAAATTAGAAAAGCACAGACTCTACTACTTGAGACATACATGCCACGCAACAAAACAAAGCCCTATGTAAAACACTGAAAAACCAAGAGGATGACATATTGGGAATAAAGGAATTACTGAAAAACTAAAACATAATGCACACCACAGAGCGGTTTCTATCCTAATACACACATGATAAAGTCAAGAAAACATTACGTACTTCTGCATTACTTACTCGTTGCGTAGTATCTTGGAATGCTCTCATCAGCAAACGAACCAGGTGGTGGATGGCCCCATGCTCCCTCAGAGGGGCATGGTTTGCTGGGCACAGGGCCAGGTTGCGGATCAGTCCAATGACGGCCTTCACAAGAGGCCAGCGGGAAGGTGGGTGAAGCAGCTTCACAATCACTTGAAGGCCGTAGTTCAGTCTGACAGCATTTTGGGCCATTTCAGATTCAACGTGGCGTGATGTGAGGTGACGAAGAGCACACACCTGGAGGAAAAGATGACAAGACTTGTAGAACACTCGAAATGCACAAGCGAAAGATTGTGCTGCCTGTTCGCATTCCAAACTCCAGTTGGCCTCAATATGATGTCAGGAGCTGAGCATTTTCTTTCATTACCACTTCAATTGAAGGGTCCTAACTCCCGAACACATAGTTTGGAAGTAAAAAAAAAAATATTCGGGTATGCATCTTTTGCTGAAATATGGAAAGCAAATATACCCAAATATTGACATATTCCAACAAGAGATGCAAGGTCCACATAGTTTTCATTACTTCCAAACTGAGTTAGGCCCTTCTTCAGCTAACCCTTCAATTGTAACTAACATATATTCAGTCCAAAACAGGGATCTACTTGATCACATTTCTATTTTATTACATTAAACAGTTTATCACAATGTGTACATTACTGGATTAAAACATTAAAACCTTTTGCAGATTGTACTTTTAAGAATGCAATAAAATTTTAATTCACTTTTCTGCTCCTGACCTTATTGCAACAAGGCATAATGAAGGTAAACACAAAATGACATATCCATGCCATAACTGGGATTCAAATCTGGGATCTCTGTCCTTGTAGCACTTTATATTCATTTGTCCACAACAGAAATCAGATTATCAATGCTTCACATTGGATATCTCTGAAATGCTGACAACGTTTTAAAGTTTTTTATCAATGTGTGTGTGGTTTTTTATTCAGGAATTTACTCAGGTGGGACAATATATTCATACTGACTGACTACATCATTTATAAACAAATATCTTATGCAATATTTGCTTTTAATCATGTTTCTATACATCTGGCACACTTTACATAATCTGCTTTACAATATTTTAATTACATCAAACATAAGATGATTTTTAAAAAAATCCCATTACACAATGTACATATAATTTGTAACTTTTCATTATCAATTAACAGACATTTATTATTTAGTTTTTGACGGAAAGAAAAAATATGAAACAACATGATGTAATACATAGATTTTTCAGCAAAAAATGAAGGCTGAACCAGGACTCAAACCCAAGTCTCTAGGAATATGTGCCATTGCTCTACCACTGAGCTCCCGAGCTGGCATGGCTTTGCCTCATTTTTTGCTGTCACTGTTTCTACGTTGTTTCAAAGGCAACAGATCCCATTGCATTAACACTAGCAGAGACGATTCCTCACAGGTAAAACAGAGAGTGAAAAATCAGGCAAAGCCAGGCCGGCTCGATAGCTCAGTGGTCGAGCAATGGCACGAATTGCCAGACCCCTGGGTTCGAGTCCTGGTCGAGCTGGCTTTTTTCGCTAAAAAAATTACATAATACATCAACTGTGTGTGCCTAATTTAATGAATATGATGTAATGTAAAGGTAAAGTGCTTAGCACCATGCCATGAAGGTGTATAGGGGTGTGGGGGTAACTCTCCGGTTGTTCCGGTTGTGAGTGGGGGTGATGTGATGTGTGCCCCTGACTGCTTCCAACGTTACAAAACTTCCCGGATTTGAACTGGCCGGGGATCAAACCCAGGACCTTTAGCACGAAAGTCAGATGCGTTACCGACTGAGCCACCACGGCCATGGCCACGATGTAATGTTCATGAAAAAATTATTAAGTCTGCTGCAAAAATTTGAGAAGCAAAATTGGGACTCCTTGAGACAGAAATAAACTTAATACTGGTGTGCTACTAGAAAGGAAATGTTTATTTAGTGTACCAAATATATTTTTAAAAACAAATTTAGAATTTATTCACCATTTTAACAGAGAAATGTGTTTATATTTTATATACCGCTTTTGAAGAAGAAATGTGCAAATTTTTGTACCAAAATCTTGATCTTTCATTCACCATAGATACGTGGCCCTATCAATTAATACGATATCTACTGGCAAATTTATAGTAAAAATTCATACATACATGAAATATTGCACCTCCATTATTATTATTCATCTGAATTACATGTAAATTACATGCTTAAACACACTATATACAGTAGAGCCACGATATAATGTTTTCAGATTTTCATTTTTACATTATATATTCAATCTTCATGTTTGCAAGAGAGCCAGGTGCAATAAAATGTTTTGCTATTTTACATTTTACACTTTGGTCCCCTGAAAACTGTAAACTTAAAATTTCATTGTGCACATGTGCATATATACATAAAGTGCCTTTACTTACTGCAGGCTCCGTTATCTCTTCTCTGTCGCCTGCATTGATGATGGTTCTAACCAAAGCGTCAACACCGCCAACCTGACAGACTGTGACTTTGTTCCGCTGATTGTTGCATGTCAAGTTGGACAGAATGCCAGCTGCACATGTTACCACGTTTACATCACTTGATGCTAGAAGCTGGACCAAACTCTGCAGAAGTCCTTCCAAGCCGTCCTGCAAGATTCAAGAAAAAAAAAAATTGTGAGTTTTCAAGTGGAGTACCATTCTCTCAATAATCACTGTATTTTAAGTACAATAAGATGGAACACCATGCAGAAAAAGGACTCTGAAACAAACGCAAGATAACACATTTACAATGAGTTATTTGTGTTTTGAGGATCTCATCCCATTACCAGGATAAGAAAGAGGGTAATATTTAGTAAAACTTAACTAGAACTGAACTGTAAGACTATGTAATCATAATTCTTATTTACTGTGTTCAAAGCAAAGGTATTCCTTGGTTATTTCAACATGCCATGAAAACATATAGAGGGAAACCAGGAGTTAAACTCCAAATGTATTTTCCTGGGGTTTTCAAGTCTTCATTTTCTTCCACAGTATGTGACATACAGGTCAATTAGTTTTTCAAAATTGGCATAGTGGTAACATCGTTGCCTTGTATCCAGAGGTCCTGGATTCGATACCCAGAGTATTACTATTGCACAGTTGTTTGAAACCAACTTTAAACTATAAGCCCAGTCCTGAGTAGCCTATCTGTGCACAAAGTGGACTTAAAAAACAACAACATTTCAAATTCATTTGACAATGGTCTGCACCATTCTCCTCACAGCTATTATCATCAGTATTAGCCGATATAGGTTTATATACAGGTTATCAGTAAAACTGCCAGTAATATTACCATCCAAATACAAAATTCTGAGTTTTCTTTATCAATAAAAACCTAATTCAAATGTTACAGTTTTGTAAAGGTAAAACACATTACAAGCACTTGCGTACATTAATTAAGGAACATGAATAATTCATGTTCTTCAAGGAACATTTGCAACATTATATTGGATCGGCAGAAAATCAGTTATTGCTATTAGTAAATTTTATATCTGTAGTTTATTGATATTGGCAAAAAATTCATGCAAGTTCATTTCTAACTATTATTACCTTCCAACACCAATAACAGAAATTTGAGAATAAAACAACACCTCTGTGCAAATAATTAAGACCACACAGCTTGACAAACTGTATTACAGTTCACACAATAAAAGTTCAAGAAAATCAGAGAACATCTAAATATTTTAACACTCTTGACTGAGAGAAGTTTACAAATGGACATAATATCAATTACTCTGTAATGTAAATATAAACATATACCTAAAGACTACTTCAAAGTAGCTTGTATACATCAACTTAATGCAATTGTCATTATTAGTTGTAATTATTATTATCAGCAGGCAAGAGCGTATTGTAATGCATTGATCAATTAAGTTTTTTCCATGAAATTTGTCTTTCTTTCCAAAATTCTCAGAGATTTCCATGTTTTCCTGGTATGTGAAACCCTGTAAACCCCAAACAATAAACAATATTTGCCATTTAGGGAAGTGACACCAGTACTATGCTCTGACTGCCCCTAACCCCTCCCATCTAATAGAGGCTAGTTGAATCCCAGAGCCAGGGACATTACTGGAAAAATTTCCAGTTGAAACCACACACCAAGGGAATTGAACCCAAGATTTCCAAAGTCACCTGCCCTACTTACTGGACCACTGCAGCTCCTTTTACCGTACGAGGAAACATCAGTAATATGCTAAACAAACATTAAATTACAAGCTGGATAACTCTGGAGGAAGGACTTACAACTTTAGTCCCGGCATCTGACAAATTCCGCAGGGTCCACAGGCAATTCTGAACAAGACGTTGGCTGGGATGTCCCAAATGCATAGCCAGAGCTTGCATTCCACCTGCTTCCACAATTGCTGGCTTGTTACTCGAACACACAGACAGAACTGAAATTAAAAACAATGTTAGTGTAATACTTTTTCTTGTATGTACCCATTGCTTGCATTGTAGAATTATTTCTCTGGTAGTCTACAGTTATTACAAGCATAAAAACACAGTTTTTTCATTGTGACGTTTCAGGAGAACACACGCTCCCTTTTATGCTTGTAATAACCATAGACTACAAGAGAAATAATGTTAGCGTACCTGTTCTTGCATGAAAGTACTGGGATTAAAAAATTTAAGGTTCCATTGGAGTACTGCCTCAGCAACAATTATTCTTAAAGAAGGAAGGGAGGGGGTGGGAGATTTCTCTCCAAGCTAATTTGTAAATGTATGAATATTTCATGTTCAATAACAAATACAGGAAATAGGGCATGCATGTAATCCAGGTGAAAATTCACCAGAATTTGGAGCCAATTCTAAGCAGATTATTATGTATATACAGGAAAACCTTGTTCAAGGAACCAACAAAAGAAACTTCAAATTATACAACTGAGTTACCCAAATCTTTCAATGAATTTGTTTTTCCGTAGAAAATAATCATCACGAATGAAACAAAATGTGCCTGACAAAACATACATATTTTTGGATGTTGAATTCGAATCTGCAATAAAAATAGGGGTTCCCTTTTAACACTTCAAGGTTGCCTCCTGCCCCACCCACCAGGGGGTGGCAGGGTGGGTTCATTGTACCGTAGTGACTTGCCCCCACAATACTATTATACTTTCATATGGAACATCTTTTTGTTTGATGCATATTTCTCGCGATATTTCAATTTGCCAGGTTACATGGGACACCCTGTATATTATATAATAATAGTCTGAGTTTTAAAGAAAATTTGCACATACTGAATTTACTCAATTAATTGCACCATGCATTTTTTACTAAAAATGTGACTGAAAAAGATGGTTATAGAGTCCAGTAGCTCATCGGAGAGTGACGTCACAACACACCTTAAACACTTTTCCAATATTGTAATTAACTTCCAATATCACAACCACCTTGATGTCCCAGAAACTTTAAAAAGGAAGTTCCCGTCCTGTTGTACAATTTCTCAAGAAGACAGTACAAAAACGACTAATCACAAGAACAAATATACCTAACAATAATAATAGTAATAAAGTATTTTGGAGAGAGAGAGAGAGAAACATCAACATTTACCTTTTAGTACTCTTGATGTAGTCCAAAGCAACTTCTCGTAATCGTAGGATCGCATGATACGGACCAACTCAACTGGGCCCTGTGAAGCAAGGATTATCAACTTGCTCTCCTGATTCCCATATGCTAAAATTTGCAAGCAATCGGTTACAATAGCCAGGAACTTTACATTGTTGCGCTGGAGCAGGGCAACCATCTTCTGCAAACCACCAGCAAGCCTCACAGCCATTTTCGATCCTTCTTGGTGGAGAAGGAGGTTGTGAAGGGTGGTGATTGCGTAGAACAGAACTGATTCCACTGGAGAGCTAGAAGGATGTTAAAAGTGATCTTAAGCACAACGGAGACAGAAGAATACACCAAAATGTTATGAAGTTTATATTAAGACAGAATATGACACTCCTGATTTCTGCAACATGCATTAAATCAACATCCACTAAACATTTTACCTCCCTTGCAAGTAATGAAAGTTAGATTTTAACAAAACCTAGTCAAACCAAGAAATAAAAATTACATATGAATGGCTTATTGCAGAAAGGGACCTGAGTCACATTTTTGAGGTATCGGAGTTAATTTTTTCATCTCCACTGTGTCTAGCAGCATACTGCAGGGGGGTGCATTGAGGGTTGCAAAATTAACTATTCATTATGTTGAATATTTGAGCCAACAACGGCACATTTCTTTCTTACACTATTAATATTATACGATTTTTCATTGTTTTTCTCAGAATTGTGCAAAAGTGACTCGGGTCCCTTTCTGCAATAAGCCATTCATATATAATTTACAGTGTTATTAATAATGGCCTCCTGCTGAAGACATGTTTATAATTCATCCTAGAGTTTCCAACACAAGAGAACTTTGGTGTATATTGCATGCTTTGTAGCTTTGAGGAAATTATTACAGACATGCACATTTCACTTTTGACAAACACGAGTTGAGTTGGTGTTTTAAGTCCACTTTATGCACAGTAAGGCTAATTGGGACTGGACCTACAGTTTAAAGTGGGATCCGAACCACTACGAGGCTCCATTGGTAGGGGCATGCATATTTCGTTTTTGACGAAAAAACGAAATGTGAAAAAACACATTGTAGTGTTAATTTTTCATGTTTTTGAAAGGTGTGAGATGCATTTTGTGACCATGTTTTGTCACGAAATAATGTGAAATGAACTGCAAAAAGCGAAACTAACTCTTAAACACGAAATTTACCGTTTATATACCGACGCAACACTTTCTGAAGTCTGAAGTATCCAGTGAGTTATGCAATTCACAGAAAATTGATTAATTCTGCTGTAAATATTTGAGAAGCAAAAATAAACCCCTTTACACAGGAATAAACTTAATACTCTGGTAACTTCATAAATGTGCTATTAGAAGGGATAAGTTTATTTTGTGTAATAAGTGCAGTTTTTAAATCAAACTTAGGATTGTATGCCCAATTTTAAAACCAAAATGTCATTTTATATAGCACTTTTCATGTGATTATTCACCGCTATAACACCGAAATTTCATTTTATTTACCGCTTTTCAACACGAAATCTACTCTGTTTTTGTACCGAAATTTTGCTTTTTTAATTACCAAAAATATGTGCCTCTATCCATTGGGTATTGAACCCGGGACCCCTTGATTACAAGGGGTAATTTTTAAGAATGACGTACATTTTCCTACCAAGTTTTCTCATGAAACTATGCACCCACAATAGTTATATACTTAACATTTTCTGATTACTACATAAATATGCTATCAGAGGAAATTTTTATTGTGTAATATAGTTTTTTAATCAAATTGAAGATTATATTTACCATTTTAACACTGATATACAATTTTATGTACTGCTTTTGATCGCAAAATGAGCACAGTTTTTGGACCAAAATCTTGATAATTTATTCACCATGAATGCTTGTCCCTAGAAATGATCTTACATAGGGAGGAGCCGTGGAAAATAAAAATGGCCAGAGCATAGTGCTGAACACATGGCAAAGGTCAAGAATTTGGCGGACCCTACTTTTAACCCCCATCCCCCCCATGCTAGTTACGAGTCTTCATGGCAGGATGCAATGCACAGGGGAAGAATCACCCTTTCTTTCAGTGTACCCGTTATACCAAATATGCTAAAAACATTTTAAGAAATACACAAAACTATTCACCTGAATGCTACTGAAGGGTCTGAATGCAGATATTTTAAAGAAAATATTTCTGAAAACTTCAGAATTCAACCAAACATAAAGGCCAGGTTTCAATTTTGAACATGAGATAGAAATGTTTTTTCTAAAAATTAGGGATGGAACAGATTAATCGGTACTCTATTGGTATCGGCTGATATAGGCATATCAGTGGATCAATTCGATATATCTATAAATATCTTATAATTTTGTGCATAATTCTGTCATTTTGTTATTTTTTTTATGGATAACCTCCACGTGCTACTTTTTAAAAAGTAAATGTCTCAATGTGCAACTTCCTTGCATTGGAGTCACCTCAAAACACATTTATATTGATGATGGTCAGTGATCTAACCACGTTCTTCAAGGACCATTTGGAATTTTATATCCGACTGGTAAATTTCATATCGGCCCATCCCTACTAAAAATATTAACATACATTGTTGGCAATTATTACTGTAACCTCATGTAGTTAAGAACTTACATGACTTTCAAGCATATCAATAAAACATTAATCAATTGTTGAGCAATATCCTCCCCCCCCCCAATGTGGACAATGAAAGCATCCTCTTACATGTACGATTGAGTTGGTGTTTAAAGTCCACTTTATGCACAGTAAGGCTAATCAGAACTGGACCTACAGTTTAAAGTGGGATCCGAACCACTATGTACCTCCACTAGGTATCGAACCTGGGAACCTTTAATTACAACGTGAAAACTATTTGAAGGGATGAGATACACTTTAGCATAAGGTGCACAATTATCTTAATTTTGTCAATATTCACACAAACATTAGTAAAAAGAGAACAGTGAATGATATTTCCTCACATTGTAGTTGTCAGCAGATCTTCAGCTTATTGTTCAGTTAGATAAAGCTTATTGACTCCATGCTCTACTTCTGAAAAATGAAAACATTTGCACTTCAAGTTTTCACTAATCAGAGCAATGTTTTGATATATTAAGTAGCAGCCAGTCAGCCAGTTCATATTTTTCCTTTTTATAGCGCCATGGATATGACAATATTGTTATGTTAAATAACATGATCATAGTATTTCCACAAGCACCCATCTAGTATCTGCTACCAGGTCATGTACATCTGCTTCTTGTTCAGCTCTTCCTGCTTCATGAAGAAAACTCTACATCTCATACTTAAGGGCATGCAGAACAGTTTCTACCAGGCTCTTCCCTTAGTGTTGCCCACTTAGCTCTTTTGGAGCCAGATCTGGCTCTTTCGTGCACTTGTTTGGCTGTGAATTGAGCCCCCATGCCTAATATGATGCCATCACTGGCTCTGGCTCACATAGACCAACTTTTGCCAGGAGTATATGAAATTTGCACAAGACGTGATATTGTAATATTGGCTGTATCGACCCAACCCCTCTTGCCCCTCCAGCTACTTTTTTATAGCGCCATGGATATGACATACTATTGTTCCCGATGGTGTAGTGGTATCGTTCTTGCCTTGTAATTAAGGGGTCCCGAGTTCGATGCACAGTGGAGGCACATAGTGGTTTGGATCACACTTTAAAATGTAGGTCCACTCCCGATTAGCCTTACTGTGCATAAAGTGGACTTAAAACAACAATCCAGTCAAATCAATCAGATATTATATTGTTATCCGGGAATCCTTTATTTTCGATTTCATAGTACCATCTGTGGATTATTGAGATGGGTGATGCCGCCGAAAACTAAGAATAAATTGTCATTAACTGCAGCACCCCCACCCCCTTGAAAATTAAAAACTACCCTAGAAGGCACTTTATCTAGCCTTCGTAAATATAGATCCTTGAAAGTCAGTTTTAACTCCATTTAAGCTGAAATTTAGCTCTTTTATGTGCATCAGGTTTGGCAACACTGCCAGGATGGCCTTTGGAGGCAAGGAGAAATGCACTGTGCTTATGGGAGTATAATTTGATTTGTTCTCTTTGGAATATGAAACTTCCGATGGCATTGAAAAAGGTATCAACGAGAACACAACAGATTGATGATTTTGACCAGCGGAAAAGTCGAAACTTCCATTTGATTAGATACAAATTTAAGTTGAAGTTGAGATTTATTTCTCCATAAGAAATACATGGGATTCTGAAAATACTCATCACATTTTTCACGTATCGTGTCTAGCTTGATCGGCATAAAACATGGGGACAAATTCATACTCTTGCATACAACCAGGTTTTGTTAGTAGCAGGGCCCATTCAGACGATATTGAAATAAATGCACACATGGTGCATAACTGTAACTCCTCTCCTTAACAATTTATTTCTTATCCACACTGCAGTGAAAATCATGCTCACCACCCACTTCTCTCACTTCCTGTGTCAATTTTAACCTTCGTGGGCAGGTTTTTACACACATGCTTTTTAATTGTGCAGTGATGTACAAAAAGTGTAGAAGGAAAACTACAGGGCGGCCACTCTAAGACCAACAAAAAATTAGTTTTCCCAGTTTTCAAGGCGAACATTACAAAAAATTCAAGGGTATACAATCAATGTTTTCTCTATTTCAACCTTATGTATTACCACCCCTCACCACACACACACAAATATATTAATATAAAGGATCTGTGAGATTCCAATGTATTCAAAAATTCTAATTCAATTAAGTTGAATGGTATACGTTCAATTTAAGGTGCGCAGTTTACATTTGCCTTTTCGCAAACTCATACTAGAAATACATCTACAAACGCAAGTCACAAATGTTACAGGATGTAGTAACCTACAAGAAAATGTTAATTGTATAAGTAGTTCAAATTTACATAATCAACTTCAAGATATTTTATCTCGTAAAAATCTTCCTTATGTCAGATAAGACTGCTATGCAAAGGATACTAAGAAATCAAACAGACTGAAAGAATTCTGTTTTATTTTCCACATAGCTATCTTTTCTTTTCCTTCCTCGATAAAAATCAAAGCTAACCTGTCAAAAACTTGCTTCAGGGCATTAATAAATATGAATAAATTCAATGGGATTTGGATTTTTGAAAGTTGCAATTTTTCACATCTACGGAGAAGAATTCACGCACAATTCCCGACGTCAATAATTCATGCATAATTCCTGGAATTCCCGGTGAGTAGCCACCCTGAACTACTTATCACAGAGTTAACATTGGTTTTGTATTTAAGAAAAGGATCTCACTCTTGTGGGGAGTGAAAATATTTCCATCCTTTCTGCTAATAAACATACTTAGAAAAAACAGAAAAAAAATTTATTGTTTACCTGTTTGAATGGAAGTGGGTAGTCAAAATTTTAGTTTCATTCCACCCACAATAAATCAAACAACAAAGAGTTCTCATTAAGAGATGGTTTCTGTAAGTATCACCATATTTGAGAAAATGGTAATTTTCACCAGCTATTTGAACCTGCCTACTACAAAGTACTCCCCTCCACTGTACACACACCACTCCCAGTGCCTGCTGGAACTCCAGTTTTGAAATGGACTGTAGGCCCCATAGCAAATTCCCCTTGATCACTATTATCAGAAATCTGTGACCTTTGCGGGTTAATTTCAACCCCATCGGAAATGTCTGTACCATTTGTAACACTGTGTTTTGACACCTTGCCATAGGCTTTATGTAACGTTGTACGTCTCTTTGAAAGTATTCTGCAATTTCACACACACTCTCGCTCCTCTTCCAGTTCCTTCAAGGTACATGGTAGGGTACTGAAAATCGCACTCAACACATTTGAACTCAATGGGATCTACTGCATTACTGGAGTTAGAAACAGGTTTGAAACTTGGCCACCGCTAGGCACCACCACTGTCTATTCTCTTCAATGAATTTACATGCAAACTTTACGAAAAGAGTTTAGTTTCTTCTTGAACAGGCCTTGTATTTCAATCACTAAACCAATACAAAATCACTTACTT
This sequence comes from Lepisma saccharinum, assembly GCF_977018435.1. Taxonomy (NCBI): domain Eukaryota; kingdom Metazoa; phylum Arthropoda; class Insecta; order Zygentoma; family Lepismatidae; genus Lepisma; species Lepisma saccharinum. The sequence continues at coordinate 38,949,656 of NC_139229.1, forward strand.
GCTAATAAGCTGCTTTCCCAGTATTTTACACTAGTTCCATTTTCATCAAAGGTATACCAATATTGTCTACTGCTTTTGATACTCAAGACACATGCAGAGTTTGTTTTTGACAGAAACACGAAATGCAAAGTAACATGCTGTGATGTTAATTTTTTTTAATATGTTTTGCTCTGACACAAAATGAACTGCAAAATGCAAAATAGACAAACATGGAATTTAGAGTTTATTTACCGACAACACCTTCTGAAGTCTGAATTATCCTGAGAGTTACAGAAAGGGTTAATTTGGTGTAATAAGGGTATATTTTTTTAAAATAAAATTTAGGATTATATTCACTATTTTAAATCCAAAATGCAATTTTTTACACTGCTTTTGATTCCGAAATGAGCTTAGTTTTTGTACTGAAATCTTGTCACTGTAAATAGGTGGCCCTATTTATACTGCATACCTTGATTGATTGATTGATTTGTTGTTTTAAGTCCACTTTATGTACAGAAAGGCTAATCGGGACTGGACCTACAGTTTAAAGTGGGATCCAAACCACTATGTGCCTCCACCCCTTGATTACAAGGTGACGACGCTACCACTGCACCATCGAGGAGGCACACTGCATACCTTGAGGAATACCAAAACAAATCTGAAGCACTGGGAATGAACAAGAATTAACATTATAGTTTATCAAACATTAACCAGTTTGCAACCTACCTCAACAACTTCACAAGAGCAGGAATCCCTCCACTTTTGAAAATGGCTAGCAGGCCTTGTCTGTGATGTGACAAGTTGTGCAACGTGCCTACTGCTCCCTTGGTTGTTTCTAGGTCATTACTGTTGGAGATGGCTCGAACCAATGCAGCAACCATCTGTAAAGCAGAAAAATCATTTCATACACCTGACAATTTGGACATTCCTTGGCCACTGGCAGTCCTAGATGGAAATGACTTAGGGCTAACTACAATATTTCTTTAAAATAAATAAATAAATAAATATATATATATATATATATATATATATATATATATATATATATATATATATTATTACAAAGGCTAAATGATTACTATGGTGAAACCAACACAGAAGAAAATTAAAATTTCTGGACAGCAATCTAGAATCACCTATTACTACCTAGACTAGGCGCACCCCTATCTACAGTGCTTTTCACGGTAAATGTTCACTATTGGAACATACTCCTCAAAAATACCACCAGCACCTTGCACAAGAAACACATTTCCATGATGTCTGTGTGGCGAGCTACCAAGCTTTTATACCTGAAGCCATACATTAGAAGAATTGAAAGAAAACATCAGGAGAGAAATTGAAGCAATATCAGTAATGAGATCACATTCCACTTGAATGGCAAAGTCAACAAGCATAATGTTCGCATTTGGGGCAAAAAATCCCGAAGCCACACTCGAGCAACGGAGAGACTCACCAAAAGTGGCTGTCTTCCGTGCCATCTCCAAGAATCATCTTCATGGCCAGTTTTTCTTTGCAGTAAATGTGACAGGCGATGATTATTTGCAAATGCTGCAGATCTGGCTCATGAATACACTAGAATGAACATGAACACTTCATTTTGCAAAAGAACGGGGAACCACCTCACTGGAAGCTCACTGTGTGGATGTATCTCAATGAGACACTGCCAGGGCGATGGATCGGGCATGCTAGCGATGAAGATAATGTGCTTTTTGAAATGGCCGACATGGTCACCAGACCTGACCCCTTCAAATTTTTCTCTGGGGCTACGTAAAGGGCCTCTTCTATGTCCCCCTCTCTTCCTACAAGCCTAGAGGAACTCCAGCAAGAAACACCACCCCACTGGAGGCTGTTACCAGACATGCTACAACGTGTTTGACAGGAGCTGGACTATCGACTTGATATGTGCCATGTCACAGGCATATTGAACACTTGTGAACACTCATTTGTGACATCCACATACCTTTGAATTTCTTATTCAAATTTTTATGCATCAATCTTATTGAGTTGAGGATTACACCTATGTAGTTTCCTTTACTTTGACCATGTAGTTACCGAGATATTTACATCAGATATCATTTTTTTTTAAAAACACTGTATATAGAAATTGCCTGTAAATTTGAAGCTGTCAAGACATCTTTATTTTATTTTACTTGTATTGGTGTTTTATTTCAATTCTTTCTAATTAAGATATATAATAAATAAGAATTACTGGGGTAAACCAGATCAAATTTTCAGAATACACCAGTGTTAGTAACATGACAGTGAAGATGCCCAACAACTACAGTTCAGTTCAGTACAGACTTTCTTACAATATGAAAATGTAACAATAGCTTAATGTACCTTCATATCTGTTCTTTAAGATTCTGCATTAAAAAGCTTATAAAATAATACCTTATTTACCTGTGGACTGTTCATTATAGCATGTCGAGATGCTTCCTTCTTTGAGAGTTGGTGGACCATCATTGCAGCCTGGGATACAACCACCTGGTCTTCATCGTTCAAGAGCTTTATCAATTCTGGGATCGCACGTGTAGCTAGATCAGCATCATCCTGAAAAAAATATTCAAGTTCTTTTATACAACACTCACTAATATTTCACTTTTAAACAGTCGAACTACAAACATCCATTACAACATATCTTGCTATTCTATATCAGGTATTTTCTTAATATCAAGGGTTTATAAGCAGAAGAAATATAAGTATGGAAGGGAAGGTTCTTTGATTTGAACTTTATATAACATTCACATTCTTACAAAACCTAATGGCAACCAATCAATTACTTACAAATAACTATATCATCTTCATGTACAGATTTTTATCATTGTCTACTGGATATACTGTGAAAAGAATATGCGTAGCTATGAAGTAGAATGGCTGATTAATTTGTGAGGAAGGGAAGCCAGTTAAGGGTGATATTAACAATTCTATTTCATGTCTAAAGAGAATACATAATACTTCAAAATAACTTCACAAAGAATTTCTTTTCAACACTTACAATTTTGACAAATTTAAAATAAATACACATCTTATACAAAAATGTACTTCCAGGTTGAAAATGTTATGAAGAAACTGTGAAAGTCATGAATAAAAATGGTTAAAATTTGAGGGAAGAAAATACTCTGGTGTAATGACCCTGCGTGGTTGCCACATTTAACGACTAATAAAGCATGTAAAATGCCCTGCGAGGCTTACACATTCAGTTAAAGTTGAATGCTTATCTTACATGCATTGTTGTATTTTCTGTGGTTCATGCAGTGTTGTCTTGTGCGGTCTGTTAACTCTTTATTATAACCTATTTAGTTTAGCATACAAGTGTTGAGTTTGTATTGCCATGTGCTTCTAGTAAATTTTAAGTTAGTGATGTTTACAAGATAAAAACATGATAATTCAGAGCGTGTGGGCAGTAGCGTAGCAAGGGGTGGGCAACTGCCCGAGGCCTCGCATCCCATAGGGTTGATATGAAAAAAATAATAAATAGAAATGAGAAAAATAGATGAAAATGGGCTACTCTTTATTGGCAATGAAATGAGAACATTCTGTTTTTAGCTGGCTTTAAATTTTAGTTTAACGTTATAATTTGAATGAATGTGTCAAATCAGAGGCGTAACATACAGCCTAAGAGGGTCCGAAAAAAGTAAAATTATTTTTGTTTTTCTCATCTGAAACATATAAGCAAAAATTGACGATAACTTGCTTGGACATGTTCATGCATTTAATCTTTTCTTTTAAAAACAACAAAAAACACTTATGATTTGTTGATACTAAAACTGATTGTGTTCAAGAGCCAGGCAGGATTGTGGTTTAGAGGCTCCACTTAGCCCTTTTTTTACCAAAACAGACAATTTGTGTGCATCTTTCGATATTTTCTACCATCAAATTGGGGGCCCAGGTTCAATACCCGGTACCCGGTAGACGGACTCGCATTCTCATCTCGCCCAGGGCCTCGAGATATGTTGCTACGCCACTGTGCGTGGGTTGCAACTCTTAAAAGTGGGTTTGTAATGCTGCAGCTAGCACATTTCTGATCTTTGCCACCTGCCTCTGTGCTACCACCAAAACAGTATATAAAGAGTGAAGCGAGGCCTGGAGTTCAGGCAACTGCCCGATGCAGACTGCGAAATACCTGGTTCCCAGACCTAGTCTGGGTGCTGCATGGACCAGGATCCGACAGCCAAGCAGGCAGAAGGAAGGAGGAGAAGCAGATAACCTACCTACCAGGTCTGCCTACTACGAGCTTCACACGTTGTCCCCAGATGGCATGGCACAAAGGCTGCTATTGGTTACACACACTAATTGATGCCCCTACATTAAATTAGGTCCCTAACACCCTAGGCACCTCACTGCAAGGAATAAATGGATGGTCCCTGCCCTCCCTTATCTTCTAGACCTTCGGAGCAGCGACATCATCTGGTGTAGGTGTGCTAAACTGGTAATTTACATGAGTAAAAGTTTTACTGGTGGATTTTGTACCTTTCCTTACTAAACCCTGAGATACTTTGAGTTCATGTATACGGCTGGCTACATGCTAATATATGGGTACACTTTTGCATCGCTCCCTGGTGTAGTGTGCAGTGTGTAGTGCACGGGAGGAATGTTGCACGGGGTGTCTACCAAAATAACAAATCCAATATTCTTGACTTTTTTCATTTTCTTAACCTTTATTTATTTGACCCCTACTTAGGTAAAGTTTGAAATTAGCAATTAAGAAAATTAATAGCTATTTATTTTATGAAAACCCCTGACCAAAAGGCTACTTAAAATTAAAACTGAAGTTGTATTTAACTAGAGTGTTAGACTTGCATTATTGCATCCTGGACTGCTTTTGACAGACTAGGGAGGCTCCGGTGTATCAACTCACAACCAGTATAATCTTACGTGGAGCTCGTGTTGCCGAACCTATATATTTATGATTGCCGCTTCATTCATCTTATCTTATCACCATTCATCTTCGTGATTATCCAAAAGGGGCAGAAAAGTGAAGTAAAATAAACTAAATCAATCAATCAGTCATTGTGATAGCAAAAATTCTTGACGACAAGTATAATTTCTTGAGTTTTTATTGACTTCTTGACCTACTAGTTGATTTCTTTACTTTCTCTTTACTTCATGTCTGGTAGACACCCTGATACAAAAAGGCAATTAAAATTCTGATATACTAATTTGTACAAGAAGGAAAAGGTATCTGCTGTGAGTAAATATTTCTTATGTTAATAACAAGTATTCTGCAGTAAAATTAGCATCAAGAAAGAACTTGGAGCTTACCTGGTAGTTGATTAAATTAACAACAGCATGTTTCAGCATCTGACTTGGTTCGGCAAGCCTCTGAACAGCCGTGGGTTGAGCAGGATCAAATTGTGTGGAAGGAATTTCAATGCCCTCTTCCAGAGTTTCTGGAAACATTGCTGCACGAACTCTCTGTGACCGGGTCTGACTCAGCTGTTGATTCATTTCTGTGCACGACAAAATCCTTAATGTGAACATCACAATATTTTTTAAAAGCACTCATCAGTCTTTAAATACAACATTTTCTAAATTCATTATTCACAAAATCATGATGAATTTCTTTCAAATGTATGTCCACCTTGTTATATTTTGGAAAGAAGACTAATAATTTAAGAATACATAAAAAAATGGGGAGTATAGCGAGCATATGAATAAATCCCTAGACCAGGGGTTCCCAAACTGTTTAGTTTCACGACTCCCTTAGTGTTCCAAGATTTTTCCGCGGCATCCAAGTCAGAATGTAGGCCTTGCTACGGTCAGTTAGTGTGGTTAGGTTGCTTGCCTTAAGTTAAAAATGAACACACATTTGGAATAAGTGTCACTCGAGTGAAAATATTGGAACATTTCGTGGTGTCCATGTAAGCCAGCCACGGCGGTCCAGGATGCCGCAGCGCACACTTTGGGAACCACTGCCCTAGACCAATATTTCTTTTAAAAAAATTGCATTTTGCAAATTGATTTCCACTTAATTCAGAAATTCAAGGTGTCTGGGCTTAAAGTATCTAAAAATAAACACTATACAGCTCAGCAGCTATAAGGATTACAGAAATATGATTATTATTATTATACAAGGTAATTCACAAAGTTTTTATTGATGTTAATTAAGCTAAATGTGGGCACATTTTGTATCTCTGTAACTGTCAAAACTGTCACTTGGCGAGGATCATCAGGACCCCGAATACTGCAATTATATCCATTAAATTTGTGATGTTTGCCTTTAGCAACGCTGCTTTTCCTAGCGGGAGAATATTGTAACTCTACGGAGAAAGCCACCGCCGCGGTTTTTTTCACAGAGCCAAGCAGTGGCAATTGTGGCATACATACGAAAAGGAGCTCTCTCTCTCTCCTTGATGGCACACCAGCGAAGGTGATCGGAACCTGGTCTACAAATGGATTTGACCGTGCCGTTTTGACTGCTGGTTTCGACATGGAATAATTAAGTATACTTATATAATTCATGTTCGTTTGTGTTAATGACCGATCTGTTTCAGTTTACTATATTTTTTTTTGTAATAGTTGGAATTATTCATTTTTGTGCATCATGACTTAATTCATATATTCCATGCAACCATAGTACGGTCTAAATTCAATAGTTTGAGTCTAGCATATCTACGACATAAGAGCAAAAGGTTTTCCAATCACCTAAACCCGTGCCATGCCAGAAATTATTTAATATGTGTGATTATCTTCATATTGTGTTTTAAGGGTACGTATGGTAAATGAATTATTTATATGTATGAGTGTTTTTACTATTTACTGCATACAGCTATATTTGTGAAGACACGTCTGTCAGTTATTGGGGAAAGTTATAAATTGTACGGGGATTAGACTGTTATAATAAATTGCCACAAAATTGAAGTTCCAACGTTTTCTAAATGTTCTTATTTGTTGATCAATCATTCCATCTATCTATTGTTTTTTGACATATACTTTGCTGAACCAATAATGAGAGAAAGCAGCTATGTTACATACTTGATTAAGATAAAATTGTAACTATAAAGCATCTTGTTTTTGCATGTTGGATCGGATCCGTTTTCGTGGCTAGACAATCACGATTACGGAAACCGATAGGTAATCGCGAATGCAAAAGAAAAGGGAAGGATACTGTATGCTTGGGATCGGGTACTCGAGATCCACATTATTTTGCGAGTCAGCATAAGGAGGCCAAAACTTGATATTTCTGTGGTTATAAATGATTTTTTCCGACAAATGCACAAACACTGGACAACACCAGATCAACATATCTGAAACTGCATTCACATCTTGACTGAGGCAACAGTAGTTTTTGTCTATGCTCGATTACAGGTGGCGTGCCTGCGCAATTGGCCTCAAAAATGTGACAAGGCAAATCCCAGAGAAATTTCCACCTGCCGATCTTTAGGTTAAGAATATGTAGCAAATGGTTCTTGCATTATATAAACAGTTATCTTTGGATACTTCTAGCCTGGACACCCTATACTTACTACATTAAAATAACTGCCTCTTGAATAACACCAAGATTCACAGAATATATATCAGTAATGAATAATATCCCAAGATCTCCAAAAAAAGTTGTTTACCTACTTGTGGGAAAATGTAGCAAAATAAAAGTACTACATTAAGTACTTAATATTAGGGCTGAGACAATACCCATGTATTGACATCAGAAAACATTGGTTCGATTTTCTTTTTACTGATACCAGCCAATACTTTAGTGGCAGTTTGGTCTTTACAGGGGTCCACAAAAATGAATAAGACTTTCACAGAGCCTAATTATCCTGGAAAATATGCAAAAAATTCAGTTTCTATTTATTTTGCAGTGAAAAAACTGTATTTTAGGATTTCAAATGAGCTATTTTAATAATCGGATGCAATTCTTGAATGAATTGGAGCAAAATTATGATAAACTGATCCTTATAATTGGAATGCGTTACTTACAAACTAATTATTAATTAACATATTGCACAACTTTTAACTATTACAATTATCAAGCATCGGTATTGGTGAGAATCGGTGAAAGTATTGGCACTGATGTGGGTATTGGCTCACACCTACTTAATATGACCTACAGTGCATGACTAAAGCACATCGCCCACCGAGACATGGGGAAATGTGGCAACAGAACTTCTGTTGTCTGCTTCTATTGAAATCAAATGGTGTAATGCAAACTACAGGATACATGCGGAACAAAGTGCAGAATTTCTGTGCCAGAAGTCTACAGGTCTCTAGGGTTGAAATTTTCCGATTGCTGCAGCTCCAAATGCCCTCTCATGTAATTCTGCATCTCTTCGTTTAGCTCCGGCAAGCTTCATGCTCGACCACACTGTAGCCGAGATGTTGTGCAGGGCAGCATGGTGCTGTGGTACCCTCGGAATGGTACATGCAATTTTCCACTTGGGAGGTTCAGGGTGGTGAATTTCCGGCATCTAACTGGGCGTTAAGGTTAATCCATCCGTAGCGCCAACAAGCTTCTTTTATCTTAAAATAATTCTTCCCAAAACAGGTATGCTTACCATCAACTTGTTCCTGAGTGAAACCCTGGTTGAAACCTTGGTCCAAATCAAACATCAGCTGATCACCCTCCATCTCCTCCTCCTTCCCGGTGAGAGATGGGGCCTGAGTGGTTGCTCCAGAGTGGATCCCAGAATCTCCCAGGTAGGAGTTCTGCTGCCACATCAGGGTCTGTTCCTTTGGGGTCCCCATTGGTAAATCACCAGGGCTCTGGTAATTCCCATGGGACACTGAAACAACAGAGAAGAAACATGTATAAAAAAACTGTTCCACCATAATCACAGACCCTACACAGTGACTTAAAACAAATCACGTGACCAAAGCATATGAATTAAGTTTGTACACTTCATGGAAGTTTATAAAGCTCAAGAATTCTTAACATAAATCAACATCTTTTTCTCTCCTTGGTGTGTTGATCAGAAAATAGAAAATTATATATCTCTAAGCACGGAGAGAGTTTTGTATTCTGGAGTAGCTAATTTCTCAAAATTCTTGGCAAGTGTATGGGTTACTGAACTCATGTTATGAAAGCAGGAATAAAAAAATGTTCTCAAGGTGATGAACAAGGAGATTAAGTAAAACTTTTCAATCCAACAAATGAAAATCTTCATCAGAGACACTTAAAAAAAGAGGATGATGAAGTATTTGGTGTTGTGCTGGCAATGAGGAACATCCCAGTTTTTTTTTTTTTATATGTGAGAAACCTTCCCTTTCTAGCTATGGATAGAATGCTATGCTGCATATCAAAAGAACTGCTTGTGGCAAAAAACTGGCTGCACAGTTTCTTACAAGTTAAAGACTTTTCTTGATCTAAACCTGTGTCAAAAGGTTATAGTTTTGTTCCTGACCTTCAATTTAGGGCGTGTGTTGTTTATTGAATTTCAATAACTTTTTGATGTACTACATAATTGTAAATTATTCTGCACAAAATATTTCCTCTTTGCCAATGAAAATTATTGAGTTTTAAAGCAATAGAAATTTAGTGTGTTTACAGTTTATATTGGAGCATTCCATGAAAAGTGGTCCTTACTCCATGTAAATAACAAAATGAATTAATCTGAAAATTATTAGATTTTACTTGCATTAATGTTTAAATGTTTGTGAATACATACATATCTGCATATTTCCCCGAAAAAAATTATTAGCAAATGGAAGTCAAATTTGTCACATTTTTACTGTCACACACCACAAAGTACAGTACTTTACAATTCTCCTTCTGAAAATGTCTGGAAGATTAATGTACTTTCACCCAAAGTGATTCTGATATCTACGAATTACTTACGTGCATTATTCTACAAACAATTTCTTCATTATTAGTGATTTAAATCACAGATTTATGTTTAAAAATCAATTAAACAACCTTGGTTTGATGAAAATAAATTTCTGGTAATTTCCATGAAAGTGGCTCCGATGACTTAAATCTTGTGTCGGTTTGATTTTACAAAAGTAAAGGGGGCTCCTTGATGGCATAGTGGTAATGTCATCGCCTTGTGATCAAGAGATCCGAGGTTTGATACCCAGTGGAGGCACATCGTTGTTCAGATCCCACTGTAAACTATTGGTAGGGACATTTTAATAACACCGAAAAATTGAGGAAAGCAAAATGAAGTGTTTCAAATGTATTTGGGTAGGTAAAGGAGGCAAATTTTCAGTGTTTCGGAATCACGAAATAATGCAAGTTAAGCCCATTTTTCAGAATAATACCAAATTTTGCACTTTAACGCAAAAAAAACCCACGAGATATGCAATATCAACTGGGCATAACAATCTCAAAAGAGATTGTCACGCCTCATTTATTGCATTCTGGCACAGACATGACTGACAGTCCATTAAATTAGGCGCACACAGGAGTGTACTATGTAGATTTTCAGCGAAAAATGCAGGCTCGACCAGGACTCGAACCCGGGTCTCTGGCAATCCGTGTTTTACCTGTGTGAAATCGTCTCTGCAAGTGCTACTGCAACGGGATCTGTTGCCTTTGAAACACTATAGACGAAGGCAACAGATCCCGTTGCAGTAGCACTTGCAGAGACGATTTCACACAGGTAAAACAGCGCCAGCGAAAATGCAGGGGAAGCCAGGCCGGCTCGGTAGCTCAGTGGTAGAGCAATGGCACGGATTGCCAGAGACCCGGGTTCGAGTCCTGGTCGAGCCTGCATTTTTCACTGAAAATCTACATGACTGACAGTGTTTAACCTCATCCTGAAATAGAATTCACCCGTAGGGATATTCCCAGAAGGGAAATTTTGTAGAACGAGAAAATTTTCAGGGAGAAGAACCTGTTGTATTTCAGGGGGGAAGGGAGGTTTGTGTGTGTACACAAAACTGTATTTTGAGGTCAGAGAGGGATCTTTTGGCATTGTTAGGGAAATGTGATGTGTATGATTGTGTTCAAAGATCTGGCTGCTATCATTCAATAAAAATTTTATATTTAGTGTCTGATGAGACGAAATAGTTTTCCAAATGGAAGCAATTGGGTCATTTCTCAAAAAGGAAAGCCATATTTTTTTGTCATTAAAACTAAAATTTGCTCGAATTTCCCAGAACTAAAACAATGTAAAAATCTTAAGCAGAGAAGGAACAGTAAAAATGCATGTAAAAATAACAGATTTTAAATGAATAACAACAAATTTTGCCCTAAACCGCGAATAACAACACCGATTTGCAGTAAAAAATAACATCGACATTTAGGAAAACATAAAACTAAAACTTCACGTCCCTGACTATAGGTCCAGTCCCAATTAGCCTGTGTGTGCAGTAACTGAACTTAAAAAGAAAATAAACTCAATCAATCCAAAAGTAAAATTCATTATTCTCCATAGTGTATTTCTAATTTCTTTCATCTTAGGGATAATTAGGATATTCCTATTCGTATAAAGCATGCTATAGGGATGTATCCAAAATGATCCACTTTGGGGGTTAGGGGGTAAGCTTTCTGGGAGGGTCTCAATACAGTTGAAACAGAGTTATACGTTTGCCAAGGTGAAGAGAAAATACTTATAACTGAAAATTACTTACAAATCAGATTTAGATACCATGTCACATCATTATTAACATACTGTAAATGTATCTATTTTGAGGAACAAGATACAGTATAATACAGGTTATTTCTGTCACAAGTGGTAAAATTAATGAATCTAAAAGTTTGATTCTTAAATACATTACATTTGCCATTTTAATAGTTTTATGTGAAATAGCGTTCATTTCCTGTATAAATTTTACTTTCTGGTCAAATGTATAACTTCTCACCTTTCTATTCTCCATGGCCAACCATTAGCAACTGAAAACGTTCACTGAAGGAACCTCTGTTCTGTTTTTATTATAGAACACGGCAAACGTCAGTTATTGGCATATTATTAACATGTGTACTTTTGTACCGGGATTATGTACAGAAGAAAATGTGCGGTAAACCCTTCTCTTCCGATTTCATGCCACATCTCCTTGCCTTCTCTGTGACACAGTCTTTCTCGCAACTACAGACTGGCCACCGCCATGCCAACATATCAGGTTTCATATTTGAAACTACACCTTGTGTTTTTGTAACAAGAAATGTATACTTCTGTGACATTGTGTAGCTTGGTTACGTACAAATGAACTGTATTTTATGAAAATTAGTATGTATCTTACAGAATTACGTATATAAATGCATTACGTACAAATAAGGTTTAATTAACACGTTTTTAAATTGTATTTCGCCAGGACAAACAGTAATTTATGTATAAAACAGTATCAACTGCATACATGAGTAATATGACCAACTAGGATTATGTGGAAAATTAAGGAGCCATGAGAATGTAGATACATCACTAATCCACTATGATGGAACATGAGTGAACACATTAATCCTTAAAGAACATAGTGTATTTGCTGGTGAACCCGCAAACTACGGAAGTGTTTTCAGTGGGAAATTTAAACTACTGCATGCTTTCAAATAAAGTTTTATATCTCTGGAACTTAAAAATGCTAGTTACAAATTATACTTAGTTTTGTTCAGTAGACTTTGGGATATAAACCTGCATTAGAAAAAAAAATCCGTCAGAAGAAAAATGGCCTAAAATTCAACAAGCTGCTGACATGAGTTCCGGCAAGGAACCCTGTAATGAATAATTAGCTATTTTAATTCAAAAGAGGCAGACAATGGAACTTTTTCCTTGGTGGCATGGAGTGCACGGTAACTGTTCACATTGTTTTATGATTTTTTTCAAATTCTCGTAGCAGCAAGACTAATTATCATAGAATTTTGGAAATCATTGTCACACGAAATTTGAACCTTCCTTAAAGTAATGAGCACTGTTTGGATTCGAAAAAAAATCTTCAAAATTATCTTACGCAAGCAGGTGCTTCCCATGGACAAGGTATTCTCCATTGAAAGTATCGTAGACTAGTGGGAATTAACGTAGAAGTAAATCAGAACCTTAGTAGAATGCATTTATGGACTTTATTTTAATGCTTAGAGAACCAAACCTGACCTGCCTAACCTAACCACAAAAGTATAAATTGAACAAAATCTTAAGTAATTGCTAAAACTCTGCAGTACGTGTAAACAGACGTAAATGGAAATTGAACCATGTATAAATTGCATACGAGGCATGAGGAAATTGCAATAAAACATAAGGAACTTGGGCCGAGTGCACTAAGATTTTGCTGTCTGAAGAATAATTTTCACATGAAAAAAAAATATACACAGGTAGGAGATGAAGGGAACTATGGATATGTAAAAGCAATGAAATTAACATCCCTACCATTCTTAAAACATCAATGTCGTTTAGTAGTCCCTGTTCTTTGTGTGCTTATAGACACGTAAAGAATTTGGGGGTCCTTAACTGTACTCCCTTGAGAATTATGACAAGTTCTTTTTCAATAGATTTTAATATTTTATGTAACATAAAATGTTTTTCAGAGTGCAGAAACCACAAATAACAGAGATATTTGATCCAAAAGTATGGCCCGCATAATTAGAAAAAACTCCCATCCCTGAGTATTTTTGTAGTTTATCATTCGTAAAAACTGGTTCCATGCAGCCTCAAATAGCGGAAAAAAATGCAAAATGCACCATTAACTAAGCACTCCTAACCTAACAAAAATGTCAAAAATTGCTATTAGCAACAAACTTTACATAACCAATGTAAAATAAACACCAATAAATCTAACACTCCTAACAATAGTTTTACATCTGTTTTGGTCTTATAAGATTTCAGTCCATCGTGTTTGATTTAATTGATCTTTTCGGTAGGTAACGCCCCATCTGTTACTGTTTTGTACTGTTGTGTTGGGTGTCATATTCACTTGTGTGAAATCTTTGGACTGTGATTCTTCAGGCAAAGGTAACAGGGATACTTTACTTCACCAGTAGATATATCCGCAAGGTAAGAACAACAGAAAACATTCATAACCAACATCCTTCATAAACTATGCAAATTACTCACTTTTTAGCAGGGGTAGAGAGGGTCAAGGGTACCAAGAAAATGTGTGATTCTTTGAATTATTGTTTTAAGTCCACTTTATACACAGATAGGCTAATCAGGACTGGACCTACAGTTTAAAGTGGGATTGAATCACTGTGAAATGTTCCTCCACCAGGTATTGAACCTGCAGAAAACATGTGTATATCATGATGGTATCAGTATTACACAATTGAGACTTCAGCCAAAACTTAAAATTGAGGTAACAACTTGTATATTTGGCATGAAATTACCTGAAGTAAATGCAAATTATGTAGAACAGGTGCATGTATGAGCATTTATGGCACATTGAACCACAAAATAAAACTTAATTCCACTTATTACTTTTTTTTTTTTGTTAATGTACAAAGAGTTACACTGAACCAACATTGAATGGTTATCTCAGAATTCTGATACTGGGGTTCAAGTTCTGGCTAGATCACATATGTTACAACGTATTCTGTGGTTCAATTCATTCCATCGAAACTGGTATAAAACTGATTTTAATAACTAAATACAAACAAACAACTACTGAAATATGGCACCAGAAGAATGGATAAAGTTTCTCATGGAAGCGTACTGTGATAAAGATGACAACTAAATGAACAGGCCTCAATGACCAGTCTAATAGTTCAAAGACTCTACTCAACACAGTAAAAAATGCATGTAAATCAACTGCACTTACTTGGTCTGGCTTGTGACGTCTGCATCTGGTAACTCATGGTATCACAGGTGTTTCAAACAACTCCTAAAAACAAATTAAAATTAGCATTACATTTTTTGTTAAAAATTCAGATAGAACAATGGTGTTGACTCTAGGTTTAATCACATGTACAGAACCATAAAGCATGGACAATGTGTCATTTTTTAATGTCATTGAACCTAATTGCATAACAATGCATAAAAAGGAAAATCTCTCATGAATTAGGCTGTATGTCAAAAATATCAATTCCATCAATCAAGATTCATGCCTCACAAGACCTAGAGTCGTTTTCACGTTCAGAAGACACAACGGTGCTTATGGAGAAACCGCACAGTGTTGCCAATACAGCGCTAGCTCATGTCGCCGGGAAATGATGACCTTCCTTCACAATGAAGGTGTTACATATTTTGTATATATAATGATAATTATATGTAATTATTAATATTAATATTATACTGTGAACGTAACAGTTACCCTTTTTACTATGATCCATTGCGATCACTACACACGAATATGACACTTCAGAAATCATTTTAAAAAGTAAAAATCACTGAGAGCTCACACAACTGAAAACACTTTTTCGGGAGAGGGAAAAAGTCTAAACAGACCAAAGCAGATCTCTCACTCAAGTAAGGGGATCCTGGCACATGGGTTAGATTAAGTTGCAACCCAAACAAACAAATGAGTTATGGCCCACCTGAACTGATAAGCAGTGAATGACTCAAGCAAGGCATGTCATATTTCTATCTTGAAGCCCCATATTTTGTCACGTGTTGGAAAGCCTTTCAAGGGTTAATATGGTGTCTATGAATTTATGTGTACCTTGGAAACTGAAAGGTGATCTTCATTTCAGTATTAATGTCCACAGTAATGTAAACGAAAACAACATGTGTATTTGCCACAGCACTAATGTTGATCACAACAGCAGCATTGGAAATAATTGTCAATTATTAAATTTAAGTAATTTCAATTCTATTATAACAAACTGCATGAAGTTCATATTTTTACTGAATGGAAATAAAATAATAACTGGAAAACTTGGTGGTGAGTAGCCCGAATGCTGCGGTGAGTCAGCTCAAGATGGCCAGACAACGTCTTCTTGCTTCGTGCGCGGTTCGGGTTAAAAAGAAACTCCAAATGCATGGAAGTAATATTTCTGGGAACCTTTGAGTGGTTATAAAAAATAATTTCATTATTTTCTTCACAACTTTGTCGCTGGAAGTTTTTACTTGGAATTACAGAACAAAAAATGGCCAGCAACGACATTTTCTACTGCACGAATATAAAAAATCTCCACATACTTTATTTGAATATTTTTTAATGCAAATATGCTTTAAAGTATTGATAAATTCTGAGTACCACCGTCACCTATGACAATTAAAAAACAGTGTCAATTTTTTTCATAATGAAAGCTTCAATTTTACGGCATGTTTCAACGTTAGGAATGAAAACAATGTAAAAATTGTGTTTTCACAGAAAATTTGCATTTTTAATTTATCTAAAATTATGTAAGCAAGTTACCAGTTTTTTGTGTTCACCATCGTATTCTCTACAAAATTTCCTGCAAAACTGCAGGTACCGATTTTACTTAAGCTAAATTTGTAAATCCAGAAATTTGACAACAGCGTGCTCGTATTTCCCATAAGAAAAGCATTGCCCATAAGAGCCCATTGTGTCTTCTGAACGTGAAAACGACTCTAGTGAAAATACCACAGAAGCTAGCACTTACTTTAAAAAAAAAAAAGTATTTGTAAACAATAGTAAATTTCTCGTATCGGACAAACGGATTTCTTCAAATTTACAGGAGAAATTACTTACCGAATGCATTTTCTTTATAGTTGTGGAAGTTCGTGGAAGTGTTTTCTCGCATCACTCATTGAATTTTGCCGGTAAATCATCTATTTTTCGACATAAATGTGTGACCGATGGATGGAAGCTGTTGCATCCCATTTCCTTCCAGCCGGATGTCGCAATCACTGTCAGTGTTTCCAAACACGTGTTTTTGTAACTGAAGAAGGTACGTTCCCGCAAATGGCTTGTGGGGCTATGTAAGAATGGTATGTGGGGCTATGCATTTTTTTTCTAAACCAATTTTTAACTATTCTAACCTAAACGTGACCCTACTTAACCTAACCTTACCGGAAATGGTTCGTGGGGCTACGTAGGTATTTTTGGGTGGAGTGGGGTGGAAACATTGCATGCCGAGTACGGTAGTAAAACTGTGACCGCCATTTTGCGTGTTACCGAAGGAAAAAAGAAACGAAGAAAACTTACTCCACATGTCGCAAATAGAGCGAGCTTATTTCCATGAAATAAGCGAAATGCCACCTTCAACAATGTTTCTCAATGCAGAATAGTTAAGTACAAATATTGAAATTAAAAGAACTAGAAAATTTCAGCTATTTATCAGATACGAGAAATTTACCGTAAACAATATATAAGAATTTAATGTGCTCAAACAAATAATGCTAAGCTAACATACTTGCTATGAATCAAAGTACAGGTTGCTATGAATCAAAGTACAGGTGGGGACACTTTCCCCTCTTGGTTCAGAAAAAAATGTGTAAATCGTCCCTCCCCCCATCTAGGATAATTTATTTAAGTACTTGTCCACCTACATCAGTTTCCATGTCGAACCATAGATGTGTCCCCTACGTAGGGAATTCTACCTAGAGTTCTGCTGTGAATGTCAAATCAAATGTTGCAATAAAATCTTCATTGAATGGGCACCTCTGTTCTTAAGTGTTCACACACAATTTTCAGAAATAATTCAAAATGATTATAACGTTACTGACTATGAACATATAGAATTCCTTGATGGCATAGTTAACCTAAATAATTATTAAAAATACATCTATCTAACACATCTGTATTCTCTTGTGTAATATTGGCTACAGCTACAAAACAGCAAAATTCAAGCAACTGCGAGGAATGACTCAACTCCACATTATGCTGTTATCTACAAGGAAAATATTTTCAGATAGTCACGGATGAAAACTCAGTTTCCAGATACCGCAATAACAATTTCCAACCATGCATTGCCTTAAACACGTTCTATTAGTAACGAAGCAATTTTACTATTTGTAGCACGTATTTATCAATTATCCTTACAGTTACTTCTCGAAGAACTATTTCATTTTTCTGATCAATAACGGATGAATAAATCCAGGGTGGTTGGCTTTCAACGTGCCCATTCTGAAACAGGTGCTTCTTTCAACATGTTATATTGTACACCTACGTAGAACAAGTCCCTGGCAATATACCACGACATTGATGTTTAACTTACTATATATAACAGAAATGTTAACATAAAAATGAATGTGTACGTTGTCGATGTACGATCAATGACAGCAGGCGTTCTCATTACCACACCCATTATTTTTGGAAAGTTTACCTCAAATTCGATTGCATACATTTAAAAACCTGATCTCTTAAACTTTACCTGTAAACCAGAGTAATGATAAACTCTCTCGTTCACCGACAAATATCGATTTCCTCTTGTCTTATCACTATAAATCACTTCACTAACACAAAATATGGCGTTCAGTCGATAGAATCGTCAATGTTCTTCCGTTGGCATTTGCTGAGACTCGCGCAGCATGAAGAATATAGTTCCTAGAGTTCCCCTTACTTTATATGATTTTCCGTACAAATATCGTATCAGTAAGATATACTATGACACAAGCAATCACAAAATAATCTCATAAAAAATTTACGTTCACATTATATAAAGAATATTCCACAAAGTAATTTGGGTTATTCCGCTACATGGTTGTATCAATGCGCTCGGCCTAGGAGCAGAAAGAGAAAGACGAGAAACGATTGCGATGCATCTCAAAGATATGACAAGATAATAATTCCTTCCACACACCCTAAAACTTAGGTTAACCTAAACGTATAAAAGGGAAGGTATGTATAACATATGCGCACATAGGTAATCTGAAGTGGTGATAAACTATACGAGTTCAATGATATTGGTGGTTAAGCACCAGTTCTTGGGTAACAGGTGCAATGATGGTGTTCTGCACCTGTAGGATAAAATTGTGTTTTTCTGTATTTGCAAGAATATATAAACACAAACACGTGTACAAATACATACTGTATGCATGCTAATCCATTTGATTTATCATAGAGAGGTATCTACTTCGCAGCAGATGTTTTCTCAAGTGCATTCCAGGGAAACGGATAAGTTACCGCATTTCCTGCCCCACCTAAGTGAGTCAGTTTACATTGCAAAATTTGTAGTATTTTCCTATTCGTGGAGAGAGAGAGGATCGAAATGCTTGAGAGTCAACCAACCAGTGTCATGTACTGAGCAGTAGCAAGCCTAATTTTAGCACTGGCAGTGATAGATCAATCGATCTCATCTCTAATTATTTTCAAATCACAATATTTATTATCTTGCAGAACAGAAGCCGCAGATCATAAGCGACACTTTTTCACGAGCTTCCCACCCAGGGACGCCGAAACCGGGTGTGCCGGAGGGGTCCAATGTAGAAGTTTCAATATTATTTGAATTAGTATAGTTAAAGGCACTAGACGATGCATAATGTCAAATTAATACTGGATGCTAATAATAGACTATATATAACTTAAAAATTTAATTATTAAGTTTTATAATTTCTTGTGGAGCAAGTAAACTCAAGATCTAATATTTCACTACCTCTTGGAAAACAGTCAATATCTGTGGATGAAAAGTAGTGAGATATAGTAATTTGCCCACTGTTTTACATGCAAAGTATAATGATTGAAATATTAGCAAGTAACATAAGATGTTTTACCCTAAATCAGGATATTCCCTCTTTATAATATTTATAAATTTCATTCGTATTGGTTTGAATCAGTGATCGAAGTGTATATTGTTAGCTGGGAGTATGCTTTGGGGGTGAAAATCAATAGGTAGGGGATTCATATAATGGTCCAAAATTTTAAAAAAATCCAGTTTTTTTTAGGCTAAGTCATCGCCCTCTTCCCCCTACTGGGTGAGAAATGACCTAAAAACACCGCACACAAAGTTTGGTTCCCGAGCGACATTTTTTCAGCCCCACAAGTTTTTATTTTTCCCATAAGAATAACATGCCTAAAATGTAGGCATCCCCGCTGAATGTGCTCTACGACCTCAAAGGGTCTGATCATTTTTGTTTTAGACTTGAGCTCAAAGATATGTAGAAGGTCAGCAAAGAGTCACAGAATATATACTCATTACAGAAACAGATTGAAAGTAGTGACTAAGTCGGTCAAATCTTGCATTTTTACGGTTCGTCTCCTACACTGAATATGTACATCATTTTACTTTTTTAAGAAGGACGGTACTCGTAGCTGCTACTGCTCTTCTTCCTTTCTCCTGCTTTGCTTCCAGTTGAGGAAAAAAAAATGAACCAAGATCTTCACTGGCGCCAGCGCCACCCTTCAAAGCAGTGACCCTGCAGTACTTTGGCGGTGTTTCTGTTCCACCTTTGCTTTGCGTTCGGCACTATAGGTCTCTTCCCCTCTTACGGCGGTCGGTCCTAGTTCTGGCCAGGGAAGTGGGGAGCGGGGATTACGCCGCAGATCAACCAGGCAACAGCAGTGGCGCCGAGACACACGACGCGGCAGGAAGAAGTACTACGTAAACCTCGTTCTACTGGCTGCTGCGTTTCTTATCGTGCTGGATTGGTCGCTTCCCCACTTCCCTTGCCAGCATTACGATCGGCCGCCGTAACAGTAGAAAAGATTTTAAGCCGCCTGACGCAACACGTACTCTTCATCCAGCTTCGTCATGAATCCTGGTGTTCCTTTCTTCCTGTGCATTTCCAGAAGCATTTTGTCCTCTTCTACTTCTACCATTTTCAAGACATCCTGATGGAAAATTCCAAACAAATCATCAACTGTTATCGTGAACATAGCATTTGTTTCGGCTTAATATTCACTCTGCCAATACACTGTCAACTTCTCCGAATGTGATCAACGCGTAGTCTCTCAATATTCTATCCACAGCACTTCAAGAAGAACATCAGATTTCGCAAGGACTTCTCCTTTTGAAGGCAGCTTGTACCCTCAAAATCTTCCACATTACGACTATCCTCTCCCCCATCAACGGTACTTACACACGTCGTTTCATATTCACTTCATATGGCTGTAGCCAGAAAAAGTTTCCAAAGGGGGGAGGTTACTCTTAATTGTCCCACGGGCGTCGCCAGAAATTTTAATAATAGAAATAATAACAATAATTATTAAATAATAATAATAATTAAAATTTCATAATAATAAACTAATTTACTCCAAAATTATTATTATTATTGCTGTCAATATCCTTGAGGAGACTTTTCTACTCGATCATCAGATCAGTGAATTTTTATTTCTTTTTCGTTTCATGCAATGTGTACTGAAATGCACAGTTATTATATTTTGTTATTAAATTTTAAATACCTTCAAGAAAGAGCTTTAAAAGTTAGAGGGGAAATTTAGTCATGCAGTTTATGTTGTTTGACCAGTCACATAAAACTTGTTTTTTTGGAATTTTGAAAACTGTGGAACCAGTTATTCTTTGGATTAAATGGTAGAATATTTAAAAAAAAAAATCACAACCTGGCTTCTACAGGGTGTCCCACGAACGGCGCAACTGGGAATTAAGAGTGGCGTTACTTTGTAACCGAAACCTGTACATTCATAAGTCATACACCAAATGTTACCCCTGTCCAAGTAGATATTTTTAAACATAGAAACAACAAACGGGGTGCAGTGTTGTTCATGCAGTGTTGCCAAATGTAAGTGAAAGTAAAAGTGAAGTGTTCCCCTGTGCATAGCACCACGCCATGAAGGCGTATAGGGGGTGTGGGGGTAACGCCCCACACTTTCTTGATCTCGGTCGTGAGTGGGGGTGATGTGATCAGCATCACGCCCCTGACCGCCTTTACCCCCCAGGGTTTCCCCCAGGTACCCATGTTATTCGACGCTGGGTGGGCGCCGGGGCCGAAATTTATTTTTCCTCAAAGCATGGAAAATTGCATGTCAAACATTCGTACGGAAATTTGGACGTCAATTTCCACCTTGGGTAGGTGGACTATTTCGCCATCTATAGTTCAGAGAAGAAAACCGATCGTTTTCGCGTATAGCCAATCCTGAAATGCCTCGTAAAGGCGTACCGGTCCAAATGGGTGTTTTAAAAAAATTATGAGGTACAGTGGCAACACTGTTGATGTTTGAAGGCAACAAAAGGTGTGTTTAGTGATGGTCTATAACATGGAAATACTCGAAACAGGAAAAAAAGAAAATGAAAATTATGGTGAAAAAAGTGTTACTTCCCTACTCCTGGCAACCGTGCAATGTGCGTAACAGGCAGTGTAGCTTTACAAAAGATGTTGAAAATGACAACCATTTTCCCTGAGGCATTCATCAACACGTTTTATCATGTTGGAAGCAACTTTATGCAAGGTTGATTGGTTTATATTGTTAATGGCTGTGCAAATGTTTATTTTTAGATCATCAAGTGTTCTTGGGTTATTAATGTAAACTGTTTGTTTCAAATAACCCCACAGAAGAAATCTAGAGACGTCAGATCCGGGGAGCGACTGGGCCATAAGTTTTTGCTTATAATGTGATCGCCAAAAAATTCTGCCAACATGTCTAAAGTTTCATTAGACGTGTGACATGTTGCGGAGTCTTGTTGAAACCAACAATCACGTTCATCACGTTCCAACAGAGAAATAAAGTGTGTGATAAGGTCACGATAAACTATTCCGTCAACTGTTATGTTGAAAAAGAATGGACCGATTATTTTTCTCCGCGAAATCGCGCACCACACACCGATCTTTTGTGGATGAAGTGATTGTTCATGTAACAAATGGGGATTGTTACTTGACCAGTGTCGAGAATTTTGACTGTTGACATATCCATTTAAGTGGAACCATGCTTCATCCGTGAAAAAAACCTTATCCAAAATATTCACACCATTGTCTCTAATAAAATTTCTAAACCACTGGCAGTATCTTACACGTGCACCTTTGACTGCTTCCTTCAGTTCTTGCACAGCCTGTACCTTATATGCACGTAGGTGCAATTGTCTTAACGCTCGGTGAGTTGTTGTTTTTGATACACCTGACTGTGCAGCAAGTTTACGAACAGATTTCCTGGGAGATTGTGATATTCTCTGCTCCACATCCTGCAGCACACCTTGTGTCAAAACTGGTGGTTGTCTGTGGTAGACTTGACTTACTTGACTTAATTCCTGTTGTTCCCTGTGGAACATAGGGCATCAACAAAGCATCTCCACCTGGTCCTACTGACGGCAATTCTCTTCACTGCATTCCAGCTCTTTCCTTCCTCCAAGGCCTCAGCGTGAACAGATCTTCGCCACGTCTGTCTAGGCCTCCCTCTTTTCCTTCTTCCCTGCGGGTTCCAGTCTAGTGCCTCTCTCTCGACAGTCTCATTTTCCTTCCTCAACGTATGCCCTATCCAATTCCATTTTCGCCGCTTTATTTGTATGGACACCTCGGTTTCTCCAGATTTTCTCCAAAGTTCTTGGTTTTGAATCACTTCTGGCCAAAAGATATTCAAAATTTTTCTCAGGCAGCAATTGATGAAGGTCTGTAATTTAGAGGTAATCGTTTTTGTTACTTTCCATGTCTCAGACCCATACAACAGTACAGACTTAACATTACTTCGAAAAATACGAAGTTTGGTCTTCATAGATATCTTCTTGTTTTTCCATACTGGATAGAGCCTCACAAAGGTGCCATATGCTTTTTGGATTCGTTGAGAAACATCCTGTGCCGCCCCTCCGTCTTTTGCCACCACACTACCCAAGTAAGTAAAGCTATCCACATTTTCAATAATCTCTTCACCAATATTAAACGGGTCTGTTTTTGTGGAGTTAATCCTCAGTGCCTTGGTCTTCTTGGAGTTAATCACAAGTCCTGCTTCTTTTGCACTTTCTATCAGATCTGCTAGTTTTGTTTGCATATCACCATGTGCTTCAGATAAGAAGCACAAATCGTCTGCAAAATCAAGGTCTTCTAGTCTGTTATTCAATCCCCATTGGATACCACGTCTTTTCCCTCCTATTACATTTCGCATCACTGCATCGATCACGATCAGGAACATTGTAGGTGATAATATACAACCTTGCCTCACTCCAGACTGCACACCTATTGGTTCAGATACACGGCCTTCATGTATAACTCTACATGTATAATCACGATAAGTTTCTCGGATAAGATCAAGAATTTTTGTGGGCACTCCATATCGTTTCACTTCCTTCCACATTGCATTTCTGTTGACCGAATCAAATGCTTTCTCGAAGTCAACGAAAACTGTATAGAGACGAGATGACCATTCTATACATTGTTCCAAAATTATCCGCAAGGTGTTAATTTGATCAATACAGGAGCGATTTGGTCGAAACCCTGCCTGTTCTCTTCTGAGTCTCGAGTTAACATGCTCCTTAATTCTGATTAGGATAACTCTAGTGAAGATCTTACTCGGAATAGACAGAAGTGCTATACCTCTCCAGTTGTCACACTTTGATGTATCCCCTTTTTTCGGTAGCTTCACCAACAGGCCACTCCTCCAGTCCTTAGGCATCACTCCCTCTATCCATATCTTCTCAAATAAGGGCTGCAACATATTTGCTGTGGTGTTTATATCACTTTTCAGCACTTCCGGTGGTATGTTGTCGACACCAGCTGCTTTACAATTACGTACCTCTCTCAGAGCCTGTTTAATCTCTCCTACTGTTGGAACATCCGTCCTAATTCTTACACTGGGGCCAACATCACCATCATTATCATCTTCCTCTTCAGGAAGAGTCAGACTAAGAAGCAACCTACTGGTCAACGGCTCCAATGGCAGAAGAAGATGGATGGCCATCTCAACGGCGAAGGAGGCGGAAGAACCAGGAATCAGGAGGAGTAACACCTCTTTTTAAAAAAACCTTGGGCCAGCTGGCACCGGCTGGTAGTACCTTGTAAGGGCCCCTTGCCAGGGTTACGGTGAAGACCTCAACGGCAACTATGGCGGAGAAGGTGACCTTTGGAACGGCATAGCTGGCGGAAGAGGCACTCATTCTCATTGAGTATAAATATGAGAAAAAGCCACTGTCTTGTGGAGGAGGGATCCTAAAAGACTAGGGGAAAATACCCCGACAGAAAATTAGCCTGCTTGGAGGCTCAGGTGGCAGCCCCATCACCAAGATCGGGTGCTGTGGGCCAATAACCCGCACACTTTAAATCACACTATTAAAGAAACATCAACCAGAGGAAGCCGAACTGATTCTAAGACGACGACATTTGGCCTGAAAAGGACAACGAGAATTGGTCTGTGGTAGGGTTTGTCATTAACTGATCCTGTTTCACGAAATCTGGAAACAAGTCGATATATCGTCGAATTTTCTGGAACACTGTTATTCGGATATAGTTTTTACACTAGCGTACGATTTTGAACAAAAATAATGTTCCACAATGAACACCCTCTCTTCCAAAGAGTACTTCATTTCACAGAACAACTCTAATCTTCCCCTACGAACAATGCGAAATGCAGGGCTCAAACAGTTCTGAGTACACAACTAACTGATTCTTTTGTTCTCGTTCGGTGGGCGCTCTTATTGCATTGCATGGTTGCCAGGAATAGGTAAGTAACACTTTTTTCACCATAATTTTCATTTTCTTTTTTTCCTGTTTCCAGTATTTCCATGTCATAGACCATCACTAAACACACTTTTTGTTGCCTTCAAACATCAACAGTGTTGCCACTGTACCTCATATTTTTTTTAAAACACCCATTTGGACCGGTACGCCTTTACGAGGCATTTCAGGATTGGCTATACGCGAAAACGATCGGTTTTCTTCTCTGAACTATAGATGGCGAAATAGTCCACCTACCCAAGGTGGAAATTGACGTCCAAATTTTCGTACGAATGTTTGACATGCAATTTTCCATGCTTTGTGGAAAAATAAATTTACACTTTCACTTACATTTGGCAACACTGCATGAACAACACTGCACCCCGTTTGTTGTTTCTATGTTTAAAAATATCTACTTGGACAGGGCTAACATTTGGTGTATGACTTATGTATGTACAGGTTTCGGTTACAAAGTAAAGCCACTCTTAATTCCCAGTTGCGCCGTTCGTGGGACACCCTGTATATTGTAACATCAATTTTTCCATCTAACGCAGTTTTTCTTTGGTTATTCTGTTCGAAAACTAAGTCACTGAACTTTATTTCTGTTATTAACAATAAATATAACAAACGTTCTGCTATTTTGGAACTTGCAATAAACAATGTCAATTCCAGGGAGAAAGGGGGGGGGTCCTAAGGACCGGTTCGATCCCACTTTCATATTGTTCCTATACTTACCAAGCAGCATTGTATACAACCACTATGCATTATACAAGTATGTGCTTTATAGGACCGCATATAGGTTAAATGTATGTACTATATCGAACGCTGAACGAAGGACGGTAAACGTAATGCGCTACGAAGCTGGGGATCCTAGGTTTGAACTCTTATCAAGGGGGATTTAAACCCTGTTTATTTTATTTCCATATTTTATGTAATTTATAATATATTATATTAGTATCAATTTATATATATATATATATATTGTAAAAAAAAGGTAAAGTGCTCCCCTGTGCATAGCACCACGCCATGAAGGCGTATAGGGGGTGTGGGGGTAACGCCCCACACTTTCTTGATCCGGTCGTGAGTGGGGGTGATGTGATCAGCATCACGCCCCTGACCGCCTTTACCCCCCAGGGTTTCCCCCAGGTACCCATGTTATTCGACGCTGGGTGGGCGCCGGGGCCGCTTCCATCGTTAGAAAAGTTCCCGGATTTGAACCGGTCGGGGATCGAACCCGGGACCTTTAGCATGGTAGTCAGACGCGTTACCGACTGAGCCACCGCGGCCACCATATATTGTACATGGTGGTAAATATCTGAAATACTGAGTGTAAAGATAAATACGTTGTGCATTGTACTTAATAATTGAAATATTGTATTCATGTAGGCTATTTTTGTAGATAATAGTTAGATATTTTATTCCACTCTCTTCAATTAACATGTATTATTATAACTCGGTTTGTTACCTGTTTATTTATTTATTTATTGAACTCAACAGGTACATACCTAATTCCAGAGCCCATATGAAGGATACATAGTCATTACAATTACATATATTTCTGTAATATAGAGATAGAAATTATATATTAATATATATACATATATACACATACACACATATATACGTATATATACACATATATATATAAAATATTAAAAATATTTTTATATATATATATACACTTTATCACACAATTTAAATACGAACTTATGTGTTTAAGCTTAGGCCATTGTGTTAATAGTGGCTTTACTGAAGTCCCTTAGGTTCATAGAAAATATGTCAATGGTGTTATTCTTGATTAAGCAAGTTATTGTAACTGGTGCACATTCTCCACAATGGAGATTTCTTTTTAATTTCGGATCTAGCCTTTTTTATAAGAAAAACTTCATTCTTTAGTCTAGTTTTGTATACATATATAATTTAGCGTTGACATGTTTTATGTTTATTTACATTTCTGCACAATAATATTTCTTATCAAACTGTAAATTTACAAACTCAAAGCAAGAAATGTAGAGCACTGTAATTGGGCATTCGCCTGTTGTGTTTAATAATAAATAAATAAAAAGGGAATTTAAAAGTTGGAACGGGAATTTTGGGACAAAAGGTAAAGGTAAAGTGTTCCCCTGTGCTTAGCACCACGCCATGAAGGCGTATAGGGGGTAACGCCCCACACTTTCTTGATCCGGTCATTAGTGGAGGTGATGTGATCAGCATCACGCCCCTGACCGACTTTACCCGCAGGGTTTCCCCCAGGTACCCATGTTATTCGACGCTGAGTGGGCGCCGGGGCCGCTTCCATCGTTAGAAAAGTTCCCGGATTTGAACCGGCCGGGGATCGAACCCGGGACCTTTAGCATGGTAGTCAGACGCGTTACCGACTGAGCCACCGCGGCCACCAATCATAAGAAATTTCAGTCTGACCCAGAAACAACACTGGAAAACCGGACAGCAGAAGTGAAAATGGAGCTGTCGCAGGTGGGCTGCGATTCCGAGAATTTCACTCAAATTTCAGAATTTCAAATGTTTGAAAATTCTAGCTCGATCTTTTCAGCATTGTCTCCATGTTGTATTTTTGTGAAATTGAGAATATTTTTTTTAAAAAATAAGTTACAGATTTTGGTTTCTGAACTTCCATTAATCCAACACGGCAGAAGTTTAGGGGTGGGTTTGAACCCTAAAAAAACCCTCTCTAAATACGGCCATGCTTCATACAGACAGAGGACACAGGGCACGTGAACATGAGGATTTGCACTGACAGGAAAGTAAACATGCACTGAGATCCGTCTCCGGCTGATTTCGAGTAAGGTGCACTCAATTGACATTCGTTCGTTCCACTGCCGGCAAGTGGTGCTCCCTCTATCACCCAAAGACGATATTGCTACATTCTGATACAGATAGAAGCAAGCACATGGACAGGCCACAACAGTTGCTTCTGAGCAACATTGCGATTTTTGATCATTTTCAGTGCAAATCTTCATTACGATGCGAAATCGTCGTTGCCAATCTAATGTTCCTGTTTCTGAATTATGTATTCTGAAACTGTTTCATTACCTTTTGCATTTTTTGAGGGTTTCTTTTTAAAAAAAATGAAATGACCATCGGATTCTTTGAGAGTCATAGCGCACGTTCGGCAGGGTTGCCTACATATAGATGTGTGGGGCACAGCCGAAAAATATCGCTCGGGTCCCAAACTTCGTGTGGGGTGTTTTTAGGTCCATTGGGACTTGCTAAATACTCACCTTTTTGGAATTTTGGACCATCCTAGGGGATGCATGCTCACAGTTCAGTGTCAAGTGCTTTTTTAAATGATGGATAGGGCATGGCTTCCATTTCAAGCGTAATAGTTGACATAGTTTACGATGTTTTCATGGATCTGTAATTTTTTATTCAGAGACTTAGGTGATTATAACTTGATCAACCCTGTCCTTTCACACACACACACCATTGCTAGTCTTAGTCACATATGGGTGAGGAGAAAGAGGTATCCAGCAACATTTCCACAAAAAAAATTAGAAATGAATCAGCAAAAATGTGCAAAAAATACCAAAAATCTAAATACATGCACATAATAATTACAATATAAAATATTTATATAATATTTAGCCGCGGTAGCTAAGTCGTTATGGCGTCTGACTACCATACAAGTGACCCGGGTTCGATCCCCGGCGGAGGTGAGCCGGGATTTTTTCCACCTGTTCAAGCAGCTCCGGCGCCCACCCAGCATTGTATAAAGTGGGTACCTGGAGGAAACTCTGGGGGATAAAGGCGGGCAGGGACGTGGTGCTGATCACATCAGCCCCACCTTCGGCCGTGATCAAGAAAGTGTGGAGCCCTAACCCCACACCACCTATACTCCTTCATAGCGTGGTGCATAGCACAGGGGAGCACTTTACCTTTACATTTTTAAAATATTTATCAGAAGATAATAATGTAATTGTACCACTGAGCACAAAATTATTACCAATAGTCTACAACACATTACCTTCTATGAACAGTGCGTTCGTTTTGGCGCGTGATTGCAGACATAGCGCGGATGCCGGTATTTTCGATCCGTGTAGTCCCGCTTATTTTTACGCACATATCTTCAGCATTCAGATAATTATAATTATATTGCATAATGATTACTAAGCTGAGTTATAAGAGTTGTTCAAAGTGGTGGCCAACTGCATTCACACATTCCCGGCACCTTTGATGACATTTTGATTGACACATTTGTTCTGTTTACAAGTTGTTTTCTTGCCATTGTTAACCTGACAGGACGCGCGCTGGATAAAAAAAAATGCAAAGAAATTTTTTTCTTAAGTCCGAATTTTAATTGTTTCAAAGCATGTAAATACTAATATTGTCGATGAATAAACTATTTTTTTCAAGTTTGAACATTTGAATTGATCGCACATTTGATAAAACGGAAGAAAAATAACACGTTGGAATACCAAACTGAAACGTATGACCTTATGTTGGGTGGAATTTACCCAGGCAGTGTTTCTACCAGGGAGTCGTAACGTACCCAATTTGCGTTACACGGTACGTTCCATTTTGTAGGAGGAAGAGTATGGTTCAGCTGCTGGTACCCATGGAACGTAACGAAATGCAATATGTTACAGACTGACGTTACAGAGAACGTAACAAAATGTATTATGGTAGATATTAACGTTATAAAGGAACGGAACGAAATGAGCACATTGGAACATAACGTAATATGCAATATGGTATATACTACCGTTACAAGGATACAAGGAACGTAGTAACGAAATGCATTGTGGTATATACTAGCGTTACAAAAAAACGTAACGAAATGCAACATGGTAGTAAATAACGGTACATAGGAACGTAATGAATGCAATCCTCCGTAACGGAACGAAGTGAAAGGCAATATGGTTAATTAACGTTACATAGGAATGTAACAAAATGTAAACCACTGTAGCGGAACGGAACAAAATGCAGTTGGGTACATACCATCTGCATAAGGAACGTAAATAAATTCAGTATGGTAGATGTTAACGTTACAAGGAAAGAACAATTCACAAATGTTTGCTAGTAACGTTATAGGTGCGTGACAAATATAATCTATTAAACATCAAGGAAGAAAAAGGAATAGCCCAAATCTCTTGCCATTCATTGGAACATTGCGAAAAATAACTCAGTATATTGTGTGGGATTAATGTTTCGTTAAAAATATGGTTGTTTGTAAATTAATGAATTTCCACCAGGGTTGTTAAAGGATCAGGAATTTTAAATCAATTCAATTCAGGTTCAGCAGGGAATATTAGCAAGCATAAATGGATCTGGACCGTAAAGAGCCTTTTTATGTTTAAGGTATTTAAATAAGTTCCAGGAACCTTTTTTCTGGATCAATTGAAATACGGCACAGGGTCCTTCGTTCCGGATCAATTTAAAGACGGTCTAAGTTCCATATTTGAAATGAAACAATACGCAACTTGGACCGAATTTACACTGTGATAGAACAGGTTCCGGTATTGTTGCGGAACCCAATAGAACCCATTAGTTGATGGGTTCGTGGACGTTTAAAAACCCTGATTTGAAAATTACATTTTTGGCTCGAAATTGAATAAACCTTCCATGTAGTGTAGAAATGAGTAGCCATAGGCGTGCGCACGAAGTCCAAAGGGGGGGTTAATGCCCCGCCCTAATCATGGACGTCTGCAGATATTTTCGACGGAGGGAGAAGCGAGGTATTTTTCCATGGGGCATATTACCCCGATAATAGTGTTGCCCCCTCAAGAAACACCACTTGAATTCGAAATTATCGCATTCCTGCATACCCATTATAATAATTAATGTAAATTACTATGACTGGAATCAAATTATACGTGTGAAATATATACTTTTAGCTGACATTCGTTTTCTAAAGGAGAGAGGTGGCCATCCGCACCCCCCTTTCAGATTTCCATGCCCCTATATTATTATACTTTAATCCAGAAATTTAGGGGAGAGGAATTTTATCGCCGGTTATTAAACTATATTATGCTCTTGAAGAAAATGAAGTATTTTTAAGCCAATGAAAGTTCACAAAACAACTACGGCTAAAGAAGGTGCAGTGGCGCAACCACAGGGGGGGGGAGATTGGGCCTCAACCTTGTACGGAAATCAATTCTAAGGGGTAAGGTTGCAAACATTGAACTATGGAAAGAAAGGTTGCAGAATCTAAGAGTTGCAGGACAAAACGATACTAAAGACGGATTTAGTTTTCACGTCTTTCGTGCATTATTTCTTCCAGACGGTCAAGAGCATCTGCAAGGAGGTACAGAAGGGCAATTGCCCCCTTTCGATTTATATCTTTATACAAATGTAAATAAAGTTATATAAAATTGTCTAGCTCGTTTCGCTCGCAATATCTGCTTTTCTTACAGTCTTGTCAATTTCAAACCCTTAGCTATAGTGGAACCATGAGCAAAACAACCTGCGCAGACCCACGACTCCTGTACACCATACTCCCGCTTGTAGGGGAGGGGGAGAGTGGACCATGCTTCCTTATGGCCAGAGGTGGAGGGAAGAAGGGAAAGCTGCGCGGGGACTTTTCGTCCCAAGGTTTTTTTCCTTGTGGTCGATGTATAGGGGACGGCGGCAGTCAGCCCTGGACGCCGAACGATGTAAATAGAAAAAAAAATGTAAAAGAGAATGTCATGGGCCTCCATGATTTTTTTGCGCCATATTAAATCAATATTGTTTTCAGTTTGCAAAAATTTGGATCTAAAAGTTTTCTTGATCGCTTCGCTAGCAATTTATTTTCTGTAATGCATTGTAAATTACCAGAGGGAGAAGTAACAAGAAGTAAGTACGTCAGACTATTACAAACAGTTGAGTCTTAAATGTATGAACAATTGTTTGGGGGAGAAGAAGCGCACACATTTCAGAGGCATATTTTTTGTTGTTTGTTGTGGGGCGAATTAATTCATTATGTAATGTATTAATATAGGCTATATAAATTGTGTACGTATAATAATAGTGCCATTATTACTACTATTATTAATAGTTTATCCAAGTACTCCCCCCGCAGACAAGAATTTGTGGTTACTCCTCTGAGGGGGTGCATCATTTTCTATGTAATTGAAAACTATCGCGCTTCGTTCTCTGGCAAATTTCTTAAAAATAAAAGTAAGGACATTTTGAACAGGACACTTAATAACATAATGGCGATGTCTTCCATTCCTAACTCCCAGGTGTGGGCAGACGTTGTAACATGCACTTTTAGTGACCATTGATTTCTACCATAAATTGCTACTACTAGATAGTGAACATAGAAGTGCATGTTTGGACACACGCCAGAGATTGTGCTTATGGCAATGGTCATCGTTAGTGCTCGAAAGTTGATGTGTGTGTGTGTTCAGTAGACTTTCAGCTATGCAATTGCGGGCGCGCACTTATGTGTGTGTAACAAATTTACTTTGTTTTTATATAGTCTTGTGCAACGTACGCATACTGTACTTTAGCGAGGACAAGAATTTACATGACCCCAACTCAGCCATGCAAAAATTAAACTTTGATAGTTATTGGAGCCCATTTTAATATTACAATTGTGGGTTCAGTATTTTTGAGGTATCGATAAGACATGTGGAACGACTGATTCTAACAAAATGAGTCAAGTTCAAAAGATATGTGGATGCTATTTGTCATCTCCATTTACATTCCATGCTGTTACACGGGATGATTTGGTAGTAGAGTGATTGACTATTCGGTTTCCATTCTTCAAAAACTCATTGTCCAGAACATTAGAAAGTAACATGCTGATTTGGATACACACACAGGCAGACACGTGCGTCCATCAAGGTAATTAATGTACATTAATTTGCATTTGCGTGCGTCTTTTGATAATTTATCAGATGCCATGCAATAATTACTTAGACAAGATAATGACAATGATGTTGCCATTTTTTGATATTTTATTAAGAGAATTTTATAACAAGAGAACTAAACTTAACTTTAGGAAGTAGCGTGTTTGAAAAACAAGAATTGATTTTAGGTTAGATATTAGGAGGCTAACAGTAACGTCTGTTATTGAGTGGTGTTCCTGAGTAATTTGCTCTAAATGTTACATTTTGAGGTACATTCTAAAATGGCTGTCAAATTTATCATAAAAAATCTAAAAATTTACACTAATCTCTCACAAAGAAATATATATCATGGGAATTAATACAATAAAAAAAATTAGGATTTGTTCACCAACCAAGGAATAACAATATTTGCCATATATTCAACTCCCTACAACATCGAAGCTCAATTTTTTTTAAAAAAATATCTTCGGTATCGTAGATGTGTGATACAAAGTGGAACAATTTTGAAAAAATACAATTTAGTCAGATATTAAATTATGAACGTTGGACTTTACATAGCAGCAACATTAATATTCGGATACACTTAATAAAATAAGGAACAAAGGAAGTAGCTAAAAATGAGTACATAATAAATATTACGTGGTAGAGTGGCACAGCACGCTACGACGCCAGGGGTTCCGGTTTCGAATCCCGACCTGTGCAGGAGTGTTCTTTGTGATTGTCCCTTCATCAGTTTCACCATTTCGTCGCTCATACTCATCGTTGCTTTCTTAACCGCCAGATTACCATTTCGGATGTACAGACGGGATCAAATGAAATGTACTTCCGTTTTCCTACCAACTCAGAAGCGAGTTGGAAACTCTTCATTGCTCCTGTATAGATAAGAAAGTGGGGGAGGGCAATAGCAGACAAGGCCAGCACGCAAACTTGTTTCCGGCAAAGCGTCTTGTTGGAGTCTTGGCAGTTTGTGGAAGGATTTTGTGTTCCTCCCCCACCCCAACCCCGCCTTTCTCTCTCTCCTTGAGTTTGTGTTTGTGTGTGTGTGTGTGCGCGCACCGACACCTGTTTCATTTTAAGTTTGACGTATTTTTATTGCATCGACTAATTGCTGTCATGACTGGAAATGAAACAGGTTAGCAATGGAGACATAATGAGGGATCAAAAATACAAAAATTCCGGGCATGAGTACTTAGTAGTAGTAAAGGTAAGGTAAAGTTCGTCGTGCGTATAGAACCGTGCCATGAAGGCACATTTAAGGGTTTGTGGCAGTAGGGTGTCGCATATTCTCGAGTTCGGACATTTTGGAGGTCATATGACCAGCACCACGCTCCAGCCGTCTTTACTCCCCAAGGATGTAGAAGAAACGAGAAAATAAAAATGTTTTACATTCTGCGTATGTGACAAGTAATTTTTTGGATATTGTCTTTGAAGTATCTGTTAACATCCTAACCCGCAATTTTGTTTAAGGATAAAACTGGTTGAAGGCCGCGAGTGTTCCTGAGAAGTAATGAACATATCACAGAACGCGCAATAGTTTAGCTCGCGTTTTTCTGAAAAAAAGAAAGAATGATATACAAATCAATTCTACGAATGCTTACGTCATTGTGACCATGGAGTGCATTTTGCACACTAACGAGGATCTGGCGTCATGACATAAGGTCAGTATAATGGTCTGTGGGGTTTGGACTGTGTCCTATCCATTTACGTTTGTAGTTGTCCTTTCACAAATTTCATCTTAACACACCTTTCATACTTATCTTTGTGATTACCCAAAAGTGGAAGAAAAGCGAAATAAAATAAATAAACACATCGATTATTGTGTCCCTGCGTTTTTCAATCTTTCTTCATGACCGAAAATTTATGTTTCACTGATGTAATGCATCACTTTAATCATGTGAATTATTTTCCGTCATCGTTGTGTGCTTAATCATTCCTTAAAGCATAGACTCTAATGCTGTTGTCCTTAGTGTAATTGATCTTATTGTGTGGAAGTTTTGATGTGGACAAAATAATGGTGAAGAATAAATCTCAATTGATTGTTCGAAATTTAAAATATAATAACTCCGAGGTGACGCATATTAACTGTTCTTAGTTCGATGTCAAAGAACGATTTCTCCTATACATTAAGAAGGATTCCGGCCTCCGTGGTAGAGTGGTTAGCACAGCTTGCTTAAACACCGGCTTTGGCATTGTGTTCATTCGGTGTTCATTGTGAGTGTCCCTTCATTAATTTCATCATTTCATCGACCATCCTCATCGTCGCGTTTAGCCAAAAGTGGCACAAGAAGCGAATTAAAATAAAGCAAATCAATCAATCAATCGATCATAGGGTCTCCGGTTTCATAGAGCCGTATGCAAAGCACTTCGTCATGGATGCCCTCAAAATTCAAAATAATAATTTGCAACAGAAAACCTGATATTAGAGTATTTTAATAGTTTAGGCATATTAACAATTCACGTCAACCAACAATAAACAATTTATTGATTGATTTTCTTTTATTATACTTCGCTTTTTGTGCCACTTTTGGCTAATTTGCGAAGATCAAACATTCATGGCCAGGCCAGGATTCGAACCCGGAACCCCTGGTTCTGAGATTTCGGCCTGTGTATGGGGTTGGTGGCCATCCACCGTCGTGAGGAAATTGAGGAGCTACAAATTAGTAGCGTGACGCGGCCATGGAAACCTGCAAAGACTGAAGACCACAGATTAGCTGACGACTTGTCTTGTTAACCACGCGTCACCCCATAATTCCAACCTCGGCAGGTGGAAGTGAAGCCGGCAGTCGGTAGGTAGGACGTGGCCCTCACGGACCGTTGCGTCACGGGTTATTATTATTATTATTATTATTATTATCATCATCTTCAATCAAATAAAGCTTTATCGTTATATATTACCGTATTTCATCGCATAATCGTCGCACCCTGTTTTTCAATCCAAAGAGAGAGAGGGGGGGGGGAAGGCAGAACACAAAATCCTTCCACAAACTGCCAAGACTCCAACATAAAGCTTGCTGGAAACAAGTTTCCGTGGTGGCCTTGTCTGCTACTGCCCTCCCCCACTTTCTTATCTATACAGGAGCAATGAAGAGTTTCCAACTCGCTTCTGAGTTGGTAGGAAAACGGAAGTACATTTCATTTTATCCCGTCTGTAAAGCAGTCCCAATGTCTGCTCCAAGTTGCACAGCTGCTTTCAGAGCCCTTGGTTTGAGAAGGGGGTGGGGGTGAGGAAAGGGTCTTGATTTTTCATACCGAAGCTCCTTTATTTCTTTCTCCCATTTATCTTGGTTGAATTTTCTGAGATACGGAATTTACCTCATTTTGCTTTTCATTACGTTTTATTGTGTTACCCACGGTACGCTTACATGTACTTAACATTTTCAATTTCCTTGCACGTACCGACACCCTTTGGTTAGATACGGCAAATATAAATAGCTGTCGTTCGTCAAATGTTGTTTTTTTGTTTTGTTACCCATTTTTCTCGTACTTCAGTCAGGGATCAATGCAGTTACTCATAACAGATGTAGTCAGGAAGTAGCATGAATTGTTCTTTCCCCGCATTGTAGTTGACCGGTAAAAAACTATGTAACAGTAACAGAAGGCTTTCAAGATTTGTCTGAATATTAAAGTGATCTTTTTTTTCACACCCAAATATAAATAACTAATTTCAGATTTGAAAACGTAACAGGGGTGTAAGGGGTGACCTTCCACGCAGTACATACACCCAATCGTCAAAATCAGTTCCACGTAGTACACCCTGGGCTGCCTTTTGCTGACTAACAAGTCTCTGGCGACTGGCCAGTATAATTCTGTATGTTCTCCTGCTTTTTGTCATGTGTGCTGAGTGCCCCTTTACAGCCTCAGCTTTTAACCTAAGTCAGAATATTTTCATATTTCAGTTATGCGACCTTACAGTTATGTTATTTGTTGTGGTAAGGGGCTGGACCCAGTATAACGTGGCGGGTGCAAAATAGCCTAAGTGCTGAAACACCCAAAATTAAAAAAAAAAAAAAAAAAACGTAACAGGGAATATAGCTTTAATAAATGCGTATAAATATTTCACAATGGATTATATTTATGTACATGTTGTTAATTGTGAAATATTGTGAAGAAATGAAACAAAATGCTACGTTTCGGTTACTAATGTGAGCCACTGTATATGTAATGTTTTTATTTCATTAACAATGTACAATGGTCAAATACAACTTTGCAGACCTCCGTGGCGGAGCGGTTAGCACATCGCAATACGACGCCACAGGTCCCGAGTTCGTATCCCAGCCTATGCATCATTTTCATTTTTCTTTGTGATGTCCTTTCGTCAATTTTGTAATTTCATCACCCATCCTCGTCTTCGCGATTAGCCAAAAGTGGCAGAAAACCAAAGTTAAATATAACAAATCAAAATCAAACATTACTTGGCATGACAAGAATGGATAGGTTATTTTGAAGCTGCTGTTATTAAAAGCAAATTTTATGTAGCTTTCCTAGACAGAAGTTTCAAACACAGAAACTGATTGATTGGATAACGCCTGTGGATTCCTACTCGAGCAGAAAATGTATATGTTTCCATTTATTACTTACAACAATAGCAGACTGATTTCCCGCTAAATCAAAGAAAACTTGCATTCACAGTTACAAATTGACGTGTTGAATGATTTCTCTCACTCCAATTCTGCTTAATCGAACAGCACACCACAACGTGGGTCATTAAATATTTGCAACTTACTCTCGAGTTCCTCAACTAAAAATAAATTGACTGCGAAACAAGACCTCGTCTGCGATAACTATATACCACGTTATATGAAGAGTATACGCAAGTTGAAATTCCATTATAATAATTTGAATTCTTCTAGTAGCTACAAACATATTTTTTCATACATATTTTCTTAGCAAAATATGAAGTTCCTCACTTCAACAAGGATAACATATACACAGTATTCCACAAGAGTTTTTAGTTCGAGCTAGTCGTAATATGAATATACACGTCACTTCATTACTTAGTTTAAAAAAAGTGCCAGGCAATGTGAATTCGACGGCATGCCTGAAATTATTTGCAGTATCTCATGTATCAAGGGGGCTTTTTAAGTAAAATGAAGGACACATACCACATGCTTGGGTCAATTGAGAGTAGTAGAAACGTAATTATACTGCATGTTGCAACTGAAACAGTATCCTCGAAGCCGAAGTCGTTGAGTGATCCACTCATAAACTCTCTACCAAACATTTCAAGTTCGAGTAGACACGTGGGCATGAGCGTTTTCTTTGGTAACCATCCCTTCATAGATTTAATATGATCATCATTAATGTTCATAGTCGCGATTATCTACAAGTGGCAGAAAAGCGATACAAGAACAATACAAAAGTAGAAGAAACAAAAGAGGATAAAAGGATGAACTTAGTTAATGATAGGAAGTTTTATAAAATTACTGTTTCTTGAAGAATCTTGTCCTTTGTTCCGATTGTATTTCTCAGTCACACGTTGCTCAATGTCCATGTCGACTGTCGTTCTTACATTCTTGAAAATTACTTTAATGTCTGCCTATGCTCTTCTTTCAAACGTGGTAGGCGCTCTGTCTGTTTCTACACCAAAAAGTTTAATTCATCTCCTGTCCAAAAAGGCAAGAATTACTGAAAGTAATTTTCAAAATTGTAAGCAGATGAGGGCCCTTGTAAAATACGTGTACTGTCCTTTTATTCGCTTAGTTTTGAGAATCACTCTCCATACAATTGTTGCCTACTTCAGAGTCCAAAGGCCCTGTCTAGCTACAGACCAGTTGCGCAAACGCGGTTTCATTTGTTTCGTACACAAATTCCATCCTTTATACGTATTTTCTACTTGCTAAAAGCAGCAGCGGCTCAAGGGGGAGAGCCGCCGTGCCATGGCACTACCCTCAGAAGAAATGCATACCTAGCCCCTAGCCCAAGTATTGTTAAATTAATACATTGATAGTTTACAGACAATGAGATTCGAATCTTTCAATCGGTCAAGCTGACGTGACGACCGCCCCAACCACAGACTAGATATGAACCGCCCCAACCTCCTCACTGCATCGCCAGCTGTTTCGTATCCTCGGCGAGGCAGCGGTCGGCGCCACCCAAGAGCTGGCCTAACCAAGTTGAAACGCGTGCAGAGGGTTGGTGAAGTCTCAGCGAGTAACCTTTGCACCATAAGCCGGGAAGAAGGTGGCAGGGGGTGGTGTTAGCCAATGGGGTTAGCCCATAAGACACCAGCCGTGCCCGTTTAGCACAGCGAGGGAACTTTCTCAGTGTTGACACCGTTGCCATCTTCAGAGATAAGTCGCTAAATACGACGGATTTGTACGACCCGTTGGGGAAGTAATTCGTGAAAAAGGTACTATCTACTTTTCTGCCAACATTTGGAGAAACGAACCTAGTATTTTTCCGAAGTTAAATGAACATTTTGATAATAGATAGATGCGCCTAGAGGGCCATCCAGACTTTTTAAAAATATAAAAGTAAAAATTCCTTTGGCATTTCGACAATTTCTTTTTACATCAAATGTAGAATATTTTCAACGTCCAGTTGGAATACGTGTGCATGGGGGAGGAGAAGGTGAGAAGATTTGCTTTCCCTTCCTCTTGTAATTGTGTTTTTAGTGAAGTGTCCTGTAGTGTTTAAAGATAGGTTAGTGAGTGAAGATGAATCGTATTAGTGTGTTATTACTTAAACACACTGTTTTCCACGTTACCAAACAAGGATATACATCTTGGCCAGTGGGGCAACCTCAAGGAGGGGGGCCAAGGCATTGCGGAGGTTTTTTTTCTTCGATTTCTTGATCACGTTGACAGTACCCGCCGGCCGCCACTGGCTAAAAGTGCCTTTCATATCGCCTCAGGGCGTTGTCTACTCGGATGCTTCGTGATCGAAGGTCACGTGTACAAAGTTTCAGATTTTCCGATTTGCGTGGTGCTGCTGCTATCAGTTCGGTTCGCCTTCTCAAGGTCGCGCAGCAAGCAATTATTTTTCGTCTTCCGATAGGAAAAAGCTTGCCTCTCGCTTATGTGGACGAACGCGTGGCACGGATGACTTTTTGGCTCGACCATGGTTGGTCCTTTATGTTTCGTCCTTCAGCATTTTAATCTAAGAACGAATCATTCTCATCGAAAAACATAATGTATTTTTTTTTAATTGATGTAACACATGTAAACCGAGAGCGAGAGATAGATAGATAGATAGAAACGTTTTCCTTCAACAAACGTTTGTTTTCCTATTGTATAAAGTGAACGCACATGTTAAAATTCATCTTGCATAGATATTCAAATTAGAACAAATTCACGTAAAGTGATTAAGTATGCAGAAAATAAATATATTTGTGATAAATACATAGTTAGTCAGTAAATTCCGATAACCAGAATTCTGTCACGCCGAATGAAACGTTTTGTTTTACAATTTAATGTTTTCACTGACATCCAAAACGAAAATACGTATTATAACTTAATGACTTTCAAGGTGTCAAAATATTGTAATGTTACTATGCTGCCGATCACAATTATGAGAACGCTACGGGTCCCGGGTCCGAATCCCGGCCTGGGCGTGGATGTTTGTGAGTGTGCATTCATCAATTTCATATTGTTATCACCAATCTCCATCTTCGAGAATTAGCCAAAAGTGGCAAAAAAAAAAGCGAAGTCAAATAAAGCAAATCAAAATCAAACAATTATGAGACTTCTTCGAAAACGCCTTCGATAACGGTATTTGCTATTCGTAACGGATATGTGTATCACTTTTTCGAAACAGACTTTTGTGGAGGAAAAGAACTGTAACGTTACAAAAGTAACGAGCACAATTATACGAGAGACCTATGTTATTCTCTCCGGAACACGGCATCGGACACGGTATTGCACATCGGAACGTCTGTATGATACCAGCTATAAATAACGTTGTTGCTTTGAAAAAAGGAGTGTAACGTTTTTTCAGTAGTGACCTCAATTAAGTTACTGGTTAATTGTAACGTTACTATCACTTTCCACACACACTAAAGTTACTAGTCAATACGTGACGAACCTCTTTCTTACCCTGTAACGTTACTGGTTGCCGGCAATGGATGTAACGTTAAAGTGTCACGTGAAGACCTACTTCTTTAAAGATCAGTTATGGTTCGGTACCGTTATGCACACCTGTAACGTAATGTTCATATACCTGAGGTAACGTTTCTGTTCACGAAAAAAGTTATTCTGTTTCTGGTTGTAACGTAACGGAAACCGTAATTGAAAATACCGTTCCATTTCGTTACGTTACGACTCCCTGGTTTCTACAGCCCTGTGAGCGGAACTAAGGAACTAACTGACAGTCGATTCAAGGTCCTCACACTCGGAAGCGTCGTTGCAGGCTAAATTATTGCTCGCTTATCAGCACAGTTCTGCGTGTTTTACCGTGGCAGTGTGTGCGTGTTAGCGCGTTTGTCCAGTTTAATACATCACATCAATGTAATCTCAGTGTGTGTGTAATAAGATTGTGAGGGGCCTCCCCGATGGCGCAGTAGTAGCGTAGTTGCCTTGTAATCAAGAGGTCCCGGGTTCGATACCCAGTGGAGGCACATAGTGGTTCAGATTCCACCATAAACTGTAGGTCCAGTCCCGATTAGCCTTAATGTGCATAAAGTGGACTTAAAACATCAAATCAATCAATCAATCATCGATAAGATTGTGAGACCATTGATAATACCAGCCGAAAAGTTTCTTTGGAACAAATAATTTGTATGTATGACACGCAGCTACAGTTAGGCAATTGTTCTGAGATTAAGGGAAACAGAATTACGGAAGAAGAACTTTTTCGTGTCAATCAAAATTTCATCAAAAGATACCGGAAATGTTTGAATGCAGTTGGCCACCACTTTGAGCAACTCCAGGTTAGTACTCGTTATGCAATATAAATAACAATTGTTTGCGTGTTAAAGGTATGTGCGTAAGAATAAGCGGGACGGAACGGGTCGAAAATGCCTGCATCCGCGCTATGTCGCGCTGCAGTCATTCGCTATCTCGGCCCAGAGCCAAAATGAACGCACTGTATAAAGGATGAATGGTTTATTTCTAGAATGTAGTAATCAATGTCTAAGTTTTTTTCAAATTTAAGGAATTCCTTTTTAAGTATAAAGTTATTAATACATTCACATCTTCCTGTAGATGAAGATATTAGTGTGAAAGACTGAGTACTGTATTCACATATGTATATGAGAACAATGTACAATAAATGCCGCCTTTTAATCAAGGGGTCCTGGGTTCAATACCCGGTGAGGCACATAGTGGTTCGGACATCACTTTAAACTGTAGGTTCAGTCCCGATTAGCCTTACTGTGCATAAAGTGGACTTAAAACTCCAAATCAATCAATCTAACTTCAGTTAGTAAATATACAGCACCTTGCAGTAGAATAAAGTCACAGAAACAACGGAAGATGTTTAAAAAAGGTATTTTACAAAAATTAAAAAACTAGTTCCATAGAGCTGTTTCATGGATTTTTTTCAGGATTTTTCAGGATTATTTTTCACAAGAATTATGCAATAAATGCATACGAGGTCTGACAATTAAGTTCGCGAACTCGCCACCGTTTCCCGCTGAAGCAACACTATACAAGTAACTCTGTAAGATTTTGTAACCTTGGTATTTCTGTGTCTCACAGCAGTGTTCCCGTTGACGCGTGGCGGATTTGTGCTGAGTGGCGTGCATTGCTGTTTGTGCTCGTGTGTGCACGATATCGTGAAAATAGCTGAACTGGAATTAGACAAACATCAAATTTCTGGTGACACTGGGTAAGAGTGGGAGTGAAATACGGGAAATGTTAGTGCAGAGTAGACTTCACTCGAGATAGAACCAAACAATAGACCCTTTAATTGACATTAATGGCTTTTTTAATTCATTTTCGAGGGGTGACGCTATTGTTATTTAATCAACCGCCACGTGTCGGCACGTGTCGGGGGTGGAGGAGGAGATGAGTCATCGATGACTCATGCACACGTGTGAGTTTGAAATTAATGGTTTTCCATTAGTGCACAAAAGACACTATTATGTATTCCGTTTTCGGCATAAGCTAACACTATTGTTGTATATTATATATGCGTTTCTGCCGGATATGAGTCATGGGTGCTTTATACAGACGTGGGAACTTGGAATTAATGGTTTTTCCATTAATGTACAAAAGACATTTTCGGCCTATTGTAAGGCGCCACGTCCGGCTATTTTAGCGTCGGTGGTGAGTCATATTAGCTATAATTAAGGATCCGTATTTACATGTATTCAACCGGTGCCGACGCGTTCGATCGGAGGTAGAAGATATTATAACACATGTTCGCTTTAAAGGCGAAGAAATTGAACGATGTAGCCTATATGAAAACGAAGTATGCGGACAGAAGATATGCTATTAATATTAACCTGTTACGGAAGAACCTGTTATGTGGCTGCATTCATCGGCACCCTCAAACCGAGAGCGTTCATGGACCCGGGAGGGGAAGAAAGGTTCTCCATTGTTACGGCCCTCATCGCTTGGCCTTTTTCCGAAGTTGAATGGAAGTCAAGTGTCGCCAAATGTTTACACACGAGTATTGATTTTCTTTGAGGTTCCAATTATATTTGGTGGAAGTAATCTACGCGGTATTTCTGCCGCCTTTCGTAACATTGCAAAGACTATTTGACCAAACCGTAAGGAATTTGGCTGAACTAGGAACATTCAGTTCCAGTATCTACAGGTTAAAGTGGATGCGATCCACTATTTGCTTTTATTTCGGGGTTGCGAACCACGGACCATTTGATTATTGCCTTATAAACATCAGGATTCACGTAAAATTGACCAGATGTTTTTACCGTCAGGGACAATATTTCGCATTTTTTGTGTATTTTTACTCAGAAAACGCTATTTGAACGATTCAAGCAAGAGTTCGCATGGCAATTTAGACACACAAACTGTGTTTCTTCAACTTTAGCTGAAATTTAGGTTTATATTTTTACTCTAATATCACAATTTCATCTATTCAGGCTACATTTTTTATTGCAATTTTGACTTGCAAAGACATTTTTCAACTTTTAACTTGCTATTTTAAAAGTTTATTTCCATTTTTTACTCTAATATCACAATTTCATCTATTCTGGCTACATTTTTTATTGCAGTTTAGACTTGCAAAGATAATTTTTTCAACTTCTTTTATTAATTTTTCTATTTATTGCCTT
Source organism: Lepisma saccharinum (assembly GCF_977018435.1). Classification (NCBI taxonomy): domain Eukaryota; kingdom Metazoa; phylum Arthropoda; class Insecta; order Zygentoma; family Lepismatidae; genus Lepisma; species Lepisma saccharinum. The sequence goes on from NC_139229.1 coordinate 38,993,839, forward strand.
TTGTGTCTTATATTTTTTAATTCTTAACTTTGAGTTTTGTTCTTTATTTAAAATAATTCTCTAATCACTAAGGAAGAAGTACTTTTAAGTAAAACTGTGCCCACAAACTTTATTATTACTATTATTATTATTATTATTGTTGTTGTTTTTTGTTTTGATGTAGTTGTTGAATCTTGTTGTTGTTGTTAGGGTTTATTGACTTCCACTACAGTATTTTTGGTTTGCTTCGTAGGAAAGTTTGTTTATTTTAGAGTTTCCTCGGTATTTTCTTACTGTTAGGGTAGGTAAAGTTTCTTAAATATATGAGTAGGGTTCCATATATTTTTGTTCTTGCATGTTTTTCATATGATGTGATCACAACAACTCTCCAAGTGCTTTTACTGCATGTTTCCATTTTTATTGAGGCTTAGTGATTCCTAGAGCCACCTTATGCATGAGAGAAAGCTTGAAAATTTCGATCTCAGATAACCATCAACCTTATGTCAGAGTATTTTCGAGTATATTTTAGACTTATTATGGACCACTAGAATATCACGGCTTGCTTACTTTTTAAGTATGTTGCGCAGTTATTGTATTTTTGCTTTTGGTTACTAGATAAACTGTATGAAATGTTTAATATTTGTACTTTTTTTTGCACTTATAAGAGGCCAAACTTTTACTGTAACTAAAATTATTATGTCTCTAAGCACTGAAACCCCTTTACCAAGAGTACTATAACTGAATGTTTATTAATATTGTTTCTTTCATCCCTTAAATATAACAATTTAACAATATAATGACAAATCACAGGACAAGTCGATGTTAGCAGATGACTACGTGGCTCTTAAGTCCTCCTGCCAAACTTTTCTTACCATGCTATTTACCTTTATAGTCTTTTATTCGGGTACGTTTCAAGTACTATTGACTTTTTGAGTGTTTGATTAATACCAGGGGTTATTTGTATCTGTTATGCTGTATTATTCGAGGCTTCTATTTTTTATTCTACATTCACTATATGTCCCTGAGAACTAAATTCCACTGACTGAAGCTTAAAGCTTAGGCTCTACAGCATGTTGAATGGTTAAGCACTGGTCAATATGAATTTTACAGAGGCTAGTAGGAGGCATAGGAACACACGCCAGAGCCTTATTAGCGTGCAAGAAGCACTTTCAGGGAGTACTACGAGGAAACGAAGTTGATTTTTTGAGTGCTTTACCAGTTACACAGCCAATATTTGCTATTTCAAGTAACTACATGTACCAGAACATTTTACTGCCCAACACTAACTAGACTTCAATTTATACTTTATTAGGTGCTAAATGTAGCAAGAACACTGATTGTACATACTTTTGAGAATCCAACTATTTCAGGATTTTTTTCTATGTAAGTATATTTTATTGATTACTAACTTTAACAGACCAATCAGGAAGACGACAAAATTCACTAAACTTAGTACTATAGTGTAGGTGATTGCATGAAAAGTAGAAATTATAACAACCACAAGATTTCGCTTTTTTTGCTTTTGTGACTAATCGTGACGCTGAGGATGAATGGATGGCCAAAAATCTTAAGGACTGGATGTATTTTACCACTACAGACGCCTATGTAGAAACACTAGAGTACTGTTAGCTTTCAAAATTGAGGTTATACTGTATTGTTTCTTAAATATTTCGTATTTGGCACGCTTAACAAGTTACACTTATATCCATTTCAGGACAAATATTGCTAAAGCTCTCAAATTAATGTGTACAAGTTGATATTTATGCTATCAGAGGAATTAACAACCCTATTTTACAAACAAATGGTATTGTTTACACTTTATTTACTTCAATCTGAGACTAATATTTTACAGTAATTGAATCATTCAGCCCTAGTCAATACTTTACTGCATCAGAAAGTTTGTTATTAATCTAATAAGTATGCTATTTTGTTCTATTCTAACGCAAACGTTGTTTAATTCACTGGTTATAATGCAAACTTTTGCACAAATTCGATATATTCACTACCTTCAAACCAAACAATTGTACTTATTTAGCGCATTTCATTTATATTTCTTGTAATTAACTTATGTTTCTTATAATTAACAAACTAAACTAATTACTTTGGCATGTTAAAAACCTTATTTTTTTCTATTTCCTATTCTATCAGGTTCTATATTGCTGTTTTTATCAATTTATGTAAGACCACACTCTGGTAAATGCACATATATTCTCTTTTATACACACGCACGCACGCTACGCACGCTACACACACACACACACACACACACACACACACACACACACACACACACACACACACACACACACACACACACACACACACACACATTTACACACTTATACGAACATACATCTGACGTTTTCAATATTTTGCTATGAAGTTTGCATCCACGCTATTCAAACAAGGGCAGGCAATGTAGTATTTGTGAGTATTAGTAATCCCAAAGTGGTGTTTTTTGGTGTCCAAGTTCAGATGAGAGTCTGCTATGTGCCTTTTGCAGGGGATTGCATGTGAAGTGTATGCATATTGAGCATTATTGAGTGTGTAGGCTTCCAAGTTTTGCTGCTATTTTCCTATAATTCTGCGAGACTGTAGAGAGTTCTCCCTTTTCATCCAGTTTTCTTTCATTGATTGGATACTTTTTGGGAACTTAGCAGTTTTTTATGTTATGAAGCAGATTGTTGTAGAATATTTTGCATGGTCTTTTGTGATATTGAGTGGCTGATGTAACGGTAGTAAGTATCTTTCCTTCTTGTGTTGATGTTCTCGTGTAGGTTTCCTATTTTCGGTCAAGTTGCAGTAGGGAACTTAGCAGTTTTTTATGTTATGAAGCAGATTGTTGTAGAATATTTTGCATGGTCTTTTGTGATATTGAGTGGGTGCTGTAATGGTAGTAAGTATCTTTCCTTTTTGTGTTGATGTTCTTGTGTAGGTTTCCTATTTTCGGTCAAGTTGCAGTACTTAGAATAATCGCTATTGTCTTATTGATCTACGAAGCTCCTTTGAATAATCATTTGCATGTGACCCTATACTCCACGCTGTACTTTGTTCTGGGAGCTATCTTTTGAAGCCTTGGCATTCTGCTAGTACAGTATTATTATCGTAGAGGTAAATTAGTTCGTGAAAATATGTATTTTTCTGATTAACTATAGTCGCTTAGTTGTTCTAGCAGGTATAAGTAGTTACTGCTGATGTTGTTAATTTTCTATTCGCAGGGGCTATGTATGATGTAGCGTATTTGTGGTGGCTGTGCCTTTTATTCCTATGTTGTTGAGTTTCTCCATAAGCATGTCCTGTTTTACTCTATTCTATGCCTTGTTGCTGCTAGATATCTGAGGTATGTTGCTGGTTCATATCTGAGTTAGCTTGTTTGACTATCTATTATTTTTGCTATGGCTGTGGCTATTGATGTCCCTTTCTGAATTCCATGTTGGTTTCTGTTTATCCTTGTTGCTGCTTGTTATCTGAGTTAGGTTGTTTGACTTCAGCACTATCCTTTTTTAACTTTATCGTTGATTGCTTTTTTTGTTTATTTCCTTATTTGTTTTTATTTGTTTACTGAATCTATTTGTTTTGTGTCTTGTAATATTATTTACTATAGTAACAAAATTATTTTCCTTCCATCCCACATTTATTATTCTGAGCAACAGAACTTCTCCTTCTTTCCCATATATTTGATTATTTCTGGTGTAAAAGTACAATTTTTTCAAAGTTAATGTTTTAAAAGTACAATTTTTTCAAAGTTAATAATTTAAAAGTACAATTTTTTCAAAGTGAATGTTCTAAAAGTACAATTTTTTCAAAGTTAATGTTTTAAAAGTAGTTAATGTTTTAAAAATACTATTCTTTCAAAGTTAATAATTTAAGAGTACAATTCTTCTGCTATTTGAACTTTTATACAATTTTGTTATTGTTGTTAAAATAAATATGTTAGTTGATATAAAATTACAGTAAATTTTCATGAATTTATATATTAAATTTCAAAATAGTGTTACTTGCTAAAGATAGCGGACAAAATAAATTAAACTTTGACAAATACTGAACAAGAAATATACAAGTATGTTGATAAATATCAATTTTTAAAAATAATTTTGTTACTATAGTAAATAATATTACAAGACACAAAACAAATAGATTCAGTAAACAAATAAAAACAAATAAGGAAATAAACAAAAAAAGCAATCAACGATAAAGTTAAAAAAGGATAGTGCTGAAGTCAAACAACCTAACTCAGATAACAAGCAGCAACAAGGATAAACAGAAACCAACATGGAATTCAGAAAGGGACATCAATAGCCACAGCCATAGCAAAAATAATAGATAGTCAAACAAGCTAACTCAGATATGAACCAGCAACATACCTCAGATATCTAGCAGCAACAAGGCATAGAATAGAGTAAAACAGGACATGCTTATGGAGAAACTCAACAACATAGGAATAAAAGGCACAGCCACCACAAATACGCTACATCATACATAGCCCCTGCGAATAGAAAATTAACAACATCAGCAGTAACTACTTATACCTGCTAGAACAACTAAGCGACTATAGTTAATCAGAAAAATACATATTTTCACGAACTAATTTACCTCTACGATAATAATACTGTACTAGCAGAATGCCAAGGCTTCAAAAGATAGCTCCCAGAACAAAGTACAGCGTGGAGTATAGGGTCACATGCAAATGATTATTCAAAGGAGCTTCGTAGATCAATAAGACAATAGCGATTATTCTAAGTACTGCAACTTGACCGAAAATAGGAAACCTACACAAGAACATCAACACAAAAAGGAAAGATACTTACTACCATTACAGCACCCACTCAATATCACAAAAGACCATGCAAAATATTCTACAACAATCTGCTTCATAACATAAAAAACTGCTAAGTTCCCTACTGCAACTTGACCGAAAATAGGAAACCTACACGAGAACATCAACACAAGAAGGAAAGATACTTACTACCGTTACATCAGCCACTCAATATCACAAAAGACCATGCAAAATATTCTACAACAATCTGCTTCATAACATAAAAAACTGCTAAGTTCCCAAAAAGTATCCAATCAATGAAAGAAAACTGGATGAAAAGGGAGAACTCTCTACAGTCTCGCAGAATTATAGGAAAATAGCAGCAAAACTTGGAAGCCTACACACTCAATAATGCTCAATATGCATACACTTCACATGCAATCCCCTGCAAAAGGCACATAGCAGACTCTCATCTGAACTTGGACACCAAAAAACACCACTTTGGGATTACTAATACTCACAAATACTACATTGCCTGCCCTTGTTTGAATAGCGTGGATGCAAACTTCATAGCAAAATATTGAAAACGTCAGATGTATGTTCGTATAAGTGTGTAAATGTGTGTGTGTGTGTGTGTGTGTGTGTGTGTGTGTGTGTGTGTGTGTGTGTGTGTGTGTGTGTGTGTGTGTGTGTGTGTGTGTAGCGTGCGTAGCGTGCGTGCGTGTGTATAAAAGAGAATATATGTGCATTTACCAGAGTGTGGTCTTACATAAATTGATAAAAACAGCAATATAGAACCTGATAGAATAGGAAATAGAAAAAAATAAGGTTTTTAACATGCCAAAGTAATTAGTTTAGTTTGTTAATTATAAGAAACATAAGTTAATTACAAGAAATATAAATGAAATGCGCTAAATAAGTACAATTGTTTGGTTTGAAGGTAGTGAATATATCGAATTTGTGCAAAAGTTTGCATTATAACCAGTGAATTAAACAACGTTTGCGTTAGAATAGAACAAAATAGCATACTTATTAGATTAATAACAAACTTTCTGATGCAGTAAAGTATTGACTAGGGCTGAATGATTCAATTACTGTAAAATATTAGTCTCAGATTGAAGTAAATAAAGTGTAAACAATACCATTTGTTTGTAAAATAGGGTTGTTAATTCCTCTGATAGCATAAATATCAACTTGTACACATTAATTTGAGAGCTTTAGCAATATTTGTCCTGAAATGGATATAAGTGTAACTTGTTAAGCGTGCCAAATACGAAATATTTAAGAAACAATACAGTATAACCTCAATTTTGAAAGCTAACAGTACTCTAGTGTTTCTACATAGGCGTCTGTAGTGGTAAAATACATCCAGTCCTTAAGATTTTTGGCCATCCATTCATCCTCAGCGTCACGATTAGTCACAAAAGCAAAAAAAGCGAAATCTTGTGGTTGTTATAATTTCTACTTTTCATGCAATCACCTACACTATAGTACTAAGTTTAGTGAATTTTGTCGTCTTCCTGATTGGTCTGTTAAAGTTAGTAATCAATAAAATATACTTACATAGAAAAAAATCCTGAAATAGTTGGATTCTCAAAAGTATGTACAATCAGTGTTCTTGCTACATTTAGCACCTAATAAAGTATAAATTGAAGTCTAGTTAGTGTTGGGCAGTAAAATGTTCTGGTACATGTAGTTACTTGAAATAGCAAATATTGGCTGTGTAACTGGTAAAGCACTCAAAAAATCAACTTCGTTTCCTCGTAGTACTCCCTGAAAGTGCTTCTTGCACGCTAATAAGGCTCTGGCGTGTGTTCCTATGCCTCCTACTAGCCTCTGTAAAATTCATATTGACCAGTGCTTAACCATTCAACATGCTGTAGAGCCTAAGCTTTAAGCTTCAGTCAGTGGAATTTAGTTCTCAGGGACATATAGTGAATGTAGAATAAAAAATAGAAGCCTCGAATAATACAGCATAACAGATACAAATAACCCCTGGTATTAATCAAACACTCAAAAAGTCAATAGTACTTGAAACGTACCCGAATAAAAGACTATAAAGGTAAATAGCATGGTAAGAAAAGTTTGGCAGGAGGACTTAAGAGCCACGTAGTCATCTGCTAACATCGACTTGTCCTGTGATTTGTCATTATATTGTTAAATTGTTATATTTAAGGGATGAAAGAAACAATATTAATAAACATTCAGTTATAGTACTCTTGGTAAAGGGGTTTCAGTGCTTAGAGACATAATAATTTTAGTTACAGTAAAAGTTTGGCCTCTTATAAGTGCAAAAAAAAGTACAAATATTAAACATTTCATACAGTTTATCTAGTAACCAAAAGCAAAAATACAATAACTGCGCAACATACTTAAAAAGTAAGCAAGCCGTGATATTCTAGTGGTCCATAATAAGTCTAAAATATACTCGAAAATACTCTGACATAAGGTTGATGGTTATCTGAGATCGAAATTTTCAAGCTTTCTCTCATGCATAAGGTGGCTCTAGGAATCACTAAGCCTCAATAAAAATGGAAACATGCAGTAAAAGCACTTGGAGAGTTGTTGTGATCACATCATATGAAAAACATGCAAGAACAAAAATATATGGAACCCTACTCATATATTTAAGAAACTTTACCTACCCTAACAGTAAGAAAATACCGAGGAAACTCTAAAATAAACAAACTTTCCTACGAAGCAAACCAAAAATACTGTAGTGGAAGTCAATAAACCCTAACAACAACAACAAGATTCAACAACTACATCAAAACAAAAAACAACAACAATAATAATAATAATAATAGTAATAATAAAGTTTGTGGGCACAGTTTTACTTAAAAGTACTTCTTCCTTAGTGATTAGAGAATTATTTTAAATAAAGAACAAAACTCAAAGTTAAGAATTAAAAAATATAAGACACAAAAGGCAATAAATAGAAAAATTAATAAAAGAAGTTGAAAAAATTATCTTTGCAAGTCTAAACTGCAATAAAAAATGTAGCCAGAATAGATGAAATTGTGATATTAGAGTAAAAAATGGAAATAAACTTTTAAAATAGCAAGTTAAAAGTTGAAAAATGTCTTTGCAAGTCAAAATTGCAATAAAAAATGTAGCCTGAATAGATGAAATTGTGATATTAGAGTAAAAAAATAAACCTAAATTTCAGCTAAAGTTGAAGAAACACAGTTTGTGTGTCTAAATTGCCATGCGAACTCTTGCTTGAATCGTTCAAATAGCGTTTTCTGAGTAAAAATACACAAAAAATGCGAAATATTGTCCCTGACGGTAAAAACATCTGGTCAATTTTACGTGAATCCTGATGTTTATAAGGCAATAATCAAATGGTCCGTGGTTCGCAACCCCGAAATAAAAGCAAATAGTGGATCGCATCCACTTTAACCTGTAGATACTGGAACTGAATGTTCCTAGTTCAGCCAAATTCCTTACGGTTTGGTCAAATAGTCTTTGCAATGTTACGAAAGGCGGCAGAAATACCGCGTAGATTACTTCCACCAAATATAATTGGAACCTCAAAGAAAATCAATACTCGTGTGTAAACATTTGGCGACACTTGACTTCCATTCAACTTCGGAAAAAGGCCAAGCGATGAGGGCCGTAACAATGGAGAACCTTTCTTCCCCTCCCGGGTCCATGAACGCTCTCGGTTTGAGGGTGCCGATGAATGCAGCCACATAACAGGTTCTTCCGTAACAGGTTAATATTAATAGCATATCTTCTGTCCGCATACTTCGTTTTCATATAGGCTACATCGTTCAATTTCTTCGCCTTTAAAGCGAACATGTGTTATAATATCTTCTACCTCCGATCGAACGCGTCGGCACCGGTTGAATACATGTAAATACGGATCCTTAATTATAGCTAATATGACTCACCACCGACGCTAAAATAGCCGGACGTGGCGCCTTACAATAGGCCGAAAATGTCTTTTGTACATTAATGGAAAAACCATTAATTCCAAGTTCCCACGTCTGTATAAAGCACCCATGACTCATATCCGGCAGAAACGCATATATAATATACAACAATAGTGTTAGCTTATGCCGAAAACGGAATACATAATAGTGTCTTTTGTGCACTAATGGAAAACCATTAATTTCAAACTCACACGTGTGCATGAGTCATCGATGACTCATCTCCTCCTCCACCCCCGACACGTGCCGACACGTGGCGGTTGATTAAATAACAATAGCGTCACCCCTCGAAAATGAATTAAAAAAGCCATTAATGTCAATTAAAGGGTCTATTGTTTGGTTCTATCTCGAGTGAAGTCTACTGTGCAGGTGTACGGCGAGAATGCCATGAAGAAAACTGCAGTGTACAAATGGATGAAACTGTGTTCTGAGGTGAGGGAACAAGTGACTGATGAAGAAAGGGTAGGGCGGCCAGTAACGAGCCGAGTGGACGAAACCTTTTCCAAAAATTTGTCAAATTATGCGTGCAAATCGGCGACTGACCGTGAGATCCATAGCAGACCAAGTGGACATTGATAGGGAAACTGCGATAAGTTTTAACTGAAGGTTGCGTGAAAAAGTGAGACGCAAACGACCGGAACTTTTCGCCAACAACTCATGGCTCGTGCATCACGACAATGCACCTGCGCACACGGCACTGTCTGTACGTGAGGTTTTTTTTTACCAGGAAACAAATAACTTCGGTAGACCACCCGCCATACTTACCTGACCTTGCACCCAATGACTTCTTTCTTTACCCGAATATGAAACAAGTTTTTGAAGGAAGACATTTTGATGACGATGAGGGCATTAAGGCTAAGACGACGGCAGCTTTGAAGGCCATTCCAGAAACAGAGTTCCAAAACTGGTTCCCAAGAGGAGTAATTTGAAGGTAACCAAAGCGCTATTCAGCAATAAAGTACGTACCATATTTTCTAGGATAAGTTCGCGAACTTAATTGTCAGACCTCGTACGAGCATGGCCGTAGGCAGGAAAAATTTTCGGGGGGGGGGTTCATTCATAATTGTTCCCAGGGCGTCACCAGAAATTTGAATAATAGAAATAATAATAATAATAATTGTACAATAATAATTAAAATTTCATAATAATAAAACAATTTTATTCTATAATAATAATACTAATAATAATAATAATTATTATATTATTGTTATATCCTTGAAGGGGCTTACTCAATCCAGCAGATGAGTGAATATCCAGCATAAGTTTCTTTTGTCTTTTTTTACGTTTCATACAGTGTGTACTGAAATGCACAATTATTTTACTTCGTCATTAAACTTTAGATACCTTCAAGAAAAAACTTTAAAAGTTAGATGGAAATTTTAGTCATAAAGTTTTTGTTGTTTGACTTTAAAATTAAATTTTTGGAATTTTGAAAAGTGTGGAACCAGTTATTCTCTTTAAAAGCTTAGCCTGGTGCATGGATTGTAACCTCAATCACGAACGTAATGCGCTACGAAACTGGAGGTACTAGGTTTGAATTCCTATCAAAGGGGATTTATTTTCGACTTTATCGGACGGGGAATTTAAAAGCTGAAAAGGGAATTTTGGGACAATCATAAGGGAATCTTCAGTCTATATTCCTTGTGACGCAGGAACAACACTGGAAAGAGGACAGCAGAAGTGATAATGAAGGGGTCGGCGGTGGGCTGCGATTCCGAGAATAAATCCTGTTTCACTCAACTTTCAGAATTCCAAATGTATGAAAATTCTAGCTCCATCGTTTCAACATTGTCTCCTTGTATTTTTGTGATGCTTCGAAAAAAAATTGAAAATTTGTTACAGATTTTGGTTTCTGAACATCAATTAATCCAACATGTCAGATGTTTCGGGGGGGGTTTGAACCCTAGAAACCCCCCCTCTAAATACGGCCATGCGTACGAGAGTAGTAGGATTGATGATATAACCAGCACCACTTACAAGTGTAGAAAAGAAGAGGTTATTTGATTGAACAGCCTGATTTGCCTACACTTAAAACAAAGGCAAGAGGGGCTTATACCCCAATTTTTTAAGTGTGATATGCTCTGAATTTTTAAGAATTTTGAATTGTGTAGAAAAGATGAACCCCCCTCAGACAGATTTGCCTACACTTAAGACTATGCCAAGTTCCCATATGATTTTATTGTTTACAGTGTGTTTTTCTGTCAAAATCCCAGGAATCTTGAATTGATATAAAGCTCATAGCTACTGGGTTCTGAGACCCAGTAGAGTGTGGTGCATAGCCCCATTGTTTTTATTGCCTTGTAATCAGGAGGCTTCTGGGTTTGAGTCCTCATAAAATGTGAAGCCTCCCCTGATGGCAAAATGTTAATATTGTTGCCTTGTAAACAAGAGGCTCGGGTTTGAGTCCTGATAAAATGTGTAAGATTGAAATACATGTGGCAAAATAATATGTCCACACGTGAGATTTTGAGAATAATTATTGCTAGTTGATATACAACTGATAGCTCCCAGATCTGAAACCTGGTAAAAAGTGTTATACAACAGCATAAAAGAGCAAAATTATTTTATATTGTACAAAGGCTGAATCTCTCAGTTTGCTTATTTTCTCATGCTCTACAACCCCCCGATCAATACAATATGACAAAAGCAGGCTGTTTCATGTTCTTTCTAATCTTTGATCAATCCCATGTCCCAGGCCAGCAATTAATTATGCTCGCCTGGGAGATTATATCTGCTGGCATGCAAGAAATATAATCTACACTGTGTCTTTTCAGAGGGGAAAATTACATGTCATCCATCATGTTATTTACTCAAAGAGAAATTAGTAAAGAGAATATTGGCTTCTTTCTGTATGCCTGGGAGATTATATCTGCTGGCATGCAGGAAATATAATCTACATTGTGTCTTTTCAGGGAAAAATTACATGTCATCCATCATGTTATTTACTCAAAAAGGAATTCTTATCTACACTGTACCCCTTCAGGGAAAATTACATGTCATCCATCATGTTATTAGCTCAAAGAGAAATTCTTAGTAAAGATAATATTGGCTCCTTGGATGTTGTCATGCAAGCCTGAATTGCATTTAGGTTTGGTCTTGTCGCAATAATATAAACCTGAGTCTGTAACTTACAGAATATTATTGCATATTTCTGTATTTGAGCTTTCCTGCCACGAGCAGAAGTGCTGTTAAATTTGGGTAGGTAATATATATATAAAAGCTTTCCTGCCACGAGCAGAAGTGCTGTTAAATTTGGGTAGGTAATATATATATAAAAGCTTTCCTGCCACGAGCAGAAGTGCTGTTAAATTTGGGTAAGTAATATATATAAAAACTTTCCTGCCACGAGCAGAAGTGCTGTTTGATATGAGCTTTCCTGCAATACACAAGAGCTGTTTATGAGCTCTGTTGTAATGCAGAAGTGCTGTTTGATATGAGCTTTCCTGCAATACACAGGAGCTGTTTATGAGCTCTGTTGTAATGCAGAAGTGCTGTTTGATATGAGCTTTCCTGCAATATGCAGAAGTGCTGTTTGATATGAGCTTTCCTGCAATACACAGGAGCTGTTTATGAGCTCTGTTGTAATGCAGAAGTGCTGTTTGATATGAGTTTTCCTGCAATATGCAGAAGTGCTGTTTGATATGAGCTTCCCTGCAATACACAGGAGCTGTTTATGAGCTCTGTTGTAATGCAGAAGTGCTGTTTGATATGAGTTTTCCTGCAATATGCAGAAGTGCTGTTTGATATGAGCTTCCCTGCCACGAGCAGAAGTGCTGTTAAATTTGGGTAAGTAATATATATATATAAAAGCTTTCCTGCCACGAGCAGAAGTGCTTTATTTGAGCTTTCCTGCCACGAGCAGAAGTGCTATATTTGAGCTTTCCTGCCACGAGCAGAAGTGCTGTTAAATTTGGGTAAGTAATATATATAAAAGTTTTCCTGACGGCAAAATGTTGGTATTATTGTCTTGTAATCAAGGGGATTCTGTGTTTGAGTCGGCCCCTCTAGAATTGCTCTGTGACTCTCTCATTTCTTACATCATAAACATATGATTTTTCACCTATGAGAATAACACTACATATGGTGTCATCAGGTAATGCCTCATGGAATTCACAGATAATTTTAATATTTGTCCTGTCATTAACCACAACTTGTTTCCTTTTTGAAGTGTTGATTACAAACATGGGTCTCTGTGCTTTGAATTCATCTGGTGTGTAATACATGTCAGTATTGCCAGTAGTGACCCTTTTGTATGCTGAAAATGCTTCATATAATTTGAGGAAATCATCCTTGGACATGTCTAAATTATAATTTTCTCTAGGAAATACCTCATTTCTGCCATTTTTAAGATATATGTTCTTGATGTTGCAGTTATCAAATTTACTTGAATTTTTTTCCTGATTATTGTGTCTTCCAGTCTGAAACAATACCACCACAAAATCTGGCATGTCATATTCTATACTGGAGAATGAATTTGTAGCATCAAACTCATAATAGGTACCAGTTGCGGGCTTCTGTACACATTGATATGTATAAAATTGTAGAGGAATCTGTGGATTTTTTATTATATCAGCTTTGTATTTAAGAGCATAACTGGCCTCATATTCAACAACAGGGATTCTTAGCTCCATAGTCTGAATAATGCATTTGCCCTCATCAGGTAGGGTATTAGGCAGAGCTTCCCCTGTAGAGTTTAATGTGCTGTACCTCATCAAAGCATTATTATCATTTGCAGCTCTTCTAAATGTGATTCTTAAACCACCCTTCCACATAATATCTTTGTAATCTGAGAAGAATCCTGGCAACAGGCGCATGGGGAACAGCACTGTGTGGTTCTTAGATAATATCTTATCACCAGCCTCAAATCCACCTATTTTGTAGTAAGAAGCCTCGGTCTTGGATAATTTTAGTGTGGCCAAAGCTGTGGAGGTAATGCCGGGATAATCCACTCTGTTTATAACAACACCATGTTTTCCTGTTTTCTGACCTCAATTTCAGAGAATAGATGTGGCACAAAATTGTCCACCAATCTTATATTTGAATTTGCCGGATAATCTGTACCATCGAGTTTTACAACATCAAATTTGATATATAGATCTGCTCTGTGGGGGTGTATAAAGCCATCCCCTACATCAAGATCAACCTCAATCTCTGTGTTGGGTTGATTTAAATTTGCAAATGTCCTCCTGTTTGGAGGGAATGATTGTAGCTCATAACTCTCAATATTTTCCATTTTTTTCTTGTATGTATTTTTATTTAAATATTAATCTCTATGATTGCAGTTGTTGTGGCTCCAGCAAAATCAACTAATTCTTCTTTTTCATTAGTGACCATCAATTCAATATAATCTATTCTATTATGGCACACAGGAAAATATAATGTTGGGGATGGATTGTAGATGATGGGCTCCATAAATTCAGAATTAGGTTTGAATGTTGCAATGATGCCAGCTTGTTTGTGAGTGCCTATGCCATTTGATTTGGTGATCATACCCTCTGCCACATTACAGTGAATATTTAGAGTCTCTATGGCTAAGAATTTAGGTATATTAATAGCAGTGTGTTTGATGGCCGGTTCAAGTTTTGTGTTGTTCTCAAATCCTAACAGTTCTCCTATAGTACCCAAATCCACTGTTTCTGTGACAGATGCAATCTCTACTCTGTGAGTGACAGAATTTTGACTTAAAACTACACCTCTGGGTAATTGAGCATTTAGAGTGGACAGATTATACTGCCCTGGAGTGATGACAATTTTTTGATCCCCTACTGCAATTGTGTTGTTGTGGTGTGTAATATTAGGGATCAAGTACATGCCATAAAATGCTCTGAGAGCTATTGTTTTGGGATATACTATATCATCATGTAATCTAAGTTTCAATATTGAATTTTGGCTGGTGAGATGGAATACCCCCATGATGTTTTAAATACCACAAGGCTTTTTGAAAATTTTCAATTGATGGTTTATTTATTTGAGACATATATCTAAGAACAGATAAACACAAATGTCCACAATTAACATCTTTGAAGTTTTGAACACGGGCATTATTGTAATAAAGATTAGTTGATTTTAGATATTTTATTAAATTTTCAGGTGGAACACCTCCAAATGAATCAAACACAAATGCCTCATCTTTTAAATATTTAAGATAACAGATCCAGTGAGTGCCCTGATTTTTGTACTTATCCAAATTAACTATGCCACACTCTTTGTTGAGTGGTTGTTCTGGTAAAGAATCAGACATGTACACACCTCTAAAATGTTTGATGCCCAATGGCTTGATTAAAGCTTCAATATCTTGGTTTGTAAGCGGCTCTTGTTTTTTTTAAACTTATTCATGGCTCTCTTAACACCTTTGCCTTGTTTCTCTATGGCCAGGTTATGGCGCTTCAATTCATCTAATTCTGCCCTATTCTTCTTGGCATCTATTACTGTTTTTGCTATGGCAGCTGATCCCCCAGCCAAGCTCCCCACAGCCCCGAGAGCAGCTAAGATGGCAGGGATGGTAAATATAAATCCCCCCACATGTGATTTTTTTCTTGATTGCTGTAATTTTTTTAATTGGGGGGTGCTAAGCAACAATTTCATACCATGACCCTTGGCAATACAAGAATTTTTTTTCTTGCGCTGCTTTTTGGTCAAAAGGCTATCAATAGTTTTAAGAGATTTGAGACCAGCATAAGGTATTTGATACATAACACCCTTGGCCTTCATTGTAGGTTTATTATATACATATTCACAACCCCCACCCCAATTTTTGTTTGGTGTTCATAGCTTTGGTGGTCCCCAATGCTGCTATTTTTTCACTTAAAGAAGCATCTTTGCTTACAAATCTACCAAATGCAGCCTCTTCTAATTTCTTGTCTGCAACATGTCTCTTGTCAAGATCAGTATGTGTGTTGTATGCTATGTCATGGTTTCTACAAGCAGCATCTAGGGGATTAACACCAGGATCACCTCTGTTTAATCTATGGTCCAATTTTGTACCGGGACCACAATACTGATAACCTGGAATGTGTAGTTCAAATGGCAGCTTGTTTATAATGTCATTAACCAGCCCCCGACCCTCAGAAATATTCCAAAATTTAGGTGGTAGAGTATTAATAATTTTTATAAGATATCCAATCCCCTTAGTGTCATTTACTATAAAATTAGACAATTTGGTGCTTATCGTGTCCATAATTCCAACTTTTTCATTGTAAAAATTGTGGTTGCCAGCATTTTCCTCCCCAGCTATCACCAATAACCTATCTACAAGTTTCCTGACATCATCAACCCACACAAATTCTTTGGGCAGGGTGTTGTATTGTTTGATTCCACTGCCAGTCTTGATCTGTGACCATATGGGCTTGATTAAATTGTTGTATTTTGCTCCACTGCTAGACTTGACTCTTTTTTGTGTGGGATCATTGTTCTGGTATAGAGCATCTGATTTTATTAATATTTCTTTGTAATATTCATAATCTTGATCTGTATAGCTGCCAGGCCTTTTCCTAGTCATCAGTTCCCACAATCCAGGTGTGCCGGGGTACTTAACAAAAGCACCTTTTTCTCCAAGACGAGATTCTGAATATACAATCAGATCATCCCCCATAAATGTTACTCTGAAATTGCCAATTCTATGTATGATGCTACCATCACGCTCTGTGTCAGCATATAAGCCAAAAACCTCATCTTTGTTGTCTTTAGATGTGCTTAAATATTTTTGAGCAAGAAGACCCAATTCAATAGGATCCTGAGTAGCTTCAATTCTTCTAGGAGCAATAGGACTAGGTGTATGAATACTGGAAAGTGGGGTGAATGGATAATCTAATATGTTTCTTGCAGCTACAGGTACAAGCTTTGTGATCAAATTTTGATTTTGCTCTGTAACAGTTTTGATATTTTTACCTAATTCGCCAATAGCATCAATAATAGGCTGTTCTGTTTGTTTGTGTTTTTCATAGATTCCCCGGTTCTCTGATTTCCATCCCTTAAATCTTTTTACAAGATAATCTCTTAATTTAAGATCATCAATAATTGGCCTTTTCATGGTTATTTATTTATGTTTCAATGTCTAGAAAATTGTTGATTTTATTTCTATATTTGCCACTATTGGGTGTTCTTGTCATATCAATTGTGACAAACCCATAACTGTCCTGGTTCCAGCACCTGCTGCAAAACTTAGAAAAATCATTGTAGCTCAAGTCCCCACCTACATATTCATCATGTATGTGTTTGAGGTTGGTATGGTCTTGATGAAACACACATATAAAATTGCTGTTGTCTCGGATCAGCTGCTTCGGAATTTTAGAAAAAGTCTGTGCCAGGTAGAAGCAATCAATGTTTTTGTGTCGGCCCTGTGTAAAGAAATTTCTAACCTTGTTTTGATTATCCAATATAATGTCATCAAATACAACAACAGAATTATCGAGACAGTCATGAAGTGGCTTAACATCTGGTTCAAGAGTGGCAATATCCAATCCATCATATAGCTTCATCAGCTGCTGATATTTTAATTGTTCCAAGCTCTTAGAGAAGACATACAAGTGCCTGTTTTTCCAGTCTAACCAGTTGGGTGCCAATAAAAAATTATCAACCATTAGTGTAGTTTTACCACAAGCAGATGGCCCAACAATAAGACATCTAATATTATCAGGTAGCAAGTTGCCATTTCTCTTATTCTGCTGTTCAGGTTCTGGCAGCCTTTTTATAACATCCCAGGTGCTCATATTATTATTTTGTTTGCATCGATCCAGCTGTGTTCTGGGAGTCCTAGCCATTTGACAAGTAACTTGTTGCCTTTTCTGCGGATGATTTTTTCTATGAGATATGTGTCAGGCTGTTTAGTTTTGGTGAGTTCTTCTTCATAGAACCTGCCTTTGAGAATTTCTCCTCGGTGGTCTTTTATTATATATGTGTTAAGGGTCCCAGGTTTAACTTGAACCACTGTAAATAATTCAGTGCTCCAGTTTCTTGTAAAGCCTCTTTTGAATAAGTGCTTATATTTGCTGATTCTTACTTGATCACCCACCTTGTATTTGGCTTTTCTTGTTGTTGGCTGGTATCTAGGATAATAAACAGTGCTGATCAATTTTTGCTCATCAGATGAATTTACTTCAGAGGGTTTCATGTTGATTGTGGAATGGACCGAGTTGTTATATTTATGTAGAAGTTCTGGAAGAATATTAATCCATTTATAATTACCTTGCAGGGTAAATTGCTTATACATATGATTTTTTAGGGTTCTGTTGAATCTCTCTACAATTGAGGCCTTGAGATCACTGTAACTCGAGTAATGTTGCATTGCCTGGCTTTTAATAAATTGTTGGAACACAGAATTATAAAATTCTTTGCCATTATCTGTTTGCAAATAGCGCGGTGATCTTCCACTCTGATTGATGATTGTCCTGAAGGCTTCTGTAACACATTTTCCAGTCTTGGATTTGAGTGGCACAGCCCAGGCAAATTTTGAAAATGTGTCTATTACAGTGAGTAGATACTTGTAGCCCTTGTTGATTTTGTCTAAGTTTTTCAACTGTCCACTTGCCATCTCAATCAAGTCGCTCTGCCATAAATCATCTATGCCCTTTGTGACTACTGGCAGTCTCTTATAATTATGTCTGGCTTGTCTGTGTAATTCATCAACAATAATTTGTCTAGACATAATATGTAAACAAGAATATTGCAACTATAGGGTGTTCAGCAGCTGATACTACAGGATTTTCTAAATATAATTTGTCCCCTATTTGTATTTTAAATTCCAGAGAGCCATCATCTTCAACATATGCTGTTTCTAATGTATTGGGATCTGTAAAATCCTCTAATTCTACACGGGTAATTTTCACTTTGTTATCAACATTTGTTATTGATAAGGTAGGGTAGTGGTGTGCCTGTGGTTGTAGCCAATATTTGATCTTGATTGGTCTAAGTGTGCCCCCAACAAAAAACTGGTAATAAAATTGTGCAGGGGACAGCATATATATTTTGCCTCCTGGTGTAAATGGTGAAGCATATTCTTTGTTGGGGATGCTGTACAATTCAAGAATTACTGTATGTTTAGGATTTTCAATTATGCCGGTTATTTCTTTTTCTGCTGTGAGCAATCTACTTGTTACAGATTCAAGGTGCTCATTGATAGTCCTAACAATCTCATCGTGCCCCGGCTTGATTCTTATGTCCACAGCAAGTTTCTTGTATTGTTGCACAATTTCTTATAGCTGGGTGGCAAAAACAGACAGAGCATTTGCTTGATTGGATTCCATGGTCCCTAGCTGTTGCTTGATATTAGCTACAATTTGCTGTAAATTTTCAACAACTGCTAATTTTGAATTTTGAGCAGTAAGATCATGGACCTGTCTTCTGATATCCTCAAACAGGGCATGCAGTTCATTAATATGTTGATTAGTTGGAAGAGTGGCCACTGTCTGAGTAAGTTGTTTGATCTCTGCCTGGATATTCTTGATATCTTCTGATTTCAATATGCGATTCACAGCTCTCTTAATATTTTTAAGTTCCTGTGATGTAGGCAGATTTGACACAGTATTTTGCAAAAATTCAAGTGCCAATTTCACATTGTTTAATTCAGAAGCATCAGCCACACCACGCATAGCATCTTGGAGCAGGGCTATATCTGCCTGAGTAGGTGTTGATTGTTGTAAAATTTCAAGTTTTGTTTGGATATCATCAATCAAGTGATGAAAATGAGATAGCTCAGATTCAGTGTTGAGGTTTTCAAGCTTTGTGATTTGTTGCTGGACACTGACAAGGGTATCTACAATCCCAGGCAATCGGGATTCTAGAGATTCTTGTACATTTGCCAAATCACTTTGCACTGCTGCTATTGTACCTTCAAGATGGGTTATGGTACTTTGAACTTTTCCAAAATCTTCATATGTTTCAAGTTGCAGCTTAATATTGGCTACACTCCGAGTTATTGCACTCAAAGCATCAGAAGATGGCAAGTTGTTCATAAAATTTTCAAGTGTCTCAATTTTTTCTTTAACCTCGGCTATGGCATTGTTCAGAGGATCCAGATTAGGTATCTGGAGTGACTGAATCTGTTCCTTTAGAGTGGAAATCACTAGATCAAAATCTTCTTGTGATTTTATGCTTTTGACAATTGTTTGGAGCTGTGTCTGGACATTATTTATCTGCTCTTCTAATTGCTGTTTCAATTGCTCAGAATTGGTGGCCTGGGTCTTAAATTTGGCTTGAAGAGCTGCTACAGCTTCTTCTAAACTTTGAAAATTATCCAATGTGGCCAAGTCAGTATATTTCTGAAGCAGCAATTTGAGTTCAGAATCAATTTTAAGAAGAGGGTCCATGCATTGTGATTGCAAATTTGTAATTTCTAATTGAAGACTGGCATTGAGTGTAGTTTGTAAAGCTTGTAAATCACTTCTTAGTTTCTTGACTCTGACATCAAGCATCAGAATCTCATCACTGTGATCTTCATGTCTTGTATGGCCAAATATATCATTAGGCATTTTGTTTTAGTGGTTATTTATTATTGAATATCTAATTCTTAATTCTATAAAAAAAGGTATAAGTTTGTCATATGATCCCGGGACCTCAATATATAAGCAGTCACCAGCAGAAACAGTATAAACAGTGCCAGAAATCATGTTTGAGTGCTTAATTCTATAAATATTTCTGCCTACTGAAATTTTAACATCACCCTCAGGAGTTGTAATAAATTGTAATTGCCCACCTACAGGTAATTGGTAATTATTTAAATTATTGTTAAATATGTACAATGTTTTGCCTGTTTCATCATCAACATCTGTAAGTATGCTGTTCAGATGAATAATTAACAAAGCACTTAGTTTAGATATTATATCAGAAGAGGCTTGTGGTGTTGGCAGGTCCATAATAGCCTGTTTTTTGAACCCAAATAAGTTCATAGGCATGTTTATTTATTTCAAATCATGCTCTGTAATTGGGCATTGATTCCCACTTTTCAAATCACAATGACCCCATGGTAGAGTATGTATTCCACATGACAAAATGCATCTCTTATCATCATGTGGGTCCAGAGCCACTTTTCTTACAATATTGCTAGTCAACAAGTGATCCACACTCTGAATTCTGGATTCTAATGTTCTGATTGTGCTACATGATTTGAGGCAATTTTTGTAATCCTCAAATTCAAGCTCTTTGTCAACAGTCACTCTGCCAATGCCCTTGGCCTTTTTGGCAACAGCACCACTACATGTTTGAAAGCTGTACATCTTGGCCCTTAACCCAGCAAATGCCACAATAACATCACCAAGTGTCTCATCTTTTAACTTGCCAGGCACCTTTTTGTTGTAGGGGTGAATTTTTGAATGTTCACTGGTATCAAAATATTCAAGCAATGCAGGCTGGGACATATCTTGATAAACATCTTCTGTCTGAATATCAAGAACAAAACTATCTGTGTCCATGTACATCAATTTTACACAATCACCATAAAAAGGCTTCAACACATTATAATACAATTTTAACATATGTAATTTGGCCAATTCCAATATTACAGCCCCTACATAAATAGGCTTATCAAACTTAATTTTTGTTTTTTTTCATGTTGAAGAGTGCCATATTTTCATCATAAATTCTTCTATAATTGAAATTAGGCTTTGCAATCAATTTTTTGCTCAGGCTGGGGTCAGTAATTATTTTAACATCGGTATGTTTTCTGACATTTTCAATAGTTTTGCCATATACAGAATTGACCATCAATTTAAACAAAGATTTATCAAATTGGCTCATTGCAGATGTTCGAAGCTCTGTGTTTGTATCAATATATGGCTTCAACCATCTTAAGTGCCTGAACCTCAAAATTTTGCCAACTTTGCTCACTTGAACACCATGATTCATCAGGAACTGGAGGTTTTTATAATATAAGACATAACCCTGTTTTGGCTCCAGAGTCATCATTAATTTCTTCTGTTTAGAGCCAGGTGAGCACTTAACCTCAGGAATTGGGGGCAGATCAGAAAATTTGTTGTGTAAATCATCAGGAATTGTCAGATCAACCTCTAAGAAGAGGCCATAGTCACTGTCATCAAAATCCTTAAGATCTTCAATATTGAAATCTTCAACCCACTCAAGCCCTGCATATGGCAGTTTATCCATCATAGCATAACCATAGAGGCTGTTGGCATCTATATACAGTATATAATTTGATGGCAGTGCTGGATCATAATCGGGAATATATTTATTATTTGCTCTGGCATATCTCTGAGAGCATTGCACCATGCCCCCTCTTATACATTGCTCCATAAACAAGTACATATCTTGATCTTGGATCAGATCCATCTGCATTTTAGTATTCAAAAACATTGCAGACCATGCTAGACCTGGGGCACTGTAAAAATAAATTGGATCTAGTTTATAATTTTGCATGGAAGATTTTCTGAATGCCTGCAATATATCAGCTAAGAGGGTCAAATCAAGTTTTAAATATGCATTGTGATAATCACCAAATGTCTGGCATTTTAAATTGTTCCACATCAACTGGGCATGGTGATAATCATCATCAGTAATTCCAGATCCTCTGATTTTGCTGTAAAACTCATGTTGTGGTGGCAGAGAACACTCATCAAATTTAGAAAAATCTGTAACATAATCATATGGATATACACCCTTCCGCCTAATTAATTTCAGGTCCTGATTTGGAAACAAAGCACATGTGATTTTGAATTGATCATCAGATAATTGAGTGGCCAGTGTAGCCAGGCTAGCAGATAAAATTCTGTAGGAATCAAGAAATCTTAAGTGAATAGGAACACCATCAACTTTAATTATTTTGCTAATAGCAATATATTTCTCATCATTTTCAGCTAAAATATTTAAATTCTGCTTGTCAAACCCCTCGTACCTGATCAAATGATGGAAATCATAATTGGATGCACCATGGCAAAATATAGGGACAAATTTTGGTCTCTGGATCTTAATATTACAGCTATTACACAGGGCCATTTTGAATTTACCATCTGTATGAGAATGGTGTTTCACCTTGATATTTGTATCTGAAAATTCAGAATCACATACCGGGCATTTTTCTGCATTGTTGAAATCTTCAATCTGTTTCTCTGTTAAAATCAACATGGGTTTTGATTTTAATAAGATATTAGATGCTATGTCATGGCACTCATTTTCTATTCTATGTGCAAATTTTTTGATGGCATCTGGTCCTGTGTATAAGCGTGGTTCACTAGCTACACCATCCTGTACAATCACATAACAAAAGCTGGAAGGTTCATGTAGCTGGTATGGTGTAATTGAAGATTCTTCAGGATCTGGATTGCAGAATGCAAGAGGTTTGAGATTTGATTCAAAATCACAGACTATATATGCTGGGTGTTCCAACAAGGCTTCAAACTTTTTGAATTTGGCATTTTCACTTGGCATTGGCATCACCATATGAACAGGTTTATAGTTGCCACAGTATTTTAAATGTTCAATTAACTTGTTTTTGGCAATTTCTGCATTCTCTTCCCGAACCCCATTCACCATTTTTTGACCATCAAATACAGTTAAACATCTTCTGCACAACTTAAATATTCTATTAGATTTGTCTAGTTGTGTTCTGACTAAAGCTTCAAGATTATGTATCAGAGTGTAATGATATGTGCCATCTCCTTCAATTAAGAGCAAATCAATCGGAATAGCAGATTCATCATCAAGTGTACTGATTCTGAGAGGTGCTATCAAACAATTGCCACGGCCAGTGGAACAAATAAATACATTAATAGATAATTGTTTGCCATTGATACGCCTGGCCTTTTTTTTCAAATTTATCAATATTCTGAACAGACATTGGATATTCTAAACCCTCCATTGCTTCATCAAAATCATGTTCATGTTGTTTATAATAACTTATTCTCTCTGGATTCCTTGAAACTGGAAACAAAGCAGCTAAAATACACCACAAAAAGCATTTCTCATCATTATTTTTTATATTAACCACGGCTGTTTTGTTTTTAATATTGGCAGGTAATAGCAGATATGTAGATCCTTGTAATGGGCTGAATTCAGAAATATTAACATATGGAGAACCGCATAGGCTCCATCCAGACTCTTTTGCCGCAAATTCAGAGTGTTTAATATTCAATTGATCTATCAAACTGCTTATTATTTTGTCTGAATTTGCATTTGAATATACAGGTACAGTTTCTGTTATGTGGGGCTGTGTAAATTTTGTGCCGTTTGGTTTCTTATATTGTGTAAACAATTTGAGGGACAGCTTATAAGAGCCATTTTGTGCATTTAGAATTGCCTGCACATCAGGATTTACACTGTTCAAAAAATTCTTAATACCACATCTTGGCTCTGATACAAACCGATAATCCCTTAATTGGCCATTAAAACTGCTATGGATAGGTGGTGCATAGCGTGGCTGCTTTGCCGGTCCAGCATTAACAGGTGCTTCATGCTTTCTTTTCAGACCAGATGTAGATGGTTGTGGGGGCAATGTTGATGACTGTACATAAGAATTACACTTATGCCATTTGTAATATGCCTTGCTTAATATTTTATGGCATCTTGGGCACAATTTAGTAGCTTTTCTGCATTTCTTAGGCTCACAAATATGCCGGTGCCTAGACCAATTAGAACTAGATATATTTTTATTACACTGATTGCAATATTTTTGTTTTGGCATTTTTATTGTTTATTTATATAAAATTTCCTGGTCCAAAAAACAGAACTATGGACAATATGCCAAAACAAAAATAACAGCAATAACTAGGCTCTGGTGATCCCCAAATATAAAATAATTTTGCTCTTTTATGCTGTTGTATAACACTTTTTACCAGGTTTCAGATCTGGGAGCTATCAGTTGTATATCAACTAGCAATAATTATTCTCAAAATCTCACGTGTGGACATATTATTTTGCCACATGTATTTCAATCTTACACATTTTATCAGGACTCAAACCCGAGCCTCTTGTTTACAAGGCAACAATATTAACATTTTGCCATCAGGGGAGGCTTCACATTTTATGAGGACTCAAACCCAGAAGCCTCCTGATTACAAGGCAATAAAAACAATGGGGCTATGCACCACACTCTACTGGGTCTCAGAACCCAGTAGCTATGAGCTTTATATCAATTCAAGATTCCTGGGATTTTGACAGAAAAACACACTGTAAACAATAAAATCATATGGGAACTTGGCATAGTCTTAAGTGTAGGCAAATCTGTCTGAGGGGGGGTTCATCTTTTCTACACTAGAATTCAAAATTCTTAAAAATTCAGAGCATATCACACTTAAAAAATTGGGGTATAAGCCCCTCTTGCCTTTGTTTTAAGTGTAGGCAAATCAGGCTGTTCAATCAAATAACCTCTTCTTTTCTACACTTGTAAGTGGTGCTGGTTATATCATCAATCCTACTACTTACGAGTATTATTGATATTATTTTTTTAAGCTGAGAATATCTAAAACAAAATGTGTTATTGATGAAAATGCATAACTGATACGTTGATTGTGGAATTAATGAAGAGAATGCCACGCAATTATTTTGAGAAGAAATATAATTACGTATTTGTCCCGCACCGTGGCCGTGCGGTCTAGGCTTTTGGTTCCGGCAACGGGACGCGCGCAGATTCGAGTCTACTGGAGGAAGCGTAATAACGTTTCTCCTGAGATTTCGGCCAGTGCATGGGACCGGTAGCCACCCACCACCGTGAGGAAATTGGGGAGCTACGAATGAGCAGCGTAACCCATGACTGGGGGTTCGTCGTGCTGACAACACGTCACCTTGTAACTGGTTACATGATCTCCCACCTCGGCAGGTGGGAGTAAGGCCGGAAGTCGGTAGAACAAAGAATAAAAGTGAGCACTACTGTACTGTGGTGAGCCAAACTACAATGTAATTGGCAGTGGCGTCACTATGGAATTTCGTTGGGTGATCTCAGGGGTTGACGAAATATTTTCAAGTGTGTTCTGCTTCAGTGGCCAGTTTTGGCTGATACCTTTCGCTCAGACACTCTTTTCCTTTGCGTTTCTTTATTTCTTTCGGTTTCTTCTTCCGTTTGTTTCCCATCCTTCTTTCTTATCCTATTTCCCTTTTTCTTCTTTTGTTTGTTACTCTTCCATTCTCTTGTTACTCTTCCATTCTCTTTTTCTCATCCTATTTCCCTTTTCTTCTTTTGTTTGTTACTCTTCCATTGTCTTTTCCTACTCCTATTTCCCTTTTTTTTGTTTGTTACTCTTCCATTCTCTTTTCTCATCCTATTTCTCTTTTTCATCTTTTGTTTGTTACTCTTCCCTTTTCTTTTTTCTTTAGTTTGTCTCTCCATATCTCTCTCTCTCTCTCTCTCCATCTCTCTCTTCCCTCTTATTTCTCTTTCTTTTTCCTCTTTTATTTCCTTTATTTTCTCTGCCTTGTCTTCCTCTCCTTCTTCCACTCTCTTTCTTTCTTTCTGTTTTTAATAATTTCTTTCTCTTTATATGCTTCTTTCTTACTTTTTCTCTTTATTTCTGTGCGTCGTTCTTTAAATCTTTATTTCCGTCCTATCTCTCTCTTTATGCGTGCATCGTTCATGCTCTACCACGTAGGCATAAATTATTCTAAAATTCCTAGCTAGAGGAGGGGAGTGAGCTTACTTAGGCTATTTCAGGGTGAGATAGCGCCAGGGGTGGTCAGGGTCAAGGACCCCCCGAAAGACTTACTAATGACAAAAAAATAATCAAAATAATAAAATAACTAAAATTAAATAATGAAAATATACTTGTTCTTTAATCGATATTTATTTATTTCCGTCCAACTTATTGGAAGGAAAGTATTATATTGTAATCATACTACTTTGAATGACAGTGGCAAAGTAGATTTATGCAAGATTAATTACTACTTATAACGTAACATTTAAAAAATATCACCAGTACTTTTCGACAACGGATCTAATAACCTTTTTTTGTATCTAATAAATATTCAATTCTTTATCTATTTGAAATTAATTTCCTTGCCCCGGACAGTCTTTTTGTACAAATTTTGCCGGCCTTTAGTACACGTAAGCTAGATAATGAATACGTACTGTTATATCATTATTCTTATACCGCCATTTTATCTATTCATGTAATAAAATATATATTAATTAATTTAAATATTTTAATTAATACTAGCCTATTTTAAATAATTTAATGTAATAATTATTTTTGTTTAAATATTGTTATTATTATTTTCAGACATTTGGTTCGCCCCCCCGAAACATATTTCTAGATACGTGCCTGGTCAGGGTGGAATCTCCCCGGCCCTCTAGTTGCAAATTTTTAGTTTTTTGGGGAGAGGATGTTTAACACAATAATATCCCGATACTTCAAATCCCCCCACTGGAAAATTTTGAAATACCATACTTGCTTGAACCCACCCTTGCCCACCCTTGGCGATGTGTCACAAGTCCTGACTGCTACCAACGATCGTCGAGGAACTTGGATGGAGTCCAACTGCAAGTTCTGTTTTCGTTTTCATTCTAGATTCTAAGCGGGATATTTCGCTCACTCAAGTGTGGAAAAGAAAAAAAAAAGTCTTACAACAGCGCGTGTAGCCCCTGGGAAAGATCAAAGACGTTGCCCCGCGTACAAATACGTAGAACGAAAATACAAGGCATAGTTTACATTGCCGTGCTATTTTTTGCCTACTAGTTGCTCTGAAAAGTTTTCTCTTCTGTGTGGTTGTCTTCCCGCGAGTTTTTACAGATCGAACGGGTGGTTGAGTAGCTCGTTTATATGTAATGATAATATATATTGGGGCTGAGCCGATATGAGTATCGGAAAATATCGGTTGGTCTTTATTTACCGATACAGGCTGATACTTTTCGGGCGTTTTGATCGTTCGCGGGGTCCGCAAAAATGCCGTGCGTCACTTTCTCGGAGTCTAATTATCCTGTAAATTATGCAAAATTCGAAGATTCCATTGATTTTGTATGAATATGGTATTTTGTGATTACTTAAAAGTTTTATATTGGGATGTAATTTTTGAATATTTTGAAGCAAAACTGTGGAAAATTTATTCTTATAATTGGAGTGGAATATCCAACCGTTAATATTAATCAATACCCCGGATTCGATACCCGGTGGCACAGGCGTAACTTGGCAGGGGCAAGTGAAGAATTTGCCCCCTCCAATTTTTTTTTCGGGTTTATTAAAATTTACAAGCTAGGGTACCTGGAGAGTAAAGTAATAAAGAGTAATATTTGAAAATTCGCAAACGTCTCAGTTATTTAGCAAATAATCCTGGACGCTGTTTTTATGGGATGGAAAACTTGTCGAGTCTCTTCCCCCAAAGTTAAGCCCCAGGTTTGATTCTGCCCCCTCAAAATTAGGCTTACTTTAATTCTTCCCCCTCAAAATAAGGCATAGTTTGATTCTGCCCCCTCAATATTAGGTCCAAGTCTAATTCTTCCCCCTCAAAATTAGGCCCAGTTTAATTCTGCAACCTCAAAATTAGGCCCAGTTTATTTCTCCCCTCTCAAAATTAGGCCCAGGTTAATTCTGCAACCTCAAAATTAGGCACACTTTAATTTTGCACCCTCAAAATTAGGTCCAAGTTTAATTCTGCCCCCTCAAAATTAGGCCCAGTTTAATTCTGGACCTTCAAAATTAGGCCAACTTTAATTCTCCCCTCTCAAAATTAGGCCGTTTAATTCTGCCCCCTCAAAATTAGGCCCATTTTAATTCTCCCCTCTCAAAATTAGGCCCAGTTTAATTCTGTCCCCTCAAAATTAGGCCCAGTTTAATTCTGCCCTCTCAAAATTAGGCCCACTTTAATTCTCCCCTCTCAAATTTAAGCCCAGTTTAATTCTGCCCCCCTCAAAATTAGGCCCACTTTAATTCTGCAGTCTCAAAATTAGGTCCAAGTTTAATTCTGCAACCTCAAAATTAGGCCCACTTTAATTCTGGACCTTCAAAATTAGGCCCACTTTAATTCTCCCCTCTCAAAATTAGGCCCAGTTTAATTCTGCCTCCTCAAAATTAGGCTCACTTTAATTCTGCACCCTCAAAATTAGGTTCAAGTTTAATTCTGCCCCCTCAAAATTAGACCGTTTAATTCTCCCCTCTAAATATTAGGCCCAGTTTAATTCTGCCCCCTCAAAATGAGGCTCACTTTAATTCTGCACCCTCAAAATTAGGTCCAAGTTAAATTCTGCCCCCTCAAAATTAGACCGTTTAATTCTCCCCTCTAAATATTAGGCCCAGTTTAATTCTGCCTCCTCAAAATTAGGCTCACTTTAATTCTGCACCCTCAAAATTAGGTCCAAGTTTAATTCTGTCCCCTCAAAATTAGACCGTTTAATTCTCCCCTCTAAATATTAGGCCCAGTTTAATTCTGCCCCCTCAAAATGAGGCTCACTTTAATTCTGCACCCTCAAAATTAGGTTCAAGTTTAATTCTGCCCCCTCAAAATTAGGCCCATTTTAATTCTGCCCCCTCAAAATTAGACCGTTTAATTCTCCCCTCTAAATATTAGGCCCAGTTTAATTCTGCCTCCTCAAAATTAGGCTCACTTTAATTCTGCACCCTCAAAATTAGGTCCAAGTTTAATTCTGCCCCCTCAAAATTAGACCGTTTAATTCTCCCCTCTAAATATTAGGCCCAGTTTAATTCTGCCTCCTCAAAATTAGGCTCACTTTAATTCTGCACCCTCAAAATTAGGTCCAAGTTTAATTCTGCCCCCTCAAAATTAGACCGTTTAATTCTCCCCTCTAAATATTAGGCCCAGTTTAATTCTGCCTCCTCAAAATTAGGCTCAATTTAATTCTGCACCCTCAAAATTAGGTCCAAGTTTAATTCTGCCCCCTCAAAATTAGACCGTTTAATTCTCCCCTCTAAATATTAGGCCCAGTTTAATTCTGCCTCCTCAAAATTAGGCTCACTTTAATTCTGCACCCTCAAAATTAGGTCCAAGTTTAATTCTGCCCCCTCAAAATTAGACCGTTTAATTCTCCCCTCTAAATATTAGGCCCAGTTTAATTCTGCCCCCTCAAAATGAGGCTCACTTTAATTCTGCACCCTCAAAATTAGGTTCAAGTTTAATTCTGCCCCCTCAAAATTAGGCCCATTTTAATTCTGCCCCCTCAAAATTAGGCCCAGTTTAATTCTCCCCTCTCAAAATTAGGCCCAGTTTAATTCTGTCCCCTCAAAATTAGGCCCAGTTTAATTCTCCCCTCTCAAAATTAAGCCCAGTTTAATTCTGCCCCCTCAAAATTAGGCCCAGTTTAATTCTGCCCCCTCAAAATTAGGCCCACTTTAATTCTCCCCTCTCAAAATTAGGCCCTGTTTAATTCTGCCCCCTCAAAATTAGGCCCACTTTAATTCTCCCCCTCTCAAAATTAGGCCCAGTTTAATTCTGTCCCCTCAACATTAGGCCAACTTTAATTCTGCCCCCTCAAAATTAGGCCCAGTTTAATAGTGATAATATAATCATATGATATCATAATAGTAATACCTCCTCAAAAAGAACAGTGTTTCAATTCTGAAATATTATTGTTCCTTCAACGCCATTATAATAACTAACATAAATTACTGTAGCTGAAATGAAATTATATATGAAATATATTTTTAGGTGGACATTCTATTTCCAGGGTGCGTGGTCCCCCTTCCGGCTGGAATTCGAACCCGGACTTCCCTTGCGTCGCACGGCGGTACGCTAACCTCTCCGCCTCGGAGAGGTCGGTATATTTCAGGTCGAAACTAATAGCTTATCTTTCATGTTATAACAAAAACTTTCCTTCCTGAAATTTTAGGCACGTGGACTATTTAGGACACGGTTGTTGATGGGGGATAGCTCCCCTATCCACACCTTCCCCCCCCCCCCCAGAATTTCGCACCCTGCTTCAGATACATTTCAACACCTTCAAATATTTGAAAATATTCCACTACCTGCATCAGTCCTTTTCTCCGAATGCCTTTATGATTTCTGACCATAAGTTAGCATGTCTTCAATTCATGCTACCAGGCAGTGCCCAGATCCGGATCAACGCAGCCAGCCAAGATGAACGCCATCTCTCCACGATAGCGAAAACCATGAATCATCACCCAGCATATTATCAGGCCCGCTATCTGCCGGGAAGCATCTAAATCACACTTCGAGGAGATAACTCATTTGTTAAAAGGCATAATTACAGCAGTCTCTAATCAAATATTTTACAAGGTAATGCATGCAAACTTTAGCAGTACGTGGCCGGGAGTAGCGAAGAGGAGACAATAGCAGAAGGGTGAAGGAGGAAGAAAAATGTTGGCTGGTTGCCACAGGAAAGGGGTCCACGAGCATCTATCTAAGGGCAATTTTATTTTGCCCAGCAACAGTCAAACGTTACCTTCTCCCCCTTCCTTGGCGAGAGACAAACAGAAATGGTCACGAACATTAAACAGACGATAAAGTGAATTATGGCGATTGGTTCTAATGCTAGGAGGGGGAAATGGGTGTTAGCCAGGCCAGGTGCATTCGCTGTGGAGAGGTACGTAGCATGGAAATCGCCAGGAAGGGAGCTATTTACTTGATTCTAGAATACATTTCTCAAGCCACTCACTTCCGGATCGATGTCCAGCTTCCTTATATTATCCGGGTTTCTTTCACTGACGCCTGGGCCTCCCCGATGGCTCAGTGGTAGCGTCGTCGCCTTGTAATCAAGGGGTCCCGGGTTCGATACCCGGTGGAGGCACATAGTGGTTCGGATCCCACTTTAAACTGTAGATCCAGTCCCGATTACCCTTACTGTGCATAAAGTGGACTTGGAACACCCAATCACTGACGCCACTCTTTTTAAGAAGGACGCTTTGTCGAGTTTGGGGATAGGTGGTTGATGCTTGTATGGATCAACATGGAGACAATGCAGTTGGTGCGATGGATGCCTATACAAATTATCCCAGCTGGGGGATGCTTTATTAACATTTTCTTAACTGGGGAATTGCATCCCCCGTATTCCCCACTTCGAGAACTTATCAGCGTCGAAAGGGGGGGGAGAGTCGGAAGTTTATCGTTAATAACAGAAATATTGTGGAGTTAGTTACTATTCTAATATTAATAACCAAAGTGAAAACTGCATTAGATAGAAAACATTGAGTGTACGATACAGTAAACAGTTTTCCCCCATATTCTACCATTTAATTCAAAGAATAAATGGTTCTGCAGGTCTCAAAATTCCAATTATTGGTTTCATGTGAGAGACCAAGCAACGTAAACTTTATGACTAAAATTTCCCCCTAACTTTTAAAGCTTTTTCTGAATGACGTATGTTAAGGTTAATAACAAAATAGAATAACTACGCATTTCAGTACACTAACTGTATGGTATGTAAAAATACAATGAAAAGCAATTTTGCTGGATATGCCATTGGGCGGATCGAGTACAAAGGTATCTCCAATGATAAAATAATAATAATGGGAATAAAATTCGTTTATTTTTATCACATTGTAATAATTATTATTGTAACCGTGTGATAATAATGAAGAGCTGAGGGAGACCTACGTTCGATTCCTAGGGTGCGAAAATTTTCCAGCCTTGTCCCCAGGACAAAGCGGCTCTGGGGTTCATATAAATGTGCACCTGGAGGGTAAAGGCGCCTGGAGCTTGGTGCTGTTCATATCACCTCCACAAATCTTCATATATGTGCATAACAGTGCCATGTGAACGAGGAGGTTTAACTTACCGTAGTATTATCAAAACTTTCTGACGGAAATTTCCCACGGAATTGACTGTACCGCCTCCCAAAAATTTGGAGGTACGATTTACCCCCTTTCCTACTCCACTGATGACAACTCCAGGGCGAAGAAACCTCGAAAGTTCTCTCACTGTAACATATCTCATTATGCAGTTCGAAGGTGAAGGTGGAAAACTTCAAATCAATTTCTCGCTCATGACCTCACCGGCAATTATTGCAAAGGTTTTTCAAGGGAGAAAAATGGCCAGAGAGACAAGTACAAACTCGAAGGAAATATTTCCTCCGTCCCCACGCCTCAATCCATGCCTCAGTTCCCTGACAGGGGGTCATAAGCTTTGGTGGATGGGGGAGTTATGAGGGCATCGGAATGATTGGTGGAGCTAGCGGTGATGCTGTCCATCCATCAGAAGGTCTGTTCTGGAAGCCATTCCGACAACGTGACACTCTGTAATTTGGGGTGATAAATAACGTCAGGCAGTGGCTTGAGACTGACAGCCTGAGATGTGGAGTCTTCCTCCCCTCCACCCACCCACCCAGCACACATCAGTATCAACCACCCACTTACTCCCTCCCGCTCACTTGTCTTTGGAGAGATCAGTGCTACCAACGCGAAGGCGGCGAAACCACCAAGAACGGTAAATTATATGCAAGAGTGGTATGGTCTCTTCGTGGATAGTTCCTCTTACTCTCGATAGATGGCGTATGCGTCTCTGGAAGCCCTTACTCCACGTGCCCTGAGGGAAAGTTCACGTTCACACCAAAGTGACCATGCTGCAGGTCACTGTGCCAAATACTGGGGGCACAAGGGGACTTCCCCCACCAACAATCTTGTTATAACGACAAAGATAGAAAATTAGTTTTGACTTCAAATATACTTTACTAAGGATAATCGAAAACACACACAGAGAACGAAGGATAATGTGTGTCAGGCCCGTATCCAGGATTTTTTTGAGGCAGGGGCCAGATCCGTGTTTATCTGTGTGTGTGGTTGGGTGTGTGTATGTGTATAAATATACATACATACACACATACAGTGGCGGCTACCTGAGGGCAGTTGCCCCCGCACCATGGCCCCTTAATGCTTGTCTACCAAGAGAAAATAACTTTCCTTGCCCCCCCTCTCCCCTTTCCCAGTTTTGGCGCCCAATCGCCGATACTGGTCAGAAGTATTCGGATAGTTCTGAGTTTCGCAAATTGAAAATGTTTTCAAATTTCCTTCATTTTCTCTTACCAGAACCATTGAACAGCCACGATAATTCTATGTTTAGAAAATAATATATTTATAAATTAAAGTATACACATTAGCAATTACGAATATTATTACGATAAGGAGTTCTAAATGTGAGTTAACCCATAGCCCGCTACGATCCAGAGAGAGAGAGAGAGAGAGAGAGAGAGAGGGAGAGAGAGAGAGAGAGAGAGAGAGAGAGAGAGAGAGAGAGAGAGAGAGAGAGAGAGAGAGAGAGAGAGATCGGGTGCCAAGACTGGGGGTCAAGGCCAATATACTTTTTCTTAGTAGACAAGTTTGAGTTTGAGTTTTTGCTTTAGGTCCACCTTTATGCACAGTCACTAATTGGGACTGGGCCTACAGTTTAAAGTGGTATCCAAACCACTATGTGCCTCCACCGGGTCTGGGTAGACAAGGCTTAGCATTATGAGACCATAGTGCAGGAGCAAAAGTGGAAATATTGGGGAGAGGGGCAACTGCCCTCCATGCCCTCCAATCGGCACCACTGCTAGTAGCCTTGCATCAATGGTTTTAAAACTAAAAGTACCCAATATCGCAGACTGCAGACTTCTGGAGACTGCCTCTCTATACAACAAACACATTCATTTATGCAAGGACAAAATTGAAATTTTTTCAGGTTTGAAAAATCGTCGATATTATTTTCTTAGCTTTTTATAGGTTCACATTTAACATTTACATGGCTCGAGGGGGGAGCCATGGTCCCCCTGGCCCCTCCCCTGGGTACGGGCTTGATGTGTGTCTATGTCTGATTGTGAGTGTTGCATCCTGTCTCTCACTCTTTCAAGAAACCATTAGCAGATGCACATTAAAGGTGAAGCAAGAATGCACCACAAATGTTAGTAACAATCTAATTAATTAATTTATATTATTAGAAAGCAAAAACTAAACAAAAACTTATGCATAATAAAATCATTTCAACTATTTTGTAATTTATTGACATTTTTAACTAGTTGTAAAGGAATTAGTTTACTGTACATGTGAGCCTTATAATCAAGGGTTCCCGGGGTCGATACCAAGGTTCGGATTCCACTTTAAACTGTAGGTCCAGTCCCGATTAGCTTTACAGTGCATAAAGTGGACTTAAAACACCAAATCAATCACTCAATCAATACTATACATGGGAAAAGTAATAAATGATACATATAATATAATACATATAATTGGGGATCTCCCAGTGAGTGAGCGTAATCCGGTCACGGAGACCTACTATAACGGCTGGGGATACGTCGGGCCGACCCCCCGACTATTCCAATACTGGTTAAAGATCTCCACGTTTAGAGGTGACGAAGGAAAGCGTGGGAGGATGACCTGCAGTCGGTATACCCCTTGGCCCTTCATGGGTTGTTGCGCAAAGGATTATATATATATATATATATATATATATATATATATATATTTGTGTGTGTTTGGTCTTCATTGATTTCGCACCCTGACCTATATCTTTAAATATGCTGATAAGGTAGTGGTGGATGCACATTTCCTAGTGAACCATATTTCGAGTCCCGATTAGCCTATCTGGACGTAAGATGAACTTTTACTTTGATATGCGTTTCTCTGTGGCATGTGAATTAAAATTCACGTTAAACAAAATGGATGCAAGAAAGTTTTATCTCACAACTTACAGCATGAATTTACGTTTTAATGAAAAAATAAATTTAATCTTTTCTCAGATTTTTTGTCAAACTTTTGAAATTCCTTGTATTGGTTTAGAGATATTTAAAAAATATTATGTTTTATTTAATATTTTTGTTTATCTTCCTTCTTTAATGGCATGTTCATTTTTGGAATTACCTTCGTTTTTTTCCAATTGCATTTTCGTTATTATACCTGTACCTCACTGGGTTATTCGCAGTGATGAAGATGAATAGTGAATTTGTAATTTTTCGTATTTTACGTTTTAATGGGGTTTAAATGAATTTGAATGAAGTTTCAAACAAAGGGACACCGATGTCTAGGCTACAACTCGAAGCTGGAACGTTTAGTGACTAGTTCTTGAGTCGATCATTGAATATGTGAGTAGCCTGGTCCGAAATTCTCAAAATGTGAGAATGTTAAGCAAGTATTTAAGTGGTGACTCGTACTCTTTTTTTAAAAATAATCTTGTGTTAATGTTATATATACATTTCCAATGAATATGTATTCTGTGACCCTCTGACTCCTTCATGACCACCAAGGGGGCATGTCAATACATTTGACGAAGTATGTGTAATAAAGACATACGAAAGTTCATGCCACCCAGGATTCGAACCCATACTCTCATTTCATATTACGCTACAGTAATCGATCCTCCACGGATAATTTCTCCGTGCTGACATCAGTTTACTGGAGGAGGTTGGCTGGAGAAATAACGGTCCAAAGCCGTTAATTTTCACTGTTATCCAGCTACCGTAAAAATTAAAATGGATGTTTTCAAAGTATTACATAGTTTCTCTAATTAATGTAATTTCAATGATTCAGTTATAATAATATGGTGCATGCAACCGTAATCTATCTATATATATAAAAATTGATGTATGTGTGTGGGTGTGTATACCGGGTGGGCCATAAGTCAGTTGTCAACTTTCTATTAGTTGTTTCTCAGATACCAACAAACAATCACTGTCACACAGAACCTCACACGAGACTCCAATACCTGCTATATAGTGTCGACTGACTTATGGATAATACGCACTAGTCAAGTTCACAACTGACTTCCACTACGCTAGGCAAAACAAAGTCTAACGATTGCTAGTGACAACTGACTTATGGCCCATCCGGTATATGTTTGTTCCGGCATAACTCTCGAACGCTTGGAGCAATTTCAACCAAACTTGGTACACGTATCACTTGCAATCTGAAAATAATATTTTTGGGGTAAGACACCCCTGGCACCCCTAGGGGTGAGGTGGGAAGGGGTGACATGTAGAAATAATCAAGAACGACCGATATTAAATTCCGCACAAGCAGACATCCGTGACTCTATGCAACCCCGCACAACGATAGTGTTTCTCGGGTTGTCTAACATTCAGGCTGATATGGCTTTGTGTTCCGAAAATGTAAAAAAAATATATTAGTGTGGAATCCATAGTTTACGTGGTCGCTGAGATGAATAGTGACACTCCCAATGCCGTTCAACTCCAAGTTCATTTTGCACTATAGTTAGAATTCATTATTTTCCTGTCTAATAGAATATTGGGATCAATAAATACCCGGGCAACGCCGGGTAATCAGCTAGTTTATAATAATTATTTATTTGTATCTTTGGGCGTTTCGAAATATTCACATTTGTTTTTTTAATTAACAGGTAAACTGTTAAATTTTAACGGTAGAATATTGTAAATTTTTAGGTACAGCCAACAGCATAGATAATAGTAGATAATTTGTCCATCGCTAGTTTCATTTCTTTCTTATTCTTCATCCTGTGTTGCTTTAAGGAATGAAATTCTATTGAAGAAAGAAGATGTTGTCCTCTCCTTATTGACTATTTTTTTCCAATTAATGATCACATTGTGGAGAAGAGAATGAATGAAAATGGTGTTGGACAATTCGCCTACTATTACTTATGCCGTTGGATGTACCTTTTAACAGAACGCTCATCTGTTCTTCTCATCGTATTTTTCAGTCCTGAGCAAATTGGTCCAGAGCAGCAATGGCACAAACCACAGTTGTGACAATTATATTTTTGTGGCAGCCGAATCGATTGATTTGTGACGTAATGGCAAGGCATGGATTTCTAGGATTACAACTGTCGCCGAGCGATACAACTCGAAGGGGATTCCCGAACTGGACCTGCCAAAGTGGAGGTAAGTCATCAATTACTACACACAAAGAACTCAAAATGTATCAAATATTGATAATAATGTACAGCGGCCGCGAGGGGGACGTGGAGAACATTTCCACACCCCCAACTTTTTGTCACTTTTTGCCCCCGCACTATAGCCTCTTAATGCTAAGCATTGTCTACCAAAAGAAAGTAAACTATCCTTGTCCCCCCCACCAGTTTTGGCATCCAATTATCTACTGCTAATGTATGAAGAGTGGCTCTACCGTATGGATAGCTTGGCAAGTTCTCTCTCTCTTTCTCTCTCTCTCTCTCTCTCTCAGTCAAAAAGAGAGAGAAAGAGAGAAGGAGAAAGGAATAGAGAGAGATAGAGAAGAGAGAGAGATAGAGAAGAGAGAGAGATAGAAAAGAGAGAGAGAGGGAGAGAGAGAGAGAGAGAAAGGGGGAGGTAGAGAGAGAGGGGGAGAGAGGTGCCATTGAGAGAGAGAGGAGAGAGAGAAGAAACGGTTGAAATTTTAGCTATTCCAAGCCCTTGCCACGGTTATCATGCACAATGATATCGTCTAATTCATGTTACGATATGTGTGTGTGTGTGTGTGTGAGGGCTGTTGGGGTGTTACAGATTAGAGGGTGATAGTGCATTCTAGTACAAAGCTCATGTAGGTTTCCACCGTAGATACTGGCGTGCCCAGGAATTTCGAAAGGGACAGTTACGTAGACTTTTCCCTGGTAGTTAGCCCTCATTTTGCCATCTTTTCCCGCCTTTGACATTCTTTTTTTATGAATACTGGGCCAATGCTGGACCTCCCACCAACTCCACATAGGACACGCCACTGACCGTAGATACAGACATGACACATTCTTGATAACTTTCAATTGTTATTTGCACATTTGTTGCTTCATTTTACTTTGATCTTCTCCCTCTTGAAGCTTATCGCCAAAATTGAAGATGGATGATGGCTTGATGAATTGACTTTGCCAATGACTATAGACTTGAGTTCGAAACAGGCCTAGTTTTATGCGGAGGGCCTTGGGGAAGGTTCAGGGACTCTTCTCCAAATGAACCTGTACTGGTGAGTGGGTTGCGGTTTAAAAAGTGACGACAAATGATAAAAAATAGATATTTGGAAAGTGGTAAGGGTAAAGGTAAAGCTACATTGCAACATACTAGGGATGTGACCGATGCCGATGTACTCACCGATAATTTTGGAACCGATACCGATGCTGATATTTAACCGATTCCGATACATAAAATTATTAAACAGAAATGGGATGTTATTTTCAGCATGACAAAAATAAATTTGCTATGTACATTTGTATTGCATATCATATGTATATACATACACTACCGACAAAAAGTTTAAGACCACCAGGAAAAAGTGCCAAAAATCAGTAGAAATGAATGTATTTCGTAATTAATGTACAAGAAACGGATGTAAGAATCTGCTTGGCAATCTACAGTACAAACATACCGTAGGTACATCCACTATACATACTAAAGTCACCTCATATTTTGCTTTCATCAATATGTCCGCCATGGGTCTTAATGACAGCGGCGCAAACACGTGGCATGCGCTCCAATAGTTTTTCCAGATAGGATGGTTGAATGTTACGCCAGGCATCGTTGATGAATTCCCATAGCCGTTGAGTGTTGCTGGGTCACTTCTTCCTGATGTCCCTATCGATTTGGTCCCATAGCAGTTCAATTGGTGAAAGATCAGCAGGCTGGTTGCCACGTCATGAGAACTAATGCCCCTGCTGTTGCCTTGCGTTCCAAATACCACGTGCACAGTTTGGATGTATGTTTGGGATCATTATTGTGTTGAAAAATAAACCCATTACCAACAAGACGACGACCAGATGGAATGGCATGGTGCACCAATATCTGATGATACCCATCTTTTACCAATGTTCCCTGAATTTTATGAAGGTCCCTCATCTAGTTTCCGGCAAAACATCCCCACACCATTACACTTCCACCCCCATGTTTCACTGAGGGAACAAGACACTCTTCTTTCATTCTCTCGCCGACCTTTCGACGCACAAAGGTTCGCCTATTGCTGCCAAATAATTCATATTTGGATTCGTCGGTCCAGAGTACCCGTTTCAAGTTATCCACAGTCCAACGTTGGTGCGTCTTAGCCCAGGCCAATTGTTTCGTCTTGTTCACACGTCGTAACAATGGCTTTCTAGCAGCTACTCTGCCATGCAGCCCTTTTCACGCAACCTATTCTTCACCGTTGACACAGACACAGGCGTCACTCTGCTGTTATTCAGGGAAGCAGCGATGACTGGTGTTGCTAGGAGCCTGTTCCGTTTGCTAGTTACTGTAGTATATCTATCGTCAGCTGCAGACGTTACACGAGCTCTTCCACTACGTGCATGGTCAGCATGTCTGTTGGTTTTACGGTATCTCTCCAATGCACAATGAACACCAGTCTTGGAAATATTCAGTTTTCTTGCTCTCTCGCGTTCCAAATAACCTTCATTTTTCAGTGCACATAGCACAGCATGCTTTTCAACCGAAATCGCCTGTTCCCCACGATGACGGGCCATTTCACACAGCTCCAGTTACCTTGCACACGTCACACACAATAATGGGCTCGCAATGTCGCCTGCATGAACAGCAACTGACCCTGAGCCACTGATAAGGATGCTCATGAGGTTGGCTACCGTACTGAACGGTTTCACGCACACAGCTGCAATGTTGCCAACTTCAGCAACTTTTTTGTCACTTTCCATTTTGCCAACCACATGCTACACATTCGGAAAAAAATTGGTGCCGTGTCTTGCAAGGTTCAAACTAGACTACATTGCATTTTCCATGTGTATCATCGTCACGTCTTTCTTGGACAGGAACCGTTGGTTCCATACAACACTCCATACTGATTTTTTGGCCGTTTTTCATGGTGGTCTTAAACTTTTTGTCGGTAGTGTATATATTCTCAAGACTTGCGAATGTACATTTGCATCTACAAAAGATGGTTATGTGAACCTTTAAGAAGAACATGGATTCTCAAGAGATTTTACATTAGTACACAAGCAGTACTTTGAAATGCAAAATGAATTCCTGTTCTTAATGTTGGAAATTTACTGCTGCCAGATTCAACTTCAGAAACACGAGTTTTGGAAGCACTTCAGGAAGTAACCTACTTCTTCTCTTATCGCAAATCTGTTCAGCAACACTGAACACTCAATCACTGAATACTGATGCAGCAAGTATGCCCAAGTATTTTCTCAGCACTTGCTTCAGGTTTGAATACTCACTTTTGAATTTCCAATACAACAGCAGATCCTGGTTCAGCACTGTTCTGTTTTATTTCCGATTTTGAGTTAGGTTGATCCTCTGAATGAGAGTTTGCAATAATTTTATTACAAAAACTCTACAATAGTGATGAATCATAACCTAATTTTCAATAAATCTTACAAAACTAGAATATAAAACTTATTAGAAGGTAAAAACTCTAGTATAATCTGTACCGGTTTAAATATCGGACTTTTGCCGATGCCGATATTTAAATTTCTGCCGATTTTTATACATCTGTAATCGGCTTAGGAACATCCCTACAACATACCATGAAATCCGGGCGTATATTCTAGGTCAGGGATCGCCAAACCGTCGATCGCGAGCTACCGGTAGCTCCCGGGGTCATTTCCAGTAGCTCGTAAAAGGTTGGCTACAATTCGCGATTCCAGATATCTGACAGGACATATGGCGAGGGAACTTGGATCGTCTCGGGCTGGGAGCTTGCTTTGCCATAGAGAAAACTCATATAGAACACACTGATTTTTGAGCAAGTGTTTTTGTCTAGAAACAGTTAAAACTAAGGACAACCATCCGAAGCCTCCATCTTCACATTTTTATGTGATTTATATGTTGTACCAAAGGATATCTTTTTAAAACGCATGACAAAAATGGATCTCAAAATATGACATGCAATAAACATTTCGCGATTTCAGAGGACTGAGGTGAAAATTTTGAATGCATAGAATCGGTATCGAACCGGGGACCCCTTGAATTATTAACATAAAATGTGCATGAACGTGCCATCCTTCTTATCAACAAGGTCATAATGATTAGGCGATGACTTTTCTCATTTTTCTATGTTTTGTGAAAAAAAAAAAAAAAAAAAGTATTCGCGTCTTTAAACTTTCCTTAAGATGGCATCCTTTGTATGTTGTAGGAAAATTAAAACGTATAATTTTAATTATATGTACATTTTAAAGCTTTACAAACCAAGAAATAATCATAAAAGGTAAAATACCTCGGCAGGTATTTTCAAATGCGGGAAGTAGCTCAATGGTTCTGCGAGTTTAGAGACCTCTGTTCTAGGCTATAAAGGTCTAAGTTGACTGCGAACAGTAGCGTGCCCAAGGGTTGATTCGTGGGGGTCATAACCCTCCTATGGCCCAGTATTCCTAAAAAAATAGAACGTCAAAGGCAGAAAAAAAGGCAAAATGAGGACTGACCACCAAAAGAAGTATACGTAACCCTCCCCCTTCCCCATTTCTAAAATCCTGGGCAAGTCACTGTCTGCGAAGCCCGTGGCTCAGAGACTAAAATACAAAAAAACTGGAAATGAAAGATATTGGACGTTGTAAATTTCGACGCATTTTGTCCTTTGTTTCCGTGGTGACTCAATCATGAAAAAGGCAAGCGCAACCAAGTGTGCAGAAAGAAACCAAATTTGTCTGTAAAATGCTCCGTAAGTCATGGTAGCCATAATCCGTTTTGTATAAGTCTTGAGGACAGTCAGAAGTGGGATATTATTCAAGGGGGCTCGGATTCGAATTGGAGCTTCGTTCCACTGTTCACAAACAAAGCTAAGTGAGTTAGTTACCTTCCTGATTTCTCATGGGGCAATTGATGCCGAAATAGGAATATCTTAAGCACATATATACCTTTGCTCATTGAGGAGCTCGAAACGACTAATTTTCACTTCTTCCAAGAAACAAATGAGAGAGAAACATGATTGGACGTCAGGGACGTATCCAAAAAGAACATTTGGAGGGGTCCAGCCAGGGTTACCCATCCTCTAAGGCCAATGGCGTGTCCCCCTCTATAATAATACGATGATAGTTATCTCTCTTATTAGTATTATTGTTATTATTATTATTATTATTATTATTATTGTGTTTTGTTATTCTTCGAATCGTAATTTCAGAATTGAATGTCTGTTGACATTTTCCAGAAACAGTATGAAATATTTCACTGAACTCTTCATTCGAAATTTCACGAAGTCTGTGAAGCAGTTCTGTGGCGTCTCTTGGCTAAGAAAGAGCAGAGGCTAAATTGTGATGAGGGCTCTAAATACTTTGACAACTGTTCAGTAAAACTGAAAAACTTTTCACAGATAAAGAGTACAATTAAGAAAGTCCCCTTTTTCAACTGCGGCTAGATAGATCACTTGTTTTAGATGGTTCACTCGGACAGCTCCGCTTAACTGACAAGGTTGAAGAAATTTAACAAAAACATGAAGTGAATCATGTTCTTCTAGAAATCGACATTGACAACGGTTTTTTTCATGTCTTGTACATAATGCAATGTATTTGTTTTTAGTATTTCACCTCTGAATATATTTAAAAAGAAACACATTAACTTCACTTACTGTACCAAAACAGTTTCTTAAAAAAGGAAAAAAAAAACATTAGTGGATGTTATTTTCAGAATCCACAAAAATAAAGGAATTGGGGAGGGTCCGGAAACCCTGGATACGCCCTTGCTGGACATCATGAGTATGTGGCAAATAATTCACCATACCTTGCTTCAGCTTTCTGATCGTATGGTGCACTTATCTAGTGAAGGTCTCAGAGTAAACGATGACATAATCGGACCTTAAAAAAATAAAGATATGTATAATAGTGCGAGCTCCAAGAATCCATCAATTAATTTCACACACAGTTAAAAAAAAAGTCTGCACTAGATGACAAATATAGCTTGTGCGCAAAACTGTTTTAAACTGCTTCAATGTTTTCTAGAATAATTTGGTTATCTATCCTGAGAGAAAAGAAAAATCTGTACAATGGGCATGTATGCGTCAGTCAAGTTAAAATTTCACACGCAAGTAAGTTAGTACTAGAGAACAAAAATTAGATATGTGGAGAAACGTTTTGCTATAATAATTTGGACCACCCTACTGTCCAGCCTTCGCATCGTGCATAATGATGAGCAAGACTTGGTCATTGTATATGCGAAGTGGCAACATTGACGGAAATAGCCAAAAGTTCCCTTTCCTTGCGGTGGCTTCGCCATTAGCGCGCTTTTCCCGGCGAACTGGGCCTTGGGAGCTGCAGCTGCGACCGAGGATTTATTGAGCCCGGGGAGCGGAGGAAGCCCCAGTTCTGGACAGGGCGAGAGCGTTCTTCATCTTCAAGACGAACGGCGATCCATCGATCAAAAGGGAAAGAAATGGAAGGAAAGCAAAGAATGACCAGTTCCAGAAGATTTACCAGAAGCTGGGAGGAAAAAAAGGCTTCCGCAATAGAAGACATCGCCCCATGGCCAATTTCATTTTTGGACGACATTGATTGTGGCCGTTGCCTCCATAGGTCTTTACTTCGTGGCTGCTGTTGGCAGGGATTGAAGGATTGCGCTGGTTTCGGACAGCACCCACCTTGTGTCCAATGGCTCTTGTAGCTGACTTTGAACTCGCATTCTGGGTTCAAGCCCCGTCCAGAGCTCAATTGTGTTCGGTTTTAATCAAATTCGTCAAATCATCATTAACGCCGCCCTCCGTAGCGAAGTGGTTAGCACATCGCGCTACGACGCCAGGGGTCCTTGGTTCGAATTCCGGCCTGGACATGGTGTACTTTGTGAGTGTCCGTTAATTAATTTCATCACATCATCACTCATCCGCATCTTCG
Organism: Lepisma saccharinum; assembly: GCF_977018435.1. Taxonomy (NCBI): domain Eukaryota; kingdom Metazoa; phylum Arthropoda; class Insecta; order Zygentoma; family Lepismatidae; genus Lepisma; species Lepisma saccharinum. The sequence continues at coordinate 39,038,008 of NC_139229.1, forward strand.
CGATTAGGCTAAGGGGGGAGGGTTACGTTACACTTATGTTCAGTTTTCTTAAGTTCCCCCTCACCATTTAATTGTCCGGACTTCGCAGGCCCTCCTGTGGTTTTGAGGGTTTTGACTAGACCCCGGATTTTTATGTAATATCAAAGTACAAAATATGTAACAATAATTGGTAAAATATGTACCTAAATATGTATTATCAAAAGGATATGTAGCTAAATATGTAGTATTAAGGAATATGTAATATTAATACAAATATCCAAGCAATTTCAAGAATTCTGATAGATATTTATTTTATGTGAACATATTCAACATAATGTTAAGGACATAATTTGTTCAAATTAAAATTTGTATCAAATTTATAAACTCAAAAAAAGCACAGCAACGTGTACATATTTAAGAAACCAATTTTGTCAACTATTGATTACTTTTCACATCGCAAATTATTGTAGAATAAGTAAATTAAATATGACATTACATGAGCTACAAATTTTCTTCATCAAGTTTCAGAGATCGAAAATGTAGGAAAAAGGATCAAGATAGGAAAAAATTACCGAAATATGTTGTTTTATGTAAATTAAATTAACAAATATGTAAAATATGTAATATCCTGGCAAATATGTAAAAATATGTAACATAGAACTTGTGCAAAATACTGTCAGTTATATAATTCGTTGACATTTTCCTGTTCAAGGTATGTAACTAGAAAGGAATAGAATATGTAATTACATACAAATCCGGGTTCTAGTTATGACAATGTCCCTCCACATACGGATCTGAAGTTCACCTTGCCTCTCATCAACGGGTACCTGAAAACAATCATGGGAAGTAAAGAGTACCGGAACCTGATAACAGTGTTCCCACACACCTGGAGAACCTGGAAATCTCAGGAAATTTGGGGGGGAAAATCTCATTGAGATCTCAGGGATAATCGCCTAATTAATTAATGTATACCAATGAAGCACAATTTACAGTTAATAAGTACTAATAATTACAACTACAATACTGCAATAACTTGCTTTATACAAGCTATTTTGAAAGTATAGGCTTTAGTTTTGCATTACACATTCACTTATATTGTGTCCACTTGTAAACTTCTGTTCTCAATCTGATTTGTTTGACATTTTATTTTGTGAACATGTAATAGATTTTAAAGGGATGGATGTTGAAATAAATTTAAATTTCGAGAGTATCGTTATTTCCTTTCCTAACAACAGTACCGAGGGAGTGCTAGGGAGGCGCTGGCAACCCTGTCCAGGACTGTCTGTCTCTGTGACGAAACTGCTGCACTGTGAATCCGCATGTTCCTTCGTGTGCACCTTTTATTTATTCCGTCTGTTAATTCATATCGTTACAGTAAAACTAGTTAAGTAAAATAGATTACATTGCAAAATGATTACCAAAAACATAAATTCTACCATTTGGAATCAGGCTTCTGTTGTTATTATAATCATCCAAAAAGTCACACTTTTGTGCTATCAGTTCACGATTATTTTTGTCTCTGATCTAAGATATCGATAAGTGTCCAGAATGGATAGATGCACTTAAACAGTGTGGTACTGTATTCGGAAAATTTCCAGGGTAACTACTCTTGTCCCACAAGAACTAAAAATTCGCAACTAAAAGGGGGAATTTCCTCTTCTCTTTCAAATACCATCATCCTGTACATAACCGTTCAGAATTATTTTTTTTGGTAATAAAAAGTTCCCAGTGTTCAATTGCCGCCGGGGTCGAGTGCATCAAATTCAACTCTAAAGTGTAGGTCCAGTTCCGTAACAAATACAGTAAAACCTGTCTATCCCGGAACATGATGGTTCCGAGCAAAATTTTCCGTCTTAACAGTTTTCCTTCTTATACAGGGTTGACTTTAAATACGGTATAGAGCGCTGCAGGAAATAATGGAAAGACAGATTTACATTTCGCATTACTTATAATGTAGAGTACTAATGCATGTACGTACATGAATAAAAATGCGATACAGTCGCAATAAGCATAGCAAAGATTACAATTATGTAACTACACAACATGTTGGTACACTTTTTACAGTATTGTAAGAACGTACAGTACGTACTTATGTATCTTTTCGAACCCGGGACCCCTGTCGTCGTAGCGCGATGTGCATAGAGGGAAAGAGAAAGATTGAAAGATGGAATAAGAGAGGTGAAGAAAGATTGAGATCAAAGTGAAGAAAAAAGAAAGAAACAAAGAGAGATAATAAGAAAAATAGAAAGATGGCGAAAGAACAGAGGAGAAATAGACAAAGAAAGGTGGTAAGAGATGAAAGAAAGAAACGGAATCGTAACAGCTATGAGTATTGTAGCGCATTCTTTCATATCGACAATGTTACCGATAAGCGAGTGGCAACAGAGGCGTGTTCCACTTACAGTATTGCATTGTTTTCTTGCGAGCGAAAAAAAAGGAAGAAATTTCCGTGTTACTGAGAATAAAAACATCTCATTGGTCTTTAAATGATGTTCCGTTTCCGCGTTAAGGAGGTTTCCGCCTTATGCAGGTCATTTTCAGGTATAAAATCGGTCCGTTCTGGGGATTTTTTCCGTATTTACAGGTTACCTTCTTATAGAGGTTCCGGGATATGCAGTCTTTACTGTATATGTATAAAGCCCCAGTTCCACTGACTCATTCACTCACTGGCATAAATTCTCACAACGAAGGAAGCCGTGGAGGCAAAAAGTACTTCATTGCCCCCCATCCCCGAACGAAATTGTCTCAAAAGAACGAGAAAATTCAAACGTTGTTAATTGTCCATAATTTTCAAGGTTAAAAATTCCTTATTGGGTGTTTCTCGCAAGGTCCATTCCTCGGAGCTGAATCAGCGTTTTTTATATTTTCCTCAATATCAATACAGACACAATAATACAGAAGAAATCAATTTTCCTTTCAAAGATGTTATGCGTGAAATATTTCATTGGAAGTGAATACTGACTAATAATACATGTCAGTTCTGAAATACATAATCATCAACTTTTTGCGATTTCATTCATCTATCTGTTATCCATTCTCCATCGTGGCTGTTTTAAAATGTATATAGATGTACTACTTTCGTGTTTGCTTTTGGTTCTCTTTTGTTCAACAGTTCAGAAGCAGAATATACATTTATGTTATTTCAAAATATGGGTCTGTGAATTTATTACACAAGCAAAGTGCGAATTGTATAATATTGACATTTAGAAAACCGAACCACCATTCAATGTGCCTTCACCTGAGTCGAACCCAGGACTCTTGATTACAAGATGGCGGTCATCGCGGAAATTTTCTTTAGTACGAGAAGAACTACACACGATTTTTCGCACCAAGAAACGCAATTTACGTATATTTTTGGACTTACCTTTAAAAATGTGGGTGCTCAAAAGCTTCGGGAAGAGCTAGATTATGCCTCCCAAATGATATTCAGAAAACTTGATGTGTAAAAAAAAGAGTTATGGTTGTGAACTATTGTCTTCGTGAAGCTAGCTCAACATCGAAAATTTCCCACTTTAACCTAAATCGAGTCCCGATGCTCTCACGAAGTGTTACACTGACTTGTCTACTTCGTCAATTTGATGTCATGTGTTCTATTCTGTGTCTGCATCGTTTGTAGTATATTCTAGAGCGATGTGTGTGTGTGATGTGCGGTTATCCTGCAATACATCGTCTACTTGGTTGAAAACAATTTCCATGCACAGTCATTGTCCTTTCTTATCTCCGTCCTTTCTTTCTCTCTCTCTCTCTCTCTCTCTCTCTCCGCCTTTATTTCCCCCTGTCTTCGTCTCTCTCTATGACATTCTTGTTCTATTTCTGTATCTCTCTCTGTCACTCTTTATTATTGATTTTTTCTCTATCTATCTTGCCTTTGCCTCTTTCTCCTCTTTTTCATTGTTTTTCTTCTTCCTATCTTTCTCTTTATCTTCTCATTTCCTCTCTTTGCATTTATTTCTCTCTTCTCTTGCTTTTGTTTCTATCTCTTTCTCTGCGTCTTTATTTGCAGGTAATAATTATAATTTCTCTCTCTCTCTCTCTCTCTCTCTCTCTCTCTCTCTTCTGCACTTATATTTCCCGGTAATATTATCTCTTTCTCTCTTTGCTTTTGTTTCTCTCTTCCCTGCGTCTTTATTTCCCGGTAATGTCTCTCTCTCTCTCTCTCTGTGCGTCTTTACTTCCAGATACTATTTCTCCTTCTCTCTCTTTCTGTTGTTTCCTTTCTCTCTCTCTCTCTCTCTTTTTCTGAATCTTTATTTCCCGGTAATATTTATCTTTCTCTCTTTCATTCTTTGCTGGTCTCTCTCTCTCTCTCTCTGATTCTTTATTTCCCGGTAATATTCTCTCTGCTTTTGTTTCTCTTTTCCTTGCGTCTTTATTTCCAGGTAATATTTCTCCTTCTCTCTCTTTCTGTGGTTTCCTTTCTCTCTCTCTCTCTCTCAATCTTTATTATCTTTATTTTCTTTATTTCTCTCTTTCATTCTTTGCTTTTGTCTCTCTCTCTCTCTCTCTCTCTCTCTCTCTCTGTGGGCTTTATTTCCAGGTGATATTTCTCCCTCTCTCTCTTTCTGTGGTTTTCTTTCTCTCTATCTCTCTGAATATTTATTTCCCGATAATATTCTTGTTTCTCTCGCCCTCTGCGTCTTTATTTCCCGGTAATATTTATCTCTACTTTCTCTCTCTCTCTATCTCTGCGCCTTCGTTTCCCGGCAACATTGTTCTTTCTCTTTCCCTGTATGTGATTCTCTGTCCTCGTAACTCTTCCTCTCGTTCCATCCACCTCACTACTTCTTGCACCTACGCCACATCCGACTGCTTGAAACAACAAGAGCGAGTATCTCGGGGGCAGATGCGTCCGCCAAAGCAACGGAACACACCAAGTCAAAACTTTGGCGGTTATTAAGTGCAGGGCGTGTGTCGTATTTCCACATTGTAAATTATAGTAATTGAACAGTTGGTGAATTATTTAAAAGGCACTTTTCTTTTCTTTTCCCTCGAGGAGCGACCACGTTTACATCGGTAGCCCTTGTACCCTTAACTCGGAACACAATCGCCTGTTTGTATTCGTCGTAACTCAGCGCAAGAGTGCTAACTCCTGAGTTTTAACAGTTCCTGTTCTTAAGGCGCACGAGCCTCTTGATAGATTAATTATTTCGCCGTTTCCCGATGGCTAATTCGAGGCGACGGCTGCGTTTTCTCTTCGACTGAGGTGGTTGTTAGCGTTAAGCACTCGTGAAGCATCCGAATTTATTGTCCGGACACTACAAGGGTCTTACAACAATCTTTCCGTATGTAAATCACAGTAATGCTTTGTGCTACTTAATAGTGAGATGTTTATTCTCGGCCATTTACGTGTTACTTATATTGTGCGTTATTTATTATTTATTTTCTAAGAAAAATTAGATGCAGAATAAGTGGGTTTACGCTGATATCGCCGACAATGAAAATAACAAAAATAACAAATGGACACAAAAAAAGTTTAACAATACAGCACAAGCGTGTTATGCCTTGCTTATTTTGATAAATTTATTCAACATTTATAAAGAAAGGAATAGAAAATGTATAAGGTAAAAAGTTAAGATTGTAAATTAAAGGATAGGTTATGACGAAAAAGAGTAGAGTTGATTGTTCGGATAAATAAAACATTATGACGTAATCGAAGGAACACCTATCAAAATTCAGACAATGTTGATGTACTAAACTTTATGTAATAAATTAATGGCGGAAGTTTTTAATCTTAGATTTATCAATGTATAATTATTTAATATAAATGTGTAAGTATTTGTTAACAGTAAAAAATGTATCCAAACCTTTTGAATGATTTATCAAACTCGACTTTTGTAAATATTACACATTATAATGTAAATGAAGAACTATTTTGTCTTTATAACCTACTAGTCAGGGGTTCGAGAATACAGAAATCGGGTATAAATACGACGACAATTCATGATAAAATCAAGGTAACTTAATATACATATAAGTAAATAATATAAGTAAAATATTACTTAATATGTAAGTGAAATTGAGTGGTTTCTTGATATCCGCTCTTGCGTGGGTCTGTTACCCTGCCTAGTGTTGGGTCTCTCAGACCCCGCAAAACTGAGCAAAGTTCCCTTGAACGATCTCAGTCGGATATCAAAGAAACGGAACTTGTGATCGTGGTTCCGAATCCGAAAGGGCCCGATTTCTTAGTCTCGCGCTCCTAGTTTCTGTATGAACTTACATCAATAAAGACTAGATAAAACTCATATCTCTTGGTTCGACTTTTTCTCCTGCCCGCCTGAGATGGTTCTAGTGTGGACTGATGGAGTCCTCATGTTGCTGACTACAGGAGCTCAGATCTTATCACTGCGTGTGTCTGTCAAGATACAGTGTCGGGTCACTCACACCCCGCAGTGGTAGGAACGTAACAAGCGGCTACTTTACGCTGAAATCGTCAACAATGAAAATTATAAAATAACAAAATGAACAAAATGACATGAAAAAGTTTAACAAAAATAAGTCGCTAACATTCAGGAAATTATTAAGCGCACTTTATATTCATAGTTTACACCGAACTTGACCTATAGTTCTACTCCCCGTTGGTATAGTGGTAACGTCGTCTCCCGGGTTCGATACCCTGTTGAGTCGCATAGTGGTTCGAACCCCACTTTAAGCTGTGGGTCCAGTCCCGATTAGCCCAAGGTCCGTGTAATCAGTCTTCCTCCCTGTGCATAAAGTGGACTTAAAAAAACTAAAACTCTTCATGCCTACTATGCTGCATTATTTCAATACCACTTACGAAATTAGTAAAAAATTGCGTGTTAAAACGCCTTTCCGAGATAATATTACAAAAGAAATGATTGCCATGCGTGTAATTCTAAGCAGAATTGCTACTTTCTTTTTCTTTTAAGAACAAAAATGATCTCATTCCAGCTGTTTCTTGCTTGGAATATGTTCACATGAATCAAACATGTTATACTCTGTTAATCATTCACAGGGCTTTTAGTTAAGCTGATTCGTTCATTACATGAACCAATGATAGATGGCGTTGGAGTGAACACCGTATTAGAAATGCTGATTAATAAGTTTTTCAAGACGTGATCTCTCTTCTGGCTTCAAATCTATTAGCCTCCTCAAGGAGCAGAGCTGCGAGAAAAAAACAGTAGCTGAGAAACACAAAGTAAAAAGCCGTTTAACCTTTGTCTTGCTTCGTTGCTTGTTCGTGATTGGTGGAAACATTCGTTTACACTGCGGTCCGCGCTTAGAAATTATAAGAACGTGCGGAATTTTATACCTGTGAACTATGAACTATGCCATAATTTCACTCCATGTCAAAGGCTTGTGGAAGACCTCGTGTAACCCCTCGAGGGGGTTGCCCACTGCGCCCCTCCTCCGGGGGAAAGAGGTCGTTACTAACTGATGCTTCTGCCAATTCTTCATCATCAGACCACGCTGAGCGTCCTCGTTAGATGGAGTCACGCTCCCGAAATCAGACGATGTTTATGCCTGCTGCGGTTATCATAAAACATAATTTGATTTATGTTGACGAAGGCGTTTCTTGCATAAGCCCTCTCTTTCCCTCTTTCCCCCTTCCCCAAGGCTTAGGATTTACAAGAGAAGTAAGGTCTTCTCTTCTCGATAAGCAAATATTCTTGTTTGTGGAAATGTCGCTCTTTTATGATTTATGTTGTTTTTTTATATACTTATTCGCATAATTGTTTGAGAAAGAGACCTGTTTATGTGACCTTTGACTCCTGTCATGTGCTTTGTAATGTGCATCTTGAGTTCGATGCTTAGATCCCACTTTAAACTGAGGTTCAGTCCCGATTAGCCTATCTGTGCATAACGTGGACTTGAAATCAAAACTCAAACTCGAGTCATTTGTATAGTGCTACTCTATGTATACCTCAGAAGGTTTACTCTGGTACCGCTCCCGCCACGCGGTGGTCTGTCGTCTGCTGGAAGACTTAGCAGCCATCACGTGAGTGCTTCCAGCCAATTACTGAAGCCCTGGAGACAACACGTGCTTTGTTCTGTGCCAGTCAGAGCTTTAGATGAAGATATAGTGGAACCAGAAGCAAAAAAACCTGCTCAGACCCGCGATTCCTGTACACCGTACTCCTGCGTGGACGGGAGGGACAGAGTGGAGCATGCTTCCTTATGGCCCGAGCTGAAAGCAGGAAGGGAAAGGTGCGCGGAGACTTTTCGTCGAAGTTTCTTTTCCTTGTGGTCGCTCTATAGGAAAAGAATTTGCCCTTCCAAGGGTTTGAATATCTTATTGGTATTACTTCTCACTCTTTCGAAGGACTCGTGCAACAGTAGGATAATTCACCATTTATGTACGAAATATATGTTTGAAAACAACGCCGCTCTGACGACAGACTACTCCCATGTAGCACACATTGTTGGCCCAAGGTTGGTAAATTGTCAAAACGTTCGGAAATGGTTGGTTGGGAGATGGTTGGCAAAATTATTCCATTACTGTTGGCCCACTGTTGAGAAATACTTGGCTGGGAGATGGTGGCAAAATTCTTCCATTATTGTTGGCCCACTGTTGGGAAATAGTTGGGGAATGGTTGGTTGGCAGATTGTTGGCAAAATTCTCCCATTATTGTTGGCCCACTGTTGAGAAATACTTGGCTGGGAGATGGTGGCAAAATTCTTCCATTATTGTTGGCCCACTGTTGGGAAATAGTTGGTTGGGTGGTTGTTGTCAAAATTATTCCATTATTGTTGGCCCGCTGTTGGGAAATGGTTGGTTGGAAGATGGATGGCAAAGTGGACATCGCCAACAATTTGCCAAAGTTGGTCTAACAGTTTTGTGCTATTTGGGCTGTTATTAAATTGACAGAATCTTGGAAGTTTCACAGAAACTGTGGAAGTTTTTTGTCGCATTTATGAAATGTTTTCACGTTTGTCTTGAAGGACTTTCGTTTGATTATCGCATCGTAAAAACGTCGCAATATTCTGTGACAAAGTTGACAATCTCGCCCTGGAAACAAGAAACACTAATATCTACGTTACCTCTCAATGCAAGAAATTCACACTTCTCAAAACAGCAAATTTTGAATCACGGTTCACACTCGAGGAAAAGAAAATCAAGATATTTGCGTCATCATAATTATTTCAATAGGTCACTTTGTTCGTTGTTCTTCAATGTCACAAACGGCGAATCAGCCAAGTTGTAGGACAAAAAGAATCACCCGCGCTCTTTTGTCCATTACCGAAAGAGACAATAATCCATCAGGGAGCAACGAAGGTTGACGAAGCGTATACATTTGAAAAATATGTTATCGCCGGTCGCTTAACAAACGGAAGAATTAGTGTCATACATCAGGATTAAAGTCAAGAACCGAGCAGGTGGAGGGGAAGAACCTAAGTAGCCTCAAAGGCTTCCGCTTGGTAAAGAAGCAGAATTAAAAAGAAAAGTTGAGAATCGCAGTTAGTGATATTAAGGTTACATTCCCTCCCCCATCCACGCCGTCATTTTTTTCTGAAACAATGTATTTATGTGAGTTGCTTTAAATATGACGCAGGCACGTCGCCCATATTTTGTGTTCCGTGGAACAAGGTCGACCGCAGCGATTCTCTTCGCATGTGGCAAGAAAGAAATTGATTGTCAGTTGTTTTGCATGAGCTTGTATCTGACAGGACAAGGCTGCGAGTCATCGAGCAACTTTCAAGACCCATCCAGGTAATATACGTCTGGTCATCGAATTTCCAATTTCTATGGCGCCACACTGAACGTAAATTCGATCCTTTCCTCTGCATTTTTTTCTCTCCGCTTATATTTTAATTTATTGCTCTTCCCAGAAGTAAGTTGACTCATAAATTTCTTGTCAGAAGAAAGCTGCGCCTGTTGTTCCGTGGACAAGCCCAGTCTCACTGTCAGTCTTATTGGATTTTTGAAAGAAAAATAAAATGTCCTTTACATGGCTTTGGCATCAATCTGGTTTTCCCGAAGCATGTTGAACGACTAAAGGAATTTTAACTGTAGTTTTTCAACTCTCCACTGAAATGTGAGGTTTTCTTTGGTATGTTATGCAAGGACAAAATCTTGTTGATGGCACACGTCATCAACAACAGCAACTGTACAGTTAGTTGCCTGTGTCTGCCTTTCTAAGACGGTGTGACCCTCCCCTCAATTGCAGTTCAGATCCACAGATAGAACATCATCTTGAGCTGAAGATAGAGAGTCTAAAATCTGTAGCAGTGGGACGCTGATGCATATACGTATATTGTATGTACAGTCACCGGCAATACAAATGGGACACCTAAATCCTGAAATACTCTCTTCCTACAAGGCGTTTTGTGTTTTATGGCGATTTTAATAGCAAATTTTCAATGGCAACATCTAACACCGCCGTAGAGTTATTCAACACACACAACGCCTTGCAGGAAAGCGAGTATGTCAAGATCTAGGTGTCCTATTTTCATTGCTGGTGACTGTACTTTCTGTTGAAAACTTTCTTTCAAACAAAACTATCTGAGTGCACGAGAGCAGCGTGTTATCCTTCCTGGCATTTCTTCCAGCTTTCTTCCTGTTTTGTCTGGAGTTCCCCAAGCAAGCATCTTAGGTCTCCTTTTGTTTCTTGTTTACATGGATGATCTCCCCAACAGACTGTCCTCCCTCCCTATAAATATACTTCTGTTTCCCGATGACTGTAAACTCTTCACAGAAATCTCATCAGAACACGATGCTTTAATCTTAGAGCAAGTTCTTACAGAACTACTTGTGTGGTGACGCCAGTGGAAACTTCAATTGAATCCTAAGAAATGCTCCTGCCTTAACATTTCCCTAAAAAGGAAGAAAAATCGATTCTGCTTATTGTCTTGAAAACAATCCCATCAAAAAAGTTTCCTCTCAAAAAAATCTCCGAGTTATCATTGATGAAAAACTAAACTTTAATGAGCACATTACGAACACTACTAAAAAGAGCAATGCGTCTTCTCGGTCTTCTGTACATATTCACTGAAATCCAAAACCAATCATCCATCAGCATATTTTACAAATCTCTTATCTTCCCCATTCTTGAATACTGTTCTCCTATCTGGACCATGGCTTCAAAAACAAATCTTTCCGGGATTGATTCTGTCGTCAACTTTTTCCTCGCCATTGCTCGCCATAGAACACCTTCTCTGAGGCACCTTAACAAAACAGATATTAAGTCTGTCCTTAATATCCAACCACCACACACTCTTCGCGAATTAGCAGACATGAAATTTTTGCACAAAATCATGAATGGTAAAATTAAATGCGAATTTCTGCTCAACAAATTTCATGTATGAGTCCCCACATGGCCAACCCACAACGTTAAGCTCTTTCACAATCCCACCCCACAAGGCTCTCCCTTCTACAACAGTCTCTTTTCTACAGCCTCCAAATTCCATATTCTTGCCAGAACAAAGTTTTAGAAAATTGTTAACGATGTATGTATAATTTTGATTTGTTTTCAGTGCCATCCTGTACTCTATTTTGTTGTTGTCGTTATTGTTATTTTCCTGCTGTTACTGTTTCAGTGTAAAATGATCATTCAGTACTGTATCTGAAACTTTAGGTAAAATAAAAAATAAAAATAAAATATGCACTCCAAAAAAATACGCACCTGGGTTACCCAAAAGTGGTGTAGCACTCTAATTGGTGTAACATACGGCCTAATCGAGTGTCAAAGGACTCTATGTTTGGTGCTGTTTGTCAATCAATGGTGTAACAAGGCACCAAAAATGGTGCTAAACAACGCCAATTCCCCATTAACACCAAAGGAAACGTCGCGTTGGAACTCAAAGTTACATATTTTTTTTAGAGTATACACAAGAATCAATAATTATAATAAAGTAAACAAGTGGAGCCTTACATGTGCTTCATATATGTTTCTGGTACGATAGTCTTTATTTATTTATTTATTTATTTTATTACGACAAATTAAATGATGGAACAAGGAGCCGCCAGCTGTGTTGCAATGATTTTAATTCCAAAAATCTTTTGTATGCAGACCACGGCACTTTGCATGTGATAGTATCAATTCTACTTTCACCAGTTTCTTTCTATTCCATTCCAAGCTCAACAAGGTCCACTTCCTCGACAAAGACTTTCTTCTAGCTCGACTACCACATTCCAACCCCCCCCCCAAAAAAAAACCCACTGAAGTCTTCAGGCAATTAGAAATATCGACTAACAATGAAGTGTGGATGTTCTAAATTTAGCATGCAACAAAGCCTTCCTTGCCTTACGCGATTCTAAATCTTTTCATCTTAGCATCCAGAGAAAACATATAGTTTGAAACAGAGTTGCCGAATTTTTTCACACGTTACGACATATTACGTTAACAATTTAAGCATAGTACAGTAACTCCTATTGCAAGAGAGTAACTGTGTTACAGGTTTCCTGTTTTCTAATGTAGCTAGTTAAAATTAGAATTCCTAATAGAAAGTAACTGTTCCTGTGTGTGAGTGTGTGTGTGTTGTCTGTGAGTGCCCATTCAGCAATTTCATCACATAATCACTAGACCTAATCGCAGCGATCAGCCAAAAGTGTCGGTGAATCGATGCTTAATAACAAAAATACGTTAATAATTAATTCATCAGCAAAAAATCATCTTTGATAACTAACTAACTAGCATTCTTATGCCCGTAGGTTTATGGCTGCAGCAATACAAGTCTTCCATCTGTCCCTTTATCCTGGGTAAGATCAATCCAATTTTTTCCGTTCCTACCGATTTCTTTCAGGTCCATGTCAACATTATCCCTCCATCTTCGTATTGCCCTTCCTACAGGTTTCCCAACAAGAATCCTGTAAACTCTTTATTTCCTCTCACATTAGTGCCACACATGGCCTGTCCACCTAAGTCTTGTTGATTTAATTATTTTAATAATATCTGGACGTGAATACAAATTATGCAGTTCTAAATTATGTAATCTTCTTCACTCACCTGTCTCCTCATCCCTTTTAGGTCCAAATATTTTGTCTATGGATTTTATTTTCAAATACTCTTAATTTATGGTCCTCTTTTAATGTAAGGGGTCAAGTTTCACATCCATATAATACTACAGGCAGAATTAGTGTTTTGTATATTTTAACTTTAAAGATGGGATTTTAATATTTGATACTTTGATAACAGACATGTATCTAGAAATATATTTCGTGGGGGGTCCGATCCAAGTGTCTCAGAAATAATAGTAATAACAATAATAATAATAAATTAATATAATTATGTTATAATAATATTCAATTTAATACTAATTAAAATATATAAATTAATACTTCAAGACTTACTTCATATAAATTAATATTACATTGTTATTATTACACGAATATGTAGAAACGGTATAAGAATAAGATACATAACAGGCCAAATTCATTATCTAGCTTACCTGTAGATAAGATCGGTATAATTTGTATAAAAACAAGTGCCATGGCAAAGAAAGTAATGTCAAATAAATGAAGAATTGAATATTTATTGCATAACAAAAAAGGATGTTAGATCCACTTTGCGAATAGTAAAGTTCCTGATTAAATATACGAGAATATGCATATTTTCATAAATAGTAGTGTGCAAGCATAAATCTTTGGTATTGTCCAATTGTATTTGCCTTACAATAAGTTCAGAGGAAATTAATAACCGATTATACAACATTATGCTCGACAAGTATATTTTCATTATTTAATTTTTGTACTTGGTAAGTCTCTCGGGGGGCGTCCAGACCCCCCCGGACCCCTCCCCTAGATTCGTTCTTGTTTGGTAAATTAAAAATTCGTATTTAGAGACAAAGCAGTTTTCTTCTTCTTGTTTGAATTCACGGTTTTTCTCAAAACAAATCACCCCATTGAGGCAATGAAATCTTTCCAGCGGAAGCTCTCGCCCCCCCTTCCCCCCAACTCTTCCGTGGCTCGCCATCGAGCAGTTCGTTGCCCGAGTCCTAATATCCCTCATCAAGGAGAGTACAATTAGGATCTCCTTGAGATTTATGCCATTCTAAGTGGAGGAAGCGCCATGCGAGAAACACACGTAAATCACCGATGTCATTAGGTAATTACGCGCACAAAGACTAATAGTCGGGTTGCGATGATTGCCGAAGTCAAATGGACTTTCTTCGTGATTCTTACCTGTTCGTCGTTTTCACCTTTTGGTCTCGTGTCTTCTTAATTGGGATTAACGTCTTTGAGAGGAGGCAATAGCAGTTTTGCAAACGTTGTTGGTTTTTTTTAAAACTTTTACCTACACTCTTAAGAGTTACGGTGGAATCTACACCCTAGCTGGGTACGGGGCCTGTGACATACAATACTCGTGGGTCCTAAATAAAAAAAATATCAAATTTTAGTTCCTTAGTCTGAAGTACAGGTTTCCTACATAATCATAATATAAACATTATTATTATATTCCGTGTTATCTAACAGCAATAAGCAGAACGTGTTGAAGATTAAAACTGAGAATTATTTATTTATTATTATGCTGCGCACATCATGCATCTGCCCTTTTACATTGCACAGTAAATTTCTTACATTTGAGGAAATAATATTTATACACATTTTCAAATATAAAGAAATACCTATAGAAGTTACATACCTTACACATTACCATGGATAAAAAATGAATCATATTTTACACAATTACATTCATATATGTGTGCGTGTGTGTGTGCGTGTGTATGTATGTATGTATGTATGTATATATATATATATATATATATATATATATATATATATATATATACACACACACACACACACACACACATATAAAGAAGGTAAAGAAAATAAAAAATATGTTAAGTAAGAATGTTGTCCTTTAAATTGCGTTTATACTCAGGAAATTTAGAAAATATGTCCAGGTGTAGCTATTTCTGCGGATTTTGTAAGGGTGCGGGAAATTGTAAAGAGTTACTTTCTTGATCGCAACTTTGGGTGGGGGACATGAATAGCTATTTTTGAAAGCAGAGAGGAAGAATCCAATTTGTCGTTAAGAAGTTTGAAAATAAAAAAAGAGCTGATGTATCGTTCTTCTGTTTGCAAGGTAATGTCTAATTTAATTAGTAATTCGTTATAAGGTGTCATCTTTTGATATGCTCCATCTATCCTAAAAACTACATATATGAGGCTAATAAAAGTTTAAAGTTGCATGTACTCCTCGTGCGACGTCCATTATATTTAATTGCAATTCTGAGTGTGTTCAATACCAAACTGTTACTATAACTATCAAATTGGCAATATTTATTCATAGTCAATAACATAATTCTGTTTTTTTTTCATTGAATTTCGACGCTGTAGTAAATTTACGTTGTTTCATATAAAATAATATTTTCACATCATGATTTCATTGTATAAATAAACGATCAATATATATTAATTATTTTTTACACAAATATTTGAACACTATTTTCATGTAGTAGACTGCTTGTTTAGAATATGATTTCTGTAATTTTGGATACGTTCAAGTATGTCAAAATAATCCACGAATGCACGTATGTGCAAGTAGTCATAAAGTATATGGAACTACTAGGAGAAGGTAGAGTGGTAGGGTCAGAGCCGACCCAAGGGGGTGGCAACTCGCGCTAAATAAAATAAAAAAAAATTTGTCTACATTTTTTTTACGTATGTATAGAACGCCGGTGAACTATATCAGATAAGTTACTTAATTTGAGGCACCGGCGTTCTATAAATACATACAAGGTCCGCCCATAAATAAACAGAACTGTAGAAAAAAAAGAACCAAACCAAATAAAAAGGTACCGTATTCTTGCAACACTCCAAAGATAATACAGAGTGCACAGTGGAAAGGACAGTTCTCGCCCGTAAAGAAAGAAGCACGGATGTCGAAATCGTAGACAAAGGTGCTGCTGATCGCATTTTTTGATTCTCAAGGACTGATCCACCATGAATTTGTCCCAGAAAACCAAACAATCAATCAGTGGTATTACAAGGAAGTGCTTGGTCGACTCAGAAACAGGATGAAGCGGGTTAGGAAGGACCTCTGTGATTCTGGCAAATGATTTCTGTTACATGATCATGCTCGGAATCGCACAATACTTTGCTTAGCATTCAGTGACATTGATCAATCACCCTCCATATTCTCCGGACTTATCGCCTGCTGATTTTTTTCTTTATCCCAAGCTTAAGATGGCTATGAAAGGGCAAAGATTTGACGACGTATTTTGCGAACACTTACTGTCAATGACTATCAACAGTGTTTCCAAGACCTGTACAAACGCTGGTCAAAGTGTATTGCCTCCTCTTGTGATTATTTTGAAGGTGATAAATTCATTTGAAGGTAATTGTTTGTTTTCTTTCCTAAAAAAAAAGTTATGTTTTTTTATGGGCGAACCTTGCATGTAAAACTGTAGACAATCAATTATTTTTATTTATCGAGGGGCCTCGGGCGAGTGGTCGAGTTGGCACCCCCTTGGGTCGGCTCTGTCCCTACCACTCTACCAGTGGCGTATGCTTAGTCGAAAATCTGGACTATGTCACGTGGTCCTAAGCTATGGAGGAAGAGAGAAGACGCTCACTGTTAACTTCTTCAAGGAATCCACGTTGCCACCCCAACGGCAGCCAGGTTGCAAACTTCTAATAATTCAGGTTGCCAACTTCTAATAATTGAATTCAAGTTGTGAACTTCTAACAATTCAGGTTGCCAACTTTCAAGAATTCAGGTTGCCAACTCCCAAGAATTCAGGTTTGCAACTCCAATGGGTAAATTTGTTCAAAGTTTCTAATCGATTTTTTCTTCTGCATTATACTCTCTAGGCTTCAGGCTTCGCACATAGCCTAGCTAGCCTAGAATATAGGCTCCTTCACTCTACCTTCTACTATAATGAGTAGTTCGATGTATTTTATGATTCCTTGCACACACGTGCCTTGGTGAAAAAGTGCAAAACTGTTGGCGTACGCAGAATTTTTCTTTCAGAGAATTGTAAATGTGGATAGTACATAGCTCCTATCTATAGGGGGGCGACATACACAATAAGATTGCTTTCAAAATAGCAATCTGGAGTCATTTTAAGGCGGGCTCCACTTACCACTCTGGTTCTCCCGAATTTTTCACTGCTTTTATTTGAAAATGATTATCTCAAGATCAGAGGGGCTGTAGCCACATCAGCCCTCCCTCTGCCTACACCAAGTCCTCTACTTCTTTGATTTGGTGTCAAGCAGTATATTTGGTGTCTGCACCGTTTGTACTAGGTACGTATTAGAACGGTGTTCAGTATGGTCACGTGCTATGTATACTAATCAATCAAGACGTTGAATGCTGGGCTTGAACAATGATGTTCCTGAGCAGCCTATACTCTGTCTCGGACATCTTTGCAGCAAGGCAACGAAAGCAAGTAGAACTTAAACAATGAACGCGTGTGAAGGAAAGAGATTGCATGGAGAGAGAGAAGAGCGACTGCAGTTACCAGCCTTGGCAGCAGCGTGTACTGCTTTGCTCCACCCACACGCTTTCTCCCCTTCTCGAACGTTATGCGCGGCCCTGCTCCAAAGATTCCCGGGATATAGTATAGTTGGTTGAATACGATTTTCTTGCACCAGCCGAACAGTGGTATGCACCAGCGAACTACTGGGCTAGTCTGCAAAAAATACAAATACGGAACGCGACCGCTTTAATTCACATTTTAGTATTTTGTCATACATGAAGATAGATAATGATTATAAATTACAGTTGTGTGCACTATAAATATTTCATTGAGCACATGAGCATTCATGTTGTCTGTGTTTCATCACTGCACATGAGCTACCATAGGCGTAACTAGACGGGGGCAAGGGGGGTGCACTTGCCCCCAATTTGTTTTCGGGATTATTAAAATTCGCAAGATTTACCTGAGGTGCAAAGTAATAAGGGGTAATATTTGTAATTTCGCAAACGTCAGTTATTTAGCACATTATCCTGGACGCCATTTTTATGAGATGGAAAACTTTTCGAGTCTCTTTCCCCAAAGTCAAGCTCCAGGTTTGTTTCTCCCTCCTCAAAATTAGGCCGACTTTATCAGCTCCCTCAAAATGAGGCCCAGTTTGATTCAACCCCTCAAAATTAGGCCCAGTTTGATTACATCCCTTTCAAAATTTGGCCCAGTTTAATTCTATCCCTCTCAAAATTAGGCCCAGTTTGATTCTATCCCTTTCAAAATTAGGCCCAGTTTGATTCTATCCCTCTCAAAATTAAGCCCAGTTTGATTCAACCCCTCAAAATTAGGCCCAGTTTGATTACATCCCCTCAAAATTAGGCCCAGTTTGATTCTATCCATCTCAAAATTAATCCCAGTTTGATTACATCACCTCAAAATTAGGCCTAGTTTGATTCTATCCCTCTCAAAATTATGCCCAGTTTGACTCTACTTCTTTCAAAATTAGGCCCAGTTTGATTCTATAACTCTCAAAATTAAGCCCAGTTTGATTCAACCACTTAAAATCAGGCCCAGTTTGATTCTATCCCTCTCAAATTTAAGCCAAGTTTGATTCAACCCCTCAAAATTAGGCCCAGTTTGATTCTATCCCTCTCAAAATTATGCCCAGTTTGACTCTATCCCTCTCAAAATTAGGCCCAGTTTGATTCTATCCCTCTCAAAATTAGGCCCAGTTTGATTCAACCCTCAAAATTAGGCCCAGTTTGATTCTATCCCTCTCAAAATTAGGCCCAGTTTGATTCAACCCTCAAAATTAGGCCCAGTTTGACTCTATCCCTCTCAAAATTAGGCCCAGTTTGACTCTATCCCTCTCAAAATTAGGCCCACTTTGATTCTATCCCTCTCAAAATTAGGCCCAGTTTGACTCTATCCCTCTCAAAATTAGGCCCAGTTTGACTCTATCCCTCTCAAAATTAGGTCCAGTTTGATTCTATCCATCTCAAAATTAGGCCCAGTTTGACTCTATCCCTCTCAAAATTAGGCCCAGTTTGACACTATCACTCTCAAAATTAGGCCCAGTTTGACTCTATCCCTCTCAAAATTAGGCCCAGTTTGACTCTATCCCTCTCAAAATTAGGCCCAGTTTGATTCTATCCCTCTCAAAATTAGGCCCAGTTTGATTCAACCCTCAAAATTAGGCCCAGTTTGACTCTATCCCTCTCAAAATTAGGCCCCGTTTGACTCTATCCCTCTCAAAATTAGGCCCAGTTTGATTCTATCCCTCTCAAAATTAGGCCCAGTTTGATTCAACCCCTCTCAAAATTAGGCCCAGTTTGATTCTATCCCTCTCAAAATTATGCCCAGTTTGATTCTATCCCTCTCAAAATTAGGCCCAGTTTGATTCAACCCTCAAAATTAGGCCCAGTTTGACTCTATCCCACTCAAAATTAGGCCCAGTTTGACTCTATCCCTCTCAAAATTAGGCCCAGTTTGATTCTATCCCTCTCAAAATTAGGCCCAGTTTGACTCTATCCCTCTCAAAATTAGGCCCAGTTTGACTCTGTCCCTCTCAAAATTAGGGCCAGTTTGATTCTATCCTTCTCAAAATTAGGCCCAGTTTGACTCTATCCCTCTCAAAATTAGGCCCAGTTTGACTCTATCCCTCTCAAAATTAGGCCCAGTTTGACTATATCCCTCTCAAAATTAGGCCCAGTTTGACTCTATCCCTCTCAAAATTAGGCCCAGTATAACTCTATATCCCTCTCAAAATTAGGCCCAGTTTGATTCTATCCCTCTCAAAATTAGGCCCAGTTTGATTCAACCCTCAAAATTAGGCCCAGTTTGACTCTATCCCTCTCAAAATTAGGCCCAGTTTGACTCTATCCCTCTCAAAATTAGGCCCCGTTTGATTCAACCCTCAAAATTAGGCCCAGTTTGATTCTATCCCTCTCAAAATTAAGCGCAGTTTGTTTCAACTCTCAAAATTAGGCCTAGTTTGATTCTATCCCTCACAATTAGGCCCAGTTTCATTCTATCCCTCAAAATACAACCCAGTTTCATTCTATCCCTCTCAAAATTAAGCTTATTCAACCCCTCAAAATTAAGCCCATTTTCATTCAACCCCTCAAAATTAGGTCAAGTTTGATTCCATCCCCTCAAAATTAGGCCTAGTTTGATTCTATCCCTCAAAATTAGGCCCAGCAGATTTCTATCCCTCTCCATAACTATGCCCAGTTTGATTCCATCCCCTCAAAATTAGGCCTAGTTTGATTCTATCCCTCAAAATTAGGCCCAGTTTGATTCTATCCCTCAAAATAAAGCCCAGTTTGATTCTATCCCTCTCCATAACTATGCCCAGTTTGATTCCATCCCCTCAAAATTAGGCCTAGTTTGATTCTATCCTTCAAAATTAGGCCCAGTTTGATTCTATCCCTCAAAATAAAGCCAAGTTTGATTCTATCCCTCTCCATAACTATGCCCAGTTTGATTCCATCCCCTCAAAATTAGGCCTAGTTTGATTCTATCCTTCAAAATTAGGCCCAGTTTGATTCTATCCCTCAAAATAAAGCCCAGTTTGATTCTATCCCTCTCCATAACTATGCCCAGTTTGATTCCATCCCCTCAAAATTAGGCCTAGTTTGATTCTATCCTTCAAAATTAGGCCCAGTTTGATTCTATCCCTCAAAATAAAGCCAAGTTTGATTCTATCCCTCTCCATAACTATGCCCAGTTTGATTCCATCCCCTCAAAATTAGGCCTAGTTTGATTCTATCCTTCAAAATTAGGCCCAGTTTGATTCTATCCCTCAAAATAAAGCCCAGTTTGATTCTATCCCTCTCCATAACTATGCCCAGTTTGATTCCATCCCCTCAAAATTAGGCCTAGTTTGATTCTATCCTTCAAAATTAGGCCCAGTTTGATTCTATCCCTCAAAATAAAGCCCAGTTTGATTCTATCCCTCTCCATAACTATGCCCAGTTTGATTCCATCCCCTCAAAATTAGGCCTAGTTTGATTCTATCCTTCAAAATTAGGCCCAGTTTGATTCTATCCCTCAAAATAAAGCCCAGTTTGATTCTATCCCTCTCCATAACTATGCCCAGTTTGATTCCATCCCCTCAAAATTAGGCCTAGTTTGATTCTATCCTTCAAAATTAGGCCCAGTTTTATTCTATCCCTCAAAATAAAGCCCAGTTTGATTCTATCCCTCTCCATAACTATGCCCAGTTTGATTCCATCCCCTCAAAATTAGGCCTAGTTTGATTCTATCCTTCAAAATTAGGCCCAGTTTGATTCTATCCCTCAAAATAAAGCCAAGTTTGATTCTATCCCTCTCCATAACTATGCCCAGTTTGATTCCATCCCCTCAAAATTAGGCCTAGTTTGATTCTATCCTTCAAAATTAGGCCCAGTTTGATTCTATCCCTCAAAATAAAGCCCAGTTTGATTCTATCCCTCTCCATAACTATGCCCAGTTTGATTCCATCCCCTCAAAATTAGGCCTAGTTTGATTCTATCCTTCAAAATTAGGCCCAGTTTGATTCTATCCCTCAAAATAAAGCCCAGTTTGATTCTATCCCTCTCCATAACTATGCCCAGTTTGATTCCATCCCCTCAAAATTAGGCCTAGTTTGATTCTATCCTTCAAAATTAGGCCCAGTTTGATTCTATCCCTCAAAATAAAGCCAAGTTTGATTCTATCCCTCTCCATAACTATGCCCAGTTTGATTCCATCCCCTCAAAATTAGGCCTAGTTTGATTCTATCCTTCAAAATTAGGCCCAGTTTGATTCTATCCCTCAAAATAAAGCCCAGTTTGATTCTATCCCTCTCCATAACTATGCCCAGTTTGATTCCATCCCCTCAAAATTAGGCCTAGTTTGATTCTATCCTTCAAAATTAGGCCCAGTTTGATTCTATCCCTCAAAATAAAGCCCAGTTTGATTCTATCCCTCTCCATAACTATGCCCAGTTTGATTCCATCCCCTCAAAATTAGGCCTAGTTTGATTCTATCCTTCAAAATTAGGCCCAGTTTGATTCTATCCCTCAAAATAAAGCCCAGTTTGATTCTGTCCCTCTCCATAACTATGCCCAGTTTGATTCCATCCCCTCAAAATTAGGCCTAGTTTGATTCTATCCCTCAAAATTAGGCCCAGTTTGATTCTATCCCTCAAAATAAAGCCCAGTTTGATTCTATCCCTCTCCATAACTATGCCCGGTTTGATTCCATCCCCTCAAAATTAGGCCTAGTTTGATTCTATCCTTCAAAATTAGGCCCAGTTTGATTCTATCCCTCAAAATAAAGCCCAGTTTGATTCTATCCCTCTCCATAACTATGCCCAGTTTGATTCCATCCCCTCAAAATTAGGCCTAGTTTGATTCTATACTTCAAAATTAGGCCCAGTATGATTCTATCCCTCAAAATAAAGCCCAGTTTGATTCTATCCCTCTCCATAACTATGCCCAGTTTGATTCCATCCCCTCAAAATTAGGCCTAGTTTGATTCTATCCTTCAAAATTAGGCCCAGTTTGATTCTATCCCTCAAAATAAAGCCCAGTTTGATTCTATCCCTCTCCATAACTATGCCCAGTTTGATTCCATCCCCTCAAAATTAGGCCTAGTTTGATTCTATCCTTCAAAATTAGGCCCAGTTTGATTCTATCCCTCAAAATAAAGCCAAGTTTGATTCTATCCCTCTCCATAACTATGCCCAGTTTGATTCCATCCCCTCAAAATTAGGCCTAGTTTGATTCTATCCTTCAAAATTAGGCCCAGTTTGATTCTATCCCTCAAAATAAAGCCCAGTTTGATTCTATCCCTCTCCATAACTATGCCCAGTTTGATTCCATCCCCTCAAAATTAGGCCTAGTTTGATTCTATCCTTCAAAATTAGGCCCAGTTTGATTCTATCCCTCAAAATAAAGCCCAGTTTGATTCTATCCCTCTCCATAACTATGCCCAGTTTGATTCCATCCCCTCAAAATTAGGCCTAGTTTGATTCTATCCTTCAAAATTAGGCCCAGTTTGATTCTATCCCTCAAAATAAAGCCCAGTTTGATTCTGTCCCTCTCCATAACTATGCCCAGTTTGATTCCATCCCCTCAAAATTAGGCCTAGTTTGATTCTATCCCTCAAAATTAGGCCCAGTTTGATTCTATCCCTCAAAATAAAGCCCAGTTTGATTCTATCCCTCTCCATAACTATGCCCAGTTTGATTCCATCCCCTCAAAATTAGGCCTAGTTTGATTCTATCCTTCAAAATTAGGCCCAGTTTGATTCTATCCCTCAAAATAAAGCCCAGTTTGATTCTATCCCTCTCCATAACTATGCCCAGTTTGATTCCATCCCCTCAAAATTAGGCCTAGTTTGATTCTATCCTTCAAAATTAGGCCCAGTTTGATTCTATCCCTCAAAATAAAGCCCAGTTTGATTCTATCCCTCTCCATAACTATGCCCAGTTTGATTCCATCCCCTCAAAATTAGGCCTAGTTTGATTCTATCCTTCAAAATTAGGCCCAGTTTGATTCTATCCCTCAAAATAAAGCCCAGTTTGATTCTATCCCTCTCCATAACTATGCCCAGTTTGATTCCATCCCCTCAAAATTAGGCCTAGTTTGATTCTATCCTTCAAAATTAGGCCCAGTTTGATTCTATCCCTCAAAATAAAGCCAAGTTTGATTCTATCCCTCTCCATAACTATGCCCAGTTTGATTCCATCCCCTCAAAATTAGGCCTAGTTTGATTCTATCCTTCAAAATTAGGCCCAGTTTGATTCTATCCCTCAAAATAAAGCCCAGTTTGATTCTATCCCTCTCCATAACTATGCCCAGTTTGATTCCATCCCCTCAAAATTAGGCCTAGTTTGATTCTATCCTTCAAAATTAGGCCCAGTTTGATTCTATCCCTCAAAATAAAGCCCAGTTTGATTCTATCCCTCTCCATAACTATGCCCAGTTTGATTCCATCCCCTCAAAATTAGGCCTAGTTTGATTCTATCCTTCAAAATTAGGCCCAGTTTGATTCTATCCCTCAAAATAAAGCCCAGTTTGATTCTATCCCTCTCCATAACTATGCCCAGTTTGATTCCATCCCCTCAAAATTAGGCCTAGTTTGATTCTATCCTTCAAAATTAGGCCCAGTTTGATTCTATCCCTCAAAATAAAGCCCAGTTTGATTCTATCCCTCTCCATAACTATGCCCAGTTTGATTCCATCCCCTCAAAATTAGGCCCAGTTTGATTCTATCCCTCAAAATAAAGCCCAGTTTGATTCTATCCCTCTCAAAATTAAGCCCAGTTTGATTCAACTCTCAAAATTAGGCCTAGTTTGATTCTATCCCTCAAAATTAGGCCCAGTTTCATTCTATCCCTCAAAATACAACCCAGTTTCATTCTATCCCTCTCAAAATTAAGCTTATTCAACCTCTCAAAATTAAGCCCATTTTCATTCAACCCCTCAAAATTAGGTCCAGTTTGATTCCATCCCCTCAAAATTAGGCCTAGTTTGATTCTATCCCTCAAAATTAGGCCCAGTTTGATTCTATCCCTCAAAATAAAGCCCAGTTTGATTCTATCCCTCTCCATAACTATGCCCAGTTTGATTCCATCCCCTCAAAATTAGGCCTAGTTTGATTCTATCCTTCAAAATTAGGCCCAGTTTGATTCTATCCCTCAAAATAAAGCCCAGTTTGATTCTATCCCTCTCCATAACTATGCCCAGTTTGATTCCATCCCCTCAAAATTAGGCCTAGTTTGATTCTATCCTTCAAAATTAGGCCCAGTTTGATTCTATCCCTCAAAATAAAGCCGTTTGATTCTATCCCTCTCCATAACTATGCCCAGTTTGATTCCATCCCCTCAAAATTAGGCCTAGTTTGATTCTATCCCTCAAAATTAGGCCCAGTTTGATTCTATCCCTCAAAATAAAGCCCAGTTTGATTCTATCCCTCTCCATAACTATGCCCAGTTTGATTCCATCCCCTCAAAATTAGGCCTAGTTTGATTCTATCCCTCAAAATTAGGCCCAGTTTGATTCTATCCCTCAAAATAAAGCCGTTTGATTCTATCCCTCTCCATAACTATGCCCAGTTTGATTCCATCCCCTCAAAATTAGGCCTAGTTTGATTCTATCCCTCAAAATTAGGCCCAGTTTGATTCTATCCCTCAAAATAAAGCCGTTTGATTCTATCCCTCTCCATAACTATGCCCAGTTTGATTCCATCCCCTCAAAATTAGGCCTAGTTTGATTCTATCCCTCAAAATTAGGCCCAGTTTGATTCTATCCCTCAAAATAAAGCCGTTTGATTCTATCCCTCTCCATAACTATGCCCAGTTTGATTCCATCCCCTCAAAATTAGGCCTAGTTTGATTCTATCCCTCAAAATTAGGCCCAGTTTCATTCTATCCCTCAAAATAAAACCCAGTTTCATTCTATCCCTCTCAAAATTAAGCTTATTCAACCCCTCAAAATTAAGCCCATTTTCATTCAACACCTCAAAATTAGGCCCAGTTTGATTCCATCCCCTCAAAATTAAGCCCAGTTTGATTCTATCTCTCAAAATTAAGCCCATTTTGATTCTATCCCCCTCAAAATTAAGCCCAGTTTGATTCAACCACTCAATATTAAGCGCAGTTTGATTCAACCCCTCAAAATTAAGCTGATTCAACCCTTCAAAATTAATCCCAGTTTGATTCAACCCCTCAAAATTAAGCCCAGTTTGATTCCATCCCCTCAAAATTGGGTCCAGTTTGATTCTGCCCCCTGAAAGTTAGGTCCCAAGTTACGCCCATGTGAGCTACCAATAGTACCAAGAAAACAACCCAATCCGAGCGACACGTGTAGTTTGTCGTGTCGAAAGGTTGCATTTATTTATGAAGGTTAGTTTCCAAAATACACGTGTCGCTTCGGAATGAAAGCTCCCAGAACCCCCTCCATTTTTTGGTGTATCACTTCGGTCTGTGTCGGACCGTCATTTCTCATTTTATCCTCTTTTTATTTCTATTTTTATAGTATACGCGACGTGCAGAAAGGCTCTTTGGCAGGGATTTATGCAGAATTTTCCATTTTAGGGGGGGGGGGGTGTAAGGGTAAATTTTTAGCTAAAATGACTATTTTGTCAACAATTTTAGGGGTGTTGAAATTTTTTTTAGGGTGTGCGTGTATAAATCACTGCTTTGGCAGACACTCTTTCTATAATTTCCATTTCTGTACCCGTCGACATAAATTAAAAGTTTCAGTGTCATTTATGTATGTATGGGTATGATAAAGTTACAATTCATAATAATAATAATAATTATTATTTTGCTTCTGTCGATTTCTTGGCATTGGGAGTGTGTATAACGTCACATTACGTTTGCATACGTTTGCTTTCTCTCATCTGTTCTCTTCCCGATCAACGTAACATTGATTGATTGATTTTCTTTATTTTACTTCACCTTTTGTGCCACTTTTGGCTAATTTGCGAAGATGAGGATGAGTGATGATATGATGAAATTTATGAATAGACACTCACAAACATCCATGACCAGGCCATGATTTGAACCCAGGATTCCTTCGGTCGTAGCGAAATGTGCTAACCACTCCACCACGGGGCCGGCTCGATCAACGTAACAGTAGCATCGTTAACACAACTATCTCTCTCTCTCTCTCTCTCTCTCTCTCTCTCTCTCTCTCTCTCTCTCTCTCTCTCATACACACAAAGAATGATATTGGTTTCGTCCACTACATTCTCGATTATGTCTGGTGTTTACAGACAGAATCATTTTGAAGATGTCTTTCTACCGGAACATTTTTTACACACTGATAAACACGTGCTGCCATCTATGGGCAATTTTATGTATCATCTTACCGTTTGGTTTGACCGCACGGTCCTGCCATCTTCTTGCGTTTCCAAGGCAACCTTGAGTGAATGAAATAGTTTTTTATTCTCACTTTCGCTTCCGCTTTTTAGTATCGTTATCTGATTCTATTCGACGTTCCCCTACGCATATTCTTTCCCTTTAAATTTATGAGTTACATCACCCGATCTTATTTGAAGATGATACAAGATTTTTATATTTTTGCATTTTCTTATATTGCGTCACATTTGTGCGTATACGATAATTGCAACGATGACTATGAAGATGAGGAGGCTCGGAATCTTAGGTAATGAGATCGTGAGTCGAACACTCAACCTTCACGGCGGCTAGAAATTAAATAACGTCTCTCCGATGGCGTAGTGATACCGTCGTCGCCTTGTAATCAATGTGTCTACATTTTCCTCTTCCTTTCATCCTGTTCCTGCCTTCCTTCTTCTTTCTCTGCTTCTCTCTCTTCGTTCCGTTTTCCTCTTTCGTGCTTTGCCTCTGTTCTTCTCTCTCTCTTTACTTCTATTCATCTTTCTCTTTGCCTTTATTCTTGTTTCTTTCTCTACGCCCCCTCTTTTTCCCTCTGGCCCTTACCTCCTCTGTACTTTCTTCCTTCTTCCGCTTTTCTATTACTTCCTGCT
This sequence comes from Lepisma saccharinum, assembly GCF_977018435.1. NCBI lineage: Eukaryota > Metazoa > Arthropoda > Insecta > Zygentoma > Lepismatidae > Lepisma > Lepisma saccharinum. The sequence continues at coordinate 39,065,284 of NC_139229.1, forward strand.
TCGTTTCACTCTTTTTTTCTACCCTCCATCTCTCACTGTATTTTTGCCTATACTTCTTTTTGTTTACTCTTTCTTCCTCTGTTCCCTTATTTTCTTAATTCTGCCGGTTTCTCCTTTTTCACGCTCTTTTTAGCTCTATCCTATCTCTTCATCTTTCTCTCTGTCCTTCTTTCCACTTTTCTGTCTATATGACTTTCTCTCATCTCTCTCTTTCCCTTTCCTTTATCTCCGTCTGCTTCTCTCCATTTCTTTCCTGCTCCGTTCACTCTTTCTGCCATTTACTCTTTATTCTTCTCTTTCCCTCGCTTTCTTCCTCTGTTCTTTTCTTTCTTGTTCTCTTTATTTCTTGCTCTGTTTTACCATATCTTGATGTTTTTCTCTGCCTCTTTCTAGATCCCCTGCCTGTGTTCCTTTCTTTTGTACCATTTTCTCTCATTATTTTTTTTCTCTCCGTGTCCGATTACCCTAGTCTCGGTGATAGGTATTCTTAAATAATTTAGACCTGCTGAATAAAAAAATCAGGTAAAAAAAGTGTACCACGTCACACTTGTTGTCTACAGGGTGTCCCAAAAATAACATTGGCACATGTGTGCGATATTTAATGTGACTTTTGTTGTACATGGAAATGTAGTTTTCAAACAAAATGATGTACTAAATACACACAATCGCAAATCAAAATTCAGTACATAATGTTCGTTGTATCAGCATGGTCATTTTCCCTTGTACAGGGTGATATACCATATAAATGAGATTGTAAAAGTACACATATTTTTCGCTAATTACAATATTTGGAGAAGAATATATTAAGCAATAACGTAATTCTAATCGCTGGAAAAAAAATAAGCAAATGTTGCTTGATATTAGTCTTTCCTCGTACAGGGTGTTATAAAAGTCACAATAACAAAGGTTCCATTACATTTCAAGTTGAACGTTGCACAATGCCTTTTAATGCTATTATTCTTGCTGTTACAAATGTATTCTCAAAATTATGAAGATGGGCAGAGGTAGGCAAAAGCAACCATTTGAGTATTCTCTTGGCTTCAAAAATGTATAGTTTTGTCTAAACATTATTGCACATTTTTCGTGTTAATACGTATTATCGATACTACATAGGTAAATTTCATTTAGTAAACTATGCTGTTCCTGGACGCTCCATGAATATACTGAGCAGCAGGGCTATAGTATACGTCGTATACCCTCTGGTTAACCTTACTCAATAGCGTGCACCTTCAAATATAGATTAATTTAGCTGTTATGTTGAAATGCAATCATTAACATATTCGTATCATGATTTTTTTTGTTAAGAATACCTTGCAACGTGCCACCACAATCGCAACTCCAGGGTATAGAGCAACGAATTAAGCAACACACTGCTCCTTCACCGGCTAGACAGTTGGAAGCATCAGTTCTCACCCAGGGATCGGGATTAAGACGATCCCCATTCCTCCAGGAAGGTAACCACCTAATCGCAAAACATCACAGCAAATAAAATTCAAATATTTTAAAATTAAAATGTCCAAAAACTTTAACATCGTATCGCGCGCGTTACATACTTTTTTCGCACAAGTTAAAAATAAAATGGGTTGAGTCCTGCTCGCTCGTAGGCAGTGATAAATAGCTCATTTCTCACAACAGAATCCGATCACCACCTTTACCGTTAACAACAAGATTACCTCAAGCGCGATGCACAGCATAACAGATTGTTTCCTAACAATGCTACCAACTCATATCATAAAAATAACACATGAAAAACTGATAATTTATGTGTCAGAGCAATGTTAATTAGCGATAGTAAGCTTAGGTTATAATTGGCAACAATTAAGAATGCCAACGTGGAACTTTTGACTTCGCCATTTACACGTAGCATCATCAGTCCCCACCCCTAAAATAAACAGCCAATAAGATAACGCTATATTATGGAATGCAAGGGATATTTTCTGTACTTTAATATTATAATATTAAACCATGTAGAAATAAAGAAACTGATTTTATAAAATTCATATTTGCCCTTGCACAAAAAAAATATTTTTCATTGTTAAGAAATATCCATATTAAGAAGAAATGTCCTTAAACAACAACTTATGAAAGACAGAAATAATCCTAGCCTTTTTGATTCTGAAAAAGGGCCTCCCCGATGGCGCAGTGGTAGCGTCATTGCCTTGTAATCAAGGGGTCCCGGGTTCGAACCCGGTGGAGGCACATAGTGGTTCGGATCCCACTTTAAACTGTAGGTCCAGTCCCGATTAGCCTTACTGTGCATAAAGTGGACTTAAAAGCACCAAATCAATGATTCTGAAAAATAATGAAAACTTCGCATAAACTATTTAGGATAATTCTTAGCCTATGAAATCTGAATTAGATGTTGCAAAAATAAGCGAATAAGATAAAACATAAATATTTATACGAATTATGAAAAACAATTAATTATAAATAATATAAAGCTAGTTGTTGACTTGAAAGTATATGAATAAGATATATTCCAATAGAGTGCAATCGTTACAACCTTCGCTAAACCTTCTTTTGTCAACTATAGATACATCATCATCATCATCATCATCATCACTATTCTACCATCAATGACATTGATTCTACAATTTAAATGATTTGAGACATTTGGGAACCTGGTCCGTACCTAAAATTTCACGAACCAGAGTACCCTGTGAAAATTTCGAGCCTACAGCACTGCTAAGCAGAGTAAAATGAAATAAATTTAATCTTTTGCTATGACTTTGTTTATTTTACACGTGTGCTTGTCAAGATAAAGGCAGAAGAGAAACATACAAGCGAGAGAAAGAAGAAGATTAGAGCAGATAGGGGAAAAAGAAGGAGAATAATAGGTAAAGCTGGAAAGGATGTGGAACGAGAGAAGGGGGAATGGTGAAAGAGACACACAGGAAATTGGGAGAAAATGAGAAAGAGAGGTGCAGAGAAAGAGCGTTAGAAAGAGACATAAAAAGAGGGAGAGATAGCAAGATAGGAAGGAGGGAATGGTAAGTCTCAGAGAAATAAGAGAGGTGGGAGATAAATAGGAAAGAGAGAGAGACAGGAAGGGGAAAGGAGGAAGACAGATAATGGAGGAAGGTGGGAGAAAATTGGAGAGAGAGGTGCAGAGAAAGAGCGTTAGAAAGAGAGAGAAAATCGAGGACGAGAAGAAAAGGATAACATTACTTCTTATGCAGTGTAATTGTAATTACGTATTATAACATTATAGTACACACTTTTAGATCAGCCCAACAATTTACATTTCTAAAGGCAAGAAATCCAATTATCATGGAGCAAAGATTTACCTAAAGTCTACAGCAGTCATGTTAACATTTACGTCAGTAGATGGCTGTACAAACAACATGGAGTTCCCATGCACTCAGATGCAGGGAAGTGCAACAGACCAAGTGCATAATTCTTACTACTTCTAGACATTTACGATTGGTGTTGACTTTTACGCTGTCCATGGAAGAGATTCCCTTTGTAGTTCGCGAGAGATGTAACACTCCATGAGCTTCCGAAACACATGGAAATGTTTTAAGAGAACTGCTGTTTGCCCTATTCGTTTAGCTAATATAAACGTGTTAACTTAAATTGCTATCTCTTTATTTGGCTGCTGACTGCGAGTAAGTACAGGGTGTTCCGTTCAAACCTCCCACATTTCAATTCATCATTGCTAAAAGGAATGCGAGTGGTACTTGACTAAGAGAAACTCAAAGAATTTTATTGCATGAAGCACTAAACACGAATACACCTCTACACTGAACTCTAATACACCTCTATGTGTGCACCGTTTGTAGCACGAATAATATCCAATCTGAGAACCTGCGGATTGTTTATTAACACTTCCAGTCGCCAAAAACTTCGCACACCATGCCTTAATGGTTTTCCATCAGCTGCTTCACCACCATATTCTCTCCGGTAATTTCTTTGCACTGTAATTTGGTCTCTGCATACCAGAATACAGATTGTGCTTCGGAGTCGCCATTGTGCTTCATGCGATTGTGGCGCGGCATAGTGAGAAAACGGTGAACTTCGAGGTCATGCAATAAAATTTTGAGATCCTCTTTCGTCTAGTACCACTTGCATTCCATTATGTCTCATAACCTTCTAGCAATGATGAATTGAAATGTGGGAGGTTTGAACAGAACACGCTGTATTTGAAGGGGCAGAGTGTATAGGAAAAAGTTGAACGAAAGACATTGATAAATACAGGGTGTTCACAAAAAAATAGTGGGGTTTCGTCGTGACCGTATATATGGGAAGGATATAACGGGTTCAATCCCAACACATTGGTTTAGAATATATTTTGCATTAATTACTTAATCAAATCAACACTTCTATGGTGTTCGGTAACAAGGACTTAAGTCAAAAAATGCCATTTTTTAAATGTTTATTCTTTTAATTACATACATGACATACGCGTACTTGTTAGATTATAACTGTTTGGAATCTTTACACATTTTAAAATCAAGAGTGGCCCAAGATAAAATTTTCACCCGGGCGAGATCGATTTTTGGTGCCCTCCTACTGTCCATCCTTTCCCATCTTCCCTCAATAATAACATGACCATGTTACAAATTTATGGTTTTAACGAAAAATAATAGCCTTATTGTTTCTGTTATAGAACAACGGGCTCCGCGTGTCGACCTCCGTGGCGGAATGGTTAGCACAGCGAGCTACGACGGGTTCCGGGTTCGAGTCCCGGGTAAGGCATGGGTATTTGTGTTTGTCCAAATGATAAAAACTGAAATTTGAGAAAAACCGAGAAATGAAAAATTGAGAGAAAAATTAAACACGAGGGATACTACCGCTTAGGGGTATTCCTTTTTGTAAAAAAAAAAAAAAAAAGTGGATAGCGCTCTCGTATTTGGTGCGAGTGGTCCCGGGTTCGATACCCGCTGACCACGCGTCACCCAATGAAAAGCCCTTCGAGGGCTGTTGCGCCACGGAATTTAGTTTATTTTAGTTATACAACAACACTTTCATTGTAGTGTTTATTTAATACTTACATAATGGCATCAATTTAACAGTAATCTCTTAGTTTGAATTCATACACGATTTACCAATATATGGATTGATTGATTGACTGAGTTGGTGTTTTAAGTCTACTTTATGCACAGTAAGGCTAATCGGGACTGGACCTACAGACCTACCCGAGTTTCCAATATAGTAACTTAAATTAATTCTTGTCTACACAAATCCAGCTTCTTTTAAAGCAAATAGCCACGATTATGAAATAATGTTTATGCGGTACTCAAGGGATGCGCCCTGGACAATCGTCCGGGTCGCCTAGCCCTTAAGCCACCCATGCTTAAAATTATATTGATAATATTTTCTTTAATGATTGATTGAGTTGGTGTTTGAAGTCCACTTTATGCACAGTAAGGCTAATTGGGACTGGACCTACAGTTTAAAGTGGGATCCGAACCACTATATGCCTCCACCGGGTATCGAATCCGGGACCCCTTGATTACAAGGCGACGACGCTACCACTGCGCCATCGGGGATGATTGATAACGATGATTGGGTTATATGGGTGAAAAGTTAAAAAATAAAAGAAGCACCATTGCGTGGATATCCGCACCGTAGTATTTCGTCTTGGGGAGGCCATGCAAGGTATATTTTCTCAAATTTGTTCCCCAACGACAGAAAGAGTTTAGTTGCAACAACTTTACGTCTACTTTTAATTTTAATTAATTAATACTAAACACTGTTAATGAAAACAGTGTTGGAAGTGAGAGGGATACAGGGGATGGCATCCCCCAGCTAGCTATCTCAATGTCACTATGTTAAGCCATAGGAGCATCCCCCGAGGGGATTTCCCATTTCAGATACACCCAGAAACCAACCTCCTTTCCACGTATTCCACCCTGGCCTGAAGTTTACAGATTGACAAGGCATTGGCGTCTGCACTCACAGTCAGTATAATCATCTGTGTGCTTTGCCTTTGTGTGTTATTGAGTTACTGTTTTAAGTCCACTTTATGCACAGGCAAGCTAATCGGGACTCGCCCTATTAAAGTGTGATCTGAACCTCTGTGTGCCTCCACAAGGTATCGAACCCGGAACCCCTTGATTACAATGCTTCCCCTGGTCATCCATGTCCTATCCGTGACTGAAACTCAGCATCTTTTGTTAGCGGAATCGCAAGTTAATAATAACTTACGGCCTAACTTGAGAGGGGGGGGGGGGGCAGAACATGAACCTCAGGTTCCAGAAGGTTTGAAGGCAACTAACTGCTTCTCTTGGCTAATAACGAAGATGAGGATGAGTGATGAAGGGACACTTCCAAAGAACACCCATGCCATGCCACTGTCGTCTTAGCGCAATATGCTAACCACTCCGCTACCAAGTCTGGCGACAGGAAGTTTTGTTTTACAGTGAGATTGAGTTTGTGTTTTAAATACACTTTATGCACAGTAAGGCTAATTGGAACTGGACCTACAGTTTAAAGTGGGATCCGAATCACCGACCCCTTGATTACAAGGCAACGACGCTACGCCATCGTGGAGGCAGAACGTAGTGAAGTTGAGAAAGTACCAGGTAACCAAGAAAGTTCATACGGTTTTTACAACTGTCCGTAATTTTCGTGGGGTAGTACGCAGTTCAGCCGCCAGGGGTACATGTATGTGTGATTGGCGGAAAGCTCATTCCTTGGCACGTCGGCTAACGTAGATAACAGGTCGCAGTCGATAGTTTGGGAGCAAGTATTCGCAGTGAACCATGGCTGTGTCGAATGCAGTAATCAGGGCGTGTTTACTGTATGAGTACAAGTTGGGCACAAAAGGAGCAGAAGCAGCAAGAAAAATATGTTTAGCGTTTGGAGAAGGTACAATTGGTGAACGGACAGCGCAAAAGTGGTTTCAGACTTCTCGAGTGGCGATGAGACACTTACAGACAAACCTCGATCGGGCAGACCGAAATCTCTCGATGTGGACCAACTGAAGGCAGCAATTGAAGAGGATTCAAGTCAAACGTGTCAAGAACTCGCTCAACGATTTGAGGTAAGTGCTGAAACAATTTGTGTGCATTTGCATGAGCTTGGCAAATCACAGAAACTGAGTAAGTGGGTCCCGCATGAGCTGACTGCTGCGAACCGTCTCCAACGACTGAACATTTGCGCTTCCTTGCTCACTAGGAACAACAACTGTCCAATTTTGGACCGCATTTTGACGTGTGATGAAAAGTGGGTAATGTACGATAACAAGAAACGCTCATATCATTGGCTATCGTCAAATGACACCATACCTTTAACTGCAAAACCTGCTCTTCATCAGCGGAAGGTGCTGCTGTGTGTCTGGTGGACTACGGCTGGGATTGTGCATTATGAGTTCTTGGAAAGTGGTAAAACCATCAACAAAGAGGTGTACTCCGCGCAATTGCAAAGAGTGGCCGAACAGCTTGCAAAAAAACAACCTGCGTTAGTGAATAGGAAGCGTGTTCTTTTCCACCAATACAACGCTACACCGCATACAGCAAAGATGACCCTGGAGGTGATTTCTTCTCTCGGCTGGGAACTTCTGCCACATCCAGCGTATTCACCCGACATCGCTCCATCAGACTACAATCTTTTTTTGTCTATGGACAACCATATGCGCAATCGACATTTCCAAACTCGCGAGGAGGTTGAAAACGCGGTGGTGCAGTTTTTTGCGGCCCTACACAAAGACTTTTTCAAACATGGCATCTACAGGCTTGTATGGGGTGGGAAATAACCTTTTGCTAGGGGTCCACAGTAAAAAGTAACAACAATTAAGAAATTATGGTAATACCAAATGTTTACTACGACAATTGTGGTTACAAAAACAAAATTAAAAGTTAGTATGTCCGCCGTTTGCTTCTCTCACAGCACGAAGACGATCAGGGTAGGAGCTCAGTTGCTAGGGGTCCACAGTAAAAAGTAATAACAATTAAGAAATTATGGTAATACCAAATGTTTACTACGACAATTGTGGTTACAAAAACAAAATTAAAAGTTAGTATGTCCGCCGTTTGCTTCTCTCACAGCACGAAGACGATCAGGGTAGGAGCTCAGAAGATTCACAAACAGTCCGTATTCCATTCCATGTCACGGAGGACTTGTTCCAGATGTGCAAGGAGTGTTGGCCGGGAATAGCGGTCCGGTCCGCGTTCCACTATCATCAAGGACTCATATGCGTCCTTCGGAATAGCCCCAAAATGCTCCGCTGCATTCAGGTCCGATGATGCACCCGGCCATTCAGAACTGCTGAAGAAGTCAATGCCACTTCACCGAAGAAGGTCTTTGGTTTTATTATTTGCCTTGAAGCAAGGTGCTTTGTCGTGAACTAACTTTTAATTTTGTTTTTGTAACCACAACTGTCGTAGTAAACATTTGTTATTACCATAATTTCTTAATTGTTGTTACTTTTTCCTGCAGACCCCCTAGCAAAATGTTATTTCCCACCCTGTACAAAGATGGGAGAAGGTTGTAGAAGCGGATGGTGGATATTTTGCAGAATAAATATAAGATAAACACATTTGTTTTGGACCTTTTCTTCTTGTACTAAAACCGCATGAACGTTCTTGGTTACCTGGTACTTTCAAGCAGGGTTGTTAAAGGTCCAGGAATTTTAAATAAATTCAAGTCCGGTCCAGGAGAGAAAATCAGGAAGCGCAAACCGTAAAGAACCTTCTTATCTGTAAAGTATTTCAATTCGGTCCAGGAACCTTTCTACCAGATTAATTTAAATACGGTCCAGGAACCTTTTTTAGACTGAAGTTAAATTCGGTCCAGGAACCTTTTTTCCGGCTCAATTTAAATATGGTTCAGGAACCTTTTTTCCGGATCAATTTAAATATGGTTCAGGAACCTTTTTTCAGGTTCAATTTAAATATGGTTCAGGAACCTTTTTTCAGGTTCAATTTAAATACGGTCCAGGAACCTTTTTTCAGGTTCAATTTAAATACGGTCCAGGAACCATATTTCCGGATCAATTTAAATTCGGTCCAGGAACATTTTTTTTTTTCAATGAAACAATACGCAACTTGGACCGAATTTAAATTGTGCGGGGAAAAAAGTTCCGGTCCTGCAGCGGAACCCAATAGAACCCATTAGAATTTATGGGTTCCTGGATCTTTAACAACCTTGCTTTCAAGACACCATAGACACAAGGTTGCTAAGGTTTAAGTATTAGATATACTTTTAGGGAATTTTCTAAACTCTTTTCGATTTCCCTTCCATTAGTATACAAATCTCCTTTTCGGATCAAGTCAAGTTCTTGCTCCCCGCCAAACGATGCGCCACCTTCCTGGTTTCTAGGCTCGTAGTTCGTCCTTGAATCCGACAGATGTCAGTAGCGACCGAACTCCGGATCTAACTTGTTCTCTCGCGTTTCTGGGAGAGAAACAAGACTCCGGCAGGGGGCGGGCTTGCGAGTGCTTGATGGCACAGTATATCATATCCGTGACATTCTGAAACAATAACTCAACTGGTTTACTACCGAAATAGACAAGGCCCTTGATGCGGCATTCCAACGACATAGTACGACGCAAGCAGAGGCGGAGGAACGAAACGGACTTAGGGTCAGGCCGTCCATTCTTTACCCTTTGATTGACGACGTAGGGTGGGGGGGGGGAAATAAGCTCTGAGGGGAAAGGAATATTTTATCTCAGTTATTTATGCCCTTTAGTTCTTCCCATGGACGACACGAAAACTTTAGCAGTGCGAAATGCTATAAATTGTCTGCCGAAGCGGGGACGAAAATGAGGCAATTTGTATGATAGAGGGGGAATGGACAGGTACGGGTTGATGGATAGCCCGTCACAAGGCGACTACAATCCGAAATGGACGCATAGAGCAAGTCTTTGATTTCTGATTGTTCCTCGAAGGAGGTCGACAGGTCTTAAACATCTTTTAGGACTAGGTTGGTTGCGTTTCTGGCCAATAGGTGTCACCTTTACTCTTTTGCTGAAAGATTCGTGTCTTGCTTGAGTGTCTGCTGGTTGTGACACGAATATTGTCATTCTACAATGTCGCCAACTTTATATTTATGTTTATTCTCAACCTAATACATTAATACAATAACAGTTTTTGTTAATTCAGTGAAGTTCACAAAGGTTCTGGATTAATATGTAGGAAAATTAATTTAAAATATTTTTCGGTGAAAGAAACGGCTGAGATTTGTATGAGTCCGGTGTGAGTCTAGTGCTCTGTGGCTAAGCGATACATAGGCGTAACTTGATGGGGGCAAAGGCCTGTTTACCCCAAAATTTAGAAGTTAGGGGTGTATTTATTAATCTCCTGGGACCTGAGGAGCAAAATAACGAAGGGTAATACACATATTTGGGATTTCGCAAATAATCCTGGACGCTACTTTTACGGGATGGAAAACTTTTCGAGTGTGATCTCCCAAAGTTGAGCCCTACGTTCGATTCTGTACCAGGTTACGTCGAAGAATCGATGAGGCCAGGGTGATTGGGGTGAAGCTACATTCTCGTACTTGTAGGAAACACACTTTTAAAGTCCAAATAAATTCACAAGTCTGCGCTTACACTCGAAATGTATTCTGCCATTGTAATCTATCCAGTGGCGGCGATTAGGGGGGCGATGGGGGCAGTTGCCCCCCCCTAATGTAAATGACTTTCATGCCACTTTATTTGAGATGTTTTGCAAGTATACAGTACATTGTGACATTCGATCAGTTACCACCAAGCATATGTTTGACCCTTACCCCTTCTGACGCCCATGAACCTATATTAACATAATTTAATATCAACAAACAATAACCAAAAACGAAATTGACCTCCAAGGTCGAGTTCTATAGCTCTGCGGATTATAATTCTGTGATTTCAATTACTGGAATATGTGCAGAGGGGCCAACCTATGATAATTTTTTTGGGGAGGGCAAGGTTCGCATGAACAAAATGTTATATGTGTCAGTATATATAAAATCTGTCCCTCTTCGTGAATGTTGGGTGGGGGGCAGAGAATGCGTTGCCCCCCAAAGTCGGCGCGTATGAATATGTGTGAGGTTCTCGTCTCGTCTCGTGACTCATTAGGTCTGTCCCGTTCCCGATCTTATCTTCATGGTCTCGTCTTGGCAATATCGCAGCATTTGCAATGTGTCACTGCAAAAATTTTCATAACGTATAAGAAGTCATCAAACCAAACAATACTCCTTAAGAACGTTTTACTCTGTTTGACTTCGCATTTGTAATTTACAAGAAAGGGAATTTTATCCTGAAAATATGCAGCCGCGCTTGACAGCCTCACAGTCAGGATCCCGAAAAAAATTACCTTTTCCGATCTCGACTCCGAGAAGTTATTTCCCGACTTTTTCAGCATCCCGAACACATACGAATGATTGTGTTTTGAAAGTTGCTAATTCGATGTTTTCTGCACTATAAGTGTCTGAAATTTCTTGGAATTAGTAGTTCTCATTCCAGACCTACAAAAAAACTTTGGGGGGAAAAGTGTGTAGAATTCGAAATTTCAGTGTCGGGAAATTTCAAATATTTACCATCCCGAACGTCGAGATTTAAAAGAATTCCTGATACGATCTCCTTCCGACCAAAAGATTTCCTCCTTGCCAATATTGGAATAACTTTAGAATTACGATAAACAAAATATATATTATTTATTTATAAGTAATTAGATAGATATCTGCTTCATGTGTCTGAATAATTGTATAGTAAATTAATTTATATTTTCAAAAATATCATAGATTATAGTTTAGGGAACTCTCGAACTAGATCAAGAATCTCAGATATCAGTATCGTGTTTACTCCTCGGTGGCGAAGTTGAATAATCTTACGTATCCACGAAGCTATTGAGAATATGTAATCTAGACAACAGAAATTGGAAAATCATACGCGGTTTTTCGAAACGAGAGGACATGTAGAGAACGGCTTGTAGACTTGATCTCGCCACAGACGTTTTCGTGTTCAAATCCCGGACTGAGCATGGGCTTATTTTTGCAAATCTCCCTTCATCAATTTCATGTTAATCACCACTCATGCTCATCGTCGCGATTAGCCAAAAGTGGAAGAAAAGCAACGCTGAATAACAAAAATATCACTAGATTATGCTGTATAACACTTCATATCTTTCTAAAATTCAACCAAGGAATTTTAATGAAGGCATTGTAGCGTGTGTAGAATTTTGTTCCGGAAGGGGGACTGGAATTACAGAGGTGGATATTGCATAACTCCTTTCTAGACGATTGATGTGATACACAATGAAATGTTTCGTAATTATCATCTTTAACCTTTGATTTAAAATGTGATCAAAGACAAAAATGGTACTTTACTTGTTTCATTTGAAAATTGAAGGGTTGTAGCTCCACTAGCTCCCTCTCTGTGTTCGCAGGATCAACGCCATAGGCGTGCGCATGGAGGGGGGGGGAGGGGGGCAAGAGTGGGCAGTTGAGCCCCTAATACCCCCTACTTAGAAAGTTAGTGTAGAGGAATCTTATCACAGTTATTAAACAATATTATGCTCTTTAAAAAGTAAGTAAAGGGTGATCGTCAACATTTTAAAATTAGATAGAATGAAAACCACAAATGATAATGACATATATTTTTTTTATATTTTGAAGAGCCAATAATGGCATGAAGTTTTGAACAACATGTCGTTCAAATGTCCTCCTCTGCTTCGGTGGGTGGAATGGATTCTGAATGTCCAATTTCCCAGCACGTCTGCACACATATTGAGCGGTATAGGCTCAATGGTTCGTTCGATGTTCCGTTTCAGGTCACGAACTGTGCGTGGCTTAGTCTCATAGACCTTCGATTTAACAAAACCCCATAGAAAATAATCCACGGGGGTTAGATCACATGATCTTGGTGGTCAGTTCACATCACCCTTTCTGGACAGAACTCGTCCGGGGAACGTTTCCAGCAATAAATTCATTGTTTGGCGAGCTGTGTGGCAAGTTGCACCGTCCTGTTGGAAAAACACATTGTTGATGTCAAGATTTGCCAGTTTTGGCCACAAAAACGGCACCACCATATTCCTGTATCGCTCCCCTTTGACAGTCACGTAATTTCCATGTTGGTCCTCAAAGAAATAAGGCCCGATCACGCCATTGGCCCAAAAACCACACCACACAGTCACTTTTTCAGAATGAAGGGGTACGTTCAGAATCACTTGCGGATTTTCATCTGCCCAATTACTACAGTTTTGTTTGTTAACGTAGCCATGAAGAAAACAATGTGCTTCATCGGAAAATATGATTTTCCGGCCGAAATGTGGATCGGAATCCAACTGGTGGAGCCCAATTAGCGAACTCCTGACGCAGACGATGATCATAAGGCTTAAGTTCTTGAGTCAGTTGCAGTTAATAAGCTTTTAGGTGAAGATCGTGATGCAAAATTCGCCATGTTGTCATCTGTGAAAGGCCGAGTTGTTGTGAACGCCGTCAAACAGACAGGTTTGGATCGTCCACCACACTCTGGCTTACCGAAGCGATATTCTCAGCTGAACGACTGACTCGACGATGGACAGATGTTGGCTCGTTTGCTACTGAGCCTGTTCGTTCAAATTTCTCTACGAGGCGGTAAATATGGCGTTTTGTCGGTCGATTATGTTGACCATACATTCCTTTCAATGCACGAAATGTCTGTCGAACTGAACACGAATTTTGATAATAAATTCGAATAATTTCTATGCCTTGTTGCATTGTGTATCTCTCCATGATTACTTGCCACAGACTACTGCACACAGATGTCACAGTTCAATCTCGTCATTTCAGCCAGTGTTGCCACAACACTCTTTCAAAGTTCTGACGTTCAAATTGGTAGACCTTTTATTTTCAAGCCGACAAAAGTTCCAAGCAACTACGAGTGGGAGGAATGGGTACCTACTATTTCCTATGAAAGTGAATCATCCAACTTCGTTCTCTAGTAAATTTTCAGAGATTCTATCGGTTAATTGTTTTAATTTGGTGTTTTAGTCCACTTTGTGCACAGTAAGGCTAATCGGTACTGGACCTACAGTTTAAAGTGGGATCCGAACCACTATGTGCCTCCACCGGGTATCAAAACCGTTAATTGTGTTACCTCTATGAGTTTGTAGAATATATTGCCCATACATTGGTAATCAGTAGCGGCGATAGGGTGACAGAATTCGAGAGAGAGGGGAAAGAGAATTCACTTTTTCTTTGTAGGCAAAGCTTAGCATTAAGAGTCCATGGTGATGAAATGAGGTTTTTCTTTCTCAGATTGAACTTTCACCAATGCTTTTGGCCCCCTTCCCTAATCAGAGGGTCTGCGGACGCCTATGATCAACGCCAACCAGGGACATCCAGTGCGCAAACCAGTCAAGTCTTCGGCTGGGCGATGCAATATATCCACAAGAAACCTAACGGAGCATTCGCACAAGATGCAATGAGGCAGTTCGGCCCTTATCTTCGTACACTGAGAGGGGGAGGAGGGGGATTTCCATCAGGCGTCGTGTGGTGACGGATGGTGCAGCTAGCTCTCGAGAGGCCAAAACTAAATCTTTCTCTCCAAACTCTTTTTTTCTCCTTTCTTACAACCTATCCGACCGCCCTCGTGTTCTCTGACGGACAAAGGAAGTTGGATATTGTTGACAGATTTACAACTCGCTGTGGCCTATACGGGCTCACTCATTCCCGCTCCTCAGCGGTGGGCGAAAGGGTTGATGGGTAGGCATCCACCGACGAGTCCGCAGGACGTCCTCTCCCCTCCCTCCGTCCGCTTTTTTTCCTTTCGCCATGTCTTTCAATGTCCTCCATTACCTAGCAATCTGAATCCCTTAGCCGTGGTTTTCTCTTTCCGTCACCAGAGGCGCCTCGGCCTGTTTTTGAAGTATCGGTGAATTTTCACCCGGGAGACTTGGGCTCCGGGTCAGTGTTTCCAGAAGAGGGAAAAATCTCTGTTTGTAACTGGGAAATTTATTGTTTATAGAGATTTTTTTTTCCAAGAGAAAGTAACCAAGTGGGCATTTTGAGCGAAATTATCATTAATTTTATGTAACAAAAAATGTTTGTAATTCAAATCATGACAACAATTCTTTCTACATATTTCTCCTGTAATATTCTTTCTCTCTAATTACCTTCATCTTTTTCCCTTTCTATTTATATTTATTTTATTTTTTCCTCTCTCTTCCTTCTGTAGCTCTTCGTCTCTCTTTCCTATCTTTCCTTTCCCCCTCTCTCACTCAATCACACACACACACACACAAGGAAACTGACCACACCTCCCTAACATTTTGATTTATTTTTTAGATTATGGATACGTCAGCACATAGGGTATTTATGCTCCTTAAGTAAAGCAAAGTTGAAGACAATATGTTCAAATAAATTTTAAAAATATGCCTGTTGAAAACTTATACTCAGTGGCGTATACTAAGTCCAAGATCTGGGCTATCTCACTATGTCACGTGGGCCTAGGCTATGAATAGAAATAAGTTTACCAACTCCTAAGAAATCAGGTTGCTAACTCATAACAAATCAGGTTGCCAACTCATAGGAAATCAGGTTGCCAACTTATAGAAAATCAGGTTGCCAACTCATAGGAAATCGGGTTGCCAACTCATAGGAAATGGGGTTGCCAACTCACAAGAAATCAAGGTTGCCAACTCCAGAATCACCATCGTCATCTCACTGATATGAATAATTTTATTTACAATTTCTGATAGATTTTCTTCCTGCATTTTATTCTCTAGACTTCAGGCTTCGCAGATAGCCTAGGTAGCCTATTCTAATAGAGTACTGCATGGGTGGGACCACTTTCGCTCGATCGTACTCGTTTGAGCCTCCCACGCTCTAGCATTTACAATGGAATATCATTTTAATGTGACAATAATCGTAGACACATATATGTAAAATATCCGTCCTGGCAGTTTCAGCTACAATAATCTACTTCATTTACATCTATCACTGTATTGATATGATAGACTAAACTACATTTTAACATGGGGATAAAGGCTCTGTTAAGTTTCAATTTCACTATGTCTTTCACCTCCATATTTGAGGACCCACTACCACAGATAAATTACGGTTATATAGGCTTCGAGCGTATACCGCTCGCTTTGCCTGCTCGAGCGTTATTCGCTCGAGTGAAGAAACTTTCAATTCCCCGTACGCTATCTAGCGTCGTTCGTGCGAACTAATTGGCGCTCGAACGAAATCCTCTTACTGCAGCATTCCAATTTCTACACACGATTTCCAAAACTAATACTCATAGACTCCATACGAACAACTAAAACTAAATTGCCATGTGAGAATAAAACTTCCACACCCTAGTTAAAATTTGTGCCAGTAAAGGAGCACTTACACAAATAAGGGAGCTTTCAGACCGAAGCGACAAGCGGCACTTGTCTATTGGTAACCGACCCCCAGAAATAAATACAACCTTTCAAATCGTCGCTCGGGCTGGGCCGTTTTCTCAATACCGTGCAGTGCGTCGCTTCGGTCTGTTGTTCACCTTGGGCGGGACTGAAGGGGTCCGTGTCTCTTGTCGCTTTGGTGTGAAATCTTACTAAGGACAGACACTGGATAACACACAACGCCACGAATGGTTTTTACTGGTTGTGGTCCAGGCACCAGAACCTCGTTGGCCTGCTTACCGAGATGTGCTACGCGGAAGTGAGGTTGACTTTGGGTTGGGTGCCTTCTCAGGTCACCCCTACCAAGGAATTATTAGGGTGTGTGTAGGGGGTGACCTGAAGACACCACTAACAATTTCTTGCTAGCTCTCCCAGGACTATACATTTTCATAAAGGCCTTGTTTAATGCTAAGTTTACCATTACACATCCTCTAAATATGTATACATCTTACCAGACTGACAAATTCAAGGCAGAATCGCGTTCGCGTATATCATTAGGCAAGGTTCAATTGTTACTGCTTGGTTGGAGTGCAGTGCATATCACCATATTATTTACAAAGTATTTCATTATTTTATTTATAATTTTAAAACATAAGTATTTATAGGGAGAAACATCTTAAGAATAGCGAAGAATACAAACAAGAAAAAGGAAAACAGAGAAGAGGAAGAGGAAGGGATTATGTACAAAGTGAAATGTAAAGAATGTCAGAGTGTGTACATAGGAGAAACGAAAAAGAGGCTGAAAGACAGGTTGAAACAACATAGGGATGATTTACGACTTAAGAGAGAGAGAGAGAAATGCGATATTTAAACACACGAAAGAAACAGGACATGACATATAGTGAGATGAGGCTAAGCAGATAGGAAGGGAGAAGATAATACTAGTGAGAAAATGGAAGGAGTCCAAGGAAATAGAGAAGAAAGGTGAAGAAGACACAATGAAATGGGGGACTGAAGTTAAGCAAAGAATGGAAGAAGGTGTTAGAAAGAGTGGAAAGGACAAGAGAGAAAGAGGAGAGAAGAAGGAAGAAGAATGAAGGAAATAGAGCGTGAAATAAAGAGTCCAACCACATTCTCTTTCAGGTGAAAGTACAGTTGACAAGAAAAAGCCACCTGCTAGATTGTTCCAGAACTACTTTCTAATAGTCTGGAGGGGAGAATTTTTGTGTATATATATTGTCCTGTTGTGTACCTTGTTGCATTTGTACTTGGTACAAAGCGTGAAGAAGACCTTGCTAGAAGGTTGAAAGTTACGTTTAGTTTATGTTTTATAATAAAATAAATTTCTGCCTTGGTCAGCATATTTAGTTTTTAAGATCATGGAAACAAGGCTTAATGGTGTTATAGTTATGATGATTTTTTTAAAAATTTAAAATGTGTACATTTTGTTGTCCAGTTTCGTCCCGTTTTTCCTTCAGAAAAATATGAAAAATGTCCCGTTTTGTTGTTTTAATAATCTGGTCACCTTATCTCACTTCCTTTAGCGTCGTCGCAAAAATTCCCTTCCGTCGTGAGGGTAATTTGAAAGGGAAAAATCCCAAGTGATAACACTGTTTCTGGGTGGGAAGAAGGTGGGCAGGGAGCTGGGTGATGCGTGCAGTCCGGCTGTATTTTACCCACGGCTCAAAGATGACACGGTCTGGGCTTCACACCAGAGCGGGCGGCGCGATAAATCTCCAGACCTTGTAATCACACACCCATAAATATGACTCCAGCTGTGAGGAGTAAATGATGAATTTCCGGAGCGATTGAGGGAAAACGCAAAATGACTCTGCACGCCTGCGTCTCTCTCTCTCTCTTCTCTTTTACTTCTCATGTCACGGAAGGAGTGGTTTAAAACGGAGAAAGAAATACGGCTCGTGTCACCGCAGCAAAGCGAACATCAATAAGTACTTGCGGGATCCGGTACGCACTAACTGAAATTCACAAAGTTGCAATTCTCCTCTCTCTCTCTTCTCTGCACCCCCAGTGTCCACACTCTTTTTACACTTTCGTGTTCTCTTTCACCCTCATTTTTCTTTACTCTTTCACAGTATTTTCTCCGGAAACCGCAAGAACATCTCCGGGTGGGGGGGGGGGGGGCTCTACGACGCCAGAGACCCCGGGTTCGAGTGCCGGCCTTGGCATGGCTGTTGTTTGTGGGTGCACACTGGCGAACGCGGGAATTTATTTTTCGGGTGGGGCCGAAATTGCTGCTTTCAGTAGCGCCAACTTACATGGGGCCGTCGGTCCCAGCCCACCAAATAATTTGTCGTGTTATTATTATTATTATCTGTTACTGTTATACAGGGTTAGCCTGCCTAAAAGAAACAGTTTAAACTCTTTATAAATTGAAGTTTGTTTGTTACATCAAAAAGCATTTAGTACTGTTGTATAGAGAAAGTCTTCAAGTTTACGACCTCCCCATTTCGTTTGTCTTCGTGACGTCAGCATCACGTGAGCACCCCTGACGTAGGTCGAGCAGTATGGCCGCTAGCCAGGTGGAGTATGTTACTGTCGTACAGCATCGTACATGGTCCTCCCCTTCCTACAAGTGTGGACGATCTTAAATAACGCATCGACAACTGTTGACATGGACATGCTGAGACGTGTTTGGGGAGAACTGGACTATGCATTGATATCTGTTGTGTTACAAAAGAACACTTGTAACTTACCAATGTAAACCACAGGACGTACTCTTCAAACCATCTAAGTATTTCAGCCCTATTATTAAAACTCTACTTTCAGTAAAACTTTGAAAGTGTCTATTTCTTTTAAGCTAACCCTGTATATTTACTTATTAGAATCAGTAAATAACAGATTTAGAATAGTAAGGATGTTGGTGTGCATTAATATCATGATACATGGAAAGGGGAGATTTATGAGGATTTTTTTAACACATAAGAACCCAATCGTTTTTAAAAGTTGGTGTCCTAGCTGCTTTCTAAGGGGCGCCATACACAATAAGGTATTTCGTATATTTCCACTCTCAAAAATGGCGATTTGGTGTCATTTTAAGGGGTTTTGCATTTACCACCTTGGTTTTTTATACGTTCTTTTGTGTCTTTATTTGAAAATGTTAATTTTCTCAAACATTTCGGAGGAGGCTGCATCCCCATCACCCCCCCCCCCCCCTGCGTACTCCGGCGTGGGTGCCCCTTCATCTATTGCATCGTATCATCACCCACCCTCATTGTCGCGATATGTCAAAAGTGAAGGAAAGGTGACGCTAAGTAACAAGAATCAAATCAAGCGAGAAATTCCCTGGCTAAGAAGACACTTGGTTGTGTGAGAACCAGATGGACGTATCTTCAATTTATCAGATTTTCAGGAGAGAGGATATAATGTATTCTTAGGAATACGAGGGGGTGCTGATAAGTTCCTGGCTTTGCTCTCTTCCCATCGTTTTCCATTCTCGATTCATATCTCATTTGAAAGTGTGTAATATGAGTATGTTATGGTGCAAAAATAATATTCCTCCCGTAATAGTTTCTTCCTATTTTTCGGATTTGAAGTAGTCATGACGAAGACACAAGTCAGTTTCACGACGTCGGAGGTTCGGGGTGTGATCAAGTTTCTGTTCCTCCAAGGAAAGTCTGCGAAGGACATTCACGGTGAGATGTCACAAACACTGGTAGATAAGTGTCCTTCATACAGCACAATAAAAACCTGGAGAGCTCGATTCAGGACTGGACATTTCAGCGTCGTAGACGAGGTTCCTTCATCAGTGACGGATCCGGGAACATGTGATGCTGTGCATGACATGATTGTTATGGATCTGCGAATATCAGCCAAAAAGATTGCCGAGATAATGAACATCTCCCGGAAACGTGTAGGATTCATCATTGCACTGGACATGAGGAAACTTTCTGCAGAGCATGAAATCATCGGAGGCCATTTTGGCTCGATTTCGTGCTGGTGAAGAGGATTTTTGGGGCAGATTAGTGACTGAGGATGAAACGTGGCTACATATCTATGATCCCGAGACCAAGGATCAGTCCATGGAATGACGCCACAAGGTGTCACCCCGTACGAAAAAGTTTTGTGCACAAAAGTCATCCAAGAAGGTGTTGGCGTCAATGTTTTGGGACAGGGATGGGATTTTGAAGCTGGACTACCTCCAGGTTGGTTCTACGATAACTGGTGAATACTACGCAACCCTTCTGGGTCAATTAATGGAGGTTATCAAGAAGAAACGCCGAGGGAAATTGACGAAAGGCATCTTGTTTTTACAAGACAATGCCCCCGTACACAAGGCCAATATTGTGATGGACAAGTTCCATACCCGGGATTTTGAATTGATCAAACACGCACCCTATTCACCTGATTTAGCCCACTCTGATTATCATCTGTTCCCACACCTGAAAAACATCTGAAAGGACATCGATTTAGTGACATTTCTGACGTGATTGAAGTCACAGAGCAATCAAAGAACTTTTAATTGCAGGGGCTACAGAAGTTGCAGAACAGATGTGGTAAATGTGTTAGGCTTAGGGGGGAATATGTTGAATAAATATGTAGTACCATCACTCTATCTCAATTATTTCTGGGTAAAGCCAGGAACTTATCAGCACCCCTCGTATGTCTGACTCTTAAGAAGTGTCTGTACATTTGAGATACGTGACTCCATCGTACTGCTATGGATTAGAAGTGTAAATATGTCGATTTGAACTCCAAATAGAGCTCCTCAGAGGAGACATGCTACACAAAACCGAAAAATCGCAATTTTGAAGTTAGGTTCCTGTCGTCCTCATATGACAACGACGACTTGTCTATGATGTTGCTATAACATCGTATCTTTGTAATCAAAGGAGGGCCCGGGTTGGATACTCAGTGGAGGGACATGGTGGTTCGGATCCCACTTTAAACTGCAGGTCCAGTCCCGACTAGCCTACCTGTGCATAAAGTGGACTTAAAGCAAATATTCAAACAAACAAACACTTATAAATTAAACTCAATCGATTGCGAACTCACATAATGGAATTAAAAGTTAGGATTTCATAATCCTAGGCTTTCCTGGCGAGAATTCCAAGATTTTAAGACAAGGGGAAAGCAGAGGTGGCCACTGCCCACAAAATCAAAAGAAAGATAGAGAAATTTCGTGAAAAATACATGAATTTGATTTTCATATTTTTATATATTTGGCTATTTTTTCACGAAACTGACCCCTGGTTTAAAATTTTCAGCCACCAGGTTCATAAGCGCATATCTCTAGAAGTATGCGGGTGGAGGTTAATATGAATATGATGTAATAATTCGTGTATGGATGCGCAATAACAAGGGATATATCAAACAACATTTTTCTTTGAAATTCTGCCCATCCAAACCTTAGTCATCCAGTGACTCACACCAGAGAGTTTGGCTCCGCCACTGTGTTTTACGTAAAAGTAAAAGTATATCGGCCACTAAAGCGCCTCGAAGAGCGTTGTTTTTCTCTTATGAATCCAAAATTGTGCAACGTCCTCGAACCGCAAGGAAGCGGTGTGTCGAATTTCCATGGAAGATGTCCAGAAGTTTCCGGAGAGTATATTTTCCGATTCTTGGGCCTCCAAACACACTCGTGTCGTTCCGGGCGTGTCTTTGCGTAGTCCCAGCATGGCCGTATTTATAGAGAGGTGAGGTTTAGAGTTTAACCCCCCCTCCCCCTTCGAAACTTCTGTTAGATTAATGAAAATTCAAAAACCAAAATCGGCAACGCATTTAAAAATATTTATCCAAAGCTTTGCAAAAAGACAACAGGAGAACAATGCTGATGGAACCTTCCATGAGAGGATCGAGTCACGATTTTGAACTGTTTGGAACTTGTTTGATTCTTGGAATCACAGTCTACCCATGACGCCCCCCATCCTTCCCCCTCTCTTACTCTTGGCCATCTTCTTTCCAATGTTGTCGTTCGTTCAGACCATTCCGACATTTAAATTCTTCTTGTCCCCCTTGACAAGACATAACCTGGGACCCTGGGACCTCGGGCTTCGTAGCCCCCACCCCCCACCTGCCACACACACATACACAGTAGTCAGCGCAATTATATACATTTAACCTGTATTCGGTCCCATAGAATACTTGCTTGTGTAGTGCATAGTGACATTATAACGCGTGTCCATAAATATACTGTCATACTTTAAAGTGGTATTACGTCGCTTTGGATAATCGTATTTAAATGAAATTTGTGACATTTGGAAAAAAACCTCAAATATTTTATTTTACAACTCATAGATATTGAATGTGGCCCCCACGAGTGGCCCTGCAGACATCAAGGCGATATTCCCATTCATGCCACACACGCTTCAACATATCCACAGGGATGGACTGGATTACAGACGTGATGCGAATTTGCAGTTCTTGCAGGTTTTGAGGCAATGGGGGTACAAAGACACAATCTTTTATGTAACCCCATATAAAAAGTCATAGCCCCTCAAGTCAGGTGACCTCGGCGGCCAATTGTAGAAGACATTATCATCATTTCCGGCACGTCCAATCCATCTTCCTGGAAGCCGCTCATTCAGATGTTTCCGAACATGTAAATGCCAGTGAGGAGGTGCTCCATCTTGTTGAAAAATAAATTCATTGCCTTCATTTTCTTCCAATTGTGGAAATAACCATTCAGTGAGCATGTCAAGATAAGCTGGACCTTTCACAGTGGCCTCTTGAAAGAAAAATGGGCCATAGACTTGACGTTTCGATACGGCACAAAATACATTCACTTTAGGGGAGTCTCTTTCAACTTCCAAAATTGCATGTGGATTCTCACTCCCCCAAATCCTTACATTATGTCTGTTCACTTTTCCACCAACGTGGAATGTTGGCTCATCACTGAAAATTATTTTTCCTGACAGATTTACGTTATCCTCCATTAGTAACATAAAATGTTCAGAGAAATCTAACCGTTTTACAGGGTCATCAGGTTTCAACTTGTGCACTAATTGCAGTTTGTAGGGGTGAGACTTCAGTCGCGTACGCAGGATCTTAGATACGGTGGATTTAGGGATGTTCAACTGCTGACTAGCTCTACGTACAGACTTCTTAGGACTACGAACAAATGCCTCCCGCACTTGTTCCACAATTCCCGTATTGACAGATGGTCTCCCTGAATGGCCTTTCCTTTGATGACATATGCAGCCACGATCCACAAAATCCAGGTACCACTTCAAAATTGACGTGTGTGAAGGTGCCCGATTTTGAAACCTTCGCCTATAAGCACGCTGAACCTTCACCAAACTCTGCGTGGAATGATATTCTAAAACACACCAACTACGTTCTTAAATCTTCTGTAATAACAACACAATTTTAAAGGAAAACATTCACATGTAACCTGCCTGGCTGCTAAATATCCAACAATGAACCATTGTTGTCAGGAGTGAATTTATTTCAGTTTCTATGTTTGATCTCGTTCATTGTTGTCCATTGCTGATATTGGTGTCCATTGATGACATGCACAAAAATATTTAAGTTTTTCTTTCAAATGTCAACAATTTCATTTAAATAAGATTATCCAAAGCGACGTAATACCACTTTAAAGTATGACAGTATATTTATGGACACGGTATATAACAGTCAGACGAATTTATTTATCGAGATTAATTTTAAGACTTTTGTTTTACACACCTGCCAATACACATTATTGGAGATTGTTTATACTCCTGGCGGAGATTGATGATATTACTGAAAATATCTTACAACGTGTACTTACTCATATATCATCGCAAAAATTATCTAAAATTTCATCCTCAAACATGTTACAATGTTTTCTCTTTTTACATTCCAAGACACCTATCTGTTGCAATCAAAATATATATATATCTTGAAAAAATCTCTCAGAATCTGCATTAAACACTGGTAACCAAAACGTTTGTCTAGGGGTCACCGGTTCGAATCTCAGCCTAGTCATGGGTGTTCTTTGTGAGTACTCCTTCATCAATTTCGACATATCATCATTCATCCTCATCGTCACCATTAGCCAAAAGTAAGGGAAAGCTACCTTAAATAACTAATCAACCAAACTGTTTCCACACATAAGCTGCAAATGTTTTATTTTTCTGTTTTTGAAACACTCAAGTTTCTACATCATCTACGTTCCCATTCTCCAGTTGATTTTAAAAGAATAATTAAATGCAGTCGTCACAATTATTAAAAACAGGAATCTTGAACCAGCATATCACCGCAGAAGGGTGAATCTTTGAATTCTAGTGAATATGCTGATCACACACTACCTCCACAAACACTGACGTACGCAGGATTTTTTCCTGAAGGGGCTGGAATTGTAATGGCGGGTAGTCATAGCTTCGTTCTGGTGAGGAAGGGAGGGTGGGCGAGATTCAGTAAAAATATTTCTTACATTTGGAGCTTATCACTCAATTAAAATTGTACTCGAAGACAAATATGGTAATCGTGGGGGTATATATTTACACCTTTACATTTTTCGAGATCTTTAATAATTTTCAAATTTTCTCAAAATTTCGGAAGAGGTTGCAGCCCCTTCAGCTCCCCCCTGCGTAAGCTAGTATCCACAAATAACTGCAGAGAGCTATTGACTCTAGGGATTGACATAAAATCCGGATAACGTATGTCCGGGTTTCAAATTATTCGTTATCCGTATCGGATGCAATGGATAATACGGATATCCAAATATCCGGATAATTAGGATATCCGGATGGACAGATATGATGAATTATTTGTAGAAAATCCGTACAATGAAATGCGAACATGACGAATAACAGAATATGTGGATAGCCCGTAAAACGGATAAAACTGTTCGGATAATGCACACATTCGGATATCCGAACATCCCGATGTCGGATGTACGGATAGTTAGGATATCGGATATACGGATATTTGAAATCCGAATAGAAAATTTTTCGATATCCGGATTTGGCCATACTGGCTCCATTGCTCATGGACGTCCGCAGGATTTTTTCCAGGGAGAGGCAAGGAAGGTATTTTTTTTTCAGGGGGCAAACAAGGCCCATTTTTTCCAAAAATAGTATTGTTCCCTAAAAAAAACATTGCTTAAATTTGAATTTATGGTGTTCATGCAATAATTAACACATATTATTGTGGCTAAAATTAAATTATATGTGTGAAATACATAATTTTTGGTTCACTTCCATTTTCCAGGGGGGGGGGCACGGCCCATCCTTGCCCCCCTTCCGGACGCCAATGCCACTGCCTGGAGCCCTACCTCCATATTCCCCATAAGCCTTCACAGCATATTGCAGTCCTCGACTACCTTCTTTTTGTGCACATCGGTATTTCTCTGTATAACTTTGAAAAACATCTCATCCTTAACTTACCACTTTATTACCTTTATTCTCACTAGTTATTTCTCCGAGAGCATTAATTGCCGTATTGTTTATTGTTGCTTTTTCCTCCGTGAACTTTTCGTTCCCATCCAGTCGGACCATCTGTCAACAGGGGACGAGCAATTAGCTTTATACGTCAAGGCCTGGGGAACCAGTTTATAATTCCTGGTTATAAACCGAACCCGATCAGTTCAATTGAAGTTTAATGGCTGAAGTCGGAGAAGCTATTCACGGTGAAATCGCGGCACTATTGCAAGCAAAGACACGCCATCAGCATAAATGATTGGAGCTTACATTTTGTAAATTTGTTTTAAAATATTCTTGGTCTGTAACAGTGGTTTTTTATGTTGTTTTTTTCCTGTATAGGGCCGTTTTCACATTCTGTGAGGGACTGGCCACACTCTTTCACGTTCACAGAGGCAGTGGTAGCGTTTTAAAATATCCGCTAACAGGAATATAATAATTAACACAAGAACACAGGTGGTAAGATGAAACATTGTTATTGTAGTCTAAAAGTACACGGTCACAACAACGCACCCTCAGTCAGTAATGTAGTGGCCTCCATTGTCAATGACCATCTGCCAACGTTGAAGAGGAGTTCAGTGGCGTGCCCAGGATTTTCGAAAGGGAGGGGTTACATATACTTTCTCTTGGTAGTCCGCCTTTATTTTGTCATATTTTCCTACCATTGACGTTCTTTTTTTTTTAGAAATATTGAGCCAAAGAGGGGGGGTTATAACCCCCAACCCCCCTTGGGCACGCCACTGGAGGAGTTAGATGCCTCCCTCCTCGCCTGTACAACTGCTGTGTTCTCAGTATATGGAATTAGCCCGTACACAACTTGTTTTTGAGTTGAAGATATCAGTTATCCAAGTTTCAAGAGCAGCTTCATTAAGATAGACTTCTTACTGCTGCACTTGATCCTCGGTTAAACTCGAAGAGCAGAATGTGTCGGAAATGTTCAACTTTGTCCACTTGACACTCCATCTTGTTTCGTCCGCAAAATAGACAATATGTGCTCAGAATTAGAATACACTGTGTTTTCACGAAAACAAAACTACAAACTAAGAAATAACAATGGAATAACGGACAACGAACTCTTGGCAACGCACTTGCAAACCCATAACAAAACGCTACGAACTTATGCACCGACCCATTTTAATACTAACATGGGATATTGTTAGTTAGTTACCGAAATATTTAGAAGAGATAAATGTTATGGAATATTTATATTAGTAATATTGTATTTTTGTTTGATTGCACAAGTTTAACGGGTTAAGTGGTAGAGTAGCCACAGGCTGAACTTCGCCCATGTATAAAGAATTGAGTTGGTGTTTTAAGTCCACTTTATGCACATGAAGGCTAATCGGGACTGGACCTACAGTTTAAAGTGGGATCCGAACCACTTGTGCCTCCACCGGGACCCCTTGATTACTGCGCTATCGGAAAGGCCCCATGAATAAAGAATTTCTAATTCTAATTCTAATATGCTGTTCAATATCCATTGTAAAACAATGTATCAGCATGGTTGCTTGATTGATTGAAATTGATTTTCTGGGTGCTTCAACACTTTGGTTATGTGCACCCGTCACATTATGCAGGGTCCAGTCCCTTACCGTAACTAAAGTCATTACCTGTCTATGAGGAATAAATCCATCGGTGAGCGTATGGTAGAAATTAATATCATTTTTGATTGGTTGATTGATTTAGTTTATTCTACTTAAGTTTTCTGCCAATTTTGGCTAAGCGCAAGGATGAGAATGACTGTTAATGAAATTGATGAAGGGACAAAGAACACCCATGCACAAGCTGAGGTTTGAACCCGGTCCTTCTGCGAATCCCTTCACTATGGAGGTTGACGAGAGTGATTAAGTCTTTCGGGGGTATGTTGATGTATCCACGACAAAACGAAAGTCTTTCGAAGTGTGATGGATCATCCATCCATGAAGAAACGAAATCATGTAGGAGTGGGATGAATCCATGGGTGACTGAATGTTGGAAATTAATATCATTTTTTGAGGATGAACCCATGTCTGAATGAATGGATGGAACAAACACTACTTTCACGTGTTTCTGACGCACTGACGGGAAGGTATACATTTCGCAACAAGCCGTCTGACATGCAAGTCCTTTTGTGCCGAGCCTTCAACGGATCTTCCCTATCTCACAGCGCCATCAGTTTAGCAAAGGCGAGTGCACTTTTTGGAGAAAGAACTCGGTTATTGTGATCCACTCGATACGTTTGAAAAGAGGAAGAAGAAAAAAAGCTGCACGGAATGGTGTACGTTCCCCTGTTCCTCCACGTCGAGCTCTCCTGTATCACTTTTGTGTCAAGTTGTCATTCTGGCCCGTCTAAGACTTCAGAGGAAAGTGTATCGTCGGAAACTCCATTGGACCCCCACCCTTTTTTTTTGTCTTCGTTTCATCTCAGATTAACGTCAGCGCGGAGGCATCAAGGTGGTTGAATTGGCCTGTTCGCGTCGTCATTGTTGACGAACTCGGTGTGTGGATTGCGAATGCCTAGAGGGGACCGGTACAGGTTCCAGCAGATTAGATAAGGCATTGTTGAGTCCAGTCGATCCACACGACGATGGGAAAGGATTAAGCGGTTGGGGCTACTCGCGAGGGAAGATCCGTGTCAGAATGACAAGCATTCTTCATCTGGTTTTTTACCCTTGAAGTTCCTCAAGTGTTGTATGTGACATGGTTCGCCCTACAATATCCAATTCCCTTTTGCGTGCATGTAAAGATGCCAGTGGATTTCGTCCCTTAGCATAACAATGCGCGGACGAGAAGGGCAATTTCTTGTAGGGTCATCCGTTCCTGATTGTTATTAGTGTAAATGAATAAATCAGACGTTGAAGGGGTTCGAGATTTTGTCTGGAGGTCTTCAGATCGATGTTTACGAGCCAGCCTGAAATGGTGGAGTCACGGACACTTCTGGGTTTTGATGATTACATGAAAAGTAAATAGAGTCGTCACAGCCCAGAATGTGACTGTACCATAGGCGCCCGCAATGGGGGCTGGGAGGACACTTGCCCCCTCTCCCCCCTGAGATATGAGACAAGACAATGTAATTCGGGTGGTGATATTTTTATTATAAATAATACTGTTTTCTGTAGCTTGCAGGCTGTAAGTTACAGCAATTACTGCCATAGTCGAGCAAAATATGGAAAGAACGTTTTCACCGCAGGCATTAGAATCATCTTGACATGCCGTAACTAGGGGTGTGCAGGACGAAAATTTTTGTAGAGACGGGATTGGGAATGGAAAGTTTTATAATCCCGTCGTTCGAGACTGAAAAGAATCGCCATTTCCGGAGCTGTTCCAGTACGGGAAACTTTCGAAATTTACGGACGCGGTGAAAATCTCAAATTGTACACACAATTCTCTCCCCCGCCTTAAGTGATTGTTTTTGAACTTCTGAAAGAAATACCCTTAACGTCATATTCAATAATTAACCACTTACCAATACAATCACTTGGAATTTCTCGTCTGTTTGGGGCCGGGCTCGGCCAATCAATCAATCGTCTGTTCGGGATCGCGAAAAGTCGGTATTTAAGTTCGATAATAATTCACGCGCCGTCGTTTTAAATTACTTTTTTTTAAATATAGTAAGGTTTGACGCGTAAAAACATGGATTATAGGGGCCATGATGGTGATTAAGTGATCTCTGATATCTATGCATAGTTAAAAAGTGCAAAAAGATAAATAATTGTTCATCACCAAAGTGGTATATGTTTATGGAAGGGAAACATGCGAATCAAGTCGGAATTTGTCAACAGTGCCAATATATTTTTACTCAATTTCAATTTTTATGATTTGTAAACTAATAATAATAATAATAATAACAACAACAACAACAACAAAAGGTAAAATACAAGTTCTCCAACTGAGGGGAAAGATATGAAATCTTACTCTGCCCCAGGGGTGCCCATCCCCCAAGGCCCATCCCCCCAAAAGCATGTCATGCGTCCCCCCAAATCATATCATTCGCGCACTCTAACAATATCGTAATCCCCACAAAGTATTTAATTACGACAGGGTGTCTACGAAAGTATTTTTTTCTTACCTTTACTGAACACTATACTTGATCTGCTACTCCTCCCTAAACAGGGTTGCCCTTCACTCAAGACCGCCCCTAAAATCGTTCATCAAAATCCCCCAAGATAGTTTGGATGAGTACGTAATAATTGATGTCTATTTAAATAAAATACCATGTAAACTGTCCATATTTTTTCATTGTTCGAAAAACTTAAAGCTAGCACCTTAATTGGTTAAATGTAGTAAATTAAATATGTATATATGTATATAAATAGTGTTCGTGAATGGGTTTATAAAACTCACAATTTGAGTATTTAACACAAATTGTTACAGAACTTAAGATAAAGATAGAAAATTCAACCTTGGCAAACCAAATAACATGCTGCAGCCGTATGACCAATTCAATTCACCGGACATTACAGACCCCTAACTAGAAATTCTTAAGCCCAGGGCGATAATACAATACGGTTCCTCTTTCAAAGAACTTACCCCTTCCCCCCCGTTTTCTTGGGGTAAATATAATTATTTTAGTAACCCATAACAATAATGACTTAGATTTTAGCTTCAGTGCAAATATAACTTGTAATAATATTTCCTGTGACATGAAGTTAGAAATACGGATTTCATATATATTTTTGTTCCAAATAATGCACTTGCTTTAAACCAAGCAGTATACCAACACTAAGCATTAAATTTTAAGAAGTGATGTAATTATTGAATATCGAGAATATCCCTTATGTCTTGTAATGCAGCTAAAGCAGAAAACTTCACTCACCTCAGTAAAGCGCCAAACACTCATTCTCACAACACATGATTGCGAGCGAATCGAGCAAGAAAATTTTTACATCCATTTCTTTGCAGTCTTTGGAGCACGTATTAATTTAATGGGGTGTCAATACTTTCTTAGGCTGCCAAAATATTTAGTCATTTCCAGCTTCTCTTTTGGCACGTTCGGGGTCGAAAACGTTTGGATGCCATATCATTAAATACAGTCTCCAAAATTTAATGTTCAAAATCTCTCTCCACTACAGAAATCCCTTGACAATCTAAAATTTAACACTTTATCAAGAGCTTCATATCTCCCCCTTTAAATTTAATACTCAATCCTACCACCAAAATTTTCATGCCAATTTTAGACTTACTGTTGATATTGAAGAGTGGATATTGCCTCCTTAAAGAAATTAATTCTCAGTCTCCACACTAGAATTTCCGGAACAGTCTAAGTCAATAGTAATACACAAGAATTTTGGATACGCCCCCAATTTAATGCTCAATCCCCCTGTAACTAAAATACCCGCCATAATCTAACACCTACTGCCATTCCCCCCCCAAAGTTCAATTAAGAATCTCCCCAGAACCCACGTGTCAATTAAGGCCTAATATGTAAGAATTGGATATTTCTCCCCCTCCCCTTTCGATAATACCCTTAAACACTTTCTTTTCTTGATGTAATAGATTAAATATGGTGCACTTAAGGTGTAGAATTTTTACATGTATTCTTGAAAAAAATATAAATGTTGAATTTCATATTAGGGGAAAAAATCCCACCCAAAAAATCTCGATGGCGCAACTTGCGCCATAATCCCCCCCCCCATCCCTGTGGGCACCCCTGCTCTGCCCCCCTGACAAAAGAACCTGCGGACACCCTTGAACTGTACGTACATGTTCATTTTTAACCCTTAATTTCATTGTCGAATCAGGGAGTAAAAGTTCTGAAATATCCCGAAGTGTTGTTCATAAAATGGTGGGGTGTGGTGCACAGAAGAATTGGAAGCGTGCTGTTCTCTTTTCTCTTTCTACCTATCTCTTTCTTCTCTCTTTCCATTGTCTTTCTTCCTCTGTTTATCTTTCCTCTCCTTCTATGATGCTTTAGATTGATTGATTGATTGATTTAGTTTATTTTACTTCGCGTTTTGTGCCTCTTGGCTAATTTGCGAAGATGGGGATGAGTGATGAAATGATGAAATGGATGAAAATGGACATTCACAAACAACCATACCCTACCGGGATTCGAAACCGGGACCCTTGGCGTTGCAGCGCGATGTGCTAACCACTCGTCCACAGGGTCGGGCATGATGCTTTAGAGAGAGAAAAAGAAAAATAGAGGGAAGGGAGACGGAGAAGAAGCAGAGAGGAAGGAAGAAGAGAGAGAGACGAGAATGAAGAAAATAGAGGAAAGGGAGACGGAAAAGAGGCAGAGAGAAAGAAGAAGAGAGAGAAAGAGACGAGGAAGAAGAACAAAGAGGAATGGGAGACGGAAAAGAGGCAGAAAGGAAGGAAGAAGAGAGAGACGAGGAAGAAAAATGGAGGATAGGGGGATGGAAAAGAGGCAGAGAGGAAGGAAGAAGAGAGAGAGAAACGAGGAAGAAGAAAAATAGAGAAAAGGGATACGGAAAAGAGGTAGAGAGGAAGGAAGAAGAGAGAGAGAGAGATACGAGGAAGAAGAAAAATAGAGGGAAGGGAAATGGAAAAGAGGCAGAAAGGAAGGAAGAAGAGAGAGAGAGACGAGGAAGAAGAAAACAGAGGAAAGGAAGACGGAAAAGATGTAGAGAAGAAGGAAGAAGAGAGAGAGAGACGAGGAAGAAGAAAAACGAGAGAGAAAGAGAGAAATGAGAAGATAAAAAGAGAGAGGATGCTCTGTCTCACTCTCTCTCTCTCTCAGAAACAAAGATAGATAGAGAGAGAGAGAGATAGGTAGAGACACATAGAGAATGAGAAAGAGACAGTAACAGAATAAGAAAGAGGGTGAGAAATAGAGAATGTGAAAAGAAAAGAGAGAAAGCTGCGAAATCTTACCTTCCTATGTAACAGGGAAATATAATCTTAGTTCGATAGAAATCATGAGATTTTGGAGTGAGTGAACAATCTTTTGTGATATACAGTTTTGCTTCTGTATTGACTTTTTCCCTCGTAGAAAAGTGTACCTACTAGGGATGGCCAAATCCGGATAATATTGTATCCGGTTATCGAATAATTTTTAATCCGTATATCAATTATCCAGATTTCCTAATTGTCAAGATATCCTGTATTCGGATAATCCGAACGATCCGGATATTCGAATTATCCGCATACCTCTATTATCCGGATATTCAGATAACCGGATTATCCGTTGCATCCGAAACGGATATTGGATTTTGTTGCCGTCCCTAGTACTGTACCTACCAATTATGAACCTGTTCGGTCAGCATAATCAATTTTTATCCTCATTATATACTTTTAACTTCAACAGCTAGTGTACTCTAAAGTACACAGAAACATGATAACACATAAAACATTAACCAATTTTCTGCTGTTGTCGCTGTAACATAATTCCAGTTTTACAAACAACAACTAAACGGTCAACAACAAAGACAATGGGAGGAGTAAGACGATTCGATTCACCTCAGTGAGCATTGTAGAGTAGCAGCAACCCAACAGATGTCTCTGCTTTTCATCTTACCTCAACGATCGAATGTATACCGTATACACCTAAATCATGTGGTTATAAGATAAGAAGAAACAAAAGAAAATTCGGTGCTACTGAAGAAAAAGGTAGAATGTCATTTGATGTTATTTCTATGTGTATACATGAGAAATAGTGACTTCTCTCACTTTGTAGTTGTTCATTAACAGCCATCTCGAACCACATATAGTAGTTACGCGCCACAATACAGATGGCACTAATACAAATACGATACCCTTGAATGCACGTGGTGAACGAGAAGTCTTGGTGAGTTTCAGATCGAAGCGACACATATTGCTTCGGTCTGAAAGCTCCCTAAATCCTTCTGCTGTCAAATCAGGTGTAGTAAAATCAAGTGTTAACAAGTTTACATTCAAGGTTAGTCGCTACATATCTCAACCAATGAGCCATGGGTCTTTGTTTACATCATTTACGCATGTAGTAGTATAGCCTAGGGTCGACGACAGCCTTGTTTGTAAGTGTAAATGGCACTCGTACCCCATAGAATTGCTTTAAAATAATGGGCTGGTTTGTACAGTGTGAATGCTTTCAGTGTTCATGTAGATTCAGCTTGCCTCCTCGTCTATCTGAGGGAGTACATTGGACAATATCTGACTATGTGCTGGAGAATTCCCCCGGCTTGGCTGCCGGCTTAATATAGAGCGCTCCTCCGGCTCTTTCGTTCCTTTGACGAACCGCACATGGCCCTTGCGAGGAGGAGTCATCCCACTAATTAGCCGTTGGTTCCTTACCCGATTATTTATTAAATAAGTGGAGAAAGTTGGACTGAAATTACGGATGGCTGTGAAGGGGAGAAGAGATGCAGATACCGGAGGAGAGACATTTCGCAATTCCCTTTCGGTGTTGCCAGTGTCGGCTCTTTATCGTTTCCTTAAGGGCATCTTGTATACTCTGGGATTATGAATTCTGGCTTCTCGAAGCCACACAAAGTTTAGGGATCACATTTTAATGCCGTTATCTTGAGGGAAAGGAACAGTGAACATTTCTAAATTTTACAGGATCATTTAGAAATTATTTTCCTCACAAAGAATTGTGTGAAATTTCCACTTCCGAATTACCATCCCGAATAATCGCCCTTTTTTGTTCAAAGTAAAGTTACATGCTCGCCGGGAAAACGATATGCGTAACCTTACTGCACTTACATTGATAGTCAGAGTGCTACCTAAAGAACCTTGGGCCTATCTAAACGGCTGACACATAAGGAAGCATGGGGGAGGACCATGTCATGTGAGTGTGTGTGTGTGTTGGTTACAACACCAAACTCAAAACTTACAATAAATATTAAGAAACTTTGCTATATCATCCATGATATTCATTTGTGTGAATGCAGTTGGCCACCACTTTCAACAACTCTTATAAGACAGGTTAAGACTAGTTATGCAATATAAGCCTCAGTGGTAGCGTCGTCGTCTTGTAATCAATGGGTCGCGGATTCGATACCCGGTGGAGGAACATAGTAATTGGGATCCCACTTTAAAACCGTAGGTCCAGTCCCGATTAGCCTTACTGTGCATAAAGTGTACTTAAAACACCAACTCAATCATTCAATCGTTATGCAATATAATCGTCTGATTGCTAAAGATATGTGCTTAAAAATATGCGGGACTTTACAGATCGAAAATGCCGACATCTGTGCCATGCCTCGCCGTCTGCAGTCACGCGCTATCTCGGCCCCGAGCCAAAGTGAACGCACCGTATATGGATATTTTGTATTACAAGTTGTAATAGTGTTTACGTCGTCGCCTTGTAATCAAGGGGTCCCGTGTTCAATACCCGGTGGAGGCACACAGTCGTTCGGATCCCACTTTAAACTGTTGGTCCAGTCCCGATTAGCCTATATGTGCATTAAGACAGCAGCTCAAATACAGATATTACAAGTTGTAACATGATATGATGCTTTTGCAAAATAAATAAAGTCATATGAGTCTCCACACACATGAACTTCCAAAAATTAACTGTGTTTGCTATTGGCGGAGGTGGGGTCACAGCCAATTCCTCCCCTAGCCCCTAAAAAAGTATTTCAAAATGTTATTGACGTGGTTATTAACTTGCAATTGCTGTGTTCGCAATTTCGCGGATATTAATTTTCGAGGTCTAAGGGGTCCTTGGTTTAAACTCTAGGTCCAGTCCTGATTAGCCTTCCTGCGAATAAAGTGGACTTAAATCAAAGAACTGAAATTCAAACTCCACCATCTGGTAGGGCGAGATCATCTTATTTGCTGAAGAAAAAGGAAATGATATTTTAAAATTCCAATACCTTGCAACATTGCCAACCAGGAGTACACTTGAAGAAACATTGTGATGATGTACGCGTCGCTTGCGGGACAAGAATGGGACAACGGACCACAACGGGACATCCTTTTCTCCTCTCGTCCCTTTCTGCACCATCTCAATTTCGCGGAAGGGAAAGAATTATGGGAAGGAGGGGGCTGAAAAGAAGAGTTTAAGACGTAAGGTATCCATTCCATGATTGCGAGTACCCGTTCGTATGCGTGGCCACCTTTTTAAACGCCTTCCCCTATTAAAAAGGGGGCAGCGACGTCATCCCTGATGCTAATCGGGCCTGGATCCGTCGAGGCCCGCTTTTACCAAGTCCATTAGCAATTAGCGCATGTATCGCAAATTCAATTACCTCGGCAGATCCACAATTTCGAGTCCTTCACTCGCGTTGCCAGATCTTTGGAGGAACAGCGACGAGCCCTGGGTGCGGCATCACCTCCTGACGAGCAGGCGGGTCCATATGAGCCCAGTGCGACAAAAATACCTCAGCAAATATGGACGCACAATTTTGAAATGTGCGTGGCTGGACCCCGTGAAATGTGACGGGTGAAAAGTAGCCTAACATAAAATGTTAAATTCATTCAATCAATCAATCAATATACAGCGTGTCCGGGCTACAGTCCTGTTCACGCCAGTTCGGTACATACCGGAAATAAGTCCTACTTCCTTCTTTGCGCGAAGATGTTTTGCCACGTTTATAGTGTGACAAATGAAAAACAGCAAGCGTTTACGCTTTCGCTACACACTTCCTTCTCTGCTGTCGCTCCAGCAGACGCTCTAGCCGACGCCAAGATATATTTTTGTTTTCTTTTCTTTTGTGTTTCAGTGATGAAGGATGTGAGGTGCACGTTAAAGCACATACAATTTTCAATATGAAAATCGTCTCATTTCACGCATTAATGAGCTGAAATATGGAGGTGGCAATCATTTCTTGGCAATTTAAACAAACATCAATGGACACTGGAACCAGACCCATATCCAGCTTTGGGTCGGAAAGAAACAAAACAGTTGGCTACAGACAAAAGCCGCCGCATGGCTTACAGCTTCGCACTCATTGTTTACTTTCAATTCTCAGGAGTATTCGAATATTCTATTCTGCAAATAAACAATATTTTCGCTTACCTTTGATTCCGTCACATCTGTACTACTGAATAATCACGATATTTTTATGTTTAGAAAGTAATATATGCTATTGGTAAATGCACACTCTCATGGATTATAAATGATACATATTAGCAATGCTAATTACGTATAATGAAAAACATAACTTAATGTGAGTTAACCAAAGAATCAGGGCATTTTCGGATCACGACTGCTATTCGAGAAAAAACTCTGTACATGAATTAAAAAGAAAGGACAGTAGTTATTAACCACGTCGTCTTGTAATCGAGTAGAGGGTTTGATTCCCCGTGGAGTAATATCGACAATGGTTCGGATTTCATTCTAGTCCAGTCTCGAATAGCTTATCTGAGAATCAAGTGAACTTTAAACACACTTGTTGAATTAAATCGAGAACACGGAACAAAAGTTTTTTCTTCGCGCCTTCCTTCAACTAATTAATGAAAAGTAGCAATTAAAATTTTACATATTTTAAAAATTTGTACAGGAACCTTTAAAGTTATTTTTAAAACGTAACAACAACACTTTCCTCCTAATAGCAGGCTGGGTAAAACTATCATATTTTTCAAGTCGAATCGTCCCCTTATTATTCTTCTTCCTCCTTGGTATAGAAAGTTTCCCACCGTTTCATTAAAGTTTTTCTTAATTTTCATAATAGTCGACATAGTGTTGCTTCAGATGTCATTCGAGTGGCAGTCCTCATTATTTCGATGCCACATTTTGATTCCTTTGCCCGGAAATAGGCATACACGTTCAACACAATTCTCTGTTCGGCCGAGGACAAACATTTGCCTTTTTTATGCTTGTAGCCATGGACGTCCGCAGGATTTTTTCCAGGGAGGGGCAAGGAAGGTATTTTTTTCCAGGGGGGGCAAGGAAGACAAATTTTCCCCAAAAATAGTGTTCTTCCCTAAAAAAACATTGCTTAAATTTGAATTTATGGTGTTCATGCAATAATTAACACATATTATTGTGGCTAAAATGAAATTATATGTGTGAAATGCATATTTTTTGGTTGACTTTCATTTTCCAGGGGGGGCCATGGCCCCCCTTGCCCCCCTTCCGGGCGCCCATGATTGTAGCATTCCGGAGAAATACAGGCCACTGTTCCTCTTGCTCACTTCACGCACTCCACGCTCACACACAACAATAAATAATAATTAACGAAACAGAAACAACAATGCAACAAGAAAAGATAAAGAAACTAACGAAAATACAGAAGAACACCGCGATAACAAACGCAAGCCGAAAAATATCAGAGCGCGCTTTTCACCTGCGGAACGGCAATGCGTTAAAATCCACAGAACGGAAAAGACACTGCAAGTGGTTGCAACGCCGCACCCTGCGTTGAGACCTCTATCGTCCAGCAGACGACAGAGAATCAGAGCTTGAGTTCAGCAAGGGCGTAAGAGGGCCGGCGGGGAGAAAATCTGAGAGATCTGACATCGTTGCTTCATGCAAAAAAGTTTAATGGTTTCATATCTGGGGATCTCGGTGGCCAGTCAGTTTCTGCGCATGCGTGACT
Source organism: Lepisma saccharinum (assembly GCF_977018435.1). NCBI lineage: Eukaryota > Metazoa > Arthropoda > Insecta > Zygentoma > Lepismatidae > Lepisma > Lepisma saccharinum. The sequence goes on from NC_139229.1 coordinate 39,103,289, forward strand.
CAACAGCACGATTGATCGTCCAAGTGGACTACTGAAATCTTGGATCGGTGGTCAATCGACTGAGCTTCACTACGAGACAATACAAAGAACAGTTTTCGCATTATAAGCAGTTATTTTTTTATATCCCTAGCCCGGACACCCTGTACTTCCAAAGGAAAGTACACGATAACTAGGGAAAGGATTTTAAGGTGCAAAATTTTGGTCGGGAAAGGGAAAGAAAGGTTCTGAAAATGTTTGATATGAATGTGCTGATAATATGCCTTTATTCAATGATCTCTCTTTCTGTATATAAAGAGCGCGGACCGCATAGAGAATTGTGGTTCTGTCTAATAGGTTTTGTTGAAGTTTGTTTTCTCTCGCGGGTTTTGCTACATTATCTTGGGAACTATTGGGGCTGCAATGATTTCAAACCACTGTGGTGACGCATGTGTCAGCGTAGATGCTGTCAAAGTTTCGACCAATCAGAGAAAAGTACTGCCTAAGGAGAATGGCATGACTTCCGAGGTAACGCGAAGCGACGGGAGCTTTTGCAGCAGACGACGTTCCCATTGCAAAAGTACTGCTTCTAACGAGGAGCATGACTGTGCCGTGCGCCTGAGAAAAACGAAGAATTCGAAGGAAAATAAGGCTAAAAAGGATTTCACAGTATGGATTTTATATTTTCATGTTAAAAAGCACAATACGTTTTATTTTGCTGTAAAATAGCATGACTAGCATGACCGTCAGAGCCGCTACTCCTTATTACTAACTTCGTTGACTGTATTGTAGCCATTTATAATGTTAGCTTCAGACGCTCCCTGCCTGTCGTGTGTAGATTGAGGACAGCTTTGCCAATAAAAAAACATCCTGAAGAGAAAAAGTGCTGTTTCAACTCTTAAATTATGCAAAATGCAACAGAATTATGTTCCAGAATGGACAAGGGTCTGGAAAAGCTTGTCCCTTCGTCGGCATACTTCCTTTTGTTTGAAACAAGTCAGCTGGAAAAGTACAAACAAGATCTGGAGATTTTAAATATATATATATATACAGTAAAACCTCGTTAATCTGGACCCCACTAACCCGGACCTCGCTTAATCCGGACAGGAAAAAAAAAAAAAAAAAAAAAAAAAAAAAAAAAAAAAAAAAAAAGGAATGCAAGGTTGTAAATGTGGTGAAAATGGGCTTGAATATATGATAAGTATGATGGTAGTTGATGCTGGGTATGCAACACAAGAAGTTTACAATGTGGCTAGACGTCAACAAGAGAACTTCTCAAAGAAAAGGCAGTCAACCACTGATGAAATTCTCTGTTTCCCGCAGACTTTGTACTGTACTGTATAGCCTAGTGTATTTAGGCCTATGCCCTTTAAATACACCACAGTAAAAGTGTTTTGTTGCTATGAACGGAGTTCTAATGCACTCTCTACTGTTCTTTTAGGTTATTTAAGTTAATCCGGACTTTCGTTAAACCGACCAACTATCCCCCCCATTAGTCCGGATTAACGAGGTTGTACGGTATTTCCTCAAAATATCTTCAATAAAATTCAATTTCCCTGTTTCCCTCGGACGCTCGTTTTTGAGATAATGCTGCATTTTACCATTATACCAAACACAGAGTGCTAGTTCCCAACGAAGTTCAAATTTTGCTAGGTTTAGAACTATTATGCTAGGGTTGGCATCACTGATTGAGGAAACCGCTGGAGCTTCCTCGCGGAACATATAACTGGGTAATCTCCCTCCCTCTTGCTCTGCCCCTCAACCTTCGCGGGAGGTAAAGACGGTCGTCTTTTGGGGAGCAGATCTGGAGCGAGCGAGAGATAGCAGATTGACTCTTGACAGTTGAGTAGCGAACCTACATTGCGCGATCGGGGTTTTTATAACGCTCATTAAACTTTTAATAAGTACAGAACTGCAAATATGTATAATTAAACATGGAGGAATCGCCCCTGAGTCTCACAAGAACGATCGGCTACTAAGATGTAGTTTATCAGTTTTCCGCCAGATATCGACACATATTCAACCAGATAGGCCAGTATTCCTCTATATATAATTTCTGCATGGTATGGAGAAGTGAAAGATCATTCACCACGTATCGGCTCTGAGTGTTTTACATCTTAGTTTTTCGCTCTTCCTTGATTTGATTATCGAATTGAATCCCTTTATTTTTTTTCTTCATTGTTCCTAGGATAAACTATCAGAGGAATCGTGAAACGAGTTTGCCAATATATTCCTTACAAGTCCATTAAATCACATGCTGTATTAGCTCTGTACGATGCAAAAAATTGAGAATTAGGTAAGTAGTATTTCATTATGCAAAATTTTTAATTCATCTTCTTACAAGTGGCTTAGATTTGTAATACAATGATTTCCAGTAGTGGGAAGAACAGATTTCCACTGAAGAACTGTCACAATATGTTGTTCATCCGATGGACATCCGGTGGTGAATGTTTTCCTTCGCTTGTCGGCCATCTTTCTGTTGGAACCATAGTTCATTCCTGAAGATCATCCACCAATCAGCGCTTGATTTCCAAGATACATCGAATGGACAACAACTCAACCGATCGAAAAACAAGATTGAAAACATAATCAGTAGTGTGCTGTTTTGTAACCAACATCGTATCAAACATTACAAAACATTTTGTACACTCACCGGCAATAAAAATGGGATTTTTAATAGCCAATTATCAATGGCAACTTCTACCACCGCCGTAGAGTTAGGCAATACACATAACACCTTCCAGCAAAGTGAGTTTTTCAGAATCTAGTGTCCCATTTCTATTGCGGGTAACTTTTCATTCTCACTACGGATCTCATATAATAAATGATTTTTTTCAAATTTGTTGTCGAATATAGTTGCATTCCTTGCAGTTCTTCGTGGACCAAGATTTACTTTCTAAACTTTTTGTTCCTCAAGGAATCTGATGTCTAATTACTGTGTTCTCACCCATGTCATTAACTCATCATTCACCTTCAATGTCACGAATAACTGGAGAGATTTAAAAGCAACAATAAGTAATTAAAAATCAATTGCTTCAGTCTCCTATAAACATGAATGACAGAAAATAAGTAAGAATGTTGTGACAGTACATTTTATGTGTAGCGTCGCTATTTATAATTAACCACACTTCCAATAATTTCAACTTATAAGCGACTGGGTTGGTTGAATTCCGTAGCTTTCAAACTGAAGTGACATGCGTCAGGCGACAAGTGGCACGGGGAATTTCACCAAAGTGACAAGCTACTTTTATCGTCGCGATTAGCCAAAAGTGACAGAAAAGCGACTCTTAGTATTGTAAAATATTCTCCATTAATTATAGTTTAATTAAGTGCTAAATGATTTTCTTATTCTTGTTCACATTCTGCACGTATTTAAATAGTCATTCAACAGATTAACATTTTTAATAAGAGATGACACCTTTGTCGCAATGTCTGAAATTCTAATAGAATACAACCGTTTCATAATTTATAACTTTTTCTTCAAGATATTAATTCTACGTAATATGTTACCTTGTACTTAGCTAAATAACAAATTAACAATTGTTCGAAATTTACTTTACATGTGTTTAGTAATTTGGAAGATGGCTTATTTTATTTTATTCTTAATTTAAACAAATTAACTACAGGTTGTCATTTATATGATATGATATGGTATCCCAGTTTCTATTTTTGTAGAGAGCGCATTATGTCCCGCGTTCTTGGATGTTATGAATGGAAACTTTCGTTGCTGTGATGTTTCTCCTAAGGGAAATACGCCTTCTTCACTCCGTTTCCAATAGGTGGGTGGCCAAATTTCAACATGACCCTTTTAAAATATTGTCTGTGGTAACTGGAAAATATTATCTGCTAAACTTATTAGCTCGTGTATCTCTGCTTCATCATATTACATTTCCTCTGTCAGACGTTAGAGTTCTCAACTGAATATCAAGTCTTTACATCCTAAGACCAGTTCATTTCTAATTTTTTATGAAAATAGCGGTGGACAATTTGCCTACCATTACTTTTTCCGTTGACTGTAGCATGAAGGTACACAGCGGGACGTGACGGTAGGGCTCCACACATTCACGATCTCGGCCTTATAATTATAAAGTTAATTGCTTGATACGTTCAAGCTTCTATTATTAAAACGTATTATTATTAGATTTGTTACTATGTCGTTGTACTATTCTTATTATTAATAACTCAGTAATACTCAGCGGTGAGACTCGGCGAAGTAGCCTACACAGACTCCTCTCAGGTACAGGGATAATGTTGGGCAAAGACAATGCTTCGCAGCACAGAGGAATAAAACCACATTTATTACAGTATATATAGTGAAAGGTTTTATTCTTTATTTATTGTGATTATAATGCAAACAAGCTTAGTACGAAGGTGAGGATTTCGCTTTGACGATGACTTGGCTCAACTAAAACGCATAAACTCAATGCGTTGCTGTCGGCATGCCTATGATCACATAGACCTAGCTTGCGCCCCGAACTACCACACCAAGAGATATGCAATTATAACAGCCAATTTTTGCTCTTTAGACTATTATCACAAATTAATCCTTAGGCTAGCTTCATTTCTTAACGTAGAATGGTTGCAGTATTGTGCAGCATCAATGCATGGCCATCGGCATACCTATGGTCACATAGGCTTAGCTTGCGCCCCGAACAACCATACCAAGTTATATGCACAACACCGAGGAGGTCGTTTTAAGTTTAGAATCCTCGACGATCCGTGACGAATGTGTGTTATTTCTAGTAGTATCAATAACCTTTACTGGATATTAATTTATTCATAACGACGCTCGGCTATTGTTATTCTGTCATTTTTAATTATGATTAATGGGTTTTTAATTCAGTATCGAGGGGTGACGCTATTGTTAATTAATCAAGCGCCACGTGTCGGAGGTGGAGGAGGAGATAAGTCATTGATGACTCATGCACACGTGTGAGTTTGAAATTAATGGTTTTCCATTAGTGCACAAAATATATTATTATGTATTCCGTTTTTACCCTAACCTAACCCTATTGTTGTATTTTATGTATGCGTTTCTGCCGGATATGAGTCATGAGTGCTTTATGCACACGTGGGAGTTTGGAATTACTGGTTTTACATTAATGTACAAAATACACTATTGTGGAGTTCGTTTTCGGACTATTCTAACACTATTGTTGTACTTTATATATGTGTTTCGGGCGGATATGAGTCACGGATGATTTATACAGTCGGGGTACTTGAAGTTAATGGTTTTTCCATTAATGTACAAGCCATTTGATGGCGTCAGGCAAGGTTTCCAGGCGTCGATGACGTCATGTGGAGACGGTGGTGGATTATATTAGCTATAATTAAGGATCTGGATTTACCCGAATTCAACCGGTGCCGATGCGATCGATCGGAGGTAGAAGATATTATAACTCAATATATGGCGTTAGCCTATGTTCGCTTTAAAGGCGAAGAAATTGAACGATGTAGCCTATATGAAAACAAAGTATACGGGCAGAATGCATGTTATTAATAATAATTGCTCTTAAAAAAGGGAAGAATACGCTCACAGAAAGAACCTGTTACGTGGTTGCATTTATCGTCACCCCAAACCGCGAGCGATCATTGACGCGTGAGGGGACTCTATTGTTATGTTCCCCCTTACGGGAGCTGAACGGAAGTCAAGTGCCGCCAATTTTTTTACACGCGTGTATTGATTTTCTTTGAGGTTCCCAATTTTATTTTGTGGAAGTAATTTTCGCGTTCTTTTTTCTTCTGCCTTTTGTAACATTGCAAAGACTATTTGACCTAAGGCGTAAGGAATTTGGCTGAATTAGGAACAATCAGTTCCAGTATCTACAGGTTAAAGTGGATGCGTTCCACTATTTGCCCTTATTTCTAGGTTGCGAACCATGGACCCTTTGATTATTGACTTATAAACATCAGGATTCACGTAAATTGACCAGATTTTTTACTGTTAGGGCCAATATTTCGCATTTTTTGTGTATTTTTACTCAGAAAGCGCTATTTGAACGATTCAAGCAAGAGTTTGCATGGCAATTTAGACACACAAACTGTGTTTCTTCAACTTTAGCTGAAGTTCAGGTTTAATTTTTACTCTAATATCACAATTTCTTCTATTCAGGCAACATTTTTTATTAAATTTTGGAGTCACAAAGACATTTTTTCAACTTTTAACTTGCTATTTTAAAAGTTTATTTCCATTTTTTACTCTAATATCACAATTTCATCTATTCTGGCAGGAGTGTTTATTCCAGTTTAGAGTTGCAAAGATAATTTTTTCAACATCTTTTATTAATTTTTCTATTTATTGCCTTTTGTATCTTATATTTTTTAATTCTTAACTTTGAGTTTTGTTCTTTATTTAAAAAATTTCTCTAATCACTAAAGAAGAAGTAGTTTTAAGTAAAACTGTACCCACAAACTTTATTATTACTATTATTATTATTATTATTGTTGTTGTTTTTGTTTTGATGTAGTTGTTGAATCTTGTTGTTGTTGTTAGGGTTTATTGACTTCCACTACGCTATTTTTGGTTTGCTTCGTAGGAAAGTTTGTTTATTTTAGAGTTTCCTCGGTATTTTCTTACTGTTAGGTAGGGTAGGTAAAGTTTCCTAAATATATGAGTAGGGTTCCATATATTCTTGTTCTTGCATGTTTTTCATATGATGTGATCACCACAACTCTCCAAGTGCTTTTACTGCATGTTTCCATTTTATTGAGGCTTAGTGATTCCTAGAGCCACTTTATGCATGAGAGAAAGCTTGAAAATTTCGATCTCAGATAACCGTCAACCTTATGTCAGAGTATTTTCGAGTATATTTTAGACTTATTATGGGCCACTAGAATATCACGGCTTGCTTAATTTTTAAGTATGTTGCGCAGTTATTGTATTTTTGCTTTTGCTTTCTAGATAAACTGTATGAAATGTTTAATATTTGTACTTTTTTTGCACTTATAAGAGGCCAAACTTTTACTGTAACTAAAATTATTATGTCTCTAGGCACTGAAACCCCTTTACCAAGAGTACTATAACTGAATGTTTATTAATATTGTTTCTTTCGTCCCTTAAATATAACAATTTAACAATATAATGACAAATCACAGGACAAGTCGATGTTAGCAGATGACTACGTGGCTCTTAAGTCCACCTGCCAAAATGTTTTTACCATGCTATTTACTCTTATAGTCTTTTATTCGGGGTACGTTTCAAGTACTATTGACTTTTTTGAGTGTTTGATTAATACCAGGGGTTATTTGTATATGTTATGCTGTATTATTCGAGGCTTCTATTTTTTATTCTACAATCACCATATGTCCCAGAGAACTAAATTCCACTGACTGAAGCTTAAAGCTTAGGCTCTTATTTAGCGCATTTCATTTATATTTCTTGTAATTAACTTATGTTTCTTATAATTAACAAACTAAACTAATTACTTTGGCATGTTGAATGGTTAAGCACTGGTCAATATGAATTTTACAGAGGCTAGTAGGAGGCATAGGAACACACGCCAGAGCCTTATTAGCGTGCAAGAAGCACTTTCAGGGAGTACTACGAGGAAACGAAGTTGATTTTTTTTGAGTGCTTTACCAGTTGCACAGCCAATATTTGCTATTTCAAGTAACTACATGTACCAGAACATTTTACAGCACAACACTAACTAGACTTCAATTTATACTTTATTAGGTGCTAAATGTAGCAAGAACACTGATTGTACATACTTTTGAGAATCCAACTATATCAGGATTTTTTCTATGTAAGTATTTTTTTATTGATTACTAACTATATCAGACCAATCAGGAAGACGACAAAATTCACTAAACTTAGTACTATAGTGCAGGTGATTGCATGAAAAGTAGAAATTATAACAACCACAAGATTTCGCTTTTTTTGCTTTTGTGACTAATCGTGACGCTGAGGATGAATGGATGGCCAAAAATCTTAAGGACTGGATGTATTTTACCACTACAGACGCCTATGTAGAAACATTAGAGTTCTGTTAGCTTTCAAAATTGAGGTTATACTGTACTGTTTCTTAAATATTTTGTATTTGGCACGTTACACTTATATCCATTTCAGGACAAATATTGCTAAAACTCTCAAATTTACTGTGTACAAGTTGATATTTCTGCAATCAGAGGAATTAACAACCCTATTTTACAAACAAATGGTATTGTTTACACTTTATTTACTTCAATCTGAGACTAATATTTTACAGTAATTGAATCATTCAGCCCTAGTCAATACTTTACTGCATCAGAAAGTTTGTTATTAATCTAATAAGTATGCTATTTTGTGCTATTCTAACGCAAACGTTGTTTAATTCACTGGTTATAATGCAAACTTTTGCACAAATTCGATATCTTCACTACCTTCAAGCCAAACAATTGTACTTATTTAGCGCATTTCATTTATATTTCTTGTAATTAACTTATGTTTCTTATAATTAACAAACTAAACTAATTACTTTGGCATGTTAAAAACCTTATTTTTTACTATTTCCTATTCTATCAGGTTCTATATTGCTATTTTTTTTATCAATTTATGTAAGACCACACTCTGGTAAATACACATATATTCTCTTTTATACACACGCACGCCACACACACACACACCCATTTACACACTTATATGAATATACATCTGACGTTTTTCAATATTTTGGTATGAAGTTTGCATCCACGCTATTCAAACAAGGGCAGGCAATGTAGTATTTATGAGTATTAGTAATCCCAAAGTGCTGTTTTTTGGTGTCCAAGTTCAGATGAGAGTCTGCTATGTGCCTTTTGCAGGGGATTGCATGTGAAGTGTATGCATATTGAGAATTATTGAGTGTGTATGCTTCCAAGTTTTGCTGTTATTTTCCTATAATTCTGCGAGACTGTAGAGAGTTCTCCCTTTTCAAGCAGTTTTCTTTCACTGATTGGATACTTTTTGGGAACTTAGCAGTTTTTTTATGTTATGAAGCAGATTGTTGTAGAATATATTGCATGGTCTTTTGTGATATTCAGTGCCTGCTGTAATGGTAGTAAGTATCTTTCCTTCTTGTGTTGATGTTCTTGTGTAGGTTTCCTATTTTCGGTCAAGTTGCAGTACTTAGAATAATCGCTATTGTCTTATTGATCTACGAAGCTCCTTTGAATAACACTGGTCTACAAAATTCAACTTTGTAAAATTTTCGAGCACCAAAATGGGTTATCCCCATGTATTTCGACCTGCTGAACACGAATCTGGCATTGTTTTTTCCACAGCACCCTCAGTTTTTGTGTAAAGTGTACTATTCGCTATGTAATGCTATTAGGTTTCTATGATACTCAGACAATATGATTTTGTCTCTAAATACTAATATATCAACACAAAAGTCCATAAAATGCTAGTGAAATATTTTTCATACATACCTAGATTACTTTTGGACGTTTGCTGCGCCTCTTATGGGTGCCACTACTATCCTGCAGTAGTGTCCAACAGTAGTCAGCCATCATACTTGTTGCACATTGCCCCTGATAGCGTTGCTCCAATGTAGATATGGTCTGATGAAATCGTTCCCCATGTTCATCGGAGACTTGTCCAAGAGCACCAGCAGGAAAATAATTCAAGTGTGAGTGGAGAACGTGCATTTTTAAAGACATGTTACAACCGAGATTACGGTAAGACTGTAGTAGTTCGTTGACAAACACATCACTATTGTCTACTCTCTTGTTTCCAAAAAAATCAGAACACAGTTTTTGAAAGAATTCCAGCAATCCAGTTCAAGAGGGCTCAAAGCTGTGACAAAATCAGGATCGTGAAGAAGCCTTCTAATTTGAGGGCCAACGAACACACCAGCTTTCACTTTGGCTTCACTCAACGCAGGGAATTTTTGACTACCCCCACACCCCCTATACGCCTTCATGGCGTGGTGCTATGCACAGGGGAACACTTTACTTTTTTTTTTTAAGTACATAAAACCAGGTCCATCTTTGTCCATTGCAACAACGAATGACTTCATAAGTCCAAGTTTTATGTGAAGTGGTGGTAACAAAATGTCTTTCAAGTTCACCAATGGAACGTTTGCTACGTTCTTGCAACCAGGTTTCATTTGTATACGGGCAGGCCAAATCCTTGTGTCGTAGTGACTTTTTCGATCACGGCTATCCCACTCACAAAGGAAACAGCAATGCTTTGTATACCCAGATTGTAATCCTGTAAGTATCCCAATTACTTTAAAGTCAGCACAGATTTGCCACTTGTGGATGTTATATTGAACTTTATTCAACAAAAGTTCCATACTGCTGTATGTTTCCTTCATTTTAGTGGCATAAGCTACGGGAATAGGAGGATAAACATTGCTATTGTGCAGAACTACCGCTTTGAGGCTAGTTTTGGAGGCATCAACGAATAGTCGCCATTCCACTGGTATACGTTTCAGTCCCATAGCATTAAATAGACCATTCACATCATTGCAGTAACAGAGTGAGTCTTCCATGACAAAGAATGGTGTGAAGGCAGCCTGACGATTTCGAAAGAAACAAACCCTATCATCTTTCTGTAGTAAATTCCACTGTTTCAGACGCGAACCCAGAAGTTCAGCTTGTGCCTTAGAAAGATTCAGGTCCCTAACAAGATCATTCAAATCGTTTTGTGTCAGGAGATGTGGCGTCATTTCTTCGTAATCGAAATCAGAGCTTTCATTCTCCGTGTCTGTATTAGCATCGACCTGGGTTTCATCTTCCAATGACCATGTCTCTGGAGGAACGGGGACAGGTAAGGAGGAACTGTGCACTAGGGGTCGAATAGCTGACTTGATGTTGGGATACTTGATCTTCTTTCTATCCTTGCCCTTCATCCCTGCTATTTTAATCATGCAGAAATAGCAATCATCTACGTGATTAGTCGGCTCCCTCCATACCATCGGGATAGCAAAAGGCATTGCAACTTTACCTTTGTTCTTCATCCAACCATTCAGACGAGACGAACAGTTCACACAGACAATATGTGGTGCCCATTTTCGATCCTGATCACCTAACTTGCACCCGAAATAAAGATCATACAATTTCTTAAGTACGGGTGTCACATGTCGTCTGCATGATTTAATAGTGTACTCCCCACAGATGTAGCAAAAGTTATTTGGATGATTTAAACATTCCCGTGACATTGTACAAACACTAACACAACTGAACCAATAAAAAATAGACAACGAAACACTCAGCACAAGGTATATTTACATCGCACTAATCACACTCGTCAATGAACAGTCAAACAAAGGAAGCATTTCCTCACGACTGAGAACATGGTGTTCAGAAACAATAGACAATGAGTCAGATGCACTGTTGCCATGTTGTGTACAATCGATACGCCTTGCACGAAGCTCTTTCAAGGTACTCTGTACCAATTCTCCGGCTCATATCACATTTCTCATGTAAGTTAAACATTTGTCGAGTAAAGGAAAAGGAGGCGGGGGGGGGGGGTTTGGCTGATCCTGTGAGCCTAAGACTCCAATGCATTCGTTTCGAGCCCGCAGTATTAAACAGTACCAGTTGGGGGAACTTAACATGCGGGAACAAACGACACAATCTTCCTGTCAAGCGCAATATGTATGTATAGCATTGCTTATTATAACAATTCTTATATAATGAAATATTTTTCAAACTGTGGGTGCTACACAGAAACTAATAACATTTTCGTGCTTAGGGGGTCAAAATACATAAAATACACCCATTTCTATTCTTGAAAATTTTTCATTGTTGACCAGTGTAATCATTTGCATGTGACCCTATACTCCACGCTGTACTTTGTTCGGGGAGCTATCTTATGAAGCCTTAGCATTCTGCTAGTACAGTATTATTAATGTAGATGTAAATTAGTTCGTGAAAATATGTATTTTTCTGATTAACTATAGTCGCTTAGTTGTTCTTGCAGGTATAAGTAGTTACTGCTGATGTTGTTAATTTCCTATTCGCAGGTGCTATGTCTGATGTACCTTATTTGGTAATTATAATTCTGTACTGTAAATAGCCTTGGCTGTCCCTTTTATTCTTATGTTGTTGAGTTTCTCCATAAGCATGCCCTGTTTTACTCTATTCTATGCCTTGTGGCTGCTCGATATCTGAGGTATGTTGCTGGTTCATATCTGAGTTAGCTTGTTCGATTACCTATTATTTTTGCTATGGCTGTGGCTATTGAGGTCCCTTTCTGAATTCCATGTTGGTTTCTGTTTATCCTTGTTGCTGCTTGTTATCTGAGTTAGGTTGTTTGACTTCAGTGCTATCCTTTTTTAACTTTATTGTTGATTGCCTGTTTGTTTATTTCCTTAATTGTTTTTTATTTGTTTACTGAATCTATTTGTTTTGTGTCTTGTAATATTTTACGTGAATCCTGATGTTTATAAGTCAATAATCAAAGGGTCCATGGTTCGCAACCTAGAAATAAGGGCAAATAGTGGAACGCATCCACTTTAACCTGTAGATACTGGAACTGATTGTTCCTAATTCAGCCAAATTCCTTACGCCTTAGGTCAAATAGTCTTTGCAATGTTACAAAAGACAGATGAAAAAAGAACGCGAAAATTACTTCCACAAAATAAAATTGGGAACCTCAAAGAAAATCAATACACGCGTGTAAAAAAATTGGCGGCACTTGACTTCCGTTCAGCTCCCGTAAGGGGGAACATAACAATAGAGTCCCCTCACGCGTCAATGATCGCTCGCGGTTTGGGGTGACGATAAATGCAACCACGTAACAGGTTCTTTCTGTGAGCGTATTCTTCCCTTTTTTAAGAGCAATTATTATTAATAACATGCATTCTGCCCGTATACTTCGTTTTCATATAGGCTACATCGTTCAATTTCTTCGCCTTTAAAGCGAACATAGACTAACGCCATATATTGAGTTATAATATCTTCTACCTCCGATCGATCGCATCGGCACCGGTTGAATTCGGGTAAATCCAGATCCTTAATTATAGCTAATATAATCCACCACCGTCTCCACATGACGTCATCGACGCCTGGAAACCTTGCCTGACGCCATCAAATGGCTTGTACATTAATGGAAAAACCATTAACTTCAAGTACCCCGACTGTATAAATCATCCGTGACTCATATCCGCCCGAAACACATATATAAAGTACAACAATAGTGTTAGAATAGTCCGAAAACGAACTCCACAATAGTGTATTTTGTACATTAATGTAAAACCAGTAATTCCAAACTCCCACGTGTGCATAAAGCACTCATGACTCATATCCGGCAGAAACGCATACATAAAATACAACAATAGGGTTAGGTTAGGGTAAAAACGGAATACATAATAATATATTTTGTGCACTAATGGAAAACCATTAATTTCAAACTCACACGTGTGCATG